>NC_140506.1:19055555-19689444 GCF_964339955.1 Pipistrellus hanaki | reverse complement strand
CTCATTAGTCACAGAACTAGAATTAAATATTTTGCTAATTTTGATCATCCTAGACAAAAGAATTTGAAAGGCAAATTGGGGGAAGCTAAAATAGTAGCACTGGATGAGAATTTAAAATTATCATATTCACCCTTTACTTATAAAAAGGTGAGAATCTTGAGCTCTATACAGTTTTATAGAAATAAAGATAACCTGTGTCTTTTGGTATTGAATGTGTAATATTCTTTATGTATATCACATTGCACATAGAAAATTTGCTAGTGAGTTTATAAAAATGATTTTTTTATGATCAAGATAGACTTTCATAACTAACAAGAGAAATGGTATACTACAAAATAGAGATTAGAGTAAAATATGGGTCTGAATACAATTGATATATTCATATCTTCCATTAAGAAGTTGAGGATGCTAAACCTCCTTAGCATCATATTTAAAATGTGTGTATAACAGATTAACCACTTAAACTATGGCTGTGAGTGTTAAAATAAACACAAACTAAGAAGGGCTTAGCTTAGAAAAAAAAACATTCTAAAAACTATCATTTCTAAAAGTAATTGTGATGAAATGTTGAGTTAAAAAATCTTATTTCAATTAAATTCCTATAATGATTTTATTTTTTAAAATATATTTTATTGATTTTTTTACAGAGAGGAAGGGAGAGGGATAGAGTTAGAAACATTGATGAGAGAGAACACTGATCAGCTGCCTCCTGCACACCCCCTACTGGGGATATGCCCGCAACCAAGGTACATGCCCTTGACCGGAATCCACTGAACCAAACCGATTAGGGCTCTCATAATGTTTTTTAGAAGCTAAACATAAAATCTGGCTTAGAGATCATTTTTTACATTTGTTCACTGAAATACATATATATATATATATATATATATATATATATATATATATATATATATATTACCTGTGATGATTAATGTTCTGTGTCAACTTCACTAGGTCATGAGTTGTTCTGATATTTGGTTAAATATTATTTCCTGGTGGATCTCTGAAGGTGTTTCTGGATGAGATTTATAATTCAATCAGTGAAATGGGATTTACTCAGATTTTTATCCTCTCAACATGTACTTGGGCTTATATTTGACCCTAGCTTAAATTAAGCAAAAAATAAAATGCAAAACATCTTCTAATAATTCATTCTGAAAACAGTTGATTCCAGGGAGGGGCAGATCAGCTTAAGCATTCCTCATTTTGCCATGAATTCAAGGCCACCTGCTGAAAAGTTCCCATATGAAGTTCCTGGTAGCCCTACATCCTCTCCCTATGCAACAATAGCCTTTTATTTTCGTGAGATTTGAGGATGCAGATGTTGTGGTTAGAGCGTTCTTCTTATTGCAACAGTCTTTTTTGCATAAAATCTCTCCTTACTTTCGTCCAGACGTGTTATTGATTTGACAGGTATAAACTCAGATGTATTTACAAACAAAAAAGATCCCCAAAATAATTACAGATTTCAACAAATGAAACTTCCCCCAAAAATCATCTATATATGAAAGAGAGAGGGGAGAGACGCAAAGTTAAAGCAATACTTTGGGAAACGAAAATGCAAATGTCTCATAAGAAAATATGTGTTGCTTACTTTATGCTTTAAATACAATAATTAAATGCTCACAACAGCTTTATGCAATGTGGACTATTATGATGATATTCATTTGTTTTTACACAGAGTGAAATGGGAAACAAGGCTAACTAACTTGCTTAAGGTACCGGTTTTGAAATGAGATGGAGTGTAAACTTTTGTCGCCTGACTCAGCATCTGTCTTCCTCAACCTTACGATCTCATGTCATTCTATTGGAGATATAAAAATCCAAATTTGAATTATCAGAATGCAACAAATGATTATTTCTAAAATAGTACAAATAAAAATGGAAACTGATTATCAATCGAGCATTTCAGTAGCACTCCATAAACTTTGTCTCAAGGAAAAGTAAGATTTTCTATTTGGATGCAGCTTTTATTTTGAAAAGGAAGCACAATCATCCAGTATGATTACAGCTACTTTATTTGTCAATTCTTTTTTGGAACAGAGTTGCTTTCTTCCCACCATTTTATTTTTTCTACATTATAGTATAATTAGATATTGTCACACTGACTGCATATCTGTAAATTATTAATGAGCATATATTAATTTGCTGGATCACTAATTCTTTTTAAATAAAAAAAAATGCTCTTTATAAAATTGATGCTCCAGAAACATAACAATGTTGACAGAAGCAGATGTTTCCATCTCATTTTTAATCCCTCTATAAGTCAATTCAAATGCTCCTGATCCCTGAAATTCCAAAAATAATTAGTGAAAAAAGTGCTTGAAAAGGCATCCAAATTTGATAAAATCATAATCTTTCTCTTCAAACATATCTGCTAACACTGGATCTGAACAACTGGCAATCAGTGACACATTCTGTATTTTCGTAACTTAAAATGATGTCAACTCTTTTGGTGACTAAATTTTAAAAATAGTAATTGAAAATAGCAGACTTTTTTTTTTTTTTTTACTATTTTTGAAGGTTTTAGTTTAGACAGTCAAATTATAGTACTAAAAATCATCTGTTATGTTTGTAATTGATTCAATTACGTAAAGTTAACCATTTTACTTTTTAAGATAAATTCTCTACTTTTAATCAAATTATATACTATCTTAAACTGCTTTCTTAGTTTAGCATGTTTTCATGTTTCTCTCTGAGTAGCAGAACATACCTTATACCTTCTTTAAGTAAATAATGTTTAATTGAAAATCTTAATAGAACTGTAAAATTTGAAAAACATTACATATCACTTGGGGAAAGCAGTAACATTATTTAATAAAAGTAATTATTCTCCTGGCCAGCATGGTTCATGGTTGAGTGTCAATGTATGGACCAGAAGGTCATGTTTTGATTCCAAGTTGGGGGCACATGCCCAGGTTGCAAGCTAGATCCCCAGTAGGGGGTGTGCAGGAGACAGCCAATCAATTATTCTCTCATATCATTCTCTATCTTTCTCTCCCTCTCTGAAATCAATATATATATATATATATATATATATATATATATATATATATATAGTGGTTATGTATTAAGAAAATTAAATTCTATACCCAAAATATAATATTTTTTAAATTTTAAAATTATTTTTTCAAAATATATATTCTTCATTTGTCTTTATTAATTTTAAGTATTTTCATATAGTCTCCATATCTCAGTCTCTCCCCTTCCATCTTGCTATCTTTCTTTCACTTTTATTAACCATTAGAAACTTGTAAACATCTTGATACTTCACATCCCTTAGCATGTATCTTGAAAAATATAACATATAATCATAATACAATTATTACACCAGGATTTAATAATAACTAATATATAGTACTTTTTAAAATTTGCCCCAATGTCTAATTTATAGTGTTCTATATTTTATTTGTGTTTTCAATCCGGGACCAGCATATTTAGTTATTATATGACTTGGGTCTCTTTGATCTTATATAATACCCTCTGTATCATTTTTTTCATTCATGACTGGAAGTTTTGGAGAATCCTGAATGGGTGATAAATTTTACACCACTATCTTTGTCTCCAGAGCATGCCAGCATGTCTACTGGTTAATAATGCAGATTTTGTAATCAAAGAAAACATGATAATTTCAAAAAAAAAACATCAAAAGTGATTTATTCAAAGTAATGCCCATCACTAGCTACACATTTCCCCATCTTTCAGGTAATTTGTGGATGCCATCCCAATAGAACTTTTCTTATTTTGAGGCAAACCATTCAGAGACCCAATTTTCCACTTCTTGGTATGTTTTGAAGTGCTGCTCAGATGGTGTATGTGCCATTGATTGGAGCAAATGATTTCTAAAGGAGCCAGGTCTGGTGATATGGTGGCTGGGTTAATGCTTCCCAGGTCAGATCTATTAACATGTCTTTAAGTGTGTAATGGTGTGTCATTATGAAGCAAAATTACTTTGTCTTCTGTAACATTCTGATCATTTCACGATCAAAGCGTGGTTCAAATTGGTTATTTATTGTTAGTAGCAATCAGTATTAATCGTTTCACCTGGTTTTATTTTATTTTATTTTATTTTATTTTATTTATTTTTCCTGGCATCTAGCTTTTATTTTATTTTATTTTTTTTAATATATTTTATTGATTTTTTTTTGACCCCCTCCCTCCCTCCCACACATCCCCTCCCTCCCCAGAGTTTTGTGTCCATTGGTTGCACTTATATGCATGTATACAAGTCCTTCGGTTGATCTATTATCTCCCCCAGATCTTCCTCCCGTCCCCGCTGTAACTTGACAGTCTACTTGTTGATATACTGTCTCTATATCTATCTTATGGTTCATCAGTTTATAATGTTCTTTATTATCCACAAATGAGTGAGGTCATGTGGTGTTTCTCTTTCATTGCTTGGCTTATTTCACTCAGCATGATGTTCTCCAATTCCATCCAGGATGCTGCAAATGATGAGAAATCCTTCTTTTTTATGGCAGCATAGTATTCCATTGTGTAGATGTACCATAATTTTTGGATCCAATCATCTGCTGACGGACACTTAGGCTGTTTCCAAATTCTGGCTATTGTAGATTGTGCTGCTATGAACATAGGGGTGCATATATCCTTTCTGATTGGTGTTTCTAGTTTCTTGGGATATATTCCTAGAAGTGGGATTACTGGGTCAAATGGGAGTTCCATTTTCAGTTTTTTGAGGAAACTCCACACTGTTCTCCACAGTGGTTGCACCAGTCTACATTCCCACCAGCAGTGCACGAGGGTTCCTTTTTCTCCGCAACCTCGCCAACACTTGTCGTTTGTTGATTTGCTGATGTTGGCCATTCTGACAGGTGTGAGATGGTACCGCATTGTTGTTTTGATTTGCATCTCTCAGATAATTAGTGACTTTGAGCATGTTTTCATGTGCTTTTTGGCCTTCCTTCTGTCTTCTTTTGAAAATATTCTATTTAGGTCCATTGCCCATTTTTTAATTGGATCATTCATCTTCCTTTTATTTAGTTGTATAAGCTGTTTGTAGATGTTGGAGATTAAACCTTTATCAGTGGTAACATTTGCAAATATGTTCTCCCACACAGTGGGCTTTCTTGTTGTTTTGTTGATGGTTTCTTTTGCTGTAAAAAAGCTTTTTATTTTGATGTAGTCCCATTTGTTTATTTTCTCTTTAGCTTCCATTGCACTAGGGGTAGTATCAGTGAAGAAGTTTTTTTGGCATACGTCTGAGATTTTGTTGCCTGTGGATGCTTCAAGTATTTTTATGGTTTCCCGTCTGATGTTTAAGTCCTGTATCCATTTTGAGTTTATTTTTGTGTATGGTGTAAGTTGATGATCTAGTTTCATTCTTTTGCATGTATCTGTCCAATTTTCCCAACACCATTTATTGAAGAGACTGTCTTGACTCCATTGTATATTAGTGCCACCTTTGTCAAATATTAATTGAGCATAGTGATTTGGGTTGATATCTGGGTTCTCGATTCGATTCCATTGATCTATATGTCTGTTTTTGTGCCAGTACCAGGCTGTTTTGAGAACAGTGGCTTTGTAATACAGTTTGAAGTCTGGTATTGAGATACCTCCTACTTTACTCTTCTTTCTCAGGATTGCTGTGGCTATTCGGGGTCTTTTATTGTTCCAAATGAACTTTTGGAGAGTTCTTTCTAGGTCAGTGAAATATGCCGTTGGTATTTTAATGGGGAGTGCATTGAACTTATAGATTGCTTTAGGAAGTATGGACATTTTGATGATGTTGATTCTACCAATCCATGAACATGGTATGTTCTTCCATCTGTTTACATCTTCCTCTATTTCTTTTTTCAGTGTCGTGTAGTTTTCCGCGTATAGGTCCTTTACTTCCTTAGTTAAGTTTATTCCTAGGTATCTTAATTTTTTTTGGTGCGATCGTAAATGGAATTGCTTTTTTAGTCTCTGTTTCTATAAACTCACTGTTGGTGTATAGAAATGCCATAGATTTCTTGGTGTTAATTTTGTATCCTGCTACATTGCCAAATTCATTTATTAAGCCAATTAGTTTTTTAATGGAGTCTTTTGGGTTTTTTATATACAATATCATGTCGTCTGCAAATAAGGATAACTTTACTTCTTCTTTTCCAATTTGGATGCCTTTTATTTCCTCCTCTTGTCTAATTGCAATGGCTAGTACTTCCAGTACTATGTCAAAGAGGAGTGGCGATAGTGGGCATCCCTGTCTTGTTCCTGTTCTTAGAGGGAATGGTTTTAGTTTTTGCCCATTGAGTATGATGTTGGCTGTGGGTTTATCATAAATAGCTTTTATTACGTTGAGGTATGATCCTTGTACTCCCACCTTGTTAAGAGTTTTTATCAGGAAAGGGTGTTGGATTTTATCAAATGCTTTTTCTGCATCAATTGATATGACTATATGATTTTTATCTTTCAACTTGTTTATGTGATGTATCACGTTTATTGATTTGCAGATATTGTACAAACCTTGCATTCCTGGAATAAATCCTACTTGGTCATGGTGTATGATCTTTGTGATGCTCTGCTGGAGCCGATTTGCTAGAATTTTGTTGAGGATTTTGGCATCTATGTTCATGAGGGATATTGGCCTGTAATTCTCTTTCATTGAGTTGTCTTTATCGGGTTTTGGTATTAGGGTGATGCTGGCTTCATAGAAGGAGTTTGGAAGTGTTCCTTCCTCTTGAATTTTTTGGAATAGTCTGAGGAGGATAGGTTTTAGTTCTTCCTTGAATGTTTGGTAAAACTCTCCTGTGAAGCCATCTGGCCCTGGGCTTTTGTTTGCTGGAAGCTTTTTGATGACTGTTTCAATTTCTTCCCAAGTCACTGGTCTATTGAGATTTTTAGATTCTTCCTGATTGAGTTTTGGAAGTTTGTATTTTTCTAGGAATATGTCCATTTCCTCCAGGTTGTTCAGTTCGTTGGAATAGAGTTGTTCGTAGTATTTTGTAACAATCCGTTGTATTTCGGTGGGGTCTGTTGTTATTTCACCTCTTTCATTTCTGATTTTGTTTATTTGGGTCCTCTCTCTTTGTTTCTTGGTTAGCCTGGCTAGAGGTCCATCTATCTTGTTTATTCTTTCAAAGAACCAGCTCTTGGTTTTGTTGATCTTATGTATTGTTTTTTTGGTCTCTATGTCGTTTATCTCTGCTCTGATTTTTGTTATTTCCTTCCTTCTGCTTACACTGGGTTTTTCTTGTTGCTTCTTTTCTAACTCTTTGAGTTGTAGAGTTAGATCATCTGTTACTATTTTTTCTAGTTTTTTGCAATAGGCTTGTAAGGATATGAACTTCCCTCTCAAAACTGCTTTTGCTGTGTCCCAAAGATTTTGGATTGTTGTGCTTTCATTGTCATTTGTTTCCAGGATGTTTTTAATTTCTTCCTTGATTTCTCTGGTAACCCAGTCCTTGTTTAATAGCAAGCTGTTTAGTCTCCATGTGTTTGATTTCTTTGGATTATTTTTATTGTAGTTAATTTCCAGTTTTATGCCATTATGGTCTGAGAAGATACTTGATATGATTTCTATCTTCTTGAATTTGAAGAGACTTTGCCTATGTCCCAAAATGTGGTCTATCTTTGAGAATGTCCCATGTGCACTTGAGAAGAATGTATATTCTGTGGCTTTGGGGTGGAGTGTCCTGAAGATGTCAATTAATTCCATCTGGTCTAGTGAGTCATTTAGGATTGATATTTCTTTGCTGATTTTTTGTTTAGATGATTTGTCGAAGGGTGACAGTGGGGTATTAAAATCTCCTACTATGATTGTATTGCTATTAATCTCTCCCTTAATGTCCTCCAGCAGTTTTTTAATGTATTTGGTTGCTCCTGTATTGGGTGCATATATATTTACCAGGGTTATTTCTTCTTGTTGGATTGTTCCCTTTAGTATTATGAAGTGGGCTTCATTATCTCTTGTTATGTCCTTCACTCTGAGATCTAATTTGTCAGATATAAGTATTGCTACCCCAGCTTTTTTTTCATTTCCATTTGCCTGGAAAACTTTTTTCCATCCCTTCACCCTCAGTCTGTGTGCATCTCTTTTTCTGAGGTGGGTTTCTTGTAGACAACAGATGTATTGTTTTCTTATCCAATCTGTTACCCTATGTCTTTTGATTGGAGCATTTAATCCATTTACATTTAAGGTTATTATTGATAGGTACTCATTTGACGCCATTTTTATTCTATACCCATGTTCCTTCTTCACTTCTTATTTCTTTATTTTTACAGTAGACCCTTTAGCATTTCTTGCATTGCTGGTTTGGTGGAGATAAATTCCTTCAGTCTTTTTTTGTCTGTGAAGCTCCTGATTTCCCCTTCAATTTTGATTGATAGCCTTGCTGGGTACAGTATTCTTGGATTCAGACCCTTCCTTTGCATGACTTTGTATATTTCATCCCATTCCCTTCTGGCCTGATAAGTTTCTGTTGAGAAATCAGTTGCTAGTCTGATGGGGGTTCCTTTATATGTAACTTTCTGTCTCTCTCTGGCTGCTTTTAAGATTCTTACTTTGTCGTTGTTGTTTGCCAATTTAATTATAATGTGCCTTGGAGTCTGTCTTCTGGGATTCATTTTGCTTGGGACTCTGCGGGCATCTTGGATTTGTGTGGGTTTTTTCTTTTCTATTTCAGGAAAGTTTTCTGTCATTATTTCTTGAAATACTTTTTCCATGTCTACCTCAGTTTCCTTTCCTTCTGGAACCCCTATTATTCGAATATTATTTTGTTTTGTTTTGTCCCAAAGCTCCCGTAGGCTCTCCTCCTGCTTTTTAATCTTTTTTTCTAGAAGTTGCTCTACTTGGGTATTTTTTTCCATCTTATCTTCTAGCTCACTGATGCGGTCCTCTGCTTCATCTAGTCTACTCTTGATGCTTTCTATTGAGTTCTTCATGGTAGCGATGTCACTTTTCATTTCTTCTTGGTTCTTCTTCAGTTCCTCATGGCTCTTCTTCATTTCCTCATGGTTCTTTCTCATTTCTTCTTGGCTTTTGTCAAATTTCTCTTCCATTCTTTTTAGCCATGCTATGATCATTACTCTGAATTCTTGCTCTGGCAGGCTGCTTACCTCTGGCTCGTTTACTTCCTTTTCTGGTGATGCCTGCTTTTCTTTCAAGTGCGGACTATGTTTTTGTCTCCCCATGGCCTCTCTTTTCAGGATGTCTGGTTATGTGGTATTCCTTCTCCTGCGTTGATTTTGAGGTACAAAATACAACACTACCAGGTACAACACAAGAGGCACTTAACAGGAATGAATTTACAATATTAATAACCTCTAATAAAGGTGACCACTAGAGAAAGGCAACTTAGGGGATAGGAGAGAAGGAATAAAGGTAAAAATAAAATAAAGAAAAATTAAAAAATAAAATAAAATTAAAATTAAAAAAAATTAAGTAAATTAAAAAAAAAGAGGGATAAAGAGATAGAAAAAGAAGAAGAAAAAAAAAAAGTAATGACAAAATGAAGTTGGAAAACAGGGAAAAAAGAAGAGGGAGAGAGAGAGAGAGAAAGAGAGAGAAGAAGCAAACTAAAAGAGAAATGGGAAACAAACTATATATATGTGGAGAAAATTGCCATAGAAAAACCTCTGGACCCAGCCAATGCCAGTAACAATACTTGGAGATTAATACAAACTACAATATCCACTATTATTAAGTAAGGCTATGATATACAGAAGTAAAAGAAACAAACAAAAACAGAGGATTTAAAAAAAAATACAAAGCAACAATAACAATACAGGAATAAGCATAACAATTTCACTAAAAGGCATAAAAGTTCACAATAATCAACCTTCACACATACAATGCGAAAAGGATAGAGGGGAGAATGGATTTTTTTTTTTTTTTAACTAGTTAATATAGTGCAGAGATTGGTATTTATACACTTGGATCAGGGGTTGGAACTTAGGTCTATAAGTATAGTGAGAGCTTTAGCAGGGGGTATACAGAGAGAATAGAGGAAAAACTAAAGCCGGAAAGGGATAGGATAAACTATAGACTAAAGGGTAAAGTTTAGTAAGAGAGTGATAGTGTAAAGGTTGAGTTGAGATAGGGTTGAATGATGCTATAGTAGAGATTAAAATAGAATGAAGGTTACTCCCAATGTAAAATAAAGAAAAAATAAAATGGTACTAGAGAGAGAAAAAAAAGAAAAGAAAAATAAATAAATAAAATTTTTTTTTAAAAAATTTCAAAATAGCAGTAGTAATAGTGATGATAGAGATTGAAAAATGTAATAATTGAAAAGGTAAAATCAAGTAAGGAAAAAAGAAAAAAAATTGTTTCTTAAGTAAAAGATATGAAAAATGAAAATTAAATAAAAGATGTAAAAAATGAAAATAAAATAAAGTATAGCAAAATTAGCATAAAAATGACCAGTACTGGTCACTCACTTCCTCAGTTAATGTATTTGGCACTTCTGATTCTTGGACCAGACAGTCTTGCAGTTCCCAGCTTTCCACTGCACCTCAGTTTTGTAAGGTAATCCTTAATTTTTAGTAGACTATATCTTAGATATTTGTGTCCATTTATTTTTGATTAATTAAAAGACAATAGAAAAGAAAGGGAAAAAAAGAGAAAAAAAAAAAAAAAAAAAAAAAAAAAAGGGCAGTTTGTAATTCAGCTCTTAGGTGTCAGTGTTTCCGGTTTGACCTCCCAGTCTTTTTGGTTGCTCCGGCCTTCTTTCTCTATGGCTCTAGCTGGCAGGGTGCCAGCTGGCTCCCAGACTATCTCTTCTGGCTCCGATCCCTTGTTTCCAGGGAGGCACTTTCTCCCTGCAAATTCCCCGGATATGCCCAACTAGGCTGTTCTTCCCTAGTATTCCGAAGCTAGGGGGTGAAGGGGATCAGGCGCCGAGGTGTCCAGATGTTCCGCCCTTGGCGGGACAGCCGCGATTCTTAACACTCTGTCCCCTGTCCCCTGGCTTTTTTTTTTAAATAAAAAAAATTCCCGCTTCTGGGGAAGCTTATGCCAAACCCAGCACTAGATGTCGCTGCAGCCTTCTTAGGGCTCAGCTTTGCGGGCGCTCCATGGAGGCGGGGCCGGAACTCCCTGGCTTCCGTGGCTGTGGGCGCCGCGGGACCGTGATCTCTCAGGCTTTCCCCGCAAATTCTGACCTTTCCGTGGGTGACCGAAGAACTCCTTTGAATCCACGCGCCAGTGCCAACTCGGGCGTCTCAGCTACAGGATGGACCTCTCCGCAGTGGGCTTTCCAGGCCTCAGAGAAGCCACTCCTTTCTCACAGCGCCGCCGCTGCCTCTGCCTCCCCTGCCGCTGCCGCCGAGGCCGCCGCTGTGGCAGTGTTGGCCACCGGCAGGAAATCCTATCCAGCGGATCGCTGCCTAGCTTCCTTGAAACCTCTGCTGCCCCTCAGCTGCCAATCAACCCTCCCTGAGCGACTCAGATGTTACTTTTATCCGTTCTGGGACCAGAGTCAGAACACGTCCGACTGTTCCGTCGCCATCTTCAAGCTCCGCCCCTCACCTGGTTTTAGAAGGTCATAATATACCACACCTTCCTGATCCTACCAAACACAGAGCGATTTGGCCTTGCAGTCAATGTTGATGGTTGACCTGGATCAACCCATGATTTTGGGTGCTTGGGATTCTCAAAATATTGATAAATCCACTTTTCATCACCAGTCATAATTACATGCAAAAAAGACATTCTTTTGTGCCAATGAAGCAACATTTTACTCATGACTTTTCGGTTTTCCATTTATCTTTTGTTCAGTTGATATGGCACCCATTTTCCTTCCTTGAAAATCTTTCCCATGCTTGTAAATGATCAGAAATCGTTTGCTGAGGAACATTTAATCTTTCTGCAAGTTGTTTTTGAGTTTGACACACATCTTCATCCAATAATGTTTGTAATTGTTGATCTTCAAACATTTTTGGTACACATGTATATTTGTCTTTCACATCAAAATCATCACTTTTAAAGTATTTAAACCAGCGTTCAAAAGTATCTTGAGATGAAGCATGTTCACCATAAGCTTCCCAAAGTATACCATAACTTTCAGGCAGCACTTTTCTTCACAATAAAGTAATGAATTAAAACTTCCTGAAAATGGCCTTTTTTTGGGGTACAAAATTCGACATTTTTAAGTATAAAAATATCTATGATGGTAACACCTTCAGCAAATTTAATATATGAAGTTTTGAAGCTTGCTGTCAATAAAACAAAACAAAAAACCCATATGTATCAAATCACATATATATCAATATATGTGTAACTCCATCTATTGAAAGAAATCTGCGTTATTAACCAGTATACCTGGTAAATAATTTTACCACTTCATGTCTTGGAGAATTCGCTTTAGCACATAAGATATTTTGTTAATTTTATTGATTACTTGCAACTTATGATGGAATTGTTTTCCAAAATTTTGTAACTTATTTATATGTATTTATATTTCATATATATATATATATATATATATATATATATATATATGCATTTTTGTATATATTTGTGTCTATATATACACAGTGAGAGAACATAGCAAACACATGTATTCATATTTTTTCACAAATGCTGATTTATATTATTTCTTTGAAGGTAAATTGTACTATTACCATTTTTGTCCTGAGATAAATGCAGTTTAGAGCTAAGCATGGTATTAAAGAACACATGTATGTGGGATTTTTTATCTCAGGCTCTTTCCATGAGAAGATAGTACTTACTCATTGGGCACCTTGTTGACAAAGCAAATCTTTAAAGTATTATTTCTGTATGTTTTATTAAGTCAGGAGTTTGTAATCAGGGAGATGAAAGCAAAAATATCCTGTAGCTATTGGGGCAACTGAAAGTTGGGGTGAGGTGGAGGGTGACTATTCACGCAAGCTTTTCTGTTAAACACACCCTGGTAAATTAATATTTGCCATCAATCTTTTGAGAAATACTGTATGCAAGAAAGAGTAATTAAGTCCACTGTTCAGCTTGATAACAGTAATGGTATCAATTAATTGCTATAAGTTAATTGTCTCACTTCTGTAATGCATATAATTGAGTTGAGTAAACATTTAAAGTCAGAAACATGTCAGCATTTATTTAAACACCTATATTAACTTTTCCCTTCTATTGTGAGGACAAAAAGAATAGTTCTAATTATGAAAAATGGAAGGTCAAAAATAACACCGCTATTGGTAAATATTATTACATTAATAATTTGTATATTTCCTTTACTTTTTAAACATATGCATTAGTGTTATTGCCCCAAAAGATAAACACACGTTCAACTTTGTATAGAAAAACTATTAAGGAATCATAATTTTCTAGCTTTCCTTTTTTCTGGTGTCAACATTCACCTTGCTCTAATAAGTCACAATCATATTTGTCCCTAAGTATATATTGGTTGCTTGTTAAAAATTCTACTTTCTGGAAATCCCTTTTACAAGGTGCTCCTTTAGTTGATCTAAGGTACAGGAATTTTAGTGTTAGCAAGCATACAGGATAGCTAATGCTCAGGTATTGTTTGAAAGCAGCTGCTCTGGTCCACTTGATAAAGAAGAACTCATGGCCCCATCCCCGCTCAGTAATTTGGAAGTGCTGCTCATTGTTAGCTCCATCCTGAGTCACTACATCCTTTGTCATTGGCCATCGGGTGAAACTTCATAAGGAAATCCAGTTCCTATTGCACAGTTTTCACGGTAAAAGTGAATGACTGAAGATGAAAAGTTCCTTATCTTTGAATTCCCACTTTTATTTCTACACAACACAACTGGGTGACTGTAAAACTGCAATGTTAAAGATTACTGATGGGAAATACAGCATTTTCATACAGACTTACTTTGACTAGTCTGTATACTAAGCATAAAGGAAAACAAAAACATACAACAACAACAAAATATTTAAAAAAAAACAAAAAACTAAACACCTATTTTCTTTCAGTGGATTAACTGCATGAATTGACTTAGTGTTAAATCTCAATTCTTTGTCCTTAGTACTACCATATCAGAAGAGAGCCACTCTTTCAAAACCTAAAATACAATGTTCACTCTTTTTCTTAAGTCTCTAAATGCAATAATTAGGCCTGGTCGTGTCTCAGTTTTCATTACATATCAGTGACTTCAAAAGATAGGTGAAGACAGAAGGTGGAATGGGTCAAATGATGCAATACCAAGGACCTTCCCCAAAGCCACATTGCTAGGGGCAGACAGCTGGATTCTGTGCTCCATAGGTAAACCTTCCAAGCATGTCTCCTAAAAGAAAACAGGTGCCTTCCTTCAGGATCAGTCATTTTAACACCAACAGAATAGTAATAATATAACACCCTTCAACTCCCTGGTGAGCATACATTTTTATATTCTTATTTCTTTTAGGAACACCAGAACTCATTACTACTCTAGTTCTAATTATGTACTATCTAATGTAAGAGTAAAATCCCAGGTATTTTTGTACATAAGATGACTATCTTTGTGTAAATTTTAATTTCCTGCTGAGTAAACTTCCAGTTGATAATTTTGCAAACTTTAGATTGAAATGAACAATCTCTATATAATTAAATGGGTGCTGTGAAACCACTCTTCTCCTGACACGTTTAACACACTGTCAATTTCCTCTTGGTTGTCTTCTTTTTATCTTTGGACTAAAATGCTATTCTTCATATTATAGCTCTTGGGAACATGCAATTCAATGTAAGATAACACAACATTCTTATGAGGTTTTATGATTTTGGCTTCCATAATCACTGACCTATACACATTTCTGAAATACTGAAAACCAAAAGCAATTTTAGAAGTTGAGAAATACACAGTTCTTTCAGAATTTGAGCTTAATTATATATTTCTTTCTAAAATGTATTTAAAGTAAGCTTAATTATATGCTTCTTTTTAAATTGTTATTTAAAATATCTAACAAATATATTTTATATCCTATATAATAAAAGACTAATACATGCAAATTGTCCCCTTGACTGGGAGTTCGACTGGGAGTTGGACCAGGGGGCAAGGTAGTGCTGGCTGGCCAACCTCCCTTGTCCCCTCTCCCCAGCTGAGCCCACCCCCCCTTCCCAGTGATTGGCCCATAAGGGCGAGCCCGCTGGACCACACCTGTGCATGAATTTGTGCACCGGGCCTTTAATATAAATATAAATATATATAAACACACACACACACACACACACACACACACACACACACACACACGATTATTAAAGCCAAGCTACTTAACACATAATCTCTTCACATAGTTAACTTTATTTTGTTAAGGTTTGAATAATTTGTTGAAGTGGTTAAATGTGCTGCTCCAAACATTAGGAGAAATGTGGCCTTCAAAATTTATCTTAAGAGCCACGTAGGTGGAAGAGCCAGTTTCTCCAAATGTGTTCAATTGGATAGCCTGCATCATAATCTGCTGTGATATTGTAAAGTGGAAGATTCTAGGCTCCAAATCCAGTTTTCCTTTATCTGAATCTGTGAAATTTGATCCTAATATTGATATTTTAAAGAACCATTTCAGGTGTACAGTCTGCATTAAATTTAGAGACCACAGGGTTGAAGGAAATTACTAAAAAATGTGTTCTGGGTTCAGAAGATTCATGTAAAACTGATTTCTTAAATTCGCTTCTTAGGTCAGACAAAAATCACTGTAATAATAGCAGTAGCTAAAAAAAAATGTCACAAAAGTAATTTTTTGCAATCTTAGAGAAACAAAAGTTCCAATATTTTTGGTTTTGAGGCAAATAGGATAAGTGGTTCCAGAAAGATAGGTTTATCCAGGTCTGGATGGACGGCAGAGAGGAATTTTAAAGATTCTGGTGACACAATTGGACAAGATTATAGTAATTAGAAAGGGAAATAGGTACAGAGTTTGGACATTAGAGAAGTTATAGGCCAGCATTTCCACTGGCTCATCAGATTCAGCATTCAGGTTGCAGAGCTGGTATAACACCAGACATCAGGTTTCCAGGACCCACCGCTAATCATTTTCTCAAAATCCAGGAAAAAGAGCGAGACAATAACACTGCAAGAACCAAACACTATTTATGCTTGTGTTTCAGATCTTACCAGTAAATATTAAGCCCATACACATGGCACGTACGAGAACTGAGATTTTTAATCAAGATTAATATAATGCCAAAGCCTATGCTCATTCTATTACATTAAATTGTATGCTGGGAAGTGGATAAATAATAGCTATGGATCACCTGACCTGTTCCATCTGTGAATCCTATTCATGAATTTGTATGACTAGGTCAATGGGGACTATCCATTCATTGTTCAGAGCCATCTTTCCTCAAAGTGACACTTAAGACAATGGGGTGTTCTCAAAATCACACTGTTTTCATCAGCCAAAAACTCAAAATGCCACGATTGTTTCTTCATTTATCTCTTCATATGTCTTTACCTCAAAGACCTCACTGTATAAAGTCTAGGTAAGAAACTGCCCTCATGTTGTTGTTTTTTTCTGGTTTTTTTTTTTTTTTTTTCTGTTTGAGCACACCTTATATATTTTATCTCAACCTTCAGGGCACCAATTTCACTGAGGACTTTCATATGTTGGCTGCTCCTACCCCTATTACTTTTAGTGCAGGAGATAAATCTATTTGATCCACTTTTATCCATAAAGACAGTTAGCTTTTCTTATTTCGTAAGAATCTCTAGGATGGGGCTTCTACCATTTAACAATAAAGGAAAGCATGTTCTCACTCTTATTTAGCTATTCTTTACCAACACTCAGAGCATTCCTCCTCATTTACTGAATAACAGTAGCAAAGTTAAGAAGAGGGGAAAAAAGAAGAAAGGAAGGAAGGAAGGAAGGAAGGAAGGAAGGAAGGAAGGAAGGAAGGAAGGAAGGAAGGAAGGAAGGAAGGGGAGACAATCATTGCTATTCACCTAAAGTTTTCCTCTATTTTCCATGTTTCATAGCATTCCCAGTAATTTGTGTATCCTATAACTGTAAACTCTTGGTCTTTTAGTGATGCAAACTTTCCATGTATGAAATTTTCTCATTTAGTCCATTAATAAAATGTAGCCAAAGTCATAACTTGGATTCTCTCAGATGGCTTGCTTCCCTCTTTATTTTTATTTTATTTTATATTTTAATCCTCCCCTGAGGATATTTTTCCATTAATGTTGAGAGAGAGAGAGAAAGAGAGAGAGAGAGAGAGAGAGAGAGAGAGAGAGAGAGAGAGAGAGAGAGAGAGAGAGAGAGAGAACGAACCAAGGCCGGGGATTCAGTTTACAACAGAGGTGCATGCCCTTGATGGGAATTGAACCTGGGACCCTATAGTCTGACAGCCAATTCTCTATCTACTGAGCCAAACCATCTAGGGCTTTCTCACTTTTATAAAACACAAAATGGAGGAAGCACACAGAAACTAATTGAGGTACTGAAGTCTATGTAGCATGTCATCAAAGACCATACAAGGTTAACTGTGGTCATCTTCTTAGTCTATGTTCCCAAGTATTTGATAACCTAGAAGTATATTTTTTAATCCATTGTTTTATAAAACACGACCTTCTGATTGAAAATATATTATCAACCCATTAGTAAAATATAGATTGTGAACCAGCACCAAGAATTATTTTTAGAAATATAATGCAAAATGGAAAATTGTGCAAGATGCAAAAATTTATATAAGGTTTACTATGTACTCCTGTTACACCAATTACTGTGCATGGATTATCCCATTTCTTTCTCACAATAAATAATTTTTATCACATCTTCAAAATTCATTTTTAATGAAAGTGATGAAAGGAAATATGGAGGATACATAAGGCTATGATCCAGAAAGGACTGAGAAGTCAAACAAGGAGGAAATGGGAGGAGTGGAATATTGGGTATGGGGTGAGGTGGGGTGGGATGGGGTAGAGGGAGGGTGAGACTGTAACTTTTTAATTAGATTATTAGTGATTCCATAAAGGTCCTCTTGTATATTATTATACTTTTTTGAGAAAAATAATTTAAAATGTCTTTGTTTAATACAAACAGAAACAGATTTTGAACTGATTTTATGGAAATGGAAGTTAGTCCCAACAACACTGCAAACACCTTCATCAACATCATCATTATTAACAATTGTATTACTCTAATAATATCTTTTCAAGAATGCTAAATTTTTATATGACAACACTATATTTTTAAAACTTTCTTTGTATTTCCACCACAGTGAAAATGTATTTTGTATAGTTTAGGAGTATTCAGCTTTTGTTGTTTAAAGAATATAAGATTAAATTAAATATGCTTATCTATAACATTTTTTAAAAGGGAGACTAATCCAAAAATTAGATGACAACATTGGCAAAACTGCAATTTCTTTTATCTTAATGATTACCACAGGCTTATATACATCATCATAGTTTGACAAACTTAAACTTTGTAAAACCAATTTAGACTCTTAGTAATATGCGTACTGAGTAAGAACAATGTACACTGAATGTTCTGTGAATTAGAAATCAGTGCTGCAAAGACTATGAAAAAAATAAAGAGCCACAGAAACAGCTGGGAAAAAATTACGCTTATCCAGCCTTATGAAATGTAGTTTAAAAATAAAAGGAATAAGAAAAATGTTACTCATAATTTATTTCAGAAACAAAGGAATCATAAAAAGACCTCCCAGAGGATTCGTGTACTCAATTCTCCCTAATACGAAAGATTAGATTCCAGAAAGAGTCTGTAGGAATATAATAATATGACTTGTCAAAACTAGACTTGTTTTTAGTTCTTTTAATTTAGAAAAGAGAAAAAAATAACGAAGAGAAAGTCTTGTTCTGAAATAAAGTACAAAATTAAAGTTGTAATTATATAAAAGACTACATAGTGGCAGATGCAAAATCCCCTACATTACTTTCCAACTTTAATTCCCAGAATTAATCCTGATCTTATTGACTGCCTTATTAGCTGCGGTAAATAGCAAAGCAAAGTGTTTGTGGGAGGAAGTTAGAGGTATCTGAGTATAGGATGACAAATGGCATTATGATAATATAGTCTCTCTGTCCTGAATGGTCTATTCAATTCTCAAGTGTATGAAAAAGCATGTCAAAAATATTGATAATAACATCAAAAGTTTATTACTTTCATAATTAAACCTGAAATACTTAATATATTTTTAACTTTACATGGGTTAGGAGCATCTGTTCTGATTTGTTAAAGAACACAATAGAATATAATGTGATTATTGCTGTTTTCCCCTCTAGTAATTCTATCTCAACTTTTCCTGTGTTAAACTAGTTTTCTTTTGCCCTTCAGTTTCACAATGTTGACTGCTTACAACTTTGGTAGTAGCTTCTCCAAAAACCTCATATTTGCATTCAGCTTGTGTTATTCTACAATTTGAAATTATTCAAGGTAACACATTCATTTGTTTATCACCTCTGCTTTGAATCTTTGTTTTAAATCTCTCATAGCTTTTTTTAGTGAATCTTCTGAATAAGTTTCACATAAACATTTCATCTCTTCCATATGGTTTTGGAGTAATACAGGTTGGGGAATTTGACCTTCTTGAGAATGGTCCATAGGTAAATTTAGTCATTATAATTGCACACTCCTAAATTGATGATTTAGGAAACCAAGTCTACATAAGCCAATATGGACATTATATTCCCCTCATTGGTTAAGGAACAGACTCAGGACATGGGTTTGTCAATTTTGATAATTTTGATTTGTCAAATTTGATTCTTCATGTCCCCATAATTACAATTTTTCAGGTCTCAATAACATACTAAAATAGATACTGAGAACTGAGTGAATGATACTTGAAAACAAAGGAAACTCCTTTTCATTGAGATATAATTGACATACACCATTAGTTTCAGGTATACAACATTATTCAGTATTTGTAATAATGATGCAGTGATCACACACTAAGTCTAGTTAACATCCATCTCTACATATAGTTATAGGATTTTTTTTCTCTTGTGATGAGAACTTTTAAGATCTACTCTCAAATGGCTTTAAAATGTGCAATGCAATTTTATTAACTACTAGAGGCCCAGTGCACAAAATTTGTGCAGGAAGCGGGTGGTCCCTCAGCCCAGCCTGCCCCTCTCGCAATCGAGGACACCTTGGGAGATGTCTGACTGGTGGTTTAGGCCCCATCCCACAGGAATCCATTCAGGATCAGGCCCAAACCAGCAGTTGGACACCCCTCTTACAATCCGGAACTGCTGGTTCCTAACCTCTTACCTGCCTGCCTGCTTGATCACCCTTGAATCCTTTGCCTGCCTGCCTGACCACTCCTAACCACTCTGCATGCCTGCCTGATCACCCCTAACTGTTTTCTTGCCTGTCTGGTGACCTCTAAACATTCAGCATGTCTGCTGATCAACCCTAACTGCTTGCCTGCCTGTGTGATTGCCCCTAATCACTTCCCTGCCTGCCTGATCGCCCCTAACCACTCTGCATGCCTGCCTGATCACCCCTAACTGCCTCTGCCTCAGCCCCCACTGCTAAGGCTTAGTCCAAAAGGTTGTCCGAAGGATGTTCAGAATGTCTAGAAGATCGCTCAGCTATCCAGTCCAATTGGCATATTGCACTTTTATTATTATAGATTGTCATGATGCTGTACATTACATCCCTAGGACTTATTTATTATATAACTGGAAATTTGTAGCTTTTGATCAATTTCACCCATTCCCTTCCTTGCACTATCACCTCTGGCAACCACCAATCTAAGTTATTGATACTTAAAAATTTTTTTTTTAAACTCTTCATATAAATAAGTACAACTAAAGGCATGCATATTCAAAAACCAGCAATGCACATACAAACACCAGCATTTTTTTTTTTTAAACATATTTTTGCATTGATTTCAGAGAGAGGAACAGAGAGAAAGAGAGAGAAAGAAACATCAATAATGAGAGACAACCATTGATCAGCTGCCTCCTGCATGCCCCCTATAGGGGATTGAGTCCACAACCCTGAATGTGTGTCCTTGGCCAGAATCAAACCTGGGACCTTCAGTCTGCAGGCCATCACTCTATCCACTGAGAAAACCAGCCAAGGCAAGTAAATATATATCAGCCCATAGTTCAAATATATCCTTAACCTTTCTAGTTCTATTCAATTTTTCTACCATGGCCTTAGTGGTTTCACCATTCTAATCTGCGTGTACTCTCAAAATAAAACAGGATATTATTGGGCTCCCTGCTTTCATTGCTGCTTACCCTAAGATCTATTTTCCACCAGAGTCAATTTCTCAACATAAATCACATCATATAATTTCCTTAATTAAAACCCTCAAAACCTTCTCCCTGCACAAGAATGCAATCTCAACTCTTCATTATGCCTGCTAACCCTTGCATGATTTGCTTCTACTTAGTCTATTAGATTCTACACTTATCCCAAAAATGTATTAGGACAATTAAATCAATAATGAGATACAAATATCAACTTTTAAAATGGCTAAAGTTAAGTATATTAACCAGAGAAATTTGTACAGAGAAAGCACTTTTCAAACTTACCTACTTGAAGTCAATTTATTATTATATTTAAATTACTCCAACTGATAGCATTTAGGAGCTATTCTAGTTGAGTCTGAGCTATGAAATCATCATCATAACTAGTAATCCTCATTTATTTATGAGGTAGATGGGTTTGTAGGAAAAGCTTTCATGAGAAATACGTGTATAGATAAAGGCTTCTGAAACTGGAGTCTGTGACAGATGGGGGTCTATAAAAACCTGTTATAATACACAGGTCTGGTGCTGATGTGAAGTTAATTGGGATCAAGATTTAGGTAAATAAAGTCTTTCACAGCGATAAAATGCATCAGTCTTTGAGGACCAGATAATCTCCTTTTACTTTTTAAAAGAGATTAGTTTAGAAGTTGCAAAGCAATAAAAGAAGAATGAATCATCAGAAGGTGAAAAGTGACAAATACTAGAAAATGAGTTTCATCAATTAACCATTCTTTCCTTCATTTAACAAACATCTTGAGTGACTTAATTATGACTAATATTTTTATTTTTGGGTGCTGGAAATGCCACATGAATAAAGTCAAACACTTTTGCCCTCATGAGCTTACATCAAGTTGATCTTCCATAAGAAAGAGAGAACATACATTTCCTGCCATTATGCAGGTCTTTTTACTGAATAAAATATGCTCTAGACACAGTAATTTAGAAACACAGGTTTCACAGTTTTATATGAAACTAGAAGCCTGGTGCACAAAATTCGTGCATGGGGGCTTGTCCCTCAGGCCAGCCTGTACCCTCTCCAATCTGGGATTCAATCACTGGCTCCCAACTGCTAGCCTGCCTAATTGCCCCTAATTGCTTCTGCCTGCCAGCCTGATCACTCCCTAACCACTCCCCTGCCAGCCTGATTGCCCTAATTGTCCTTCCCTGTAGGCCTTGTTGCCCCTAACTGCCATCTCCTACAGGCCTGATGGCCCCTAACTGCCCTGGCTTGCTAGTCTGGTCACCCCTAACTGCCCTCCCCTGCTAGCCTGTTTGTCCCCAACTGCCCTCCCTGCAGGCCAGATCCCCAACAACTACCCTCCCCTTCAGGCCTTGAACCTTTCAACTGCCCTCCCCTGTAGATTTGGTCACCCCCAACTACCCTCCCCTGCAGACCTGGTTGCCCCCAACTGCCCTTTCCTGCAGGCTCAGTTACCCCTAACTGCCCTACCCTGCAGGCCACCACCCACAATTGCCCTTCCTTGCCAGTGATCTTGTGGTGGCCATCTTGTGTTCTCATGGGGGCAGCCATCTTTGACCAGATGGGAGCAGAATTTTGTGTGTTGGAGTGATTGTCAATTTGCATATTACTCTTTTATTAGATAGGATAATGCTGCAAAAAAACTACCAATAGCTATTAAAATAAGGGACACCTGAGTTATTTGATTACTTTTTCTATTAAAATGTGGAGTGCAGCAAAAAGGAGTGCCAGTCTAAGTAGTCCAAATGTTCATTGTGACTGGGTATATTGTCAAACCATTTCAGAAACAAAATTGTATCACATAATGTCATGGTCACCAAGTTATGTGACTCCATATAATCTATAACTTAAGATTATGCCTAAGAGTTTGAAAGCAGTGAAGTTTGGTTAAAAAGCCGATGGTGATCATGGATGGCAGTACATCTCTACATGGTGGTGTGTGTGTGTGTGTGTGTGTATGTGTGTGTGTGTGTGTGTGGGGTCTATATTCTCTGCAGGATGCTTTTTGGAGAGCTCCTTTGCCTGAATCATTTTCCTAGGAAGAAACTACTGAAGTCATGGACCCAGTTAGGATGCTATCACAAATATTATATGTGTATATGGGGTTTATTCTCTGGTAATAAGAGCAAGACCAGTAAGTGTATAATGTGTAAGCCAAGAGAATAGATGGTATTCCTAAAATAACAACAATGTGTATGAGAAGCAACCCAAACTAAGATTACAGGAGATAGAAAAGGAAAATTAGATTTCAAAGAAAATACAAGCACACATACTGAAGACATGGGTTTAAATTTAGCATTTAAGTTTTATAAACCAAGAGGACAGATTTGAGTAAAGAAGATTGTGATCCATGCTAATAGTAAATTGCTATTTGTGGACAGAAACAGTGCTTGCTATTCTTACACAGCTCATGTTTGAGACAAAACAATACACTAAAATCAGCACCATAGGATTTCTAATCTATATGTATGTTTCACCAACCAAAATATTTTATTGTTTTCATTATTTTTTCAGATATAAAGGACTGGATTCAGGAAAAATAGCTTTCAAAAAATAGTTAACAAAAAATAAATGCTTTTTGAAGAAAATTATATTGAAAAATTGGGGTTTGGGAATATTTTTTAAACATAAAATTAAACTGTAAAATTTGTTTGGATTATGAGGCCTGTAGTTAGCTTTCATGAAAACCTTAACAATATAAGGGAGAAATCAGGACTGTCAGCAAACACATATAGACATGTGAAAAGGAACATTGCTAAAGCAACTGAAGTAAGATCAACTGAGGTTAAAACTAGATTTTTCTCTCATGCTAAAATTGTATATATTTTTTGGACAATCATTTCCCTAGAAGGAAAGTAAATATCATTTTAACTTAAATATTTTGGCACAAAGATGCTAAGGGATGAGATGGTCATTTGAATTGAAAACATCAAGCATCAAGTCATGGAGAATAAATAATTCACCTGAATGAAATGTATATTGTTTCTCAAGAAGATATGGTGCTGTGTTGTTGAAAACATATTGCAAAATCTTGTAGTCAACCTAGGATACAAATCCAGATTCAATAGCATCTATACTAATAAAAGAGTAACATGCTAATTTACCGTACCTTTGTGATGCCCACTAGCCCATCAAGAGTGAATATGCAAATTAACCCAACAAAGATGGCAGGTTATTTTGCATATGCAGGTGCTGAGTAGCCAGGGGTGGGTCGGGACACTTGTGTCCTCGTCATGGCAATGACACAGGTGTATCGTACTACCTCAGCCGCTCCCAGACCCTGGGCACAGTGGGAAGGTGTAAAAGTGGCTTTGGCAAGAGCAAAAGTGGTGTTGGCAGCCAGGGGAAGAAAGGCCCATTCTGGCATGAATCTTCATGCATTTGGCCTCTAGTTTTAAAATAAGTAGCAAAATTAACGCATGGTTTTATCATATACAAGTTGCTCTATCTTTATAAACATTAGTTTTACATTGTTCATTAAATTGATTAGTTATGATAAAAATCAAGATAATCCTGATTTTCTACTACAGATGTGATATTACATTAAAATTATATTAAAAAATTTATATCCCAGAAACATCTACCTTTCATAATTATAAATGATTGACAAATATTTTTCATACAGAATTATGTCAAATTTACTAAGGTGGAAATGCTATTTAATATTGTTATTGTTTAATTTGCTTAGAGAGATTAGAACTCTGCTGACCCAGTGGAGTATTTATATTAATACACTGCCTCCTTCATTCAACAAATATACTTGGGAACCCGGGGTGATATATTGGGAACTAAAAACAAAGGTGAACTCTATTCATAAGAAACCTATTTTTTTATGTATTTAAAAGCAAGAAATAAGAAATGTTATACATTTGAAAATACCATAAAGTAATGTGAAATACACCATGGAAATGACAAAATAAAAATAATGATGTGATAGAGAATGATTAAAGGTAGAGAAAAGGAACTGCTCAGATTGGTTAATTAAAAGAGGCAGTTTATGAGAAATTAACACTTATTCACAAGAAGCCAAACTTGAGACAAGATAGATGAAATAGTAAATGCATGATGCAGATGCACTGGTGTAATAAAGGACACGAGAGCATCACAGGGCAATCATCTTAGGAGGCCTGGTTCAAGGAGAGGCCTCAAATGGAGAAAGCCCCACATGCTGACAAAAATGGAATGTGTAGGCCATGATCAACGGATTGTAGTTCAAAAAAGGCACAGACTGCAAAAACATAAAGTCAGAAAACCATATGCATAGAGGAACCAAAAGGAATCAAGAATCAGAATCTAGAATGCAACAGCTATAAATTTTCAGGACTAAGCTCAATTTATCACAAGCAGAGAATGTGGGAAGATGACTATAAAAATTTAGCATAGCCCTAACCGGTTTAGCTTGGTGAATACAGCATCAGCCTGTGGACTGAAGGGTCCCAGGTTCAATTCCAGTAAAGGGCACGTACCTTGGTTGTGGGCACATCACCAATAGGGGGTATGTAGGAGGCAGCTGATCAATGTTTCTCTCTCATCAATGTTTCTAACTCTCTACCCCTCTCCCTTCCTCTCTGTAAAAAAAACAAAACAAACAAACAAAAAAAACACACACAATAAAATACATTTTAAAATGTAGCCTAAATATTTAATCTAATGATAAATGGAACTAGAAATAAAAATAATGAACTCTGGTTTGCAGTTCTGGGAGGGATATATTTAAGTAAAACAAGAGAATAAATTCATGGAAGAAAATTAAAATCCAGAAGCCACATAGACAAAGAGATGGCATTTCTATATATTCTAGTATAAATATCACCATACATATTAACATAGAATAATTGAGGAAGAATAATCTATATTATCTGGATTGCTCAATTGATCATTTTACATATTCTGACAATTCCTTTGGTCTATATTATTTACTTTCCCCAAACTACAATTTCACTGTATTGTAAAGGCATAAAATCAGATATTCTTAATATATTGTATATGACTAGAGGCCCAATGCACTAAGATTCGTGCAAGAATGGGCCTTCCTTCCCCTGGCTGCCTCTGGGCAGTATGGGACGGTGGAAAGGCGGCTCAGGGCCAGAGCTACCTTTTGGCTCTGGCCCTGAGCCGCCTTTCCACCTTCCCATTCTGCCCTGAGGCCGGTAGTGGCTGGGGCAGTGCAGAATGCCTGCATTGTCACCATGGCTACAACTTAACCATCCTGCTCTGCCACCAGGTGCTAGGAGCCTGCTTATGCAAATTAATCCACCATCTTTGTTGGGTCAATTTGCATACAAACTCTTGCTGGGCAGCACAAAGGTATGGTCGATTTTCATCTTACTCTTTTATTAGTGTAGATTATCTCAAATGGTTGGATAAGAATTTTACCTCAATTAGAGTCTTTAATCTCCATCTAGTAAATCATTTATATCAGTGTATTTCAATATCAACTGCAACTATAATAGGTTTTTTTTATCTACTGGCCACTGAAGTCATTCACAACCTTTACAGCTAATTTAAAGATCAATATTAGGATGATTATTTTGCTTTTTAAAATGCCACATTATGCCAAGAACTTAGACTCTAAAGATAGGAGGTGATTATTTACTTATTTTGTCATTTATAAATATAAAAATCAATACATTATGAAATGTGTCAAGGCATCAATATTTTGTTGGTAAATAAAAAATTAACTGTCACTTTATAATAAAAATATTCAAAATTATGACATTACTTGATTTAACATAAAGTTAAATGTAAACTTTGGAAGCATTTGTTATAGCCACATCAAACCATATTATATATAAATGGCTTTTAGGCAAAGTATCAACAGCATAATTTGAAAAAATAAAGTGTTTTTTTTTGTTTTGTGTTGTGTGTTTTTGTGTGTGTGTGTGTGTGTGTGTGTGTGTGTGTTTAACTAAGGCTTTACAGGAATATAAAAGTCTCTACCACTGTCAATGATATTTTATATGTCACCTATAAAAAAACAAGTATTTTCCAAGCATTGTGAGGCATTGTGTTTATGGGGCAGGCCTTGAATTCTTGACAGATTTGTGGCCATTTGAGACAGGAAATCATTGGGTCATTTTCACATCTATAAAAGAGTAAGCAACTATTGCAACTGCTAACGAGCCTGTAGAGAATGTTACAGCTGTAATCCCAATAATTTAAATGACTAAAATGACTGCAGCATTTCATCTGAATCACATTTTAACCAGCTACATAAGAAATATATGAAACGAACAATAAGCATCATCATTCACAAGAAAATTTTCTTGATGTCCATAAAAGTTTCCTCTCAGGCTGAGGAAATCATGAAGTTGTCCACAATATTTAATATCATATAATACAGTTATGTTTGGTTCTGCTCTTCTGACAGTGTTCTGAGTTCCTTGGTTAGTCAGCTGTTATCATGTTGTTCTATCCATCAACTTTTGAGTTCACTTGCTATTATTGTTGTTATTGTCATTATTTCCATTACTGTTGTTATGTGTTGTGCTCTTACCATATGCCAGAGAGTTTTCTCTGTTCCATCAGATGGCACATAGTTTGTAACCAAACTATGTACCTGTCTTGTGCAGAGGCCAAGATGGTATCATTAATCTCTGTTGTAAAGCATGTAAATATGTGTTCAGAGTAATTCACATGAATTACTGTGTCCATCAAGATGTTACAAAATAAATAATATATATAGCTACAAAAATTAGAAAATCACTATTATAATAACTTTCTCTTCCCCATTCTGGAAAAAAAAGTTCTTACATTATAGGACAAATTGAGAGTAAAATGATAGCTTCAAAGATAGTCCTCAGCTTTCTTGGAATTCAAAAAAACAAGCAAAAAAAAAAGTGCTTCAGAGGATATTCAGATGCAATGTGTTAAAGTATATACTGTGAGTGAGTTTTGAATACCATATTTTCCGGCGTATAAGACGACTTTTGAAATGAAAAAAAGCCTGCTCAGATTGGCCAGAGTCAGAGAGGCGGTCTATTAAAAAATGAACTGGTGTTGCCTCGGAAGTGGGAGGGGGGGGTAGTCTTATACAGCAAATATAGGCCTAAACCTATGTTTTAATTGTAAAATTAGGGGGGTCGTCTTATACGCCGGAAATATGGTATTCACAGTTTCCAACTAATAAAGGAAAACCATTGGGAAAACCATTTTAGCACCACAGAACCTAAGCAAAGCACACAAGAGATCAAAACACAAGAAAATTTAAGTGAGACAATCAGCCAACTAAGATGCATGGAATGCATAATGCATATGAGAAATTTCTCTCGATACTGGAACAATTAAAAGAGAAAGAAAAATCTCCCTCTTAGCCAAAGAAATGCATAATTACAGCAACAATGTGCTAAAACTACCTACACTAATAAAAGAGAAATATGCAAATTGACCATCACTCTGCTACACCAACCAACCAATCTGGAGGGAATATGCAAATTGGAAGGCCAAAGATGGCAGCCACCCAGCTGCTTCAGGTGCAGAGTGGCTGGGCAGGGCACAATATCTGCTATGAGAGGGAAGGTGGGGGGCGAAGGGATCTACAGGAATAGCAGTCCAGCCACAGTGAAGACTAACACTGCAGCCTCTGGCCTAAGTCTGCAGCAAAGACAGCAGAAGCCAGCTGGAGTGAAGGCCTGGGCCCCAGGTGCCTGAGGAAAACTGGTGCTGGAAGCCAAGGGAAGGAAGGCTTATTGCATGAATCTCTTCGTGCAATGGTCCTCTAGTATGATTGTAAGAGTAATCCCCCCAAAAATAAAAAATAAAACAGCAAGGCCCAAAGCTAGTGGGCATGGAAATGAGGACAATTACTTCATAGATCAATGGTAGAAATGTGAACTGTTATAACTTTCTTATAAAACCTGAAACAACCGAAACCAGTTTGGCTCAGTAGAAGAGTGTTGGTCTGCGGCCTGAAGGGTCCCAGGTTCAATTCTGGTCAAGGGCATGTAAATTGATTGCGGGCACATCCCCCGTGGGGGGTGTGCAGGAGACAGCTGGTGGATGTTTCTCTCTCATCGATGTTTCTAGCTCTCTATCTCTCTCCCATCCTCTCTGTAAAAAAATCAATAAAATATATTAAAATAAATAAATAAATAAAACCTGAAACAATATGTAATATGAAAATATCATACCTATTAATAGACAAACATGTAAATTGACTCTATCTCCTCTATGCCCACAGCCAATCAGAATGAGTATGCAAATTACCCAACAAAGATGGAGGTTAATTTGCATATGTAGGCAACCAGCAGCCTGAGTCCCAAGAACTTTCTCAGCACCCATATCACTCCAAGGTAGACCCCTGTGGGTCCTGAGCAATCTGGGAAGGGCCTAAGCCAGGGTGCTCCTGGGCAGGAGCGGAGCCTGGCAATTGGAGGGAGTTGGGGTGCTCCTTCCCAGGCCCCAAGCCCTGCCAGAGGCTTGGACCCTGGGCAGGGGCAGATTTCAGGTTACATCACCACTGAGGAGGGTTAGATCAGGTACTTTAAGCAGAGAACATGGAATAATGAACAGAGTTAGAATTCAGTAGTGTCAGGAGTCAGGTTTCTCAACAACCCACCTAACCAATGTCTGCTACTTTGCTAATGGCTTCTGCCTCCCCCTCAGGGAGCAGGTGGGGAGAAGTGAGAAGCATCTGTCTGCACCTGTGGCCAGTCCTATGTCTAGGCTGCAGGAAAGAATGCCAGCCACCCTGGGGGAGGGTCCGAGAGGTTGGCTGTTCCCGCCCACTTGCTGGTTCCGCCCCCCATTGCCAGCACCTCTGTATGTGGGGTGACTGGCAGGGTGGGGGCCTTGGCTTGGCACCACCCACATATGTCCCCATCTACCCCCCAGTACCCCATTCCCCATTGGGCAATCGGAGCCTGCCAGCTGGGGAAGGGACTGAGAGCTTGGCTGGCAGGCCTGATTGGGCAATCAGGGCCTATGGGCAGCTCCTACATTGAGTGTCTGTCCCCTGGTGGTCAGTGCACATCATAGCGACTGCTCATTCTGCCATTTAGTTGATTTACATGTTACCCTTTTATTATATAGGACTAGAAGCTCAGTGCACAAATTCATGCACAGGTGGGGTCTGGCCAGACAGGCCCCAATCAGGGTGGATTGGGTTCAGGTCTCTTGGGAGAAGGATACAGTGGGAGGTTGGCTGGCTAGCCTGCCTCGATCAGGAGCCAATCAGGGGAAGGGACAATGGGTTGATGGCCGGCTTAGACCTCCTCTCAGAAAGTCCAGCCCACCTCTACTCTGAAATGATAACCTGACTCTGACTACTCTCACTGTGGTTTACAGAGAACTGTGAGATCCGAAATGCTATGATTTCTCTCCTAGGATGTTGTCATAATCTCCTGACCTTTCTTTGTTCTGCCACTCTTTACTTCCTAACGTCAATTCTCTAAATGACAGCACAGTCATTTTGCTAAAAAAAAAATTAGAAATATATTAGTGTTCTGTTAAGCTCTTACTATAGCTTTCAATCTTATTTAGAGTAATACCCATAGACCTTTTAAAGCCTTACAAGGTTGGACTCCAGATTTCTCTGATCTAATTTTTTTTAGCTTTTAATCATTCTGATCTCATTGCTGCTAATCAAACTCATGTAGCATTTTGAGTGAAATGTTATCAAAATAAGAACAAGGAATAGTTCGTTTTAACTACTGAAAAATGGGAAATAGATAGGAATATCACTTTTTAAAGCATAAATAAATGAATGATGAGCATATTGAAATATATAGTTTAACAATTATTCATGTGGAAGCTACATTTAATCTATTTTTCTCTGGATAGAACAATGAAATACCTATTACCAAAAGACATTAAAAATAATGACTGTCATCTTATGTTTTTTATCATGTGTTTATAAAGAGTTTCCCAGTATTATTATAAGGCCAGAGTTACCAACATGCAAGGCAGGTTATGAATTTAACTTTTGAGGTTCTACTTTCATCTAGAACCCACACTAAAGGCTTTGCTCAGCTGACACTGTTAATCTTTTTCACTGAGCACGAACACTCTGCATGGCACCATTGATCACATGCCATCGTCTGCTGAAGAAGTTTACATAAAAGCCTCCCCCCCCCCCTCTCTCTCGTATATGCACTCTGAGGTCACTTTTACTCAAGATAAGTTCAACATTATGACAGAGGGGCATCTCACCTCTTCTTAATGCAGTGTGTAGATTTCTTGCTCCTCTAGCAGAAGCTATAAACCAAGACATATATTAAAAAATGAACTCTGGTATGCAAAGAAATATACCAGAAGACTCCAGGTTTAAAAAAAAAAAATCCTGATGGTTATATCATGCACCAGTCCATCCTATTTACTTAGGGTCCTATTTCAGTAAACCCTGTTTAGTAGAGATATAGGAATCATGACTCTCCTAGTACATCACCTGCAGTCCTCCACACTACAGAGTAACTTTGGGTTAACTAAGCTTCCCTGCTTTCCTTGTGATTCAAATACAAAAACATATGACTCTCGAGCATCTGTCCAAATATTTCCCCCTCTGCATTTCCTTTAAGAAGACATGCATATTTAACAATGTTTAGATATACGAACTTATGATTCAAAAAAATTAAATGTCTCCACTTACTTTGTCACAGAACACATGCTATAGCTAAAAAGAATATAATTTCTCTCTTATTTAGAAATTGAGACGCCCAAGTGAAAAACAGTATTAAAACAAATCCCTAATTCTATCTACTAAAAATAGAATTAAAAAAAAAATAAATAAAATAAGTAAAATAGGTTTACTAAAAAATAATACACATATTTAAATAGATATCCACTTGTAAATTTACTAACATTATTCCTTTTTAGGAGGGAGTGCACAGTGGAGTGTGGGATTTCCCCAGAAGGCAAACAGGGCAGTGTAGTTAGAGCTCAGAGGGTGTGCTTCACGCCTTGGGTGTGATCAGAGCATTAGTTCAGCTTCTGAAGGGGTAACAGACGAGATGGGCCAGCCTTGCTGAACATCAGGGTGGCTCAGAAAAGGTGGAATAGTCTGGAGGCAGAAACAGTGCTACCCCAATCACTCTTCCCAGAGCAAATCAGATCTGACAGGTTCTGGGGAATTCTATAGAGGTGGTAAGGCAGTTCTTTGGTGAGAAACACCAGAGTGCTCTGGGTGCTGTAGGCTCCATATCCCAAACTCATCTAAAGTGAGATGGGCTCATGCCACTAGCAAGGAAACCCCAGTCCTCTTGTTGCCTCTATCCCACTCACAGTCACAGTGTAGCAGAGCTCAAAGAATCATTTATTAATAATATCTATGTAGAAGGCTTCAGGAAACAAATTACAGGCAACACAGACACCAATAAAAATCTCAAAAAGTAGAGAAACTGTGATCTAAATTGTCAGATGATAAGCTGTGAAATAAATAAACATAATGTTAGTTAATTATAAGATATATGGCTATAAAACAGATGGCTGGTATTCTTCATAAGAGAGATTATATAAACCACCAAACTTATAAGCAGTAATATATATATATATATACATATATATTATATAAGCATATATGTTATATGCATATGCATAAATATTAAATGCATGCATATATATGCATATATAACATAACATCATCAAAGATGAGAGCCAACAACATTCCATTCATATATATCATCTCTCTAATATATATAGGAGATAAAAATGTTGATTTATAGTTGAGTATGTGAATCACAGAGTTTATTCTTGTATTATTTATTATTACATTACTTTCCATATGAATAACTATAAACTTACTTTTGCCCCACCCTGCATCAAAGAGAGCGAGAGAAAGAGAGAGAGAGAGAGAGAGAGAGAGAGAGAGAGAGAGAGAGAGAGAGAGAACTAATTCTATGACATATATCATATATGGATTTCTTTTAGATAACCTTAATTTAGATTTTTATTTTTGGGCCACTGCTCAGCAAATATAGCTGATATACCTAATAAGTGCCTTTACTGACCAAGTGGAATTTTATATAAAAAATGTGAAAGATTCATTGATATTAGTTCCTTTTTTTAATTTAGAAAATTGCACTATGAATTCATTTTTCTTAATTAATCTTTTTTTTAAAAAAGACAGGATATACACTGTTTTACTATTAATTTGTTGATGCGTTGATGCCTTTATTAAATGAAAAATAATTACCAAGCATCTACTTATGCCAGGCAATGGAGTTTTATAAAATTGAAGTTTGCCATGGGAGTTCAGTAATAAAGTAACAAAAAATAAATTTCTTCTAACTAAATACCAGAAACTCTTTGAAGAACTTGTGATATAAATAAGAAGAGATTGAATATTAACTAACTTAATTGTTAACAGAATGCAATAATATAGGGTTATTAATGCCTCCTTTTACTAGTGGGAAACAGGAAAGACAGTACTTACTTTGTTCAATGCCCTGTTGCTCATATTTTGAAAGTATAGATTTGGGCCAGACATGTTTTCCAAAAGACTAAATTCTACTTTTCTGAATATGAATAAACATAATTCCTATCATCAAAGACTTCATAGTATAACAGGAAAGATAAGTATATTAGGATTATTATAGGTATAAGTGCTTTAATAAAAGTTTGTATGGGATTTTACAGAAATGTATTTATTTTGAATATTTTTATTGATTGCAGAAAGAAGAGAGAGGGAGAGAGATAGAAACATCAATAATGAGAGAGAATCATTGATTGACTGCCTCTTGCTTGCTCCCAACTGGGGATTGAGCCTGCAACTCAGGCATGTGCTCCAACTGGGAATGGAACTGTGACCTCCTGGTTTATAGGAAGATGCTCAACCACTGAACCACACTGGCCAGGACAGATTTTACAGGTATTTACTAGTAGATCAAGAAATTTTTCAAGTGTGTAATAAGTACTAAAGCATGGAAAGCTAAATAGTGATGATGATCTGCTGAAAGCCAACACCTGAACAGGAGGTAATTCTTCCAATCTGACAATGGATTCTATACCCAACCCTGGCCTTTGATATGTATATCTCCACCTTGCCTTAGGACAAATTGTGTTAATAAAAAGCAAGGAGTCCTGAGACACGGAGAACTTGGTTTCTTCAGCCAGGCTCCTCTGACCTCCTTCCCCCAAATGCCTTTCAAAATTATGTTTCATCTCTGGACTCTTGATTAATTTATGCATAGCCCCTTCTCTAGATTGATGAACCCTTCTAGGTGCCAGATCAAGAACTCCAGTGTTAATGACCTAACTGAATTTGAGAGATAATTTAACATTGGGGTGCAGCCCATTCTAGGAAAACATTTTTAAAGCACACAAAACAATTATGATGAATTATTAAATAAGTTTGTTAGGTCACTTACAGTTCTTTTTAACTTGTATTTACCCAATTCACTCTCTATAAAAAGCAATTTATTACTCTGAGGTGTGATTATCTATTGTTGGAACATATATATAATAATAAAAGGGTAATGTGATAATTAGATCAATGTCTTCCGCACATTATTCTGGACATCCTTCTTGACAAAGCCGAGGCTGGAGGGAAGCCAGCCTGGGTCCTGGGTGCCTCTGGGCAGCCCAAGGGAAGCAGCCCAGCCCTGGGTGCCTGTGAGTGGTCCAAAGAAAGCAGCCTGGGTTCCAAGTGCAGGAGAGAAGCCAATGCCAGCAGCCAGGGGAAGGAAGGCCTACTCTTGCATGAATTTTCATGGATTGGGCCTCTACTAACTTTATGAACACTTGAAGATTGGAAAGGAGAATATTAACATTTATTAGATGAATCCTTTATTCACTGTTAACGTGTTTCGCTTCCCTCCTTCTAAATACAAGCCGTACCTTTCAACTCCATATACAGTAAAAGATAATTGGGTACTTGGAAATAACATAACCAAAGCTGAGAGCCAAGAACATTCCATTGTCAGTCTGTTGCATTAATAAAACTGGAGTTATCTGGCTTTATTTTAAATATGCTGTGTGAGAGGGAAAAAACTCAGCCTCCCTGGTATGCACCATTGCCATTTTTATTGTCAGGTTATTCTCTAATGCAAAAATCACAGATGTTGACCACAATTAAAGTAATAGTTCACTCTTATGAGTCCACTGTTTAACAGATTGTTTAGATAATGTGAAAACAATGCATGCAGCCATATGCTTTATGCCCATCCATTAGTAATGTTACTACGCTTATTTGATTTAAAATTTTACATTCCATTCAAAATCATCCATTCAAAAGTTTTTGTTGAAACATTTTAACATTAGATAAGATTGTACCTTATGTTTTCAACCTTAACTATCATTCTAGATAGTTCCAATTCACCTTTAGGACAAGAGGAATTACTGGGAGATTTTTTTAGAACCGCTTATTCCTTCTAGCCACACTGCTGAAACATATGTAGTTTAATAGACATAAAAAGTCATAAAATGTCCCAAATTTAATTTTTGTAATGGCAGTTAAAAACTTGTACTTTCATAATAGAAATTAAGAGAAAGAAATGTCGTGTCACTTCTTCCTTTTGTTCTCTAATCATTTTTAATTATATAAATTGCTATGATACATTATCTGTATATTGCCTTAGGTACCCACCACTCAAAGTCAAGTCATCTTGTGGCACCATATATTTGGCCCCTTTATCATCTATCACTGTCTACCCCCTTCCTTCTGGTAACCACCATATTGTTGCCTTTGTCTCTGAGTCTCAATTTTATATCTCACTCATGAGTGAAATCATGTGGTTCTTAGCTTTTCCTGACTTATTTCACTTAACATGATATTCTCAAGATTCATCCAAGTTGTAACAAACATGACTCTGATAACAAAAATTTGCATTGTGAAATACAGGGCCTTTCACTTTATTTTTTAAAAAGTTGGGCTTCATTCTGCATTTTAATTGAAGTTGATCACTTAACCATAACTGTAATTGCACCAAATTAATATTTGACTTGAGCCACCTATTTCGAACTGAGGGTTAATTGTTTCATTGACCCATAGAATAAGATGTGCACTGAAAAATTCAATTCCAAAGGAAATATTAAATAGGTGACCAGAATAAAAAGGTTCAGATGGTATGACCAGGTTCAGATTTCTATTATATCTATTTTTAGTTATATTAGACTGCTAGGGCTGCCATGACAAAATACCACAGACTGGGTGATATAGAAATTATAGTTCTGGAAGCTAGAAGCCCACTATCTACACACCAGAAGACTTGTTTTTTAGCAGGCCTTTTCCTTGGTTTTCAGATGACCATCTTTTCACTGTGTCCTTACACTATCTTTTTCTTGTGTGCATGCATCCCTGGCATATTTGTGCTTCCAAATTTCCTTTCATCAGGACACCATCCAGACTGGATTAGGGGCACCTTACAGTCTTCATTTTTTGTTAATTGCTTCTTTAAAGCTCTATTTCAAAATGCACTCAGATTCTGAAAACTAGGAGTTAGGATTTCAATGAATTTTAGGGTGACACAATCCCGCTCATATCACTATTGTGTTGTCATCACAACCTAAACTCATTCTATGGCCTCTCAGCATGTAACTTATGAACACTGAAAGGATGAAGAAACAAACACAGCTTGATTTTCTAAATAATCAACATGGTATATACTGCGTATGAATATGTCATAATTGATGGGCAGAGGCCAATATTTTGGCTTGCTATTCATAGACCTAAAATAATTATGTTGAAAATCTGGCAACAGAATTGGAAGGTGTTGTTTTTTTTTTCTTCTAGGCCCACTAAAAAAATTACTGTATGTATTTGTGGGAAGAGGATCTAAATAACAATGTAAACATTAAAGCCCATCTTGGAAATATCAAGCTCTGCTAAATGATCCTGAGTACTCTGTGGACATGATTTCCAGGACCAAGGTCAAAGTTGGGCTCAAAAATATGATCTTCCTTCTGCTCACCAACTGTCATCTAATTGTCATTACTGGTGAGTGCCCACCACTGCAGAGGCTAACATATAACTCCAGACGTGGCACATCCCATGGGTGTTGTAGGGTGCATAGCAATCAGACAGCTCTCTGGTAGCAGAATAATTACAATGGACACCTTTGATCATGGAGGGCCAGTGATAAAAGTATTGAAATAGACACATATTCAGAGAACAGATTTGCATTTTCTGGCTGCAGAACTTCTGCCAGCACTGACATTCGTGGACACACAGAATAATTAATCCTTTACAGCTTTATCCCACACAAAATCCCTTCCATCTAGACAACCCATTTTTGGATCCATATCTAAAGGAATTATTGATCCTGGAATCAGCAGGTCATTTGATAAGACAATAAATGCCATGCTAAAAAGTCAGCTACCAGACCAACTGGAAAATAGGACCCTAAGGACTTAACAGTTATCTGAGAGTTTCAGACATGCCTTATACCAGAAGCCAGGATCTAGTGCCATCTTAACCACAGTAAGGAAACTACAACTGTAACTAGCAGAGTGCCCATCACTATTATCAAAATAACACTTTGAAAAAAAATTATTTTCTTCCTGCACCATGACTTCAAGCTCAGTTGGTTTAAAAGCACCAGTGGCCTAAATGAATGCTTCCAATAGGGAACACATTAACTGTTCCATTGAATCTGGAATTGAGACTGTGCTGTGGCTATCAGTTTCCTGCTAAACCAGCAGAAATGGTGGACACTGGCCAGGGGATCCTAATTGATGGAGGTGAAGTAGATTATTGATATACATTGCAGGGATGGAGAATTGTGTCTGAAATCTAGAGGATTCCCTGCAGTGCTTTCTATAATAGTATTACCTTGCCCAACAATCCTTGTCAATGCCTAAGCCACGCAATAAAATCCAGATCTCCAGGGACTCAACTCCTATAAGATTAAAGGTTTGAATTACTCCAGCAGATCAAAAACCTCCTACGATGAAGAAATATGGAAAGGCTGGTAGAAGGGGACAGCATAGATTAACAATTTAGGCTCACGAGCAGAGGTAGCTATGAGAATAGAAGTTGTCTGTGACATTCATTATAATGGCCTTTATCTCCCTGCAGATTTACATAAGGAGCACGATGGTAGCTAACACTGTAACTTTCAAATGGACCTTGAGAATGAATTATATCAGGATGATTTGGTAGATGACAGGTCTTTTTGTGTTCTCTGCTACACAATTTTTCAACTAAAAGGAGGGCAATAGTGGATGCTGTAGTGCAAAAGAGGTGCGGTGTGTATGACATTTTCCATTAATCTACCTTCATTTTTATTCCTAAAGATGATACAACTTAACTAAATCAAGAGACACTCTCTCTTGTTCTCTGTTTTGGTGGTTGATGACCAAAGATGAGTGCCAACAGGGCAATAAAGAGAAGAAAGGGAGTGAGGTTGGGGTATTTATTGCCTCAGTTCTATCTGAAGGGTTAGTGCATCCTGGTGGCATCCTCTTATTAAAGGTCACAGCTGATATAAGGTATCTTTCTTCAGGCAGTTCTTCTTTGTATTCTGATAATACTTCTTTCTCCTGCCCCTTCACGTCTCTGTTGGTTAAAATTCCTCCACAAAGTGAACACATTTTATTGGTGGATGTGACTGATTTAGATATGAAGAGTAAAATAACATATTAATAAATACTTTATGAAAATAATTAGCTCCATATAAATATACCCAGATAATAGTCAACTAATATCTCAACCACAAAAAATCTTACAATTTGCTTCTATTTGCATAAATTAATTTTACTTGGCATTTAAAACTGCTAATGCATATTGATAGATAGAATTGGCCACCAAAAGACTATTAATGTATGAGAGGATCAGGCAAAGAAAAATCTGTCATTTTGAAGTGGGGGGAAACTTAGCAACTAATGGCACTTTGCCAAGAAAGATGCAGATGTTTAACTATAACTGTCAACAGTACATAAATAGAAAAAAATGGCATCATATTGTGGAAGTTTTAGTTTAGAAAGTACAGAGTCTGAACACTGACATACACAGCAAGATGGGAACATAGGGGTGCAGTGGAAATATCAAACTTTTGTGTGATATTTCCGAAGGATAGAAGGTTCCTTTCTAAATTCAAACACAATTATGATGAGAGCAAGTTCAAAATCAATGAATTCAAAGGTTCACAGGGAGAGTTTAGAATAAAACTCCTGGCAAGTAGTGAGAGCAAAGTTCGCGGAAGTGACTAGATTACATTAACATTTGGAACGAATGTGGATTTTTAATGGATTCAGAATCCAAGAAGCAGTGTATGTACCAGTGTGTGGAGCTCAACAAAAAACAGTAATCTGGAAAGACTTGCTTAGGAAAACAGTCTTTCACCAGATAATTAATATTTTAACCCATGAATTTATTCAGTAAAATAAAAATAAAATTCCCTTATATGAAAAGTGTCAGTTCAGAGATCCTTCTAGAAATGCTCACTTTACAGATCGTTTCATGGGCAAATGTATGAACCACCCTTCCCCTGGATCAGGATAACACATTTCCACTGTGCTCTCATGGATACTGAATACTAAATGCTTATTCCTCAAAAGGCTCAACTTTATACTTGGCAACATTACCATGTCAACTCTGCAACTGAAAACTTATAAATACAGCTTGGTTCTTTATTGTATTAATATGTATTGGCCCTTGGCTTGTTGGAACATTTTCTTCACTTTTTTTTTTTTTTTTGAGCATCCACAGAAGGAAAACTGATTCAAGTGAGTGTAGGTGTGAAGCTTTGTATCCAAAAAAAAGAAAAAAAGAAAAAGAAAATGTGTATCCAAAGGCAAAACCTACGTTTTCATGATAACTTCTGAGAATGAGAAAAATCAAAGAATCAGTATACTTTAATGATTATTATACATTATACACTCACAGGTATGATTGCACACTGTTGTTCCAGTAATAAACAGTATTATACTTGCAATCTACTCCCCTAACAGATGGTAGAACAGATAATTCTATCCTCCTACGGCAACACACTAGATTTTTAAAAGTATAAGAGGAATTTTGAAAAAAAATACAAACTGGCAAACCTCACTTTATACATAAACATTTATTTGAGTTTAAATTAGCCGGCTGAAATGGTAGTGCAATTTTATTTTATTTTATCTTTTTATAAAACACCGCTAGAAGTTTTTATGTTTATGTAGATCTGTACTTGAAGGCTAAGTGGATTTTTTTTTTTGATTCTGTTTAAATTGTAGTTAAGAGTAAGAAGCACAAAAGTGGGTATTATTTCCATCAGTAAGTTTTACATCTGGTCTGTTTACCTAGGCACAGAATATTTTTAAAATGACAATGCGGACAACTCAGTCCATCACCTTTAATCTTTAAGTGTAAAAAAATGACATGTGCAAGGACAGAGTTAATAGTGACAAAAGAAACCACTAAAGTACATTTCCTTTTCCATAATGGCTATACTATAATAACTTACATTCCCACCAACAATGTATAAGTGTTCCCTTTTCCCCACAAACTCATTAACATGTGTTATTTTTGTCATTTTGATAATAGCTATTCTAACAGATGTGAGGTGATATTGTGATTTTGATTCCCCTGAGTATTAGTGGGGGAAAAATTAAATAAGTGATTTCATCTCCATGAACTCTATGAACATCACAGAGTGCACTAACTCACACCTAGGCAGCATAGCCTACTTCACACCTAGGCGGAGGAGCTTAATCACAAGGAACAACAGCCTGTAATTATTGGAATCCGGAGTCTAGGTCAGTGGTCGGTAAGCTCATTAGTCAACAGAGCAGCAAATGCTCTCCAACTGCAGTTTGCCCACCACTGGGATAGCCTTTTGCTCCTAGGCTACAAACATCCACAACCTATTACTTTACTGAATATTGTCAACAACTGTAACAGAATTGTAAGTAATTATATATCAAAGCATATGTAAAATATAGGACATATAGAGGAAAATTATAGTTATAAAAAATGAAAAGGTATACTGGCTGGTGTGGCTCAGTGATTGAGTACAGACCCATGTGCCCGAAGTTCATGGTTTAATTCCCAGTCAGAGCACATGGCCAGGCTGTGGACTCAATCCCCAGTAAGGGTTGAGCAGGAGGCAGCTGATCGATGATTTTCATATTATTGATGTCTCTATCTCTCCTTGTCCTATTTCCTCTCTCTGAAATCAATAAAACCATATCAAAATATTTGAAAAAGTGGTACCTATATAGGGTACTTACTGTGAATGGAGTTTGCAGAACTGGAAGTTGCTGTGGGCAAGTCAGGGAGTGAGCAGAGAGCGAATGTGAATAACTAACGTTATCATGCACTACTGTAGCTTATATAAACACTGCACACCTAGGCGATGCTAGATTTATAAATAATGTTCTTTCTTCAACGATAAATTAAGCTTAACTTACTCTCATTTTATTTATAAACATTTAAAAAAATAACTCTTGGACTCTTTCATGATAATGCTAAGCTTAAATCACAAACCCATATGTATAGCTGTACAAAAATATTTTTCTAAATCTTTATTCCATAAGCTTTTTCTATTTAAAAAGTTTACTTTGATCCATTCGTCTGCTGATGGGCACTTAGGCTGTTTCCAAATCTTAGCTATTGTTAAATTGTGCTGCTATGAACATAGGGGTGCATATATCTTTCTGATTGGTGTTTCTAATTTCTTGGGATATAGTCCTAGTTATGGAGTTACTGGGTCAAATGGGAGTTCCATTTTTAATTTTTTTTTTGAGGAAAACCCATACAGTTTTCCACAGTGGCTGCACCAGTCTGCATTCCCACCAGCAGTGCATGAGGGTTCCTTTTTCTCCACATCTTCGCCAGCACTTGCCTTTTGTTGATTTGTTGATGATAGCCATTCTGACAGGTGTGAGATGGCACCACATTGTCATTTTGATTTTCATCTCTCAGATGATTAGTGACATTGAACATGTTTTCATATGTCTCTCGTCTTCTGTATGCCTTTTTTCCAAAAGTGTCCATTTATATCCTTTGCCCATTTTTTTATTGTATTGTTTATTTTCCTTTTGTTAAGTTATATGAGTTCCCTATAAATTTTGGAGATTAAATCTTTACTCGAGATAACATTAGCATATATGTTCTCCTAATGCAGTGGGTTTTCCTGTTGTTTTGTTGATGATTTCTTTTGCTGAGCAGAAGCTTTTTATTTTGTTGTAGTCCCCTTTGTTTGTTTTCTCTTAATTTCAATTGCCTTAGGAGCTGTATCAGTAAGATATTGCTATGACATATGTCTGATATGTTGCTGCCTGTGGTTTCCTCTAAGATTTTTATGGCTTCCCATCTTACATTTAAGTCCATTTACAGCCGAAATAAATGACATAGAGACAAAAATAACAATACAAAAGATCAATAAAACCAAGAGTTGGTTCTTTGAAAGGATAAACAAGATTGATAAACTTCTAGCCAGGCTCACCATGAAGCGAAGAGAAAAGTCCCAAATAATAAAATAAATAAATAAATAAATAAATAAAACACAAATGAAAGAGGTGAAATAACAACAGACCCCACAGAAACACAAAGGATTGTAAAAAATACTATAAACATTGCTATTCCAATAAACCGGTCAACCTAGGAGAAATGGACATATTCCTAGAAAAATACGACCTTCCAAAACTCAATCAGGTAGAATAAAAATATCTGAATTAGGCCAATAACTATGTAGAATATTAAACAGTCATCAAAAAACTCCCAGCAAACAAAAGCCCTTGGCCAGAAGGCTTCACGGGAGTTTTACCAAACTTTTAAAGAAGAACTAAAACCTATATTCCTCAGACTATTCCAAAAAATTCAAGAAGAAGGCACTTCCGAATTCTTTCTATGAAGCCAACATTACCTTAACCCCAAAACCAGATAAAGACACTACAAAGGAAGAGAATTCCAGGTCAATATTTCTGATGAATATAAATGCTAAAATCCTAGCAAATCAGATTCATTGTGTATATGTACCACAGGTTTTTAATCCATCAGAAGATGAATGGATTTAAAAAAAAAACAAAAAACTGTGGTGCATCTAGACAATGGAATACTACACTGCTATAAAAAAGAAGGGACTCTTACCATTTGCAACAGCATGGATGGACCTGGAGAGCATTATGCTAAGCAAAATAAGCCAGTCAGAGAAAGATAAATACCACTTGATCTCACTCATTTGTGGAAAATAGTGAACAGCATAAACTGATGAACAGAAATAGATCCAGAGACAGAGAAACATCATATTGACTGTCAAACCTCAGAAGGCAGTCAGTGGAAGGAGGGAATATGAGATCAACCAAAAGACTTGTATGCATGTATGAAAGCATTAGTAATGGACGTAGACACTAGGGGGTGAGGGTATAGCCTGAGGAGAGGGAGAGGCAGGAGAGAGGTCGGGGGGGGGGGGGGAAAGGAGAAGGGGATAATTTTGTAATAGCTATGTACAGGCCAGGGGGTGGTACTTGAAATATCAGGGGGGCGGCTCTGTAAAGTATATGATTATCTACCCACTATGTTGTACACCTGAAACTAAAACTGAATAATATTGAATGTGAAAAAATAAATAAAATAATAGAACCCCTGAGCACCAGATGCCCTCAGGTGACCTATCTACAAGGAGCAAAATGCATGCCCAGAAAGCATTTTTTAAAAATTATTATTATTACTAGTAGTGGTGGCTAAACAGGGTATACCAAGTTTAGAAATTTCTTTGAAAGAGGTTTAATCTTTACAACCTGAATACTAACACCTATCCCAAACCATGTTGCTTTTGCTTCTTAGAAAAAAGGGCTTTTTCAAATAATACATTAAAATATTTAAATATGAAAAAAAATGTTTACTTTACTTTTGATTTCTAAACTTTTTTTCTTAAAAACTAAGACACAAACACTCACATTAGCCTAAACCTACACAGGGTCAGAATCCACCTCCTCATCTAATCCCACTGCAAAGTCTTCAGAGACGATAACACACTTGGAGCTGTCACCTCTGATTATTACAGTGCTTTTTCTGGAACACATCCTGAAGGATCTGCTTAAGGCTCTTCTTTCAGAGGTGTCACTTTTCAACAATATGTTCTTGATGGTTTGCTTAGTATGTATCTCCTCCTCCTCCTCCTCCTCCTCCTCCTCCTCCTCCTCCTCCTCCTCCTCCACCTCCTCCTCCTCCTCCTCCTCCAAATTGGGTCATTAAAACTTACTCCATATCTGATATAGGCCTTTCTCAAATATTTGTTAATCTCATTGCCTTCAATGAGGCAGATCTTTTAACCATTTTCTTTGTTCTTGTTCTTCAAGATGGTAGCTACGGTGAAATGGGATAAGCCTGACTGGCAAACAGTAAGCATCACTGATTGTTTTTACTTTGCAGTCCTTAATCACTTTTCATTTTGTTTCCAGGCCAATCACTTGATGTGGACTCCTACTAGAAAATTAGCTGTGAATTTTATGTGCTTAGTGGCCATGATGAACAATACCACCTGATACTGAAGCACAAGAGAAAATGAGGCAATCCTGAGATGCAGTAAACAAGAGATGTACGAGGCTGCTGCCAGCATAACACAGAATAATGTTTTACAACAAACGTTTTTTATGTCGAGAGAATATACTCTAAAGTAATGATAAAAACATAGTATAGTAAACACACAAACCGGCTACATAGTCATTTATTAGCAAGTATTGTGTACTGCACATAATTATAAGTGCTGTACTTTTATACGCCTGGTAGCATAATAGGATTGTTTATACCAGCATCACCACCAACTTATGTGTAATGCATTATACCGCAATGTGATGATAGCTAACATGTCACTACGAGATAGGAATTTTTTCTTATATATGTGGTCCATTGCTGTCTGCAGTGTTATGTGGTACATGACTATATGTAAGTTTTAGTAACCAATTGCTGTATTTCTTAATAAAGCTAAAGGAAGTACAATGTTCTGAAACATAATTAAGATTCATTCTATGCTAATCACTGCTAATAATTTATGACAATTTCCAAAAATGTCATGTCTTCAAAATCTCCTTAGGAACTAAATACTTAACAAATTCCTAATTTATACTATTTTACAAACATAAATGTTTATTTCCTAAAATTGTGATTTAGGAGAAATATTCCATTAATTAAATCATTTTTCTGTAAAAACATGGAATATCTATAGGGCATATATTATAGAATACATGATAAATCATAAAATATATTGTCTATCATAAAGTTTAGTTCAAATTATTAAGATATGAGTATATTTTTGACAAAGAATGATCATCTTCAGCTGAGCCAGTTGACATTATGCAGTTTTATAAAAAGAAAGAATTCTATAGGCCTAAGAGTGTTTACTGATGAGGTGTGCAGTATTTGTCTATGAGTGCCTGTAGCTTAGAGATTTACCAATTACAAAACATCTGTCCTGATTTCCCTCCCAGATATACCTGAACTCAACTATGATGTTGCATTTACTGCTAACTCTGGGTGATTTAAAAGATTTAAAAAATCACTACTCATCTCCTACTTTATTGCAATTGGGAGAAGTAATAGAAACCATGCCTATCTTATTATACATTGTTAGTGTTTGTCATAGGCTTCCCACAATACGTTCTTTCAGAAATTCCATGTGAAAACAACATTATATCACCCCTATGTCAGCTCTCATTATCATCAGTGCCTTCTTAATGCCCTTTATTGAGATCCTACCATATTTGGTTTTGATGTATTCTTAGGTGGAGAGAAGGTTCTGGAGTACAGTATAGCAGGTACTTCTCATACCAAGTGTGCACTGATATTGTAGGGGTCCATCATGCTGTCTCGATAACAACAGCCTTTTACAAGTCTCTCAATCCCTGGTGCTTCCCAAGTCTCCATTTGGATGGTTTCTTTTCTGCTCTCTTTATGGAATGTAACATGTACATACCAAATGAAAAATGTGTGTGCCCATCCAGACACAAATAAACCCGCTAAATGTTGCACTTCCTTCTTGTTTGTGGGATCCTTCAAACACAGAGATTTGTTTTTCAGTGCTTGGGAGCATCATGCAGTCATTTCCTAAAAATTCATAGTGATAGCTGGCTTCTGAATTTAGCTGTTTGCAGTTGCAGGACGTGTCAATCAAACTCTGTATGTTATGTGAATAACCATTCTTGGTAAACCTCCATTAAAGACTAGCTACATATATTGTGGGGCCCAGCATAAAATAAAAATCCAGGGCCTTTTTATTTTTTGAAAGAGTAGGTAAACATCTTACTTCTCTTTACATGTCTCTCTTGATCTATCATAGTGTTCTATGTTTGTTGTTCAATGTCACACTCCATTGTCTTCAGGAGCCCATGTCATGACTTAGTGTGTGTGGGTTACATGTCTAACCCCAACTTTTCTATGTGCATTTCCAGATCCCCCTTCAGGGACAGAAAGATTGTATGCAATTTAGGCTTCCTTCCCCACCATTGCACAAAGAGCAAATATTTCCTTTCTCTCTCTCGTTTGTTCCTTCTTTTCTTGTTTTTTCCCCAATAGTTTTCTAAGTGTTTTCCCATTCATTTTGTCAGGTACAGAAGAAAATCTACTACTGTTACATATATGCTTGCTTTTCCTCCCTTTCCCAAAAGGAGGGCCACCTGGGAAGCATCAGTCTGCAAGTGTTTCCAGTAAAGTGATTTGAGAAGTGCCATCATTATTATACTAGAGGCCTGGTGCACAAAATTCGTACACAGGGAGAGGGATCCCTCAGCCTGGCCTGCACCCTCTTGCAATTCAGGAATGCTGGCTCCTAATTGCAACCCCTTCCAGCCTGGTCATGCCCTAACTGCCCCCCTGCTGGCCTGGTTGCCCCCAACTTCCCTCCTTCCAGCCTAGTTGCCCTCCAATTGGCTCCCTGCTGGCCTGGTCGTGCACCAACTGTCCCCTGCTGGCTGCCTGGTTGCCCCCCAAACTGCCTCCCCCGTGCTGGCCTGGCCACCCTCCAACTGTCCCCTGCCAGCCTGGTCGCCCCCTAACTGTCTGGAAGGAAATCGGACATCCAGAAGATATCCAGTCACCTAGTCTAACTAGCATATTATCCTTTTATTAGTATGGATAACAAATATAACTGATATTTATAGCATTTCTAATTCATAGGTTGATGCTCAATCATTGAGCAATGTTGGTTGGGCTGTCTCTGCCATTTTGATTGCAGCCTTGTGAGAGACCTTAGCGTAGATCCATTTAATCCATTGCAAGGTTCCCAACCATTAGAAAGTGTGAGATAATAACCATGTTTTGTTTTAAGCATTATATTTCTAGTAATGTGTTTTGCAAGAATCAACCCTTGATAGTGGTATATCTCCTATGAACTTATTAGACTACTAATTATTGAATCTGAGCATTTAAAACAATGAAGATTCTTTAGGAATCTTCTGCAATGTTTCTGTCTATATCTTAATAATTTTTACACTGTAGTCCTTAGTTTCAGTAGATAATGTTTCACTTAGCCCAGACAGCTGTAAATTGTATTACTAAATGTCTCATAGGATAACACTATGATTATTACATTTTTCAAGTCTCATAAAAGCTTTGGGATGGCAATGTGAGCCAGGTCGTGTTTCCAATAATAATCTTAAAGTAATATGATTAGGACCTCCCTCCTTTCTGGTTATTGGTTTCATTTTAGACAGTGTTTTCTATGGCAGTAATGGGATAGTATCATTTGTCATTTCCCTGTCACTTGGGCTTTCTCTCTCCATTAATTTAGCCATTTACAAAAGGAATTTATAAAAAAAAAAATCTAAATTCCATTGGTATTGTCACAAAACTTTCATCAGTTTAAAAATTGGATGAGTTGGCAATCATCCTAGCATAAAAATATTAAGTACTTCTTCCTCATCATCTCTTAAATTCATATAAAGCTATTTTTTCACAGTTATTAGGGGGTGTCTTTACATCAGTCTCACTACTGTTACTACATTGGTGTGCTACATACCCACTAAGTCAATATCAGTTAGTTCTATGGTCAGAATTCACAAAATTATCCATGGATACCAAACTTGAAAATTTACATAGCTTGTAACAGAGTTCCCTACTATTTCAAGTAAAGATTCCAGTATATTCAACATCATGGTGAACATCTGATAATAAGAGATAAGCTAAAGAATATGGAAACAATTTCAACTTATAGGAACTATACCTTCAGTTTCCTACTCATCTTGTATACTGTGCTTATTATATCGACCCTCCAAGAGTACATACCAAAGTAAACGTTTCTTTCTTTCTTTCTTTCTTTTTTTTTTTGGAAATTTTTGGAGAGGTTTATTCTTTTTTAAAAATTCTTTATTTTTAAAAATATTACACATATTTCCTATTTTCCCAATTTCCCCCTGGCCACACTTTTCTTATGTGGCTTCACACCATCAAGTAGAAGATTCAGAATAATTAACTCAAATAACCAAGTAAAATTTAAATCTTCAAACTTTTGTCAATATATATATATTTTGCAGAGCATTATTGAAAGAAGAAAGATCAGTGGTCATAATGTCACTGCTACATTTTTTTAATGGCATAGGAAAAATGAACAAAGACAGCCCTGGTTGTTGTGGGTCAGTGGTTAGAGTGTAGGACTGTACATTGTCAAGGGCAAGAGGTTTGATCCTGATCCCTGGTCAGAGTATGTGCAGGAGGCAACCAATTGATGTGTCTTTTTCACATCTCTCTTTCTCTTTCCCTCCCTCTCCCTCCCTCTCTTTCCCTCTCTCTCCCTCTCTCCTCCTGCCACCTTCTTTCCACACTCTCTAAAAATAATGGGTAATATATCCCAGGTGAAGATTAACAAAAACAAAACAAGGCAAATAAAATTTAATGCAATAGTGACCATGAAATATAACACAAAAACAAATGGTCCAGCCTAGCGTGCGTGGCTCAGTGGTTGAGCATCTACTTATGAACCAGGAGGTCACAGTTCAATTCCTGGTCAGGGCACATCCAGAGTTGTGGGCTCAAACCCAAGTGTGGAGCATGCAGAAGGCAGTCAACCAATGATTCTCTCTCATCATTGATATTTCTCTCTCCTTCTTCCTTCCTCTCTGAAATCAATAAACACATATTAAAACAAACAACAACAACAACAAATAACAAAAAACCACAAATGGTCCATCACCTGCATTTTTTTAAAATGAAAATGTCTCAAGTATGTAGAAATAGAAATGACAAATTATGTTATACAGATCAATATAAATGTATTGCCTACTTATCAGCTTATCATGTTAAATTAAGTGGATAAAATATGAAAATTAAAAATAAAATACTCTCTAATATTGATAAGACCATAAAGTTCATGTATATGTTTATTCATTTTTATAGACATATGACATATTTATAAGAAATATAGGCATGGAGTAAAAGCATTGGCACATTGAAATTCTTCAAATATTGCACATAGAATCTAAAAATGGTATGATGTCATTATGAGAACATTTTTATGTGCTTTATATTATTTAATTTTTTAAAATCCTTACCTGAGAACATGTTTAGACAGTGAGACGAGAGAGAGAGAGAGAGAGAGAGAGAGAGAGAGAGAGAGAGAGAGAGACATTAGGTGGCTGTCTTCCATATGTGCACCTGCAACCTGGGTATGTGCCCTGACTATGAATCAATCTGGCTACCTTTTGGAGTACAGGACAATGCCAATCAACTGAGCCACTCCATTACTTAGAATCTTAATGATTTTCCCCCTTTTCTTACAATCTATTTCTAAGCACAAGGTTGCATTTTAGATTCTTAAAATTTGAGTTGCCATAAAATTATATTTCAAAATTAAATCTAATTTTTCATATCATCTTACAAAAATATTTTCACAGTCACATGCATTTATTACAGACACAACAACAGAGGCCAATTAATACCAAAGCTGTTGAAATATGAATTTATTGCATTTTAAATAATGAAATAACAGTGAATACAATGTTCTATGTACTCTGCCTTTCACATAGGTTACCATTTGAACTGTGACTCTTATCTGATTTTGATTTATCACTTTATTCATTCTTATAGCTAATGGGAAACAAATTACTTATTACTCATGAAAGACACTAACTACCTAGTGTTGCAGAAAGAGAGACTATTACCATTTACATTTAAATGAGATTTGAAATGTTAATGAACAGCTCCAGTATTCTAATTATCTCTACAAATACTTTAAATTAAGGTGAACTTCTGTGGATGGATCGTTCCTTGTGTCTTACTTTAAGGTGTCCTACATGATTGCTTGATAGAATATAAAGTGTATTAATGCCCATTATATTAGTACCCACTATATATATATATATTGCAAAATTATAGTCAAATAGCTGTGATTTTTATTAATAAAGATAATTTTACTGTAACAATCATAACCACATAAAATACGTTTAAATTGCAAAATTATGACAATATTGTTGAGATTGAGTTTTTTTACTCAATTATTTTTCACTGGTTAAAAATACGAATGGTTGGAAATATAAAAATTGTGATAAAAATGTTTTTTTATAGAACAACAGAGGTGGTTCTAACCTTACAATAATTTCTGTAATGCATCATATATGTTTGTAAGCAGAAAATAAAATGAAAAATAAGGTTATAGGTGATTTTTCAATAGTTCATTATGCTTTGGCCTACCAACAAACATGACTTCAACATGAAACCTTCTATCCAATTCAATCCTATATAATAAAAATTATAATATGCAAATTAACCATCACCCTGCCACACTCACAAGCCACACCCACCACCTAATGAGGAGTGAGTATGCAAATGAACCCAACCAAGAAGGCTGCAGCCACAGAGAGAGCAGGAGGCTTGGGCTGTTTCCCGTGATGGAGGGAGCAAAACTTTCTGCATACCCTGGCCAGCCCAGGCCTCCACTTAAGGCTACAAAGTTTCAATTATAGAAGACAAATAAATCTCAGATACCAGGGCCTCTGCTTGGGTCTCTGAGGGGCATGGCTGGCCTGAAAACCACCACAGGCCCCTCGCCCAGGCTGTCCCACACTCCAAGGAACCCCCCACCCTGACACCTTTCAGGGCAAACCAGCTGGCCCCCACCCATGCACCAGGCCTCTATACTATCTAAGAGTAATATGCATATTGACCATCACTCCAACATACAAGATGGCTGCCCCCATGTGGTCAAAGATAGCTGCTCCCATAAGGACACAAGATGGCTGCAACAAGATGCCAGCAGGGGAGGGCAGTTTGGAGGGACCAGGCCTGCAAAGGAGGACATTTGGAGTTGATCAAGCCTGCAGTGGTGGGCAGTTATGGGTGACCAGGCCTGCAGGAGAGGGAAGTTGGGGTCAAACAGGCTGGAAGAGGAGCAGTTAGGGGCAAACAGGCTGGCAGGAGAGTGGTTAGGGTGATTAGGCTGGCAGGCAAAAGTGGTTAGGGGCAATCAGGAAGCCAGGCAGGTGAGCAGTTGGGAGCCAGCAGTTCTGGATTTTGAGAGGGATGTCTAACTGTATAACTGGGCAGTTGGATATTTCTCGAGGGATCCCAGATTGGAGAGGGTGCAGGCTGTGCTGAGGGAAACATACCCACATGAATGAATTTTGTGTACCGGGTCTCTAGTATTATTAATAAAAAGGGAAAACACCAAAAAAAAATATCTTTTTTCATAACCCTGTTCAAATATCTTCAGAGAGAGAGAGAGAGAGAGAGAGAGAGAGAGAGAGAGACCACCAACACCCACCCAGAAGACCAAGATCAAAATCAAACCTGCAACCTGATATGTTCCTTACAACTTGAATATGTGCCTTACCTGGGAATCAAACTCACCACCTTCTGGCATATAGGATGACTCTCCAAATAACTGGGCCAGAGGGTCACGGCCAATACTTTAATCTAATTTGTGTTTTTAATTGGGAAATTATGCCATTTAAACAGAAATTCAAGATAGTCTCAGAATATATGAAAACCTAACTTAAAAATGTATAGAATTTCTAAGTGAAAAGCATAAGAAACATTTTCCTGCCCATCCCACTGTGATTGTGTAACAAAAATGCTTGAGTGTATTTGGTCCCTTCCTTATTTCCAGAAATTTAATCTGTTTCAGTCACAGAGTGGGTGTAGAAACTTCCCAGGGAAAATAAATCAATTCTGTTCTTAGAATTGTTGGATTTTGATCACTTGACCATGATCAGGCCAATAACAATCCATTTCTTGCTCCTTGTTCACTTGGACACTCCTAGGTAGAGAGGTGACATGTGTTCAGGAAAGGTTAATGAAGCTAAGTCAGAATTCATCCCAAGGAAATTCAACAACAAGCTAAGATATAGTTTCGTTTGTGAGTTTGCTTTTTCTCTAGAGAATGACAAGCCATAAAAAGAGGAAGACAAATTAGATGCATAATTAAAGTGAGAGGGTAGTCAGGGCTAGGATGTCATTATGGCCATGACTCTCTTAGTTCCATCTTCCCCTGGGTCCCAGTTATAATAGAAATTTTGATTCTGTATGAGATTAGGTTATTATAATAAATCCCTCCTCATTTTCCCAGTGACTCTCAGTCACAGGGTCATATGATTGAATATAAAGACCTAACGGTATACTCATAGGGGGATTTCTTAAAGGCAAAAGATATAAGACAGCAGGAGAAAAGAAAGCACAAGTGAAGATAGGCAGTGGGACCAAGAGACTTCCACACATAGCTCCCCAGGATGCACTTATCCAGATTATAAACAGCAAGATATGTGCAAATCTTAGTTTTTGAGGAGCTTAAGCAAAGGTTCCCATAGTGTCTTTTTGTGACTCGCTGGTTATAAAGTCAAGTCGGTCTATAAGTCCCTTAGAGCAGATATAAACCATACCTAAATAATATAAATATAACTGGTTTTGGGTTTTGCCAGGGGAATTTAAACCTTTAATAGATGTTATAAACAATTAGCTAGCCTACTGCATTCTTATTTGGCTAAAAGAAGCCACCACACTTTCACACATAACTGGAGTTAAGAATGTTGCTGTAAAATAGCTCCATCTTACATACACTCTAACACAAACTTATGTTGAAGGTGTATGTGTTTGTTTACCTAGTTTCCAAAATATTTCAATAATACTTTAACAAAGTAATTTTTATAATCACATAATCAGATATACAGGTTAACATTTCTCGATCCACTATACATATATACTAACATTGAACAATTAAGTAAATAGAATGCAAGTGGTGAGAGTCAGGTTTCTCACTATTGGAGGAAGAAGTTACAGATAAGTCAGGGGAGGAGGTTGGAATAGCATATGATAAAGGATTAGAGTCAGGGACATTGGTATAAAGGCACATCCTATCTAATAAAGAGGGAATATGCAAATTGACTGTCACACCATCACAAAGCTGGTGGCACCCAGTCCCCTCAGCTCCACCAGAGTCCCAAGTCCTCTCAGCTCAGCTGAGGGGATGGCAGGGGTATGATGCTGCAGGACATGCCCTCAGTCCCCCAGCCACCAAGGGCCCACCCAAGGCATAGCCAAGCCTCACATGGCAGCTGCCCAGCCGACACCCAAAGTGCAGGCAGACCTTGGATAGCGGCTGCCCAGACACCCAGGGCCACCCAAAACTCGGGTACCAAGGCCAGCCAAGGCTTGTGCTGCCGGCAGTGGCAGCAGCAAGATGTGATGGGAGTGTCACTGTCCCCTGATTGCTGGATCACCTTCCTTCCCTGAGGGCTCCTGGACTGTGAGAGTGAGTAGGACGGGCTGAGGGACCCCCCACTCCAGTGCATGGATTTTCATGCACCTGACCTCTAGTTTAACATAAATGTAGATATAAGTACATATAGAATATGTATGTGTATATAAATATGAGACTGTATAAGGTTAAGTAGAGACATATATTCCCTTGGTTGTCAGCCGTGTCCTTGGTATGATGTGACAAGAATGACACTTTATTTCTTTGATCTTCCTTTAAGAAATACATAGACTGTATCAAGTAATGAGAAAAATTATAATGACCATTATTCCTTAAAACTGTCAAGGCCATTAAAAAAATAAATAAAAACTGTTATAGACAGGAGAATCTAAAGAAGACATGATGATTAAATATGATGTGATATTCTGCATAAGATCATAGACAGAAAAACTACATTAGGTTAAAATTAATTACATATCAATTAGGTATATTGACAATAATAATTTACCAGTATTTTGTCATTGCTTGTGGCAAATATACCATACTAGTATAAGTTGTTAATAATAAATAAACTGGGTGTGGGTTATATGGAACCTGTATTATTCTAGCAATTTTTCTGTAAATCTAAAAGTGTTGTAAAATTAAGTTTCTTTTACAGCATACAAAAATATAAACATATTAAATAGAGTTAATAAATAAATCAACACCCACTTGATGGAACATTATATAACCAGTTAGCATTTTAATATTTGACACTTTCAGATAATAATTACCATTTTTATGTACAACACTATATATAATATATTGAATAATGCATCTTAATAAAACCAACATTTGTGTGTGTGTGTGTGTGCGTGTGTATGTGTGTGTGTGTATAACACCACATCTTCATGCATCAACATAATTGTCAAATGTGTGTGGGAAATCACTTTTACTATTAGTATAAGGCAAAGTTTTATAACTTTAAATATTCCCTTTAAATGGCAATGACATATTTATGAGAAATAAACATAAATTTTTATCTTAGCAAACACAGTATGGTATTCTAATATATATATATATATATATATATATATATATATATATATATATAGAGAGAGAGAGAGAGAGAGAGAGAGAGAGAGAGAGAGAGAGAGAGAGATTTTTTTATTTTTTTATTTTTTTACAGAGAGGAATGGAGAGGGATAGAGAGCTAGAAACATCAATAAGGAGAAACACCGATCAGCTGCTTCCTGCACACCTCCTACTAGGAATGTGCCCGCAACCAAGGTGTATGCCCTTGACTAGAATCAAATCTGGGACCTTTCAGTCCACAGGCTGACTCTCCATCCACTGAGCCAAACCGGTTTCGGCCAGTATGGCATTTTTTAGAAAAAAAAAAAACACAAAAAAACAAACTTGTTCATATGTAATGAGGAATCTATGTTAAATTTTCTTGGTAAAGGCATTTGGCACAGATGGCCATCTTAGGCCAACAAGCAATTAGACTTGGTGAAACAATTCTCATCTTTAAGAGCTTATCATTAATTATAAACCTTTTCACAAGGTTCACAACTCAATAATAATGTTCTATGATTTTACCCGATGAGAAGAACTTAACTATTCCTAGATGCCAGAATCTCAACCCACAAAGAATTTTATGAGCCTTTGCTAAAGAGAAACTCTTTCTCTTCACTTCTTTCCCCACCTTGAAATCTAATTTGGCCCTACAGTAGTTACCCTTGACCATAGGCAGGTAATATTCAAGCCCAAATGGAAATAAGAAGCCAGAGGTTGGCAGGATGAATTATTTTGCTCCTCTGTAGTCCCTTTGATTTACAGTACCTGGTAAATCAATCTCTCTCTCTCATCCTCTCTCTCTCTCTCTCTCTCTCTCTCTCTCTCTCTCTCTCTCTCTCTCTCTCTCTCCACACACCACACACACACACACACACACACACACACACACACACACACACATTAGGAATGTAAAACTCTATGAACATTTATTCTAAATAAGTAAAGCTATGGCTTATTTCCATGTTTTGCTGTTTTGTGTGTTTTTTGCCACTGCACTTACAGCCTTTCTGATGTTGCTTTCATTTTATAGTGTATAAGAGAACAAATAAATGTGAATGGATTGGACCATATCTCAGTTAGATATTGCCCTTGTAGTCCAAGTCACAGTTCTAGGGATTACTGCAATATTAAAATTTAGCTAGAGGATAATGAAAAAGGTGCATTGCACATTCAGAAGCAAGTATCATCATTAATTTTAGAGGTGCTTTTTTTTTTTTTCTTTTTCATGGCAAGACATGGTTCAGCTATAATGCTTTTAAGTACGCATGAAAAAAAAAGGGGGGGATTGGGCAATTCTTCTGTTAAGTAAGAGTGGTGTGTTGTATATACATATTTGATTACACAGCTACATTTTCAACAGTATTTTCTATATAAAATCTCATTGACTTCAATTAGAATTTGCAATCTAAGTACACCATATGGCTTTTCTTAAAAGAAATGAGACTATTAAATTTAATTACTTTTATATGTGTCTCGAGTGGTAAAGGTGATTGTTAAAAGAGCAGCACTATATGAGAATTATTTCTAGTAAAATTGAGAACTAAGAAGATGGCTATCGTCTGGTGGTTACTAATTGGCAGTCAATGCCACACACACAAAAAAGTAATTTTCAGTAATACTAAAAAATAGCAGACAGAGAACAATGTCACTTTGCTAATGCTATTGCTGCTCTTACAGCAGTATTTGAACATAATGTGAATTAACACTAGTGCCCTAAAGCAAAGTGTTCCTTCTACTTATAGGTTACGTCTTCTCTCTTCTCAAAAAAAAAAAAAAAAAAGAATGTATAGACCAGCCAGTGTGGGTGAGTATTTGAGCACTGACCCAATAGGAGGTCACAGTTTGATTTCTGGTCAGGTCAGGGCTCATGCCCAGGTTGTGGGGTCAATCCCCAGTAGGGTTTGTGTAGGAAGCAACTGATCAATGATTATATCTCATCATTGATGTTTCTATCTCTCTCAGCCTCTCCTCTCTCTGAAATGAATAAAAAATATTAAAAAATAAATATAATATATATTACAGTGTATATATGTAACAGCTTTTATATAAATATATGTAATATATAGTACATATATTACACATTTATTATCTTTACTAATAAAAGCCTAAGTGGCCTCTTGCCCTCACATCATCAAAAGATGGCCTCCCCGTGTCATCACAAAATGGCCGCCTCAAGATGGCTGGCAGGGGAGGGCAGTTGGGGGCAAGATCAGGTTGGCAGGGAAGGGCAATAGGACCTGACCTGGCCAGCAGGGGAGGGCAGTTGGGTGATTGCACTGGCAGGGGAGCAGTTAGGCATCAATCAGGCCAGCAGGGGAGCTGTTAGGGGGTGATCAGGCTGGCAGGCAGAAGTAGTTAGGAGCAATCAGGCAGGCTGGCAGGTGAGTGGTTAGGAGCCAGCAGTCCCAGTTTATGCGAGGGATGTCCAACTGTGAGTTTAGGGGCCAGCAATCCCAGATTGTGAGAGGGATGTCAAACTGGCAGTAGTACATACCCCAAGTGGTCCCAGATTGGAGAAGGTGCAAGCTGGGCTGAAGAACAAATTCCCTTCCTGCCAGTGCACAAGGTTTGTGCACTGGGCCTCTAGTATGTAATATTGAAACATGCAGTAATTTCCTTCATCTTATTCCATATGGAAAGTATTGCAAAGTCAAATCCCTAATAAAATCAGATATATAATGCAATGAATAGAAATGGGTTATCTTTTGCTATGCCTTCAATAGTGAGTACTTAAGTCTTTGCAAATTGAATAGCTGACCTTATTTTAAGTGTACAGCTTTTTGTTAGTTCCAGCTAATTTCCTCATGTGATAATTAATTTTTATGACTGTTGCCAGGTTTGTTCAATTCATTTTCAAAAGAAGCAGGAGATCTAGATATGAAATAAAAGTCTTCAAATTTTAAAACATGGAAAATAGTTAAAGTAAGCAAGTTTATGAGCAAAAATAGCATATCTGCTGGCTAAATATGGCTCATGAGCTTATTTTTTATCCTAGCATTCTGACTTCATATCATCAAACAAATTGCTAACATATTAAACCAAAACCCAATATTTCCCTGCTTGTTTGTGCAAACAATAAAATTAGAAACCCTAAGCAATAAAATGTAGCTGCTTTTCTTTAAACAAAACAAAACAATTAAGTCAAATTGAAAATAATTTTGCATTATAAAATCTCATTAAAAGGTAAGAAATTTTATTCAGACAATTCCAAAAAGTAATATATTTTTCTTTATCTTTATGGTAAACTTTTTTTTCTTCTGATTTTTACTTCCTTTAAAATTCAGTGGTTATTCCTAATTCAGAGCCAGTTGACTGAGCATAGATGCTTATCATTCCTCCTACCAGAATACCATTAAATTTACAAAATAAATATATTTTTCAAAATCAGCACAAACTCCATTGTTGAAAAATCATAAAGGGTTCTTCCTAAGTGGGTATTCTTGAAATATTCTGTATCTGATGATTACAGAGATAGTTAAATTCAATGAATCAGAAACCTACTATTCTGTATAAACAAAATAACCATCTCTCCCTCTTCCCCACCCCCTCACTACCCAGTCAAAAAAAAAAAAGAGTCCTTCCACCTTCAGATCATGGATCATGCTGGGGTTAGCTTTAAACTAGAGGCAAAGAAGCAGTAGAGTTTTTTTTTTTGCTTTTGTTTATTGTTTTTCTGTTTGTTTGTTTAATATCTTTGGAAGTGGCCTTAAGACTCTTGATAGGGTAACTGTTTAAAGGGCTGTAGAACAGGTATATCTGTCAACTGTTTCAATTAGCAACATTTTTGTTCATTTTTATCTCCTATAAAATGATGCACACAGCAATCTAAATTGGAGAATAAGCTTTTGGAGACACCCAGAGTAGAAGCAGGGGCCTAAGGAAGTCCTTGGATATTCTGCCCACAAATTAACCTACTTCAAACAGACACTTTTTACACATTTCCTTAATAATATCCTATACATGCACACCACTAACTCACTATTAGGAGAACTCCTTTAAGCATTGCCAGAGAGGCAAAAAGTATTACTTATACTCATGGTGTGTGTGTGTGTGTGTGTGTGTGTGTGTGTGTGTGTATATATATATATATATATATATATATATATATATATACACACACAAATATGTATCAGCAGAAACCACTATGTATAAATATCAGCAGACAAATAGATATACTAACACTGTTTGACAATTGAGGGAAGCCAATAGTATGAAGGAAAACTAAATATACCATTCACAACAATGCTGAGAAATATCATGCATTTTATGTAAATAAAATCAATACCCTTACAGTGACTGACAATGTCTCGTGCAAAATCAAAATTAGGCTCTTACCAGTAATAGGGGCCAGATTCCTTTGAAACTAAAATATATGACTGCCAGGAAAACAATACAGAAACTAAATTGAAATGAAAATTGCACATTCTAAAGAAAACATTTTTGAGGCATACAATGTAACTGACATTATCAAATCTTAGTGCGGAAAATCAAATAGAGTTTTTAATGAGAAAGAAAAAAAAAGCACATGAATAATTAATCCAATTGAATAGAAGTTACAGAAAGGGGATGGGGTGGGTGTAATTCCTGTGCTAAAGAATTTTTAAAATCTCTGACAATGAAGACTCATATATATATCCTCATAGGAGGAGGGAAAACATAAAGGAAAAAAATCACATGTTTACATGTATTTGTGCAGAGGTTAAAGGAAAGTATCATTCACAGACATTGTTTGTCATGCCAGGAGGAAAACACGAAGTAAGCCTGGAAAACTGTATAATGGCCAAAAGAAAGGAAGCTCTCAAAACAGAGCAAGAAATGCCGTAAGTGTGAAAGAACCGGACTGAAAGCCCCCGATTCTTAAAGCTAAGATGATTTGAACAGCAACAAAAATAGTGATGGCATTGGCGCATAGCCCATCGGATAAAATACATATACATAAAACCATGCTGTGATCAATAAATGATTGAGTAATTAAGTCCACAGAGAAGTGAGAGCTCTCCCTGATGGGAGATTTCCACTGAATGTGAAAGGAATGAAGGAAAGCGGAATATTGCTAGCAGGATAGTACCATGTTCATAACTGTTGCAGGACAAACATTTGGAGAGGCAAGATATTTGCATCATCTCAAATTTGGAGTATCCTACAAAATACTTTTACATTATAAAGAGGAAAATAGTCACTTTGCAGGGAAGGAAGCCAGCAGATACCAGAATAGAGGGAACTGGAAGGGATGGGTGGTGTGTAAATGTTATTCATTAGGAAAAAAATAATCAAGCCTACCTTATATTTGTATGCTATACAAAATTGAAACATTGAAAGAGTGCATACAGTTTGTGCATTGAAAAGTACATTTTTAAAATATATCCTTGCTCTTGGTTTCATGTCTATTGATATTCTTACAACTAAATGTTGACTGAATTGACAATGTTTATACAGTTAAGAGGAACATCGAATTTTGAAAAGTTGATTATTCCGCTGTCATTCACCTTAAAGTTATTAAAAATCATCCTTTGTCTTATTTCGCAGTTAAACGAGTTGAGGTCACTCAAATCAAAGATGAAGTATATATCTTTTTCCTGTCTAGAATAATGATTATTGAACAGAAATGTAATTTTACTCAATTTTAAAATTAAAGGGCAAATACTTTGTTTTATCCTTTTAAATGTATACAAATTCCAATAAATAGACCCAAGCTTATTAAAAAATGAGTGAAATATTTAGATAACTTAGAGAATAACATCTCATTTTTTAAAATTTTGAACTGTGAGTTTGTGCTTCACAGTTTTCAGTAATTCTACCACAAATCATTTGGTCAATCAGGAATTCCGTGAAGAGATAGAATCAAACCTTAGGATGGCTTTTTATGCCTTTGGTAGGGAAGATAAGCAAGAAAGAGGTTCCTTCTTAATATAAAGCCATTTACCTTTTCGCATCGATAGGGGTATATTTCTTCTAATTTTGCAAATATATTAAAATTAATCTCATTATGTTACAGACTTATTTCAAGGTATATTCCAACTGACTTTTTTTAAATATAATATTATTGATTTCAGAGAGGAAATCTGCTTATGAGCACTTAGGCTGTTTCCAAATCTTAGCTATGGTGAATTGTGCTGCTATGAACATAGGGATGCATATATTCTTTCTGATGGTGTTTCCAGTTTCTTGGGATATATTCCTAGAAGTGGGATCATTGGGTCAAATGGGAGTTTCATTTTTAGATCTTTGGAGGAAACTCCATACTGTTCTCCACAGTGGCGGTACCAGACTGCATTCCCAGCAGCAGTGCAAGAGGGTTCCTTTTTCTCCACAACCTCACCAGCACTTGTCATTTGTTGATTTGTTGATGATAGCCATTCTGACAGGTATGGGATGTTACCACATAGACCTTTTGATTTGCATCACTTGGATGATTAGTGAATGTTTTAATATGTCTCTTGGCCTTATGAATGTCCTCTTTTGAAAAGTATATATTTAGGTCCGTTGCCCATTTTTTGATTGGGTTGTTTATCTTCCTGTTGTTAAGTTGTATGAGTTCTCTGTAAATGTTGGAGATTAAACCCTTATTGGTGATAACATTGGCAAATATGCTGTCCCATGTAGTGGGCTTTCCTGTTGGTTTGTTGATAGTTTCTTTTGTTGTACAGAAGATTTTTATTTTGTTGTAATCCCATTTGTTTATTTTTCTCTTTAGTTTCCATTGCCCTAGGAGCTGTATAAGTGAAGATGTTGCTTCAGCTATATGTCTGAGATTTTGCTGTCTGTGGATTCCTCTAATATTTTTATGGTTTCCCGTCTTATGTTTATCCATTATTTTTTTTGTTATTTTGTATATGTTATTGCCTCATGTCAAGTTATTTGAAAACCATTACTTCATGTATATTGTTCAATTAAAAAAGTCCTAGGTGGTGATGGGAAGGGTAAATCTCAATCATGTACCTCTATTTTTATTTTATTTATTTTTAAAAATATATATTATTAATTTTTTACAGAGATGAAGAGATAGGGATAGAGAGTTAGAAACATTGATGAGAGAGAAATATCCATCAGCTATCTCCTGCACACCTCCTACTGGGGATCTGCTGCAACTAAGGTATGTGCCCTTGACCAGAATCAAACCTGGGACCCTTCACTCCACAGGCCGAAGCTCTATTCACTGAGCCAAACAAGTTAGGGCGTACCTCTATTTTAGTCAGATTGGAATTTCAACTACATTCCTTATACTAGCAACTATTCATTATTAAATGAAAATTTAAAACTCTAGAAACATAAAATAAGTAGAAAGACATGAACAAATATAAATAAATGCTTATACTTAAAAACTAAACAAATTGCTGATAAAAATAAATAAGTCCAAATAATTTGAGAGGTACATTTGTGTTTTTAATGGAAGACTTTGTTGAAGAAGCATCCAGTACTTTAAAATTCCCCTTTCTATTAATTCATTAAAATATAACAAATATATGTCACTGTGTGTATGTGCATGTTCTTGTGTGTGTGTGTGTGTGTGTGTGTGTGTGTGTGTTATTTTTCAAAGGTATATCAGATAAATGACAGCTTTTGGGAAACTAATATACAATATATATTTTTCAATGCCTGTACTTAAATTAGTTTTTATTTTGTACATATAAGATATAACTAAATGGATGGCAGGTCTTCCATTATTAATATTTTTTTCCTACTAGAAGTCTCAAATTATGTATAACTGACTTACTACTTTTACATATTGCATGGTAAGATTTAAATTTAGGCATATTTTAACAACCTTTAATTATAGTAGATCATTATTCAAATAGTCTTAGTGATCTCCTTCCTCATGTGATACCTATCTTTTACAATATCTTAAATACCAAATACTTTTATATGGTATTTTATATGCTTTCTGTTGTTAGTTGTATAACTACAGAACATGATTTATTAAAATTACCAGTTTTCTCATATAGTGGATAATTTGGGTTATTACATAATTTTCCTGGAGATTACTGTGTATCTCCTGACACAATGAGTGTACCACCACCTTTAAACATGATTGTCTCAAATAATGGAAGTTATTTGAATGGTGTATGCAAAGGTTAGGACTGTTTGAGGTTTACTATAGGTAGGGAACAGGTAAGGGAAGGAAGTTGAGGAATTTTACTTCCCATAATATCATCAAAGATAACTCTCCCATTTTTCTCATTAATCTAGCCCCATATTTCCCATTTAGAGAACAATGGGGAAGTGAGCAAACATTTTATTCCAGCCCCTCATATCCACCTTTGCCTTTGCAGAATAAACAGCATAGTATATGCACAGCCCAAAAGTAATATCAACCTCAGTGGTGTTGCAGTCATTAAATATTCCCCCAGATCCTTGAGAATTGGGTAAATGGTTATCTCTTATCATTGGCTTCTTTTTTTTCTAACTTCATTTTAAAAATTATTGGAGTAAAGTAAAACAGTGGTTGCTAGCTGCTACCAGGTAATCTACAATCTCTAACATTTTGATTCTATGAATATGTTATATAATTGAATACCAATTTCATCAGAAATGCCAACCTTGCACACATTCATCATAAGCATCAAAGTATGGTGAAGTTATTTTGAAAAAATCATAAAATTACTTCTGTTTATGAAGTACTTTGTCATATTTTACAGTTTGGGTCAAGATAAACTTTAAAAATTGTATTAAAAAGTCTACTCTATGAAAAGTTAATGTAAAGTTTTCAGATTATTTGAGATGGCAGAGTTTTTCAACTTAAAAAAGAATATTTTAAGATAGTAATAACTTCTATTTTATACTTGGGAAGAATATATTCAAAAGAGAAAGCAGCTTCATTATGATTTCTCCCTCATTTCTTTTGAGGTACATTTCCATAATTTAGAATACTTGGTTTTAGACAATCAAATTCTTCTTTCAGAATTTCTTCTGATTTGCAAGTTCAGACTGACAGACCAAAGAACTGAAATGTGAATGTATTTATAAATCCCTTATAAAAAAGAAAGCTATTGCCACTAAATTATATTCTAACAAATGCAGAACTTCCACAATTAAGTTGCTGAACTTGGTAGGTAGCTTATGTGCCCAATCCTTGACATGCTAATTTACATTTAAGGAAGTTGTTTTATATTTGACTATAATAATATGGGTTTACATTAACTACCAGAAAACCTTTTTACAACATACACAAAGTGTCACACATATGCAATTTCTTTCTATTCAAAATTGTATTCTTAAGTTTAATGTATGTCAATGCCGCATTCAATTTATAAAATATGCATGAAGTGGAGATATAGAAAAAGTAACATTTATACAAAATAAGGCAGCCATTATGATAATATTAGGTTTCAATTAAAGGAACCATCATTTGGGGAATTAATTTTTAATGATAAATCACATGTAACCTCAGCAATTATGTACACAAAGGTTATTATATCACATATCATAATTATGTAGTTCATATCTTTAAAGTTTCATGGTTTCATAACTCTACCAGAAATTTTTTGGAGGTTTAGGCAGGTATTTTTTCCTTATCTTAAACAATGACTTTGTAATTGTTGGTGCCAAGTATACATCAAATATATATTTTCAAACTGTCCCTCTTTAGTGTCTGTTTAAATAGTAGAAGAAATACATTAACAATAATAAAAATAGTAAAATTAAAAAAAGGAAAAATAAAACCCAGAGAGATGAGAAAGAACTAGACTTTTTTAAAGTATGTGTTTAAATTGAAGTGGCTCTTACAAATCTGCATAAGCATTTAAGTAAAATGTCTTTTAATGTGTAATTTTTTGAAATGGAATTCCTGAAAAATACAATATAAAGAACTGTAACAGCTAGTTAGAGGAGAACAAAGATGTGAAATAGTATTAATAATAACCTTAGTTAGGACATGTTGAGATTGTTGATATTTATAAGTGAGGTATTTATTAATGATATTTTCCCCTTGAAAATTCTCAAGGGCAAATAATATGTGTAGAAAGGGAAATGTAATAAAAAGTGATGAGTTAAAAAATTTAAACAAGTGTAACAAATGTATTTATACATAGGGTTGGACAAAAATAGGTATACATAAAACGGAGCTTATTCTTATATTATTAAATTATTGCATTTTCCCCATATGAACAAATATACATATACTAGGGGCCCAGTGCATGAAATCTGTGAAGGGGGTTTCCCTCAGCCCAGCCTGCACCCTCTCCAATCAGGACACCCTTGGGGAATGTCACAGAGATCAAGCCTAAACCAGCAGTCAGACATCCCTCTTGCAATCTTGACTGCTGGCTTCTAATCAGTCACCTGCCTGACTGCCTGAGCACCCCTAATAGCCCTCCCCTACAAGCCTTATCTTGTCCCCAGCTCCCTCTGCCTCGGCCCCCACCACCCTGGCTTTTTCTGAAAAGAAGTTGGACATCCGAAGATGCCTAATTAGCATATTACCCTTTTAGTAGCATAGATTGATTCTATAGGATATGATTGCTTAAATGGGGAGGGGGGGAAGCCTTTTTGAGCAGGAGGAGATGCTCATGGCAGACAAAAACACATAATCCCTATATCTGGACTGATAGCCAGCCATATGCACTATACTATAAAACTGGTCATGGAAAAATTGAACCACTTTCTTACATCTTATACCAAACAGCTGTTGTCCAAAAAACCTCTCCTCAGCCCCCACCTTAGGTTCTACCTTCACAGTTCACCCAGATTAGGTTCTGATTGGTTGGTTTCTATGTTGGTCAGTGTCAAAAGCTCTGCCTCTTAGGCAGCCATTGGTTCTTCACACTTCACCCAGATTTGGCTCTGACTGGTCAGTTTCTATGCCAGTCAGTGTCAAAAGCTCTGCCTCCTAGGCAGCCATTGGCTACTGGCACTTCACCAGATTTGGTTCTGATTGGTTGGTTTCTATGCCAGTCAGCATCAAAAGATCCACCTCCTAGGTAGCCATTGGCTCCTGGCACTTTACCCAGATTTGGTTCTGATTGGTCTGTTTCTATGCCAGTCAGCATCTCTGGGCCTATCTCTGGGTCTGATTAAAGAGGTGGGACTGATCAGCAGCCCCAGAGGAGGCCCAGAGAGAAACAAAGTATCAGCTGCTGACTAAGCCCAGAGAGAAAGAGACAGGCAACGGCTGCTCAACAGCAGCCATGGATGCTGGGGATTGGACCCTGCTTCTCTCTCTGTAGGCCTCTTTCTAGACCTGATCCAAAGCATCCTTGGCAGTCAGTGCTAGGTCCCCACGGCAATTCAGCACTGAGTTCTGGTGTTTGATCAGCCTTGATCCTCATGGACCTTGATTCTTTATATATATATATATATATATATATATAGATAGATAGATAGATAGATAGATAGATACTTGTTTTTTATATTATGTACATTTCTTCTTACGGCTTTCACATAATGCCAATACCCCAGGTCAACATGCAAAATTACAGAACAATGGGTAAGGTAATGCCAGCTGTAAGCACATCAAATCTGTTCTATAAAATATAAAGAAGTAGTTTAACAGAGATATAAAAGGAGAAGAACAAACAAAAATACATGGCTATTTGAGGATTGAATAACACATTGGGAAAATAATATTTCATTAATGTGAAGAAAATTGTAAAGTGTGTCAACATCATTGATAAATAACTGAGTGACTGGCATATGTATCAGGGACAAAACAGAACCTCTTGTGTAACCAGATTATGCATGGCCATTTTTATCTCAAAGTTGTGCAAATATAATTTCATTAGTATGCCCAGGAACCCAGCAGAACATGACCAGATGGTATCTTATTATGTTGATGGACTCTGAGCACCTTGTTTTAGTGTTTGCCTGGAGATAGCAGCAGCCCCTGACTCATATTTTCTGTTCTCTGAAGTGCACAGAAGACATTTGCAGGTCTAAGGTCTGGCCTGTGGATTAGAATACTCAAAGTGCAGATAATGAAGGTACCCTTTAAATGACCATAATAATCTTTTGGCCAGACACCTGCCCCCTGGCCACTTATCTGTTGCACAGTTTCTACTCCTTCAGGCTGTTCTCACTATTTAATGATTTTATGCATTTTTTCCTTAGATGTACTAAATTCATGGTCTATGCCATAGCTATAATGTAGAGCGCTTCATTGTGATTAGTATTTGTAGTCATTCCTCAACTACCCCATTGCAATTTGGACCAGTTATTTGGTGGAGCGTAACTTCAAACATTATGAGTTAATACTGACAGAAGAAATGGTCATTAATCTGAATATATTACTTAAGCAAGGAGAATAGACTGTAGAATGCAATCTCTCTAAGGCTCAAGAGTTAAAGAAATGAGTGACTTTCAGCCCAGCCGGTGTTGCTCAGTGGTTGAGTGTCAATCTATGAACCAGGAGGTCATGGTTCAATTCTGTTAATGCCCAGTTGTGATTAGATCCCCAGTGTGGGATATGCAGGAGGCAGCCAATCAATAATTCTCATCATTGGTGGTTTCTCTCTCTTCCTTTCTCTCTGAAATCAATAATACACACACACACACACACACACACACACACAACACACACACATTGGCTGACTTTCAGTATGGGTACTGTAGTACAACATATACGGATCTGGCTGAACTTCAAAAGTTAGAGTCACAGCCAAACTTGAACTATTTTGGGGCATGAAACATTGTCTATAGTTTGTTTACTTCTTGGGTCTATGATCAAAAAAGAGTTGGGAGAATTTTTATTTATATAGTTTAAAGAGAAATTATTCTCAATGTCACAGTTCAACTGCCTGAAAATATCTCCTTTATTTCAGGAATGCTTCATTGTAGTTTGAAAATAATCACAGAAACAAGAACCTTGGGGAAAAGTATTATTTTAAAATAGATTCTTCATATGGAAGGACATCTGGAGTTAAAGATGAGGAACTAGGAAATAAATATTTTTCTATCCACTACCATAAGGTTAGTGAAATAAAGAGAATTATCCACTTGACAGGTGTCTTCACAATAATAAAGGTTAAGTATAATTTACACAAAATAAATTTTAATTAAAATTGGAACTTCAAATAACACTGAGTATATTGAAATGGGTGTAAGAATAGTTGATAGAAGATGACTGGGAAATTGGCCCAGAATAATTTGAGGATGACAATACAAGAGAATACAGAAAAGCATGCATATATTTTCTCGGTACAAAAGTAGTTTAACTCTATTCAGGCTTATGAAAAAGCATAATTAGGAATTCCCTGTAAAGGTAGAGCCTAAGACTGCAATGTTATAGTCCTCATTAATTAAAATATGTTATCCCTTTCTCACAAGAGTACAACTTTCTTGTACTCTTTCTCACACAAGAGTACAACTTTTACATTTGCATTTTATTTATTTATTTTTTAAAATATATTTTATTGATTTTTTACAGAGAGGAAGAGAGAGGGATAGAGAGGTAGAAACACTGATGAGAGAGAATCATCGATCAGCTGCCTCTTGCACACCCCCTACTGGGGATGTCCCCGCAACGAAGGTATATGCCCTTGACAGGAATCGAACCTGGGACCTTTCAGTCTGCAGGCTGACGCTCTATCCACTGAGCCAAACTGGTTTCAGCTGCATTTCTTTTTAAAATGCACTTAAAATATATATTTTAACTGATTTCAGAGAGGAAGAGATATATAAACATCAATGATGAGAGAGAATCATCAATTGACTACCTCCTACACACCCCCTACTTGGAATTGAGCCCAAAATCTGGTCATGTGCCCTGACCAGAAATCAAACCTTGACCTCCTGGTTCATAGGTGGATGCTCAATCACTGACCCACACTGACTAAGCTTCATTTCTTAATTCACTGGATATTAACTAGAGTCTCCTAATAGTTGCAACCTAATTTAGAAATAAGGAACCTTTATATTCAACAATTCTTCCATCTATATTCTTCAATTTAAAAAATTAATTAATAATTTAATTAATTAATTAATTAATAATTTAAATATTGTAAAATATATTCATTCAACCGTACAGTTTCATGCAGCATAACAAAGCATACCTTTTTGTAAGCTAAATCAAGTTATCAAAAGTTCTGTCACTTCAAAAAATCCCCTTGGGTGACTTTGTTGACAACTCCCCTAACCCAAGTCTTTGCAATCATGGACCTATTTGTCTTGTTCGTTTGCTTATTTTCATACCTTTTTTTCCTTTTGTGAAATGTATATATATTTCGCATACATGACAGTAATGCTACATCTCTCATCATTGTATTTTGGAGCTATAAGGGTGTGACGATGTGTTTCTTTAATTCATTCAAACTTAGATCAAGATGAACTACCATCAAGGAAATGCACTTAATACGATGAGCTCCATTTGCACATGGAGACAAGATTCTGAAGTTTCCTTTGATTCTATAGTAAGATACAATTGGTAGAGGTTTTGTGAGGGGGTTAATATACTTTGCATGTGGAAGGAGCAGAAATGATCTGATAAGAGGGTGGGCTATGTTCATTTTAACATGCCTACACATACTTTGATACTTCAGCTACAAAGAGGTAGAGCCTAAACCCCCTTCCCTTGACTGAAGACTTAACATAGCTACTTCCTTCTAATGGACAGTTTAAAGCAGATACGATGGTTGTAACATATGTACACAGATAATAATTTAATAAAATAAATAAATAAAGATAAGGGAAAAAATAAAAAGAAAAAAGAAAAGAAAAGAAACTAAGTCAGAGAAACCATTATGCCTTTCTGTGTCTATTTCAGTTTCTTGCTCAAGAGGAAGGCATGACCCATGTTGTGGGTACATTTAGTGCCTAGGAAGAGACCCACAGAGATTGAGGCCACCAACCTATACTCAGGAGGGAACTGTGCCTCCTGCCAAGATCCATGTGAATGACCCATCAGATAACTGTAGCTCCTGCCAGCATCTTCACTAAAGCTGTCATCAGTGCGAAGGAACAGCAAGGTCAGGTTTTTGTCTCTCGGAGAAAGTAGTTAAACATGAGAGAGAAAATTACAGCAAGCAGCAAAGCTGTATTTAAAAGCTTAAGTACATCTTGGATGGGCACCTACAGCTATGTCAGTGGGTCTAGTTCCTGGCGCTTTATCTTTGTCTTGCCCCTCCCATGCCATGTTTTAATCCTTTGGCACCATTTGTCCTTTAGCTGGTGGGAGCTTCCTAGAATTTTGTTTGCCTGCAGGTTTCTTGTAAGATTTGCCCTTTTGGTAAGGGGAGTCTTTTTAACTGCAGTTCTTTCTTCCTGTTTTTGTCTAACTGTGATGATTATCTTTAACTCCCTACTCCTCTGTTTTATTCAAACACGACCCCTTCGCCCTGTTCCTGCTTGTTCATGTCTATATAACTACCTAAGATAACCATATAAAATACCTTGAAATAGAACCAACTATCTTAGCCATACTGAAACTAGAGATAATAACTATATATTGTTTTGAGCAACTAAGTTTTGGGGTTATTTATTATGCAGTAATAGATAATTAATATCGCAATTCAGAAATGAGTCTCAGTTGAGTTTTCTAAACATCAATGGAGTAGCAATTAATAGGCTCTTTAGCCCATGCCCTGGAAAATACTATTATCTATGAAGATTTGTTACAATTGATTTGCAAAGTAATGTATGCCTTATTTCAAAACATTTATTTTACGTATGTTGAGGAATATTCATAATTCATACTGACTAATTCATTTTCTGACAAGAAAAACCTGAAAACCTAAAATTCCAAGTCAAATATTTTACAGATGTAAATGATAAAAGAAATTAGTTATATGCCTTAATATACAAGAAATAAACTTTTAATAGAATTTTAAGATGAAATTCAGTTCACAATGAAGTACAAAAAACTCATCTATTAACTCCTGCCTCAAACATAGGATTTCTCTGATTTAAAGATGACAATCTGAACACTTTGGCTTCCTTGATATTAATGGGCTCTATTAATATTTTTTTGAAAATTTTTGCACTCTTAGTACCATATCAGAATCAAGATGTGTAATAAATTCTGAGAATATTAATGTATTTTGTCAAATAGTTAACTCTGTCCTTGATGTTACCCAAAAGGTCAAGAAACAATCAAGTGGTTAACTCTGAAAGTAATAAAATTAGATTATTTAAGACTCTTTATTTAAAACAAATTTTATAACTTCATTGTGAAAAAATTAAATTTTATATCATAATGCTTATTTTTATTTTGTATAGATTTAAATGTTTTATTTATTTAAAAAAGCTATTTGAATACAGAATCAGTATTTCCTTTCTGATTGAGCAACTAATATTTAAGTTCAATTATGCAATATTGATGTACTTAGAATTATTGAACTTTTGATTAAAGATACATATATAAGCTAAAGGTTAAGACCTCACTGGAATAGGTATTTTCCATATAGATTTATTACAGCTGAGTAGCAAGTGGAAAACCAATGATCTTTTTTACCATCACTGAAAATAAATTCAACCAAGGACAATGACTAGTCAACCATGAAATTGTGCACTTGAGCAGACTTCACGCTGACAACAGAAATGCTGAAGAGAATTGATATATACTTGCTGGAATCTCTTCTGCTGAGTGTTATTCTGCGAAATCTTTTCCATGATCCATTTGTAGTGAAAACAGCAGTATATCCATTTGCTGTTTCAATGTCTATTCTCAAGATTTATATCGATCAAGGACAGTTACTTCAGGTTGAAAAAGGCAATAGCTCATATTTTCACTTCACATTTCTCTACAAAATATCCTTTTGATTGATCAAGAATAGTCAAATCCTGACAAATACATGTAGGATAAATATCTAATCTAATGTATATATAGAAACAAATAATCTTCAGAAACAAATCCCATAGAAAATAACTATTCTTATTTTAAGTGAGTTGAGAAACTAAGGCATAAAAGTTAAGTAAATTGTCCATGATTATATTTTTGAACCTATTTCATCTTTTTCAGGTCTCTTAAGCATTGCATAATTTGATACCTTTAAAAGTGAGTATGACATAGGCCTTCCCAGTTTGTCTCAGTGCATAGAGCATTGGCCTGCACTGAAAGGTCTGGGGTTCCATTCAGGTCAAGGGCACATGCCCAGGTTGTGGGATCAATTCACAGTAGGGGGCGTATAGGAGGCAGCCAATCAGTGATTCTCAATATTGATGTTTCTTTCTCTCTCTCTCTCTCTCTCAGTCTCTCTCTCTCCCTCTCTCTTCCTCTCTGTAATAAATAAAAATATAATTTAAAAAAAGTGAGTATGACATATATATGCTAAATTATAATTCAATATCAATATTTATATTGTTTTAAAATCCAGTTTATTTTTTTCTGTTTTTTATATAATCCTATCTAATAAAAGAGTAATATGCAAATTGACCATCACTCCAACACACAAGATGGCTGCCCCATATTGTCAAAGATGGATGCCCCATGTGGACACAAGATGGCTGCCAAAAGATGGCTAGCAGGAAAAAACAGTTGGGGGTGACCAGGCCAGCAGAGGAGCAAAGTTGGGGGGACCAGGCCTGCAGGGAAGGGCAGTTAGAGGCAAACAAGCTGGCAGGGGAGCAGTTAAGCATCAATCAGGCTGGCAGGGAAGTGGTTATGGGGTAATCAGACTGGCAGGCAGAAGCGGTTGGGGCAATCAGGAAGGCAGTCAGGTGAGCAGTTGGGATCCAGCAGTCCTAGATTGTGAGAGGGATATCCGACTGCCAGTTTAGACCCTATCCTACCTGGATTGGGCCAATATGGGCAGTCGGACATTCTTTGAGAGGTCCCAGATTACAGAAGATGCAGGCTGGGTTGAGGGACACACCCCTAGTGCACGAATTCTGTGCACTGGGCCTCTGGTAATTACATAATGTTAGTTATAAAAATATATATTATTCATTATTCTTACAATATGTTCTAGAAACTATACCAAGGTCTTCACTTAAATTATGCATAAAGATCTTCACAATAGTGCTCTATCATTATTTTGCAAATGAGGAAATAATCTAAGGCAGATTGTGTGACTTCTGTGAGCCCAACTGCTGATTTGTGACAGATTCAGGATTGAAATATATCCATTTAAAGGACATTAATAAAAATTAACCTTTTATTTTATGGATTTCTTATTACATTACTAAAAACAATTTTAACTCAGCATTGATTTTCATGGATTGTTCATTTATACCTGATTTATCTAAAATTAAATGGTGTGCAGCAAGTGGGAATGAAAGTTCTACATTACTAGTATATGCCTGAAAAGTGAGTGAACAATTGGATAAATGGAAACACAGAAAAATGACAATTAATAATTATTGATATCTCTTTTACACAATTGACAATTCTTTTTGAAAAAAATAAATCTTAATTCATTTTTAGAGAGTAAAGGGTAGGGGAGAGTGAAATATCAGAGAACTACCTCCTACTAGTTCACACCCCCTTTTGGCTACCAAGCTGGAAACCCAGGCGTGTGCTTACACATGGAATCGAACGAGTAACCTTTTGGTGCACGGGACGGTGCTCAACCAACTGCACCACATCAGCCAGGGCTCTCGCTCTTCGTTTTAAATGTGCATAACCCATGATATGTTTTAAAAATGTTTCTTTAGATAGGTATTTTTTTTTATCTCATTCAGAAGCATATTGTGCAACAAAGCAAAATATTTACACGGTATCTTAAGAAATGAAAATAATCTGTGGCTTAGTATTCTGATAAAAGCATAATTGATGTGAATGATTATTTGCTATTATGGATGCACAGTTCAAGTCCTTTATAACTATACCTAGTATCCTAAGACATAGCACTAGAATTAAGGCCATAAATATTTAACTTCCAAATTACAATTTTCAACAGTATTTTTCACTTTGTTATTGAATATGTATAAGCAATGCATTATATTGATTTTGTTATATTATTTAGTTTTACCATGTAAGACTTAAGATTTAGAGTTGAAAAAGTTTCAATAACATGAATATAGATTGTTCTTAAAACAGATATGAAATCTAAATAAAATATTTAGGACTTCCAGAAAATATTATTAAATTTTATATTTGAAAGTAAAGGTCACCTTGGGCCATTATCCTTATGTCACCAAAATATCTGTAATTAGTCCATTAAAAACTTAAGTTATTAGAGTGGAAAAATGTAAAGAGTCAAGGAAAGTTGGATACATGAAGATTGAATCAAAATAACTGTTATTGTATACTAAATATACCTCTCTAGAAATTGAATTAAAAAAAAAAGATGGCAAAAATAATGTTTTATGTATCCATGTCTCTATTTCTATTTTATTCATTAGATTCTACATTAATTAGCTAAAATGATACTTGTCTTTCTCTGACTGGCTTATTTCACTTAGCATAATAATTTCCAGGTCCATTCATGCTGTCACAAAGGCTATGATTTCCTCAGACTAACAGATTATCACTTTGTAAAATTATTATATATACTACCCATGTTTCCCCAAAAATAAGACATCCTCCGAAAATAAGACCTAGCGCATGGAAAGATAAGACATCCCCTGAAAATAAGACCTAGCACAACTTTGGGATTAAAAATTAATATAAGACACTGTCTTATTTTCGGAGAAACAGGGTAGAAGCCCAATGCACAAAAATTTGTGCCAGAATGGGCCTTCCTTTCCCTGGCTGCCGGCATTGCCTTTGCTTTGGCTGGAGCCACCTTTCCGCCTTCACATGCTGCTCAGAGGCCCTGAGTGATGGTGGTGGTGGTGGTGTTGGGGGAGCTGCACAACGCATCCTGACCCACATCTGGCCACTTGGCTCCTGCCTATGCAAATTAACCCACCATCTTTGTTGGGTTAATTTGCATACTCACTCCTGATTGGCTGGTGGGCATCACAAAGGTATGGACAATTAGTATTTTACTCTTTTATTAGGTAGATGGTGAGGGCAGTAGAAATCTGTGATAGGAAAGCTAATATTTCTAATTTTCTTGGATGGTAATGTTTTTGTTTTAACTTTGGCACAGAAATTGGTCCATTTCAAAGACCAAAATTATAAAATAACTACTCATGTATGTATCCATATGTATAGGTAAAATCTAAAATGTGTTTGCACAAGAATCATTATATGGTAAATTACATTTTAATATTGTGATTATTAAAATGTTTGTTCTGCCCAGCTGGCATGGCACAGTGGTTGGGCATCAATCCATGAGCCAAGAGGCCACTCATTCAATTCCGGGTCAGGGCATATGCAGGGTTTTGACTACATCCCAAGTGGGGGGCATGCAGGAGGCAGCAATTGGTGTTTCTTATTCATCAATATTTCTATCTCTCTATTCTTTTCCCTTCTTCTCTCTCTAAAATCATTAAAAACATTTTAAAGAATGTTCTTTTACTTTACCAAATATTTTTATCAAATTTTTCATTTTGGTCATCTTAGTTATAGAAAGTGTCTCAAATATACTGTTTTAAAAAGGACAAACTGATAAATTGTTAGTTCTTAATGTTGAAGATACTTCATTTTAAGTGCAAAGGCATTTTCACTATCTGGAGGTGTGTGTGTGTGTGCATGCCATCATGTAACATTTTTATATATATCATAATGACAAATTTCAAAATGTGCATTCATGAAAAAAATACACTTTTACTTTACAGCAGATGTCCCTATAATCTACATACCAATCCTCTAATTTCCTTGCATTTTGATGACTCACTTTACATCATAAGAAGCTCTTTACTAATCTCTGATTATAATACTGTTGTTACTATAATTCTCATTTATCTCAATCAGTCAGTTTTCTTCATCATGCAAGTTTGGCAGAAACTGGAAATTTCTGTAGAGATTAGGACTGATGTAATCAGATGTTATTGATGAAATGCCCAGATACAATTTTATACAGTCAACCGCAAACAGTCCCTTCCCTTTTACACTCTTACCTTCACTCTGTCAGATGAAACTGTTATCACTAATATATTTATCAAGCTCTTCTGCTCTGTCATTTGGGCCCCTTATCATAAAATCATCCCATTTCATCAGTGAGCATGGCCTCCAACTCACTCTTTAATGACCCCTAGCTGTCTTTGCATAATATGAATTTCTTTGAATCATTCAAGAGTAAAGCTTTTCTTTCTATAATTTTTCCTACCAGGTGGTAATAAGACCAAGAAAGTGGTCGGTATTCTTCTTGCTTATCTGAATGCACTGAAACTAATTATTTTTAATCTACATTTAAATTTCTTCAAGCACTAATGTTCCATTTACTTAGTTACATTAATCTCCCAAATCTCAATTATTTGCCTGTGTTGAATGAATTGCTTACTTACCACTCAAAATTCTTTTCAGTAATCATTTTCAATTTATTGTGTATGTGGACAAAATATTAAAAAGCTTACCAGTTATTTTATTAATTATATTTGATATCGTTGGAAATCCCCATGCAGTTACAAACATAATAGAGAGTGATCACAGGTGCCCTCTACGCATTTTCACCCACAGTGACATCTTGCAGAATTATAGTTTAATCTCACAAAATGGATGTGAACATTGATACAATTAAGATACAGAACTCTCAGTACAAGGATTCATCATGTTTCCCTGTTTTAGCCAGATTCATTTCCTTCAAGCTTCCCTCCCCCTGACACTTGACCTCATTCTCTGGCAATAGTGGTTCTGTTTGTATAATTGTGCCATTTCAAGAATGTCATATAAATGGAATCATAAATTTAGGGTATTGGCTTTCTTCACTCAGTATAACTTTGTAGAGATTAATCCAGCTTGTTACATGTATCAGGAGTTCTTTCCTTTTTATTGCTAGTAATATCCCATGGTATGTATATGCCAACATTAATTTTTAAAAATTATTTATTTTCCTCCCTTAACCCAGTCAATCAGTCATTAATACACAGCCTCGCTCACACTTTTACAGCTCTGAAATCTGAAGTGCCAACATCCTTTCTGCTCCCATCATTATTCCCTACCCATCATCCTCATCCCTCCTATTCCTTTATAGAAACTTCAATGATTCTCCATAAAAGTTATTTTATTCTTGGCCAATTTTGTTTTCATAGGGTTATGAATTTGCCTATCCAACTAACTTTCCACATTTCAAATGACCTATTCCATGCATTCATAGTTGTTGTTTTTTTGCCCTGTCTAACATCCAATATTTTTCAGTAATGTCTCCTAGTACACTTCATAGTGAAATCCTTGACTTTATTCAGTTTATACTCCTTGCACGTTTTTTAATAGTCAGGTATTTATAGTCGTCACAAAGACAGTATCAAGATTTCATTAAGTTCTGTTACACTTATCAAATGACATTGCACACAATTTTCACAGTTAAAATAATGTTTATCATGTAAGATTTCTGTCAAATTCCTGTGAAATACCCTGCAAATATAGACAATGAGCTATTCAATATTGTGTTCTCTCCAATTATTATCTCTATAAACTTATTATATCACCCCTTTCTCACTTTACTTCTGCTTTCCTTTTCCTTAATTCTGTCTTTTATTTTATTTTCTGTCATCGGAATTAAACTTACAAATCTACATTAGTGAGTAGGAACACAGTTGTTCAAAAGTCATTTTGAAGAGACAAAATGTCACTTCTGGATTGGACTTGAGTAAAATCTAATTGAGTGAAATAATAAATGTCAGTAAGAAGTGACAACCAGAAGTTCAGAAAGAGTTGGTTACTCGTGGAAAAAGAGAAAACAGAAAATATCAGGCATAATTACTACAAAAATCCAACCAAGTACTGCAAGTATTCTAAACCCACCTGCTAGGCCATCTGACCACTTTATAGCCCCTAACTATAATTTGTCCTCCTCAAATATATGGAATCAAAGAGAAAGTGCAATATATGTGACAAAACAATGTTATCCATGTTGACACTTACGTTTTTTATTGAAAATTAACAAATTAAGATTTCTGCACCTATATGGATCTGTTAATTTCATGCATCAGTCTGAAAATAATTCTACCTTATTATATTGATAAAATCTTTACTTTTGAATGTTTTATTGAAGGACCCTGGATTTTTATATTTTACTGAAGAATATCACTATGTATCTAATTAATTTTGAGAGTCACACTAATTTTATATTTTATTAATACTTGACTATTTCTTCTGATCTTCTTAAAACACTTAAGCTACTCTTGGTCCAGTGATAAAATTACCCCTGAACTCCTTGAGAAAACAGAAGCCATCAGGAACTTAAAGCATCGCGTTCTTGCACCTCCAGACTCTGTCTTCCTCCGTATCAAAGAAAAAAATTCAAACTGCTGTCCAACTCTGAACTCACCACTGTCAGTTTTTCACACAACAGTTTCAGATTCTCTTTACCTTTAGGTCTCCCAATTCCACAGCTTCTGTGAGTTTTGCTCCAAACATGGGCCTCTGAAACTTTGAATTACTGGAAAGACATTCCCTTCAGAGTTTATGAGTCCTCAGGGTAATGCTTAGCTAGGCACTTATTGAGACAGGAGTTTGGAAGTCCAGCTCACTTTCCTAGAACAGGGAGGATTTCTAACTTGAGGATCCTGCAGAAGGAGGATAATGCTCAGACGAAACTTGAAATCACAACTTTGATATTTTTCTCTATCTTGCTTCTTTTTCTTCTGTAGCTGTTTCCCCAAAGAATCACTTGTACATAAGTCTACATCTTAGGTTCCACTCCCAGAGAACTTGATCTAAGACAAAAGCTAATTATAACCACCGAGCACTTGGTATCATATCCTTTCTTGCATTCTACATTAATTTAATCAATCTCCAATTATGCTTACTTCATTAACATTTCTCTTTCTCTGAACTTCTCCTTTGATCCACAGGACATCATTCTCTAATGATTACCTAACTTTCTTTATATCCCTTGCATTTGTTTCTGAAAAGAATATCTGTGTTCATTTTTCCAGCTTATCACCTCTTCATCACTTTCCACTCATTGAAATTTAGGTTGCGTCTTCCTTACTTTATTAAAATTATTTTACTTAGATTAGCTATAGCTTCTTAATTGGCAAACCCAATAATATGTATATATCAATAACACATAACCCTTTCATCAATTTTCTAACTTTTTTTTTATTCAACTATTTCTCACTTGACTTTAATAATACCAGTATATTCATTTATGAATTCATTCAACAATTATTTTGTCAAGGTATTTATTGAGTGGCTATAAACTGATAGGGGGCAGCTTCAATAATAGTAATAGTATAAAGTGTGTGCTATGGAATTAAATAATAAACAAATATAATCAAATCATGACTTAGATAAGACAATTTTGAGATAAGACAATTTTGTCAAAAACATGCACTTTGGCTGAGGTCTATTTGATTTGCGGTAATTGTGGTATCTTTTTCTGCACCTGTACTCTTAGAATGAAACCATAATCTATCTTAATAGGAAAATTAAAATTTGTAGTAGATATAATTATCTACAAGAGTCCAAGTTCACACTAGTATCTTTGGATAGTAAAAATCTAATTTTGTAATACTCCAAACTTTTACCTTAACACTAAAATCACCCATTCTTCCTGGTAAGTTCACAATCTTACTATATATTTTATTTTATTTTCCTAATCTAGATGCTTTTTTGTAGCATCTTTGCACTGGTCCCAGCTTCTTAGCATGTCTTCCCAGTGCTATTTCTCTTATCCTAATACATAAAAACCCTGGGTTGTAAGGACCAGTAAGGACGAAGGCTTAACCAACTGGAAGTCAGTTCTGCAGTCAGCCTGGGTTGCTGTGTTAACTCAGTGCTGACTGCTTCTGCTGCAGGCACAGTGCCCCAGCACTGACTGCTAAGGGGGCTGTAAATCAGGGCCAGAGAGAAGCCTGAAGACAGAAGCAGGGACTGATCCATTGCCTTCATGGCCACTTTTGATCAGCACTTGCTTCTCTATTTCTCTCCCAATCTGGCCAGCAGCTGGGCCTCCATTTCTCTCTAGGCCTCCACTGAAGCTGCTGATCAGCCATGCCTTTCTAATCAGGCCCTGTTGATAGGCCCAGAGATGCTGGCTGGCATAGGAACCAACCAATCAGAACCAAATGTGGGTGCTGTGAAGAACCAATGTTTGCCTAGAAGGTGGAACTTCTGATGCTGACTGGCATTGAAACCAACCAATTAGAACCAAATCCAGGTGCTGTGGGAAGCCAATGGCTGTGTAGGAGGCAGAGCTTTTGACGCTGACTGGCATAGAAACAGTCCAATCAGAACCAAATTGGCCAGCAGTGGCGGGAAGTTGGGGTCAAGATCAGGCCAGCAGGAGAGGCCAGTTAGGAATTATCAGGCTGGCAGGCAGAGGCAGTTAGGGGCAATCAGGCAGGCAAGCAGGTGAGCAGTTAGGAGTCAGCAGTCCTAGATTGCGAGGGGGATGTCCTACTGCTAGTTTAGACCAGATTCCTGTGGGACATCCCCGAAGAAGGTCCCAATTGGAGAGGGTGCAGGCTGGGCTGAGGGAACGCCCCTCAATGCACAAATTTTGTGCATAGGACTTCTAGTCTATCATAACAATTGAGATAAAAAGAATCTGATGATAACTGAGTTAAAACTATATGTCAGTTTAGGATATACAAATATCTACTATTAAAGCACATTTACTGAGTCTAAATCTCTTCTCTGAAATGCAAATGAGAAGCACAGAGAAATATTTGAGTAAAATACTCACGAATGTAAATTAAAATTGTAGCCTTGGGTAATAGGGGAAATATATTTCTGAACTATATAAAAAATTACTATTTTTGAATTATATAAATTAGTAATTTGGGTATACTTAACTGTTTTGTGTTATACTGATGAAACTTTAAAAGTTCTTAGGAGCATAATACCTGCTCAGCTTCCAAATAGTTAGCATGTTTAAAAGTATTGTTTATTTTATATGTATTAGAAAATCTAGGAAAGTCATTTCTAGCAAATGTCTATACTACATAATAAACATGAAAATTTTATAATCTTAAAAACATTTTAATTTATTTGCTAAGAACATAGGTTAAAAATACAAAAAATATATATTATAAAAATTATTTTCTTTCATGTCTGATTAGTGAAAAAAATCCTAAACCAATTAATTTTTAAATGTTTTTATTGATTTTTTAGAGAGAGGAGGGAGAGGAAGAGAGATGGAGCCATTAATGAGAAATATCAATCGCTGCCTCCTGCACACCCCCTGCTGGATATGGTATGTGCCCTGACCTGGAATTGAACCAATGATCTCTTGGTGCATGGGAAAAACAATTCTGAAATTTACACAATGCCAAATCTTTATACAGTTTGAAATATTATTGATACTGAAATTGATAATGGCAACATTTTAAAAATATTGTGATATGTGATATTGTATATTTTAGTGTTCTGATTTTATTTGGAACCTGCAGTAAATCATGGTTACTTTTTATAATATTATTATAGGAAAAATCATAAAAGATAACACCTATTTATAGCATAATATACATAATTTTTATATGGATAAGCTTTAATTGGCTTTATTTTGATTATTTTAAACGAATAATGCATCTTAAAAGGCAACAGATAAAATTTGGACCATGAAAAGAAAACATGGAAACCTTTAGGCAAGCTGTTAGTTAACATTTGAAAACCAAATTAAGCAGGTTTATTATATAATGCAGCAGATGGAGAAAATGTGATCTCCCTGTTAATAATTTTCCATTAATTTATCATTTTAACTTAGGTCTCTACATGTGCTACTCATAAAATAAGTGTTTCCCCCATAACATGGTTTGTATTGCCACAAAATGTTCTTTCAAATACTTATTTTGTGATTATAATTTTCAACCAATATACAGGTTGTTATTTAAGAGGGTTGACTTTTAGGTAGTTTTATTCACATGCATTCTCTGTGTCAAATACTTTCTGATTATATCCTTTCTAAGTTAAGGTTAAGGAAATATTAACATAACAAAATGACAAGATCATGTGTCATTTTAAAGAGTGGGAAGTTATATAATATGGACAGAAAATGCACTTATGAACTCACAAACCTTTTCACACAAAGGAGAGAAGTGAAAACACTAGAATTCAATTCCAAAATATTTTTCCTCCCAATTTTTAATTTCCATTTAGCTAAAGAACATGGCCAAAGAGTGAAAGAAATAGGAGACTGTGGTGAAGATGACTTTTTCTCAACCTGTGAAAATGGGTAGAGTTCCAGTGGCAGGTACCATTCCATTTACAGACGGCAAAATGACAATATTCACAAATGCAAATATTTGGAGTCTTTATTTCTTTAAGGACATAAGCAGAATGGCTATAGACACATCTATTATAGAATATATAAATTTATCAGGATTGACAATTAAGCTTTATTTCCTGAGTGGAATGGTAATGATAATCAAAGTTGTCTGTGTCCAGGAAGTATCTAGATTACCCAGAAGCTTGTTAGAAATATAGAAGCTCAGATCCCAACCTAGACCTACGAAGTCTGCATTTGAACAAGATTCCTAGGTAATTTACATGCAAATTATAATCAGAAAAGTTTTGATCCTATACAAATAGATGATGTTGGTCAGATAAAGATGTTCTATATGTTAAAATTTCATAGTTACAATTTCAGTGATAGAAAAGATATCTAACTCAGACTAAGTGAATAAAAACCATTTTAGGATTTTATCCCCAAAATATCCATACTATTTTACTGGGAGAAAATCAGATTCTTATTACAATGTGAATTACCAAAATTACCTTATGCTAGTAATCTGGAATTTAATATTTAACATGAACTCATCAGGGGTTATATTCTAAAACTTATCAAACATAGAAAATGTTGCAACATCTCAGCAGTTTCCCAAAGTTTATATAGGTCTAAGATAAAGGACATTATGAATTTATGATACATTTGCTATGAGTTTATCCTCAAAATTGCAAATATAAGATGACATGTAAATGGCATTTTAATAGCTTTTGAAAAAGCTACATGGATCAAGAAAGGACAATGAGTCAATTATACCTTTTAGTGAATACTAAGATATTTCATTCTCCATGCTTTTTACATTTAGGCATTGTGCATTTCTCATTGCTGAAGAAATGATGGAGATCAGTATTGGTAATGTATGTTGTATATTTAATACCTTTATCTGTGTAAAATATATAAAGAAAAACTTTGGTGTATATAATTTTGCAAGAAGTTATATAAAAATAAATGTATAGTTGTAAAATAAAAAGATTTTTACTCTTATTAAAACACTTTGCCTCAAATGACATATAAGAAAGACTATGTTCTTGAAAAACCAACTAGACCTTGAAATAAAAGACTGTCAGTTAATAAAATCATTAAAATATTTATTAAAATATGTTATAATAATAGTGAATGTATCCCTATTTTTTGAGGGAACAAAAAAAAACTAAATAAATAGAATAAACACAGAAAACATAAAAATATACAGAAGAAAATTTACAGTGGTCATATGTTTTTATTAACTTTAGAGAGAGAGAGAGAGAGAAAGAGAGAGAGAGAGAGAGAGAAACATCATCAATGAGAATCATTGATCAGCTGCTTCCTGCACACCCCCTACTGGGGAATCAGCTGCAACCCAAGCATGTGCCCTGACTAGACTGTGACCCTGGTTCATGAGTCAATGCTCAGCCAGTGAGCCACATAGGCCAAGCTAGAGTGGTTATTTTGTGAGGATATCACTGCTAGTATTTTAGTTATACTTCTCTACTTTTGATACTCTCTTCAATAAATATATATAATACATTGCTAATGAGAAAATATTCAAAAATATTTACAATATATATGTTGGTATCTGGAAAATTTTTCCATAGTAAACTTCTTATTAATAATATAAATCTCAACAAATAAACAGGGTACAAACATGTATATGATACTTTTATTAACTATTATCATTTTCTCCTATTAGGATATAAACTTTAAGAAACTGAAATAATATATTATGCAAATTAACTAAGCATTCATAAAGAACTCATTCTATGTGCAGATCATTTTCCTATGAAATAGATGTTTGAAGGTAAAATGTTTGGTAATATTCTAGTGTGTTCATACAAAAGTCTTCTTTTTTAATTTTTAATTGTGCTCTCTGCTTCTAGTGAAAATTTAGATACACTTCTATTTAATTGTAAACTAACATTTTATATAAAGTAAAAGTTTATTACAAAGTACTTTTTTATAAGAGACTGTTTGGTTGAACATAAGGCCAAATATTTTTTTTCTTTAATGGTTTTAAAAAACAATAAAAAATAATTGGATTTGCAAATATTGATTGGATACTGCAATTTATGCTATGGTAAATGCTCTCTTGAATTTCTGAATGGTTCATTATGATCCATATGTATAATTTGGGAACTGTTTCTTTCTAATATATAGGAAAGTTGTTTTCTAACATGCCACTTAAAGTTAAAGTGATGCTTCAGAAATTATCTGTGCTATTATACCACTTGTGCTTCTAAAACACTTTTGCAGAACCTTGTTATTGGCAATTCAATGTAATAGTTAAACTGAATTTAGCTATCAAAAGTGATGATTATACACAATTTTAAATCATGTTTTCTAATAGACACATTTTTCATTTATGAATTTTGTTTACTTAATATAACTGATGACAACATTATATATTCATTTATTTAAAAGACTCACAGTTTGTTGACTTAATACCCTGATGATTATACATTAATTATAACTAAATACACAAAATGTAGTTTTAAAACACTGGTGTTACTAAATTGTACTATAAGATAAAAATAATAAATTGACCATAACATGGGGCTATGAATATTTTATTTAAGCACCATTATTTTTGCTACTATAGGAAAACTTAATAAACAAAAGAGAAAACATAGCAACATTAAGTAATGTCAGAATGTTAATTTTTAAATGGCCTTCATAAATTTACTAATGCTAGATTTTCACATACAATTTCCTTTAACCAAAAGGTAAGTTTCACTGCAGTTTACGTATAGGTCATTTTCCAGTTACATGTGAATTTACCAATATACACAATATATAGTCTATGAATTGTTAGCACTATGTATACTGATCAATTGCAACAGGAAGCCAAAGAGGCAGTCCCTTAGGATATTTCTTTATCCACTTCAATAGAAATTGTTAATAAATTATTTCAAATAGTGTCTTACAATATTGTATTATCTAATAATTTAAAATTATATTTACAATAGTGTTTATACTTTTATTATATTATTTTTGTTTATACAACTAATTATTTTAAACACAATAATTTTCTTAGTCATTATCTAAATTGATAATTTTGGCATTCTTAGTTTTTTCCCCCTATTTCAATTTCATTCTTTGCAGGAACAATTTTTTTATTTGATTAGCATAAAAATGGTAAAATTGAACTTTATTATAGGCAGATGTTTATTTTATAACACTAGAGGCCCAGTGCACAAAATTCATACATGGGTAGGGTCCCTAGGCCTGGCCGGCAATCAGGGCCAATCAGGCCTTCCAGCTACAGCTGGGACCCTTGCTTCCCTGGTTGCTGGCTGTCAGCTAGAGCCTTTCTTCATTCAGTGCTGCTCCTGGTGCACGTCATAGTGAGCAATCAAGCTACCAGTCTCCCAGTCAAACTTCCAAGGGGACACTTTGCATATTAGACTTTTATATCTATAGATAAATATTTAATTACGTGAACTGAATGGAGTTATTTAATGGAAAGTGTTAATTAAGGAAAATTTAATTGCAGAATGGTTATTACTGTGAATAAGTTTTTCATGTATGTCTATCTACCTGCCTTTTATTTTTATCACATCATTAGTTTTAATTATATCAAGTTAAATCCATTTGCATATTATCATTGTTTATAGGTACATATTTTAGCAAGAAAGTACTCTGAGTCACAGACATCTATAATATATAGTCTGTGGATATTTCTGAAATAGATTTGCATATTTATTTATGGAGCTGTACTGGGATCACTGGAATAATTTCCCAAAATAGAAAAAACTAATTTCTGTGAGGGTATTAAGAAGACAGCTGTCATGTAATGCTTCCCAAGTAGTTTTCAAAGTACATAAACAATATCCTGTAATGAACACTCAGATTAGCATATCAGATGAAGGGGTAGAAATTTATCCTGCAAAACTTCTTAAAGAAAAGACATTTTTGAAGAATTGAAAAAAAAAAAGATTTTTTTAAAAATCCTTGTCCCATGGTACTGTGCTGTTCAGTCTAAAGATTGGGGGGTATATTTGCTGGTTTAAGCACCTTCTGAAATGTTGAAGGCCATACTGTGATACCAAATAAGTGACAGAAGAATGGCACTAATCTTTAATGAAAGTGACCTTCATTAAAGAGGAAAAAAAATAAAGGAATCTATACCATAGGTTGCTTATGTAGCAGTCTATGAGGTAGCTTCATTTACCTTTCTTTTAAACACTATAACATTCTAGAAGCAACTAGTAAAGTTATATATATATATATATATATATATATATATATACACATACATACTGATCAATTGCAATAGATGATCAGTATATATATATATATATATATATATATATATATGTATATATATACTTATTTTGAAGTGAACAGTAGGGAGAACTTTGGTGTTGGTGCTTTTGAGAAGTAAGGTAGTGATTCACCATCACTGACAAAGTATATTGAGAAACAAACATCATATACTAATAGAGGCCTAGTTCACGAATTCGTGCACGGGTGAAGGCTCCTCAGCATGGCCAGGGATTGGGGCTGTCTTGCCTAGTCCTGATCAGGGCGATGGGGGCCGGCCAGCTGGGGGAGGGATCACAGGATGTGGGCAGGCCAGCCAGAGGTATGGCCTGCAGGAGGTCGACCAGCCATGGTAGGTTAGCTGTGAGGGCGCACTGACCACCAGGGAGCAGCGTTGACCATCTTCTCTGTGATGGTGAGTATGTGTCCTAGCTACCAGCCAGTCATCTGGTCATAATGGTCACTTAGGCTTTTATATATATATATATATATATATATATATATATATATATATATATATGTATTTAAATGGATAGTTTATGCACAATATTTATAATCTCAGCAAAGGGGGAAAGGGAGGGCTTAGATACTTTATTACCATGACACCAAATTGAAGCTGCCTTAATGCAAAATTATAATTTACACAAAAGAGACCATGTGTGTTATGGTGCTGCAGGGACTTAGCCTAAAAAAGCCATCCTCATCCCAGTATGTGAATAAGCTGCTAAGCCATTGCCTGTAAGTTGACTATGAACACTAGAAAGTGCTCCAACTTAGAATATGAGAGAATGACCCTAACAGAAGCGAAGCATGTCATAAGAAGAGCCGAGAAACCTGTGTCTGTGTGTGGTCCCATATTTGGCATGCATTGACCTCTCTAACTCTAATGGTAAGAAAAATAATCAAACCAATCAAACTAAAGTATTCAATTACAATATATATACTAATAAAAGGGTAAGATGCAAATGGTCGTGATACCCTCATGCCATAATAACTGATCAGCAGGAGGCTGCATGTGTGGTGAGCCCGTGGGATGTGAGGTTGCATCCCCTGCCCAGCGCCAGCCAGGGATGTGACACTGTTATTGTTTATTTATTATTAAATTCTATATTATTTTCATATACATTTTACTAATTTTCTTTCATTTCTGACATTTCCATTATAGAGAAAGGGCAAATAGCAATATTAAAATATTTCCTCTAATTAATTTCCTTTTAATGTTCATGAATTTTGTACATCGGAACACCAGTATGTGTGTGTGAATATATATATATATATATATATATATATATATATATATACACACACACACACACACACACACACACACACACACACATACATACACCAAGCAACTGGAACAATTAATTACTGGAACAACTGACGGGTCGCCAACATTTCTGAATTATAATTTTGCAGCTCTATGTAAATATAAATAATTTGGACATAGACATAGACATAGACATAGACATAGACATAGACATAGATATATGGATGTAGATAGAGATAGAGATAGAGATAGAGATAGAGATAGAGATAGACATAGACATAGACATAGAGATAGAGATATATAGATATTGATAAAGGTATATGTACACATATAGAAAGGTAATAAGCATTCACCATTCAGCTGTTATGTGTAATTTACAGATGTTATTTAAAAACAATAGGTTTAGCCTGACCAGCATGGTTCAGTGGTTAAATATTGACCTAAGAACCAGGAGATCATGGTTCGATTCCTGGTCAGTGCACATGCCTGTGTTGCAGGCTCTATCCCTAGAGTGGGACATGCAGGAGGTAGCCTATCATGATTCTCTCCCATCATCAATGTTTCTATCACTCTTTCCCTCTCCCTTCCTCTCTGAAATCAATAAAAATATACTTAAAAACAGCAGATGTAATTTAATGTTCTTTAGTGTAAATAGGCAAATGTCCAATAGGTTTAAAATTTATAATTAAAGTAAGTTTTCATAACCTGCTAAACCAAAGGCATAGGACAAACAAATATGATACTACCAAACACTCAATATTTGCTTTTTTAAATAAACTGCTCACAAGAAAGAAAAATAGTAAATAAATAAATAAATGTTTCTTTATGTAACATAATAAAGTGATTTCAAAAAATATATTTGCAAGTGAAGAGAAAATATAGTGAGAAAATAAGTAATACTTACTATAAGTAATATTTACTACCTGTAAGTCTGTCAAAATAGTTGTTAGCCAGTGACCATATAATAAATTTATTGTAAATCATAATTTAAAATTAATATTTTAAAATAATTTCTACTAAACCATTCTATGGCAATGCAATAAAAAATATGAACTTAAGAAGCAAGAGCAGCATCTAAGGTGTGAAAGTAATGTAAATCACTTATACCTTCTCCATCATTATTAAAAAAATAAATTTAAAATTTAACAGATAATGATGTATAAATCAATATGCACTATTCATTTTACCAAGTTTTTTTTTTTCATGAATTACAATCTCAAAATTATTTTTAAGGAAGATCCGTTGGAAAACTATTTCCCACTGTCAGTACACTGTAATGTGAGGCAGAAAAGAGAGCTACAAAGAAAATGTTGAAAACTGTGTATTTATTTTAAATTAATCACTCAGAATACATTTAAATAATGAAGGGCATTTAACTACTCTTACTGGTTTCAGTAAAAATGAAACCAAATACTACAAATACAATTTTTTAAATGATTGATTTGGCACCAGGTAACTATTGCTTCAAAATCTAAGATAGTGGCTTTTTAAAGAAATTCGGTATTTTTAAAATGAAAACGGGTATTCATTAAAATCCTATGCACCAAGCCCTAGAGTCCTTGGGAACTCATTTGGAGGCTGAGAGTTCCAATTCCCAGGATCATCCAAGCAGAGCAGATGCCAGATGCTCTCCTGGCTAAGGACCGTATGCCCTCTGTGGATAGATATAAAAATGATATTTAGGGAGGGGAAGTGATTTTTCTTTCCTTTTTCCTACAAAGAGAAGAAAAAAAATAGTCATAAAAATAGCAGATGACTTTGTTATTAGCATTATCCAAATGAAGCCTTTGTCAAACTTCTAAGGTCGCAGACAGTTTAAAGTAGGGGTGTCGAACTCAATCAGAGAAGGGGCCAAAATCCAAAATCCAGCCTAAATCGCGGGCCGAATGGTTTACTGAACAGTCATAAACTGACAATGTCATAAACTGACAGCGGAGTGCAGTGATGACAGCGCGGTGAGGGGCCACATTGCAAGGCCTGGCGGGCTGGATTTGGCCCGCGGGCCTTGTGTTTGACATATGTGGTTTAAAGAGTAGAGCTTGTCCGTGTTGCAGTAAATTCTCACATTATCATACAATTGGCTTTGGTGCATGGTAACAGGCAAATTATTTTAAAAATGAATTTAGGAATAATTCCTAGAAATTTAGTAGTAGAAGTGATCTTAGAGATCATATAGGTCAAAGCACACAGTGCATGGATAAAGATATAAAGATGATAAAATGAATCAAGTCAGTTAAAGAATTGGCAGGATTAACCATCAATATTTCTTTCATTGATAAAAATAGCTATGTATTTATTATAGACTAGAGGCCCAGAGCACGAATTTGTGTGTGAGTGGGGTCCCTCTGGGTGGACTGGAGGGGTCAGGCTGAAACCTGCACGCCATGGCCGCCTGCAGCTCCTCCCTGCCTTTCTCACTCATCCCGGCCCCATTGTGCCTGCCGCCGGCTCCTGCCCTATCAGTCCTAATCAGGAGAGGCTCATGCTGCTGCAGCAGTGCTCGCCAGCCATGAGCCCTGTGTCTGGCGCCCTCCCAAGAGGAGTGACCTGTGGGATCGGGCTGAAACCGGCTCTCTGACATCCCTCGAGGGGTCCCAGATTGTGAGAGGGCACATGCCAGGCGGAGGTATCCCACCAGTGCATGATTGGGCCGGGAGGGACCAGCAGGAGGGCTCCAGGATGTATCTGGTCCATCTTGCCCAGTCCCAATTGGCCGGACTCCAGCAGCAAGCTAACCTACCAGTCTGAGCATCTAACACCTGGTGCTCAGTGCACATCATAGCGACTGGTCAGCTGGGTGACTGTATGCCCCTGGTGGTCAGTGCACATCATAGCGAGTGGTTGAACAGCCTTAGCGTATCACCCTTTGATTGGCTATTCAGTTGTTCTGCTATTTGGTCTATTTGCATATTACCCTCTTATTACATAGGATGTTTGGATATAAAAAAATGGATATTACTGCATTTCAAAAGTCTATTCAAACTAAGCATAGTGGCCATCCTTCAAGGATATAAAGTATTAAATTTCAATTTAGTTTGTATATTACTCATATGCATAAAAGTATAACATTATAAATCTATAAAGTGTTTTAAAGATAAGCTGAACTTCAGTATGTTATATTGGTCAGATTAATACTCTTAAAATATTATATATAGTATCCTCCATCTAGCTTTTGTTGGTTATGTTAAACAATGTAATTTTATAATGTTTATCTTTGATTCTAAATCATTTTAATACACATGTAGCTATATCTGATACTAGCCATATGTAAATAACTAAGTTGTGCTTATCTTAAAGACTTATGTAAGTAAGACCAGTGAAACATAACGCTTTTCAAATGTAAAGAGATCCTTAAAAAACACATGAGGAAAGCTTATATACAAAATTTTGTATCAGAACAAGATAGAAAAGCCCGTTTAGAGAACAGTATTTTCCAAAGGATGTTCCACAGATCATCAGGGAGCCGTTAAGGGTAGACGAGCAGAACGAAATATTTCAAGGTCAATAGTTATCCTTGTATCCAACATGAAACCCACAGGATCGTGGTGCACATTAGAGTTTTAATGGCTCTGGTGGGCCCTGCTGTAAAGACGCTGTTTGACTTTGCTCAATGCAGATTTTTTTCAGTTGCTTGCTTAATTACTAGTATCTAAGAAGTGTGTTCTGTATGCTAGAGTATCAGACTGTGACATTTGGCTACAGAAAAATCAGAACACTTAAGGATGATGAAATGTTGCACAGGTACAGAGAATATCTTTGATAGCAGAAGCCTATAAAGAAATGTAATACTTTTACATTTATTTTCAGTGTAATATGATTAAATCTATTCCTATAAAACATTCATTGAAATACTAATAGAGTTAATGCTGAATATCCAATTTACTTACAGAACAATGAAGATATGAAATAGTATCATGAGTAATAACTAATGGAACAGATACAAAACGTACTATTTTACTTAACTTTTTAAATCCTCACCTGAGGATATTTTTCCATCGATTCTTAGAGAGAGTGGAAGAGCAAGGGAAAGAGAGAGAAACATCTGTTGGTTGCCTCCTACAAGGGTTCCCAACCAGTGCCTGGGTGGGAGGAGCAGCAACCAAGGTATGTGCCCTTGAGGGAATAAAATTCTGGGATCCTTCAGTCCCCCAACTCATGCTCTACCCACTGAACCAAACCATCTGGGGCCAAAATGTTCTATTTTAAAATAATGTCTAGGAAATCTAAGAAAGTAAGAAGTTGCAATTAATAAGAATTTGGTAAAGTACTTGATTAAATTCTAAATATATGATAGAATATATATATATGAAAAGAACATTTCATTAAGAATAGGAAAAACAAAGTTTGCTAATAGCTTGATTTAATAAAACTATGAAATCATAATGTAAGAATATTTGAATAAACAAAGCAATTCATTGATACTGGTATGAGGAAAAGTAAGTGCAGATTAGTACCCAGATTTTAGTTTTCAAATACCATTCTTCACTAAATTCAGCCAGAGCTTGCAGACAGATATCTGATTCCAGGAAATCTTGAAGGAAAGAAAGAAACAGAGAAAGGTACACAATGAGCCTGGAACATCTTGTGTGAGAAAGCAGATATGCAAAGAATGATGGGGTCGTGTCAAAAGAACATAGACTCCAGCTAGAAGATTCTCTAACTGGAAATATTTGCACATGAATATAAATAATGCTTTACCTCGCTATGCAAAACAGGACTCCATTATATTCACTCTACATTAGATGGATTTAGGTAAATAAATTAATAGCTGCATAAATGAAGATAAATTCCAACTTTATATAAGAAGGAACCATGATGGGAATCATATTGACCCTATAGTCTTAAACTAAGAAAACTGAAAATATATGCAATAGTTTTCAGACTTTGGACAACAGAAGAGAGATAATGGAGAGCAACTGGCTGCTATATGATCGCCTAGCTTATTTTGTGGAGTGACAGTGAACTTCAGCCAGGAGGCAGAACCCAGGGAGAGCAGGTTCGTCTCCCTACATCTGCAGACATTGCTGGAGACTGGGAAGCAAAGGCAGACGGAGTCTGCTAAGCAGAGTATTGAGTGGAGGATGTTACCTAAACAATTTACCAAAGTAAATTCATGAACTAAAAATGGCTACTGCTATATCTTATGTTGATTAAACATGTTTGAATCATTCACCTTTTTAAATATTTTTGTATGAAGTGATAAAAACAGACTGCATTTGCAGTGTTTATTTTTTAAAACATTTTTTTTATTATTGATTTTAGAGAGGAAGGGAGGAGAGAGATAGAAACATCAATGATGTTTAGAATCATTGATCATAGAATGATTGATCGGCTGCCTCCTGCGTGCCCCACACTAGGGATAGAGCCTGCAAACCCGGCATGTGCCCGGAATCGAACCCAGGATCCTTCAGTCCTCAGGCTGACACACTATCCACTGAGCCAAACCAGTTAGGGCTGCAGTGTTTATTGAAAATTTTATAGCAAACAAAATTGTTGAAAGAAAATATGCTTCATTCTTAATCACTACCCAAAGTAGTACTAGTTTTGTGAAGAAGAAAAAAAAAGAGTTAACTGTCCAACATAAAAGTATAAATCTAATTGTAATTCATGTAGCAAATGGTTATTTAAATAGTATGTGGAATTTTAGTTAGCTATGTCCCAATAATCTCCTACAAATACCATATTTAACGACTATTTTCACTAAAAAATTGAATCTATAAGTGTAATCTTCCAAGGAAAATGTTATTAGAAGGGTTGTATTTTCTGCTTGTGTTACATTAAATGCTCTTAAAAGGAGTTCATGGCTCTCTCCTTGAAAATGGCTATGGATTATCTATAATCTTGAAATTATATGCAGAAGTGTATGTAAGTATGTATGAATATGTAAATCTTTATACAGATGTCCCTAACTTACATTATATTTTAAAACATGTAGGCATAAAAGAATCGCTGTATTACAGAAATGTGTTTTTAAAAATAAATTCTAACATTTTAAAAGGTTTTTAAATAGAATAAATAGTCATATATTCCATTGTGACATATGACTTTCACTAAGTGTGTTCACTAATTGCAAATGGGAGAGTTTATCCCACCTACATTGAAGGATATTGATTCAAATCAAACATAAGCTAAAAATCACCACTGGTACACATGTAAACTATTCATAAAAATCTACATTCATAAGAATATAGTGAAAATTTCTAAAAGTTTATTTGTAGATCAGATTTAGGTTCATAGCAAAATTGAGTGGAAGGTACAAGGTTGAATATGCTTTAGTGTTTATTATAAAAGCTTGAAACTTACATTTGCATTAAACATTGAGAAATTATATATAGTTTTACTGGAACTGGCTCACCTTGGCTATCAGGAGGCTAATTTAATTATAAGAATTTTATCTTTGTGATAATCACAGAGGCAAATGGAAAGACCTGGTTGGAACCTGCCTAATTCTATAGTGATAAATGAAGGTAGAGCAATGAACTGATAAATATATGAGTGAGTCAATGAAAAACTGTACAGTTAGTGGCAATCAGAGAAACATGGCAACCATAATGTTTAGCATGTCTATTCAAAGGGAGTTATGAGTCATCCTATCCACTGGACTTTCCTGTAAGGTTGATAACAGGTTCCCAACACCGTTAGTTATTACGGTGCTGGTGCAGGGTGATTCTTGATGTCTATAGAATCAAATTCACTTTGACCAGTCTCTCAAGAAACAGGAGCAGCCACAATGATACAATGGATGGAGAAACTCTGCCACACACACCCTGTGACCACTCTACGATGTTACAAGAGTTTGTTGTCTCATATCAAATACTCAATTCTAAGGTCAGGGTAGAGGGAGTTATTACTTCTGAGCACTGCAATTTAATTCCTAATCTTAAAAAAAAAAAACCTTCAATACATTTTATTTCATTTTGTTTTTAGTAAAATGTTTTATTCCATATGTTTTCTGAAGAAATACAAGACAAATATTGATTTTCTTAAGGAGAAATCACTTGAAAGCATCTCTTACATATTTATCTTTTTCACTAAACTTAAAGTGGATCATTTCTTCAAAAGTTATTTCAGGGATGCATTCATCTCTCTTGACATTTAATTCATTCTCTAGTGAAGACATAAAATCATATGCATTTCCATGTTTTTCCTTTTGTTGTAATTAATCAAATGCTGCCAACCCTTTACATGTCAATAGTTTTATGTGAGATCTGAGAAACTTCTCATGTCTAAGACGTCCTACATCTTCTGTAAGTCTCACAATCTTCTTTCGTAAGTTAATTTTATTATTCTAGTACATTATATTTGTTGCTGTTGGTAATTTAAGGGAAAATGATAACATTCAGTTGAGATAATGGACTAGGACAAGGACAAGCTAGTATTATAAGGACTCAGTTCATCAGTAAATTATTTTATTTCATTATGACTTTGTTGTCACTCTAGTGAGCATCCAACCTATCTCCAAGCAAGACAGATAGATACACTTGAAGGGGGGCATGGAACTGCCTTTATACAATAAAATAAATTATATAGCTTATTGATATTCCTGTTGGTATGAGAAGGCATACAGACCTTGATGCTAAATAATTGATACATAATTTTAAGGACATGAAGTGTTAGGGAAACACACCTTCTATATGCTGAATTTAACCTCTCATTTTTCAGAGCTATACTAAACCCAAATATCAAAGAATTTACATCCCCTTAAAACATAAGTCTGGAAGATCCATAAGCAGTGTTATCACCAACAGTTTTTATTCGTGTGTACAGAAGGTTGACCTAAATCAGGACTTCAATGTCTTAAGAAGCAGAAGAAAACATTCTGGAAAATATGCTATCAATAGCCTGTTAAATTAACCATTTTAGTGACATAATGTTGATTTAAAATGCCACAATCATAAATATATAAAATATGTTTGCCATGGGCAAAGCATACAAATACCACCAGGTGCAAAGAACTGACAATGCCAAATAAATCCAGGAAATGAAGGAAGTATGGAAGGCTTAGGTTCTGTTATGTCAAGTTGGTACACATTCTGTTTAGCACTATTTTGAGGGCCTGACTCATGAGGGAATAAAATGGGCATCGGGAAGCACACATGAATGAACTCTGTCAATAACCAAGTGATTAGAAAGGCAGGTATATGGGATATATGTATGCTGACATGTTGGGAACATTTCAGATGAAAAGTTTTATCTTTATTAATTGTTTTTAAAGAGGGGAGAAATTAATGACAACATGAGTTCTTCTGAAAATCACATTTTATAAATGAGTCATAGAGAGAATAGAAAAAAAATATCACTGAGCAAATGAATTAACAAATAAATAGGAATGGGGCAGGAAGAGATTAACCAGAGAACTTATATGTGTATATGCATAACCCATAGACAGAAAATAGTGCAGGGAGTGGGTGGAAGCAGGGTGTAGGGGATCAATAGTGGGAATGGGGGACATCTGCAATATTTTCAATAATAAAGAGAAAGTTTAAAAATTTTAAAAATAAATGTTTTTGTAGATCGATTGATAGATATATAGAGACATATAGACATATATAGGTGTATAGATAGGTGATAGATAGATAGATAGGTGATGATAGATGATGATAGATGATAGATAGATGTTAGATAGATGATAGATAAGATGATAGATAGATAGATAGATGATAGATAAGAGATAGATGGATAGATAGATAGATAGATAGATAGACAGATAGATAAATGATAGATAGAAAATTTTATGACAGACCTCTAGTGGGGATAGAAAGATAAAACATAGATTCTGCCCTTAATAATCTTACTAGTAAATGACAGAAGAAAGACACATCCACTTGTAAATATAACAAAATGTGCTATATTCATTACTACCTGCTACACAATATATCATGGAAATACAGAGTTAAGGAAGATTGTACATCTAATTTTAGTTATCAGTACATTTTCAAAATGCATGAGTCTCTGGAAACAAAATATCCTATATAATAAAAGGCTAACATGCAAATTGACAGAAAGGCATAAGGACCAGTCACTATGATGCACACTGACCAGCAGTGGGGCAGACTATCAACACAGAAGCTGCCCCCTGGTGATCAGTGCTCTTCCACAGGGGGAGCGCTGCTCAGTCACAAGCCTGGCTAAGGGACCCTCTCCCCCAATTGTAAGAATGTCATGCAGTGGGCCTCTAGTTTAAACATAAGGGCGAGCCAGCTGTTATGGATTTGAAAGAGACTTATGTGTTGAAAGAGACTTAAAGATATATTTTGCGGAAACTAAAACTTCAGATGCAAAAAAAAAAGATTTTCATGGATTAGTGATTAAAAACAATTTAAGCCTTAACTGGTTTGGCTCAGTGATAGAATGTCTACCTATGGATTGGGTGGTCCTAGGTTCAATTCAGTCAAGGGCATGTATCTTTGTTGTGGGCACATCCCCATGAGAAGGTGTGTTGGAGGCAACTGATAGATGTTTCTCTCTCATTGATGATTCTAACTATCTTTCTCCCTTCCTCTATGTAAAAAAATCAATAAAATATATTTTTTTAAATTAAAAAATCAGCCAGCATTTCATGAAACTGGAAGAGACATGAAAACAATATAAATGAAACATGCTGGATGAAAAAGTCAGGAAATACAGATTAAATCTTTGAATACTTAGTAGGAATATAGAAAATGAGATGGAGCTATTTAAAAAAAAAATCTGTTTTCAGAAAGAGCCATAATATAACAAGAATGAAAATAAATGAATATATCATCAATATCAACAAAATTTTAAAAAGTGCAATAATATAAACTACTCAAAACTAGATAACATATTCAATTTATAAATATATATTAAAATTAGAGTTAATACCAATGAATAAAAATAATAGATGTTTATTTTATATAAATCTAAGATTCCTAGAAACCTATAAAATTAAATATAATAGATTTATAAAGCATAACAAGTGGGAAAAAAGCTTATGCACTTCACAAATGAATATTTCCAAATAGTTAAGAAATGCATAAAATGCAAGCAAAGTTATTAAGTATGAGAAAAAATAAAAATCCAAGAAAAAATCCCATGTAGTCAATGACATAGTCTATTCACTTCTGAATAGTGAAGTCAAAGAGAATGGAAGACAGACATTTCAAAAACACAGAAAAAAACAGATGCTTATAGGCAAGAAATTATTTATTTGTTCACTTATGTATCTATCTAAATGCTTATTTATTCATTCATTAACTTATATATTTGTGTGTTTATTTATTATATACTAAGTTGATCCATGTTGGTACTGTCTTTGTGGTATTTAGTGTTGTAGTGTATCACCCATTTTTTATTTATTTATTTATTTATTTATTTATTATAAATATATTTTATTGATTTTTTTACAGAGAGGAAGGGAAACAGATAGAGAGCTAGAAACGTCGATGAGAGAGAATCATCGACCGGCTGCCTCTTGCACACCCCCTACTGGATATGCCCACAACCAACGTACATGCCCTTGACCGGAATCGAACCCAGGACCCCTCAGTCCGCAGACCGACGCTCTACCGCTGAGCCAAACCAGTTTCGGCATATCACCCATTTTTAAAAGGATGAATTTTTCAGTTCTGGTTATCTTTATATGCTGGCATTTTTATTTCATTTAAATTAAATATTCTTACTATATATTTAATGTTTGAATGCAGTTTTAATGTCCTTAAGGTTTTTAAGCATATATGTATTTTATAACACTAGCTTTCATTAGATAAAATGTAATATTGTATATTCATAATTATTATTTCTAGATGTAAACAATTTTAAAGCTTATTATCACCTTTTATTTTTCTACTTTAGAGTTCTTCCATTTTTATTATGTTATTTTTTTTAGTTTTGAGACCTTGAGCTCTATGAAAACAGAAACACATTAGAGTATTATGTAGATATAGTAATATGTTATACTAGTGCCGTGGTGCATGAAATTTGTACACAGGGAGTGTTCTCTCAGCCCAGCTTGCAACCTCTCCAATTGGGGACCCATCGGTGGATGTCTGACTGATGATTTAGGCCCGATCCCCCAACTTCCCTACCCTGCAGGCATGGTCTCACTCCCATCTGCCCTCCCCTGTTGGCCTGATGGCCCCTAACTGCCTCTGCCATGGCCCCCACCACCATGGCTTTGTCTGGAAGGAAGTTGGACATCTGTAAGATGCCCAGTTGACCTGGTCTAATTAGCATATTACTCTTTTATTAGTATAGATTATACAGGGGAAAGCCTTTTTTAAGCAGGAAGAGATACTCTTGGCAGACAAAAATAATAATCCCTATATCTGGACTGATAACCAGCCATATGCACTATACTGTCAAACAGGTCATTAAAAAGTTGAACTGCTTTCTTACACCTTACACCAAACAGCTGTTGCTTTTATACCCCTCATCAGCCCCCATCTTAGGTTCTGCCTTTGCAGTTCCCCAAGATTAGGTTCTGATTGGTCGGTTTCTATGCCAGTCAGCATCAGAAGCTCTGCCTTCTAGGCAGCCATTTGCTCCTCTCAGTTCACCAAGATTTGTTTCTGATTGGTTGGCTTCTATGCCAGTCAGCATCTCTGGGGCTGATCAGAGAGGCAGGGCTGATCAACAGCCACCCCAGGCTGCTGGTGAGCAGGCTGAACTGCTGATCTCTGAGAGAGAGAGAGAGAGAGAGAGAGAGAGAGAGAGAGAGAGAGAGAGAGAGAGAGAGAGAGGGAGAGAGAGAGAGAGAGAGAGAAAGGCGTGGCCTCTCCAGGCCTCTCCAGCAGCCACAATAGCCACTGATCAGACCTGTCTCTCTCTCTCCCTGAGTGGTCAGCAGTTCTACCTGCTTGCCAGTCCCCGTCCACCAGAGCCTGCTGCATGCTCAGCCTCGTGTTTAGTCCAGCTTTAGGTTATTTTGGATATTATAGATGCTGGGTTTTAATATATTAGGATAGTTTAATATTCTATGAAATTTAATTTAAATAAGTATATTTATTTTAGTGTGTTTATTAAAAATACTTTATACATTCTTATTTATATTCCAATATATAAAGTAGAAATTAAGCATATTATTATTTTATGATAATTAAAGTCATTGAAATTATCCAATACCTTTATTCAGCAAAATTTTACTTACCATATTTCTACTCTCCTGATGTGGTCTTAAACACACAGAACCAATTCACAATATTCTACATCCAAATATCATAAATAGTATCTTAGTCATTAGTTATCAAGGTATTTTTTTGTAAGTTTTTCTGAAATTTTCCTCAAAACACTAATTCACCTATGATGTGTCTGGCTACTCTATCAGAAGTGTCTCTTTCCCTTCTCCTACATCATAAAGTGATGTCCACAATATTTAGTAACTTCACTGACTAGAAATCTTTAGGAGGTGATTGATGTGACTCTTCTGAAATGAAGCGGCCACCAGCATTCAAAACTACAAAGGTAATCACTGGAGATGATGGACTACTGAATTTTAAGGAGAGAATTGTTCTGTTAAGCTATGATAAATGATAGCAACTTGCTGTGTTAATTTACTTTTCATTTTGCTTTAACTCCTATATTTTTTTAACTTAAGTTTTCTAATCAATCTTGAATTCAGAAGTGGCTCTTCAAGTAGTAATTAAAGCATAACTGTAGGAAGAGATTGACTAAAGAGTTTATATGCATACTAGAGGCCTGATGCACGAAAATTCATGCACTGGTGGTGGTGGGGAGCCTGGCCTGCCACTTCTCACAGTCTGGGAGCCCTCAGGGGATGTCCTACTGATGGCGTAGGCCTGCTCCAGATAGGGAGCGGGCATACATTGCAGTCTGGCCTCCCTCTGCAGGAGGCAACCAGGCAATCATGGGAAGGCACCACTCCCATTTCCTCCTTGCTGCTGCTGCCTCTGGCCTCCCTCTGTGGGAGGCAAACGGGGCTGATCAGGGGAAGGAAATGCCCCCATCGTGCACTGCTGCTGCCACTGCCAGCCACCATGGCTTGCTAGAGCTTTGGCCCAGCCCTTGAAGCCACAGCCACTGTGGCTTTTTCCAGAAGAACATCTGGAAGATGTCTGGTCTAATTAGCATATTACTATTTTATTAGTATAGATATGCATAGTTCATGGACACAAAGATAGTGTGGTAAAGGCTTGCGGGGGAGGGGGGGGGCGGTGGAGGGGAGCAATGGGGGAAAATGGGGAACATCTGTGATACTCTCAACAATAAAGATACACTTCTAAAAAAGGAAAATAAAAAAACACTATTGTAAAATTGTTTTCACATACCAAAACTACATGTTTAAATGGAATGACAAATAGCCCTAGCCAGTTTAGCTCAATGGATAGAGTGAAATTCTGCAGATCAAACGCTTCTGGGTTTGATTCAGGCCTTGGTTGCAGGCTTCTCCCCAGCCTGGGAAGGAAGCAACCAATTGATGTGTTTCTCTCTCATTAATGTTTCTCTGTCTTTCCCTCTATTTTCCAGTCTCCCTAAAAATTAATGAAAAAAAATCCGTGGGTGAGGAATAACAACAACAACAACACCAAAAATAGAATGACAAATAAAATATGGTTTGATAATTTCATCAAATGTAATCCAGTAATTCCACTACAAACTTCATAATGATCTTGCTAAATTCATCAGATTTTTTTTCCTGTAGCCACATATTTAGACTTCTATGTGTACACTAGTTCTAAGAATTTTAAAATTCCCAGTTCCTTGTGAGCCATTGTCAGTATAATATTATCACTGCATACCACCAAAATAGAATCAGCCTTAGGATTCTGAAGAATTTAATCTAATTTTGATGTGCTCATAATACATTATATAGTCATGTAATATGAGCATATAGTTTCTATTTTGTGTTTTTGTCATTGTGCAGAAATCATCTTGTCTCAATATATGCTTTAAAAATAAACTATACCTTGTCCACAAATATGTATTTCCATCTTTGATATATTTATGTAAGCATAAAAGTGAAATACTGAATCATACTAACCAAACTATATAGATCTGCCAACATTTTTAGAACATGTCCTGTGGATAATAATGAGAATGGAATATTTTATTAGACATAGAGTTCTGCGCTTTAAAAAATATATCACTTATTTCACGATATTTATGTAAATAGATTGTAAAATATTCAATGAGCGCTACATTTGTGTCCCTTTTCTTCTCAGTTACTGATCAAGAAGTTTGAATTATTATGCCAGCTTACTCAAAAATGTGAATAATTTAAATGTTATTTGCTTTCTTTCCATGCCATAAGTTAGCACTGAACTATGTTAATGGCATGCAGTGTTAAAAAACTAAAGGTAAGAACATTCAAAACTGACTGATGTTTTGGCTGGTGTGTATGACACTTTCATTAAAATAATCTACCTGTGTTAGAATTCTAATGTCCTTGTTAATGGGTACAGATCTAAAAGGCTTCAAATTACAGAATGACAACAACAGCAAGAATATAAAGATAATGGCTAACATACATTGAGCCGATACTGTGCAGCGGGCAATATACTGTGGGTTTTACTGGGAATGTATCATTTAATCTTCACAAAATTTTACAAGACTTATTAATATGTTATCTGTCACACTTATAAGAAATTAATTTGTAGGAAGATTAAGTGACACTTCGAAGCTAAGACATCTTGTCATTGGAAGGTTTTAGTTAATATTTGACAAATTCCTATAACACAATCATGTGTGGCTACGTACTTCAGTTGTCTCAACACCAAACATTTGTTTTTTTTTTAATAAAAGTAGTTCTCTGTATTTGTTCTTGTTGAGGGAAGTTCGGTAAATGTATTTTCAATATATTTTAACTGAAGGAATTTGCCAACACCAATGGCCCTACCATGTGACTCATACTTATGCATTGAGAGATAAAGAGACCTTTTTGTAATCCCAGCAGGAAAGATCACTCAGGGGAGGCATTGCCTAGGGGGTGAGAAATCAATTTGGTGACAGAAGGAAAGGGCTTAGACTTGCTTGAGCCTGTCATTAAATGAAAGTTCTTTTAAACACTATTTTAATTTTCTATTCTATTGGAAACAGGTTAGCCAGAAAATAAAATGAATACATTTATTTTAATAAATTATATCTTGACTATATACAAAAATTACCTTTTGTGGGGAGTGAATGTTATACATATTTTGATTTAACAATTAGTCCTACCAGGTCATCTATAAAAAATAAAAATAAATTTAAAAAGTCCTGAGGCCCTGGCCGGTTTGGCTTAGTGAATGGAGCATTGGCTTGTGGACTGAGGGTCCCATGTTCAATTCCAGTCAGGGGCACGTGCCTGAGTTTCAGGCTTGGTCCCCAGTGGGGGGAGTACAGGAGGCAGCTGATGGATGATTCTCTCTCATCATTGATGTTTCTGTCTCTCTCTCCCTTTTCCTCTCAATTAAAAAATTTTTTTTTAAAAAAGTCCTCAAAAAATTTGAATTGTAGTTAGTATAAAGCCTTAAGATGATTTACAAGAAGTCATAAGAGTCACATACAGTACACAGCTGTTTTTAATAATCTCAAAGCATTATAATCAGAGTAAAAGTCTATTTTATAAGAAAGTAACATTTCTGAAACTCATACTCTATATTTTATAATACCTGTAATTTAACCTTGCCTTACTTAACCACGAAAGAATAAATGAAAAATAAGCTAGATGAGATATGGATGTTCTTTTTTTTAATATTTTTATTTTCCATATAAAAGTTTAAACATAATTTTAACATACTATTTCAAATAATGTTCTGCACGTTTTAAAACAAAGGGTATATGAAATGTTACTTTTTTCTAAAATATATATTTATCCCAGGACGCCCAGCAGTTTCCTAACCATCTGTGCATCTGAGAGTGAGTAGACAGGACCTCAGTGGGAGCTTCAGATTTAAGGCATTCTGTGAGCCTGCCCCTCCCACCCCCCATGATTGGGAAAAAGGGGAACTTGGAAAATTCAAAACTGGGTGGATATCCATGAGCCAAAGAGAATGTATGGAGGCCCAGACTGCCTGATGGGATAATCTGGCATGCCATCAGAGTGGGATGGGAAGGACTTTGGAAGCAGAAGAGGAAGGAACTTGCCAAAGAGGCCCCTCCTCAGGACATCACTGGAAGGTGCTGACTTTGCTAGCATCTGGGTGACCTTTCCAGCAGAGGTGGAAAGAGCCAACCTTTCCTACAGAGGAGGTGGAGAGCAAAAGTGGTGAGCGACTGCCCAGCTGCCCCGAGTGCATGTCTTGCCATTGGAGGGACTATTTCTCTCCATCAGCTCCCAGATCTGAGGAGGGACCTCCTTGACTGGGGAAGGGAAAAGGAAAGGGAAGGAGGAAGCTGAATGTCAAAGGGCATTAAAGCAACATTTTCTGCTGCCTGCTTTGGGACTTCAGCAGGAGCCCCCCCCCCCCCCCCCCCCCCCCCCCCCCCCGCATAGCCCTGTGGGTGTGTCCTACTTGAGGACCTTTCTATATTAGAATGATGTGTTAACCACTTAGCTACAGTATAGAGAATAAAGAAAAAGAGCGTTAAAAACAACTATAGCTTCTATAATTTGTTAACAAATTCATAGCATAAGACATCAAAAATATAAAAGGGAGAAGTAAAAGTGTGGAGCTTTTTTAAGCAAAGAAAGTTGCTGTCAGCATGAAACAGATGGTTTTATTTATGAAATCTATTATGTAAGCCTCATGGTAAACACAAACTAAAAGCCTAGAGTAAATTTATAAAACATTAAAAAGAAGGGAAACAGTAATTACCTCTATGAAAAGCCACAAATCAAAAAATATATATAGGCAGGACCAGAGGAAAAATAAGCAATGGAGACACAAAATAACAAGAAGGCAAATGGTAAAATGTCAGTATTAAGTCCTTACATATCAATGATTACTATAAATGTAAATGGATTGAATTCACCAACAAAAAGGCACAGAGTTTCTGGATGAATAAAAAAAACAAGCCCCAACTATTAAAAAATAAAATATATACTTATTAGTTTAGTATATATTTTAACTGCAATTTAAAAAGAAGTGCTGATATTCTGTTTATGAGGATCATTAGGAATTTGTGCAATGGGAAATGTGATGTACTACTTATAGTAGTCTGAGTAGCCAGAGAATAGAACTATAATAAGAAGGTACCACAAAGTAAAATTATAAAAGAATTGATATAAGTCTATCCATGTTCATGTTCAGCCCAGCTTGTTACTCTAATCAGATTTCTTTTTTCCTTCAAAGCTATAACGCGCATGTTAAAAGTTTTATTTTTTTAGTATACTTTATAGTTTAGGAGTTTCTGTTCCTGTGTGAATCTAAAATACAATCTGCTGCAATGCCCAGCTGTCACAGACTTCTCAGTCAACAGGAGATTCGCTGACAAAAAAGCCCTGGCAGCCAACACATCGATGCTGACCATGATGACCCATATCAGGGCCCACAGGAAGAAGTCCTGCACAGCCAAATATCCTACTAATCCTACATAAAATCTTATGCTAATCAGCAAAATAAGCTCCTGATTAAATAACACATAAAGAACAATACTTTACCCCACGTCAGGAAATAGGATGTATGCCTAAAAACAAAGCTCTGGTTAGTCATGCATGCCATAAACCTGTGGTCCACACACTTTGTACTCTATTTATTTGATCCCAGGTTTCCTCCCTTCCAACATTTAGGCAATTCCTCTTTGAAATGCATGGGGGTATCTTTTCACTTAAATGCTCTTAGGCCGTGCAGGGCAGGAGGTCCCATCTTAGGAAATCTCATGGCCTAAACATGCCATACCACAGTTTATACATGATTCTGGCCACCCAAGCTCTGGGTGGGTGATGCTCTGGTGTAGAGTGTAATTGAGAATTATGAGCAGAATGTACTCTTAGAGTCCTAAGTAGAAGTTTTACTCTAATCACAACTCTGCTTACTTCTCTAGGCTTCACTCTATTCCCAAGGTTCAGAATTGGTGTCATTTTCCCTTCCCATGTGGATGAATATACGTTACCGCTTGTCCCACTTCTTACTGTAAGACTTACAATAAATAGTCTGCCTTGATTTCTCTAAAGCCTGTTATGAACAAATGGAAACATACCAAAAAAGGACATCTCATATTTCCAATGAAAGCTTTAGCTTTCACAGCTAATTGAGGTCAACAGCTTAAGCCAAGAATTGAAAGATGTACATTCTTCCCCATGTCCTGGGTTTGTGTATCTCCTGAAAAATGTCTATGTCCAAATCAATGGATAAATGTGTCAGAACTGAGAGCTTTATCAGTAATAAAATATAGCATTCAAGTAAATATACTATAATATGTACATATAGAGTATGCAATATATATATAATATTCATTTCCACATTTCTTTTGAGTGACAAATATACTACTCAAAAGAGCTTTTGGGAAAGATCTCAGGATTAGTGAAGCCTTCCCCTGTTGGAATCTAACACTGACTGGCCTGGTCCACTTCAGGAGGCTCACTGGACTTATAAGGTGATCAAACTGCCTCAAAATCCTCCTCAGCTTGAATAAACCTTAGACAGACTTCTTCTGACTCTGGCCCTCAGACTTGGCTGAGGAACACCCCCCCCCCCAACCATGTGCACAAATTTTGTGCATCAGGCCACTAGAAGTTACATAATTGTAATTGCTAAGATTATGAAATTATAAGTAATGTCAAAATTAGAAGGGGACTTTATGTAGTGCTTTTTTTTTTTTTTTAACTCTTATAATGAGGCACTCATTTTCGTGATCTCTGTGTCCAGGAGTGTATCTACATATGGATCTTCAATCCCTGGAGAAGTAAGTATGATACTCAAAGCATTGTAGGTGTCAAGCAAACAAATAAAGGCATAATTGCCGCCTCTGTATTTTTCATCTACTGGTCCTTGCAATAAGCCTTCATATTATGCATATCTGCTGTGAATTGATTTAATATGATTTGAATCACTTGTTTATGACTAAAGGAAGTTGTTTCAATCCACTTGTTTATGATAAAGCCAAAGGAAGCTATTTTCAGAAGTAGAGTTGTTTTGATAGAAGAATTGGGATAATTTCCATCAGGCTGTCGTCATCATACCTGTTGTCCTTGATAAGCACTTAGCAGCTCAGCAGCCAAGGGAAACCACTGGGGGCTTGTCAATAAGAACAAGCAACTACGGCAAAGGGACATTTAGAGCGTAACTACTGAGGTGTGCAAGAATTAGTCCAGAGCTTCCATCTGGACAAGACAACACTTGGCTGACCTAAAATAGCTCTCCAAAGCTCTTAAGACATTTGCTCCTGCCGTGGCCGATGCAACTCTTTGGTCAGAGTGGTAGTAAAGCAGGCAGCTGTCTCAGCAAGAAGGGGGACATCTGTTCCTGCCTCTGTGAGGAGCTCCTCTTTGGCAGTGGTGCGAGCCTTGCGATGCTCCCTGGAGTGATAATAATCCTCCAGCCAGCAGCCTGCCTGCCAATGCGGGTTTCCTCATTCCCAAGAAACACACTCTAGCAACAAGGGACTTTGGGGGTTTGTGTGTGCTTGTTTGTTTTGTGCTGGCAGCTGAAAGTCAACTCCTGGTTGTTTATTCCTGTCCCTCCCAGCTACCTATTTATAAATAATGGCAGACTTCACTTAAATTTTGACTCTGTTCCTTTCATCTCTGCTGGCCCCTAACAATAGTGCCAGCAGTGTATGGCTACATTGGAACATATTTCTTTATTGGCTTCTTAAGAGGCACTATCCTTTATGCTATTGGCTTGTGAGATTTCCAACAGTGGGCCTTTGTTGAATAAAATGCTGGCAAGGGCAAAATCTGACTCAACCCATAATTTTGCCACCCCAAACAATTAAAACAAGATCAAACGCAGGCCCTCTCTAAATAATGTTCCTCAAAATATCTGGAATGCATTATCTCTCTATTTATGTTACCTCCCTAATCAATGCTTCCACTCTCCCCATTCCCCCCACCCCCCCAAAAAATGTGGGATTTTTTCTCATAGGTAATATACATTTAGTCCTTTAAATGTCCTTTATATCATTATTATTTAAATTATTTTATTAAGACTTCCCTAAATAGAATATCCTAAAATTCCCCATTATCATTTTTAAGGACAGTAGTAAAAATTAAATGTAACATCCAAGAATTATCTTGAACAGAAATATATGAACGGAAATAACACATACTTAATCGAGTTCTGTTTTATTTCAGGCTGAGCTTGAATGATTAACTTTCTTGAAAGCCACATCACAGGCTAACTCACAATGAATTTACTGTGCTGTGAATCACTTAAACATTTTTGTCACATGCTGATATTAACTCAGTCTTACATCATTTGCAATTTGGATCTAACTATGGTATCATCTATGTGTGCATCTCTACTATGTTTCATTTGTTCAACTCAACCCATCATTACAGGTTATACAGATCATTTCTGGAGTGTAATCATTCTGCAGTGTATTCACTAACCCTTCAATCTTCCAGTGACCCATAAATTTAATGAACATATGAGCTTTTTCTCTGTATGCTCATCCAAGTTACTGATTAAAATGTTGAACAAGACACCACTAAAGCCACAGTTCTGAGGCCTCTACCTAAAATGATATTGGTCTTATAATCTCTTGTGACATTTTCATTTTTAATCACTTATTAATGTACCTAATTAAAGGCCCTTGCATTTAGACTCTATAAAAGCAAGTGTATGCAACGGCATATTGGCAATAAAGAGTGAGAATAATTCTTTTTATTAAAAAGATTTTAAAAAATTATGCCCCAGCTGGTTTTGCCCAGTGGATAGAGTGTCAAACTCAGGAATGAAGGGTCCCAGCTTCAATTCCTGTCAAGGGCACATGCCCAGGCTAGGGAATCAGTTCCCAGTAGGGGGCATGTAGGAGGGGACTTCTCTCCCATCATTGATCTCTCTCTCTCTCTTTCCCTCTCCCTTTCTCTCTGAATCAATATATATATTTAAAACAATTAAAAATGATTAAATATTACTTATTTCTTATGTGGCTTACATAGAGGATCTAAAAGCAAGAGTAAATATCAAAGCTGCAATAAACTGCATTTCTATGGCTCACTTTAATCTTTGTTCCCTGACAAACCTGGATTTATGCCCTGGGTTATAGGAATATAGAAATAGATCCATCTAGGAGAATAATTTTGTTTATACATATTATAAATTTCTCATAAGCTTTACAAAGTGGCTTTTGAGCTTTCCTAATAAGTTTACATGTTTCTTAAAGCTTAAATCTAAATATAGTCTCCCAACTTCATAATAATCCAAGCTGGAGAAATTCTGAACTTTCCAAAAGTACAAGGTGAGTAAAAGTTATAAGGTAGAGCTTTCTACTGGAAAAGCAAAAATAAATAAATAATAAGTAAAAAAAAATATATATATATATATATATATATATATATATATGAAAATAATCTTCATTATTTATATAGCTTGCTTTAGATATAGTTTAAATGAATATTGTGTTCTATTTTCCCCATTACAGTGCATTATGAACTTCAGCAAGCCTGGATTAAAATCTTTGTTACTTACTCTAATCGTGACTTTGTCCTTCACTTGAGCTTGCAAGCTTGGGTTTTCTCATCTTTAAAAGTGGGAAATTATTATATGGATATATATATATATATATATATATATATATATATATCCTATATAAATGTATTTTCTATGTAAATTATAAAAATACATATCCTATATAATAAAAGTCTAATTAATATGCTAAGTGTTCAGTTGTCAGGTTGTCTGTTCAACCAATCAAAGTATAATATGCTAATGATATGCTAAGGCTGCTCAACTGCTTGCTATGATGTGCACTGACCACTAGGGGGTAGATCACATGTGTCAAACACAAGGCCCGCGGGCCAAATCCAGCCCGCCAGGCCTTGCAATGTGCCCCGCACCGCGCTGTCATCACTGCACTCCGCTGTCATTATGTGAGTTTATGTCATTGTCATTATGTAATTGTCAGTTTATGACTGTTCAGTAAACCATTCGGCCCGCGATTTAGGCTGGATTTTAGATTTTGGCCCCTTCTCTGATTGAGTTCGACACCCCTAGGGTAGATGCTCCAACCAGTAGGTTAGCTTGCTGCTGGGGTCCAGCTGATTGGGACTGGGCAAGATGAGCCAGACACACTCTGAAGCCCTCCTATGGTCCCTCCCTGGCTGGCCAACCTCCCACTTCCCTTCCTGTCCTCAATTGTGCATCAGTGGGGTCCCTCAGCCTGGCCTGTACCCTCTCACAATCCTGGACCCATTAGGGGATGTCAGAGTGATGGCTTCAGCCTGATCCCACAGGCCAGGCTGGGGATCCCACTGGTGCATGAATGTGTGTACCCGGCCTCTAGTATTTTGTAGAAAAGGCTACCTAATGAAGAGTTATAAACACGAAGTGATGGAATGCACATAAACCAAATAATAGGATGGCATGTAATAAAGATTTTTCAGTGTGTTTATGTTCTAAAGCACATGTGTCAAACACAAGGCCCGCGGGCCAAATCCAGCCCGCCAGGCCTTGCAATGTGACCCGCACCGCGCTGTCATCACTGCACTCCGCTGTCAGTTTATGACATTGTCAGTTTATGACTGTTCAGTAAACCATTCGGCCCGCGATTTAGGCTGGATTTTAGATTTTGGCCCCTTCTCTGATTGAGTTTGACACCCCTATTCTAAAGGATGTGTGTTGTCATTATTGTATTGTTTTAAGACTGTTCCATGCTCCCCTTTTTTTCTTTCCTGTTTGGGGAGGACAGGGTCTCCTCACTTTGTAACTATTCAATGTTTAGGAAGTAAGTGAAGCACAGGTGGAAGCCAAGGTAAAAAGGGCCAGGTGCAGGCTTCTTAGGCGTCTTATTCTATATGATGAAGAGCTAATATACTAATTAGACTGAACAGCAGAACAACCATCCAGATGAAGCCAAGGCTACAAGGGGCTGTGAGGGCCAGTCATGACTGTGAGGAGCTTCAAGGGCCAACTTAGGTTGTATGGGGTTGTGAGGTCTGGCTGGGGCTGTGAGGGCTGAGCCCCTTGCATGGATTTCGTGCATTGGGCCTCCAGTCCTATATAATAAAAGCCCAGAGACCAAAAGACAGAACTGGTTGACCAGTCGCTATGAGGCACACTGACCACCAGGGGGCAGACAGTCAATGCAAGGGCTGAATGGGATGAGCGGCTGCTCCCGTAGTGGGCCGATCCTCACAGGTCACACTCCCCACTCACCAGTGCACAAACCCCATGCACCGGGCCTCCAGAGAATTAAGAAATATAAATCTTGAAAACTACTTAAATAGCCTTGCCTAATTCACAGTGTTTAGAGAATAGATAAGTATCTATGACTAAATGGTGATGTCCTTGGCATAGATACATGCTACTTGGAGACTGAGTGGGAGTAATATCTGGGGCCATGCATTTGTCAAATTTAATTCAATGATGTATATTAATTATAAAGTAGCCTTTCTTATGGCCAGGTCTTTACTGTAAAGCCTAGCACTGAATCTCCTGGGTTACTTGATCCTATGCTACAGGTCCTGATGTTTTAATATATAAAAAATTCATCAGGCCGAAACCGGTTTGGCTCAGTGACAGAGCGTCGGTCTGCGGACTGAAAGGTCCCAGGTTCGATTCCGGTCAGGGGCATGTACGTTGGTTGCGGGCACATCCCGGGTGGGGAGTGTGCAGGAGGCAGCTGGTCAATGTTTCTCTCTCATCGACGTTTCTAGCTCTCTATCTCTCTCTCTTCCTCTCTGTAAAAAATCAATAAATATATTTAAAAAAATAAAATAAAAATAAAAAATTCATCAGGAAAATGATTTTATAAGCCCTTACCCATGACTTCTGAAAGAATTACACATATATACACACACCATTCTACATTATTATATAGTAACTTCAAATCTATAGAATTCTACCAATTTCCAATTTTGTGAATCTAGTCCCTACTATATTTACTTTATTGATATTCAGAGATAACAGATTTGAGACCTAAATAAAAACCCATTTTTGCAATTATGAAATTGAATAAAAGTATACATTTAAAAGTTACAAAAAACACTGTCTAATGTAAAATGTGTGTGTGTCGTTTATATGTTGCAGCTTAAATATTCAATTTGTGTGTATCCATACCTAACTTCTCTATATTGCCATTTTCAAATGAATAGTGATTCAAGCCAAATTGGTTTCCTCTCGTCTGAGTAGTTTCCTATATGCCTATTGTTTTCATTTCCTATCCTAAATGCCAATAGAACATGAAATATAATTACTCAAGTAGCATCTTTGAATATATCACTGGCAAAGACAACTGCTAAATTCAATGAATGGTTTCAGTTTACTATGTGAAAGGTATGATCTTGCCTTTTAGGGATCAAAATAAAGAATTATCAAACATTAATCCCTACCTTAAGAAGAGGAAATATATGATCATGTGCACAGTTAAAATAAAGAAGTTATTCCTGTAGATGGGTCATGGTACATATTTGTCAATTTTCCCATCCCTTACCAGATAAAAGAAAGAAATATTTGAATACGGTGTGTAGAGTGTGGTTTGAATTATAGAATGTTAATTAAAAATGGAAAACAAAACCAAAACAAAAAACCCACAAACTTAATTCACTTACCCATGTAGTCAATAAAATATATTTAGCCTTTACCTCACAGATAATTATTTGTTTCTACATGCCTCCTTCCCAAAAGATGGAGGTTTCTCCTTCACATTCTTATTTCTAGAACATAAGAGTAGGACATGATATATATTATAGATATGCATACTATATATAGATAGCAAATATTAGATTTAACTAAATGAGTACAAAAAGTGAACTTCAAAATGTCTGACTTTTGTGTACTACATACAGTGTTATTCTGATTATCATGGTTAAATAAGATCCTATATTTAGAATTTTATAAATTTCAAAATACTATACAAATTATTGTACTGAATCTGGGCTCATTATTTCTTAAAATATACAGGTTGATGTCTTCAAGAAGGTCAAGAACAAATCTTTGCATCCTTTATTCTGCTCTCTTATAGAGCAAGACTTCCTTGCCTGCACCACATAACTAGGCAAACTTAGTTTTCATTAGTTTCCGATATTCTGCCCTCTTATTCCTCTCTGCTCCTTTACTTAAATTGTCCTTGACATTTAGAGCAAACTAATCCCTGCATCTTTCTGTTCCACAGTTTTGTCTTCCATAAGCACTAAGCTGGAATTGTACTTATTCATAGAGCAGTCCCTTATTAACCCAGGATGACAAGCCTTCCATTCTCTCATCAGAGAGAACAACAAGTCTAACTTATATGCTTTGGGAAACCAGTTTGCCTATCATGATTTAAGATAAGGCAGAGATACATTCATATACCCCAAATTTCAAATCTGCAGTTTGCATATATGTTTGGTTCATTTTGGTCTTCTTGCAGGATCAGAAAAAAGTAGATGTCTTTCAACTGCCCCCAAATAACATTTGAATAGAGCCATGGCAGATTCTACAGGGAAAGACAGTTTGAGATGTTTGATTAAAAAAAAAAATCCAGTATATGGTTAGGTCTAAGCCCAGGTTCCATTCCCTTAAAATGGTGATGGTTCCTTTGAATTTAATGTTCATTGTGATACTTATTATTACAAGGGAAAGTGTAAGTGAAGAAAGAATGCATATCAGGCCGAAAGGACCAAGATTACCTCATTCAATGTATAACAAAGCAGAGGGAAAATGCATCCTGAGAGTCATGACTTCTGAGGAGATCATGAAGGTTATTTCTGAAGCTAGTACATTCTGAGAATTATATTTACTGTTGTGAGATATGGATGGATGGTCTCATTTTTTAATATATTTTTATTGATTTCAGAGATGAGAGAGAGAGAGAGAGAGAGAGAGAGAGAGAGAGAGAGAGAGAGAGAGAGAGAGAGAGAGAGATATCAATGATGAGAGATAATCTTTGACTGGCTGCCTCCTGTCCGCCCCCTACTGGGATTGAGCCCCAAACCCCGGAATGTGCCCTTGACCAGAATCAAATCCAGGACCTTTCCGTCTGAAGGCCGATGGTCTATCTACTGAGCCAAACTGTCTAGAGCTTATTATTTTATATATTTTTGTCTGCCAGCTGTTCCCATATGAATGATCATGTGATACTTTTTTTTTAATAAAATTGGGACAGATAATTATAATAACTCAATATATCATTGAAGGAGGAAAAGTTAAACAACTTAATTTCCATCATGAAAACTTTACACATATTTGTAAAGTATGGATTGTTATAATCCAGCAGAATCTCTAAAGTGGCATGAAATATTATTGGTGACAATTCACATTGTTTATTCAGTATGCAAAGCAATCTTAGAAAATGAATCCACTAGCCTTCAATTTGCTAGAAAATCACTTAAATCCAAGGGAAGACTGTCTTGACTTTAATGGACTATATTAAATCAAAAGTACCCCATGATCCATAGTCCAGGTACTAAAAATAAAACATGTTCAGATACACTAAATAATCAAGGCCACTTGATATTTTTATTTCTAACTGCAAATTATGAAAATTGATACTATTGTCCCTCTGGAGTTATTTGAAAGTGGTAGGTTTGAAAGTATCACATATGTGAAGTAAAAACAAAAACAAAAAACACACAACTATATGCTAAACTAGGCAAAAAGGATAAAACACAGCCAATCCTTTGGCTCTCTTTGATATCTCATTAATTCAATTTCCATTGAGTTTTTATTCCCTAATTTTAGAAGTGAGCTTTGAATTGAGATTGATGTGAAAGTACATTTCCTTCCATCTAGCCTTTCGGGTTCATTTTTCAAGATGACAATAATGAAACTGTACTCCCAGTACTGAGAATAGTCCCTCTGGGTTTAAGTCTGCCAGATTGGAGTGCACAATGGTTCCTGTAAGCCAAGTAGCAAATCTGTATTGTCAGATGTTACGAGCATAATTCATATAAGTACTTTCCTTGGAGAGTTACATTTCTTTATGTATAACAGTGACATGTGCATGTGTGGAACTCTAATTATCTGAGTCTTCTGTCACGATTTTGAGTTGAGAACTTTATATAATATTGAAGAAACATAGCTCCTTCTTGTTTCATATGTGTTTTGCCCAAATCTTTTTAAAAAATGCCAATTATTAGTTGGATGCTAAGCAATAATTTAATAATCTAGTTCCATTCAAATTATACAAAATGGATGTGAGAGTATACACAATGACAGTGGGGAAAGGGAAGAGAAATGAAACCAAATAAATGCTTTTATGCAGTTTCATATATTTTATTTTAGGGGGAAAATTTAAAAATATAGAAATAAAACAACTTAACACCAAAACCCCCAAACAATATAATTTTTAAAATGAGCAGAGTTCCTGAAGAGATTTGTTTACAAAGAGGACATAGAGATGGCCAAACAGAAATATGAGAAGATGTTCAGCATCATTAATCACCAGGGAAAAGCAAATCTAAACCACAAGGTGACATCACTCCACACCTATCAGAATGCCTATCATTAAAATAAAAAACAAAACAAAACACAAAATAACAAGTACTGTGAGGATGTGGGGAAAAGGGAAAACACACACACTATTAGTAGGATTGTAATCTAGTGCAGCCATTATGAAACACATTATGAATATGCTACAAAAATAAAATAAAAAAACAGAGCTGCCATATGGCCCAATTCCATTTGTGAAAACACAAATACTTTATTAAAGGATACAATCACCCTTATATTCATTGCAGCATTATTTACAATAGCCAAGATATAGAAGCAACCCAGACACCCATTACTATTGTAGATAAATGAATAAAGAAGATATGGCATATATGTCACGTACATAATGGCATATTAGTCAGCAAAAAAATAGAATGAAATCTAGCTAATCTTGATGACATGAATGAATTGAGACAATGTTTTGATAAGCAAAATAAGTGAGCTAGATCCCCAGTCAGGGCACATTCCAGGGTTATAGGCTCAATCCCCACTAGAGGGCATGCAGGAGGCAGCCAATGGATGATTCTCATCATTGAGAATCATAATTTCTCTCTCTCCTCCTACCTTCCTCTCTCTGAAATTCATAAAAAACATATAAAATTTTTATTTTTTAGATTAGAAGTCTCACTGTCCTAAAATCAAGGTTTTGACAGAGTGGCATTCCTTTTTAGAGGTCTTAGGAGAGAATCTGTGCTTTCCTGGTTTCTGGTTTTTCCTCTACTTTTAAAACTAGCAGCAAGGCATCTTCAAATCTCTCATTCTAACTCCTCTTTTTGCCTCTCCTGTCAACTTAAAGGACTCGTGTTATTGCATTGGGCCCACTAGAATAATCCAAATATAAAAATACTCAGATAATTTACAAATTTAATTTCATCTGCAACCTTAATTCTTCTTGGCCAGGTAACAACATATCCATACATTCTGTATAGGCATGAACATGTTTGGATGGTTATTATATTGCCTACCACAATATGTATAAATTTATTGGCCCTTATTTAAACAACTTATGATCTTTGCCTTCCTCTCTGGGTTGATTCTCTAGAATACTTAAACTTTATTTGTACTCTTATTATTTTTTTAATATGAATGTGGATAAAATCTTACCAAATTATGCTTGATTTATTTTGGTGATATTCTTATAGTTTGATGTTAACCTTTGAAATTTGTTATTTTAATTATGTGAAATAAAAACATATCACATGTAAATAAATAAGAATGCAAAAATATAACTATAATAGTTGAAAATGAGTTCAATAAAATAGGAGAAATAATATATTTCTTCTAATAAAATATACATGTATGTGTTATTGTAGAAAAAAAAAAGGAACAATAAAAAGGAAAAATAAAATATTATAAAGTGTACCCTAAAAGTCAATCATTAAAAAAGCCCTTGTGGCTGAAAAATATATAAAATGTCAGTATCTTCAGCAAAGAAATAGGTTTCAGTAACATAAGAATAATAAGAACTGTATACACATAACTTAAAGACAAATATAGCAAAAATTGGACAGATTTATGGGTATAGTGACCTAGCTGAGAATTTCCACCTTAACTTTGAAATTTATCTCATTATCTTTGAAATTTAAAGTTCTTCCTGAGTTGAGGGGGTAGGGTGGGAGGAGAAAGAAGTTCAATTACAATCTGAAAATGTTTCCCGCTCCAGCTGGAGACTTTTGATCTGAGGTGGCCACACATGGTTTATTTTCTGTGAAGGGCAGATCTACAAATAGAAAGAGCTCCATGGTAAGCCTTGGCAAAGGCCATTGAGAAGGTAGGAGGCCAAGTAACAAAGTTGTTACTGCAAAGAGAGTATAAGTTTATGTCTCTTTGTAGCAGCGAAAATGAGCTTATTGCAAAAAGACAGAGAAATGTAAAGAGAAGCGGAGATGCTACAATGAGGAGGGTCAATCATAAATTACCTTCAACTTATACTTTTATAAAAGTTATAACTTTAGCTTTTAAAAATACTTAAATAAGTATTTATATCTTGGATTGAAATATTTTTCAGGTAATTTTTTAAACTACATAGCTTGGCATTTCAACATTTTACAGTCAGTATTTCATGTCTAGAATAACTACAGTTTCAATGACATTACAAGAATGCTGGAAGCCAATTCAAGCATGTCATAATTGCAAGAGTTTCATCAAAAGGTTGATGGAACTTGGGGACTCAACAAGGGCTGAGTCACATATGTTATGGCCTGTTGGAATGGCTAAAGGCATTTCCCCAAACCTGAAAAGGATGCATTAAATTGATTGTTTGCTGCCAGACAGCTCAGGGCATCTTAATCTACATGTTATTGCAGCCTACTGGCCAAACACCTGAACAGTCATAACCTCAGCTATTCCCCAATCTGACAATGGATTCTGTAGACTAACCCTGGCCTTTGAAGTGCATATCTCCACCTTGCCTTAGGACAAATTGTGTTAATAAAAAGCAAGGGGTCTTGAGACAAAGAGAACTTAGCTTCTTTAGCTAGGTTCCTCTGACTCCTATTGCCTTTTAAAATTACCTTTCATCTCTGCACTTTTACTTAAGTTAAAGTTACACACAGCCTTTCTCCAGACTGCTGAACCCTTCTTAATGCTGGAACAAGAACCCCGACCCAAGATAATTATGAAAAGTAATATTTGTTTTCTGTTAAAATTTTAAAAATGTCTTAAACCTCTTAATTACAAAGCTACTTTTTTTTTTTTTCTTGAGTGAATTGATTAGGATAATTCAGGCTACCTGTGAAATGTTTGATACTTCATACTATTCTAGTGCACTATGAAGGTAAATATGATGATACTCTCAAATAACTAACTGTGGTAGTGAGATATAAATTATGCTTCCATAATGGTTTCCTGCATCATACTTAGGACAACTTTTAGGGCACTGGGTCAGATCACTCTCATTATTCTGTACATTATAATTTTCAATACTTTCAAAATATAAAAGACTAAGCACCGAGATTAATGAAAGTGATCATTGTTTTCATATGAATACACATAACTGTACAACTCTTTAATCCCTGGTTTTCAGGTTGTTTTATAAAAATAATGTGAGTTTAAAAAGTAGGATGGTTTATCTTTTTCTGTGCAGGCCAAATACCTGAGATAAAAAAAAACAAACAAATGTGAATTATAAATCTTTAAGTCAAAAAGAAAATTCAGAGAGGCCACTGAGAATGTCCTTCAACTCAATCTACACTTCCATTTTCTTTTAACTTTGAATTTTGCCTAATACTCGGCAATTTCACAAATGATAAAAATGTGTTTTAAACTCTATGTCGTAGTAAAATTTCTATTATCAAAAAGGAAAAGGACCCTATTATTCTGCTTTGAGAAACTAAAATAGGAGATTTGGGATATACAGATATGGTTAATTATCAACTTAATGATAAAGAATGTCAGAGACATTCTTTAACAACAAAAATAAAACAAAATAAACAGAAAATTCTACTAATGGATAGTGATGAATAGATGGGAGTTATGATCCAAACTGAGGCCTGCAAAAAATGAATAAAAATTAGTGGAATTAATCTAGGTCACGAATTCTCCCTTATACCACTTGCATTTTCTAGTAGGGCTTGATCATTCCATTTTACACTGGAAGTCAGGGATACTTATCCTGGTTCACACCCTTGTTTCACCTCTTTGTGCCAAATACATCATGGCAGTTGCTTCTCTTTTCCCACACTCTGCTTATTGATTCCACTCTAATCCCTCTAATCTGTTCTGGACATAGATGCAAGAGTGAATGATCTTTTTCAAACTGTAATTTGGATTAGGTCACTCCCATAAATGAAGTGCTCCAAATTCATATTGCATTTATATTTGTAAATAGGGTATAACAAAAAGCAAGATCAACTTTTCAATGTGTTAGCACGAAATAACAGCTAAAACTTGAGCCTGCTGCATTCTAATTTCAGGCCCAGAAGAGGCATGTGGAGTTTGACCTCTGCGGGATAAGTGGCCCATGTCTTCCTTGCAGGGAAGCAACACAGGACTCACAACATGCAGCTAGTCACTGGAGAGGCCTTCACACCCTTTGCACCCAGGAAGGAAGCTCATAAACCTTCTGAAACTTAGACCTCTGGACATGGCTTTTATAAAGACTGCTCCCATGGTGGAGTGAGAAGAAAAGTGACAAGCCTTAACCCTTGGCTTCGGTCAGGCTACTTGAGAGATGATATCTCCATGGTTACCTCTGAACAACCTCAAGTTGTGTGCCGTAGGGTTGGTGGTAGGCAACTACAAAATCACACGTGGGGGAATGTTAGGCACTGATATAAAAACAAACAAAAAACAGAACAAAACAAAACAAAAGTGGTAACTTTTATCATGAGAAATGAGCTAGCAATTAAAGATTATAAAAGCAATGGAGAAAAAATCTGATTAGAAGGCACAGATGAATCAGGAAATGATACCAAGGTAAAGAATCAAGTAAAATTTCTTGTAAGGGAACATAGCAAGATATGCCTGGCATTAGGTAGGGTTGACAACTTCCTAAATTACATCAATTATAGACTTTTCATAATAAAAAAGAATTGGCCCTAGCTGGTTTGGCTCAGTAGAGAGAGCATCAGCCTGCGAAACAAAGGGTCTCAGGTCCGATTCTGGTCAAGGACACGTACCTCAGTTGCAGGAACCTTTCCAGCCTGGACCCTGGTCAGGGCACTTGCAGGAGGCAACCAATCAATGTCTCTCTCATATCGGTATTTCTGTCTTTCCCTCTTTCCCTCTCTCTACCACTCTCTCAAAAACAATCAGTGGGAAAATATCCTTGGGTGAGGATTAAAAAAAAAAGAAAGAAAAAGAATCCCTCACTTTGAAATGTTTAAGAATTCACTCAAACACAACAAAGAGAGGAAAGAATAAAATCAAAATATAGACAGATGGTCGAGGGATGCGGAGACCTCATCAAACAACTGATGGGTCTTCTTGAGTGAAAGCATACAAACTATGGTGGAGAAATGATCGCTGAAAGGCAATTGCTAAGAATTGTCCTGGATTTAAGAATGGCATCTATTCTCAATTTGGATGAATTCTTTCAAATAGATTATCACACAGGTAAGGCTTCTTATCTATTGACCATCGAGAGCTACAGACACTTTTATATCGGGAACTGCATTTTAAATTTCTTTCCTTCATGTCTATAGTCTCTGTTATATATCATTAATGTTTTTAAAAGAAACTTTTCACATGCCTCACAAAACTGTTATGTTAATTCCATAGACTCCTGATTTTATTTTTAAATATATTTCTATTGATTTCAGAGAAGAAGGAAGGAGGAGAGAGAGGAAGGAAGTGGGAAGAGAGAGAATCATTGATCGACTGCCTCCTTCATGTCCCTCACTGGGGAGCCAGCCCACAATTCAGGCGTTATCCCTGACCCGGAATCAAACCATGGCCTCCTGGTTCATAGGTCAATACTCAACCACTGAGCCAGGCAAGGCTCCTGATTTTAACCAACAGTATGGTGAACTGATCCCCTGATTCTCAAACAAGAAACTGATCAATATGTGTTGTTTTAAGACTTCTCAACATTCCTCCTCAGGAATGAAATTTATTGGCTAGTGTTCAGGTCCATCCTATGTGTGATAGAAGGCTAGCATACTTTAGAAATAATCAGGTTTCGAAGACATATCCTCTTTGTCTATACTCTGTGAATGCCTCGGGACTCTGGTTATTTATGTATATTTGCAGAATGGGACCTATTTTGCCACTGATATCCTGGACCTGATATGTCAGTCTTATTGAGATATGAGATTGTTCCCCCTCAACCATTGGATGCCTTTCTGACTTTGACCTAAGGGTCAGAACTTCTTGCTCAGATCTCAAAAAAAGGGGACTTTTAACAGGAAATATTGCCCCTACTTTTCATAAATTTCATTCTCAGCAGTTTCTGCTAATAGTCTCTTGTTTTTTTTTTGTTTTTTTTTTGTTTTTAATGAAAATATCTTATTTATAAAGATGCAAGGCTCCATATGCTATAGTGGATGTTATTATCTCTCTTTCCGCTCCCAACTTCAGGATTTTGCAATGAAAAGCCCCGTTCTCCCAAGAAGATTATGAACAATGTCTTTGATTTTCTATACTTTGTTAGCATATTTTCTATTGTTCCCCCAGCTCTCTGCAACTTTATAAATCTACTTTTCTTCACAAGGTCCTAAAGATGCTTATGCATGGAGATCATGCGCGGCTCTATTACCACTTTATCAAGAGATTCTTTTTAGGTTTGCATGTCTGGACCTTGTCAGGAATAGCAAAGCTTAGACATTTCACTTGAGGTAGTATCTGAAAGCTAAGTAGATAATTTTGTTTAATGCTGCATCCAGCATTAGCACAGTATTTATTACTATAAATACTAAACCGGCATATTGAAAATCTATTTCCTGACCTGTATTTACCTATGGGGAGTGTCCTTTTTAAATTTTTATTTACTGCTTTTTAAATTCTCTCAGTATGTTACATTGTGTTCTGAAATATTTTTCTTATTTTCCATCATTCCTAATTTTCATATATGATCTACTCTAAATTCTCCTGTTTGATTATAAATATTAATACCTTCCTAACGTCTAAATGTTTATTTCTACAATAAAGAGGGTATACTTAAAAAAACAACAACACAACTTATATCTCTTTTCTAGTGTATTGAAGGTACAATTGCACTATAACAATTTTTTTATTTTTATTTTACTTATTTATTTATTTAATTTTTTGCAGAAAGGATATTTTGTCATTCTTCCCAGTTCACCTGACCTGTTGGTACATTTGTTTCTCAGTTCACAAATCTTTGCACTGTACCCTCTGAACACACTTTGGTCCTTAAGTCACCTCCAGAAAGATTCACTTCTTCCTTATTTAAGTGAAATGAGTCATCTCTCCAATTGCAAATGGCAATCAGATACTGGACTCAGCCTTCAGGCAATGCAGTCCTAAAGCAGGCATGCTGTAGAGGAGGTTTAGCACAGCTTTCCCCTGTATACCATGTCCACTCTTACTCATGACCACTGACTTCTGCTACACCAGAATACTTTCCACAGAGCATCTAGAATACACAGGAACACCCCCCAATGACTCGCTCAATTAAAATGGAAATGTAAAAGTTCCCTTTCTATTCTAATCCTGATTTTTAAAGAGTAGGTCTTTGAAAGAGAAGGTTGACTAATATATGACTAACTGAATAACTTACTATCAAAATAGGGACAATTCCAATGGTATCATTTAATTTAGAAACAATTTTGTTTTACTAAAATACACATGAATTTATTTTATTGCTGGGTGAAGAAAATATTCTTATTACAACATTTTCAAAAAGTAAAATTATTTCTCAATCAGAAACACAACCTGGTCAGTTAAGTTTTTAATTGTTTATTTTTATTAAAGAGCAACAGATTAAGAATAAAATGGCAGAGAAAGTGTACAGAATATTCATTTATGAGAATGTTTCTTGGCACTAATTATCTCTGAAAGCTTATTGTATTTTCTCTTGATAAACCAATTTTCAATATGAGATTATTTTTATAAAAAATCAGCAATAATCAATTTTGTATTTTATTATTGCAAAATTTGAAATTGAAAGACCCCTTTTTCAAACCATAACATTTTTCATTGGAAAAGTAATTTCTCAAAAGTGCTGAGCTAAAAACAAATTCTACAAATGGAGTATTTTCTTAAAGCTATTTTTCCTGCATTTGAATGTTTAAATATTTGATTTAGCTTTTTCACAGGTGCTGCACTTTATTTATTTTTTTTTTTTGCAGTTAGAGTATCTTTTCTTGAAAAAGACTTTATAAAATGAAACTCATCGAACAAATTTTCTCTCTTTATGATTATTAACCATATATTTCTAGAGTTGAAGGCTAAAAAGCCAAAGCCCTTCTCACTTTTATTCCAGGTTGGTATAGAATATACATGGACCCAATTAAAAAAAAAAAATAGTGTTATCCTATACAACAGGAAAGTAATATGCAAGCAGACCGGATGACCGAACAGGAGAACGCCCATCCGGATGACCTTCCAGGTGACCACCCTTGACAAGCACTGGTGCCTGGCCAACCAAGGCATTTGCGATGCGGTTGGTTGGGGAGGCCCCACCATTGTCCCACGATTGCCCCACAGAGGGAGGCCCAGGCCAGCTGCCAGCAGCAGGGGGAAGGAGAGGCCTGAGAGGCCCTGATTACCAGTCAGGCCTAGGGATCCTATCAGGGGGATCCCGGATCACAAGAGGGCACAGGCCAGGCTGAGGGTCACCCCCTCTTCCCATGTGTGAATTTCGTGCACTGGGCCTCTAGTAAAATTATATTCTTCCAACAAGTTGAAATATTCAAAATTCAAAATTAAACCATGTGCAATATTTCAGCTCTTTTTGTTTAATATTTTCAGGTTCTCACTTGTTTTTATAGAGATATTAATAAATGTTTTCCTGTTTGGAAACAAAATTGTTTTTAATAACTGCATTTTCCTAAAAGCTTTAAAATCTGTGTGTTCTAACTGTTTTAACTGTGGAAAATTTCACTAAATATTTCTAAATAATATTAAACAAACTATATATATATATATATATATATATATATATATATATCCACCACCATTACAACATGTAGACTGATTTACAATGTAGTTCTTCAAGAATTCAAACATTTCTAAAACCTATAATTAGTGATGGGCAATAAAAAAGAGAAAAGAAAATTACACTTGAATCAAGTTTAAAGAGAAATCTAGATTTCTGCTTAAGGAGGCAACCTGCTGTCTCCTATCACTCCATGTTGCACACTTACAGAAAAAGCTTGTGACAGAATAGTGAAGTCACTTTAGCATAATAGTCATTTGAGCTAAATGAAAAGCCAAGCTTCAAAAGTTATATGTGCAGACATTTAATATAGACATCTGTGATAATTCCTCTTCCTTGGAGATAGTCTTAATATAACTAAGTTACCATTCCTTCCACTGATTTGTTTCTTAAGGCTTTCATATAACCAGAGCCATCCTTGCAGCTTCCATATGCATACGACTGTCAACATTTTATTCAAATTACATATTCATTATTTATTCAACTTATAGATTTTTTGAGGTTGCGAAATACAATATTTAATTTTCATTTAATTTTCCTTGGATAAGAAGGGTCTATTATGTTGCACCTGGGAAGGTTTGGGGAGGGGAAAAAAAGTCTGTTATAATAAGAAAAACCTGAAAAAAAAATGTTAAGCTGAATAAGAAGACAGCTATAAACTAGGGATGTTGCGCACATCTTTTAAATATATAAAAAATGTCCTGTTATCTCCCACCTGTGGTGTAGCTTGCTTAAACAAAAGAGAATCAACTTAAATTTCCACCTCTCGATGAAAGAAATGTCAAAGAACTTGCGGTCATCTTTTAAAACCCACAGTAGAGCCGAAACCGGTTTGCTCAGTGGATAGAGCGTCAGCCTGCGGACTGAAAGGTCCCGGCTATGGTTCAGGTCAAGGGCATGTACCTTGATTGCGAGCACATCCCCAGTAGGGGGTGTGCAAGAGGCAGCTGATCGATGATTCTCTCTCATCGATGTTTCTAACTCTCTATTCCTCTCTCTTCCTCTCTGTAAAAAATCAATAAAATATATTTAAAAAAACAAAAAAACACCCACAGTAGAGTATGCCTACAGTAGAGTAGATGCATGTGCATTTATAACTAAGTCATGTACAGATTACATACAAATAAATATAAATATAAATATAAATATAAATATAAATATAAATTTGTTTACATAATGGTTATATGTAGAAGTGAGAATCATAGTTTAGTATGTAGAGAGCAATAATGAATGTAGATCTGTGTATTTCTGGGATATAAAACCAAGTGTTAAAATAAATTAAAGTTAGAACCACATCTTCTATTCAACAAAATTAAAACAAAACAAAACTGTACATTTGCACTGCTTTCAATAAAATAGTAGGATTGTTTTAATAATATTTTTATTTGTACCAAATATCAATTCAATAAGATTTATCTTTAGCTTATATATTTAAATTTTAACTGTATATTTTATAACAGATAATGCATTATAATAGTCTTATATATCCTGTTTATTAATTGATAATAGCACAAGTATTTGGATTGAATGCTCACATGTCTTTAAATTATTGGATATAAAATAAAGTAAATATTTAAGAACCACTATCTTATAACAGCTCCAGAAAGCAGGGCAGGATTGATTTAATTTTCACTAAGTTGAGTACCAAAGCTCCCAAATGAAATTAGACACCTGCTTTCCCCCACCATCCATCTGTCCATCTGTGGGTTCGGTACCAACTTGAGATCATTTCACCCTTGTAGCAGCTGTAGAATTATCATTAATGAAATGTTTCTGCCTTGCACTTCAATGTACTATTTCACTGAAAGCAAAGAAGTGTACCTCTGATCACCCATTTCCTGTAAATGTACAAAACCAGAATAGAGGGGTAAAAAAAAGCTCCAATATTCATCAATATGAGTGAGTTTGGGAGAATTGTCTATATTTTCCCCTCACTGTGTTTTCTCTTAACATACAATCCAACTTTTTTGGTTCTTGAATATTGCATTTAGAAATTTGGGGAATGTGGTAGCCCCTAAATAAATTTCTGTTATTTTCAAGAACTTAAATTGAATGGCAGTATTCTATATGTAACCTGTATCTGGAAACAAAACTTCTTACAGAGCCTTCTGAAAAAATACAGTGATTAATCTTTCTTTTTCATGACTCAGCATCTATTTCTTAAGACATATAAACTTTCAATTTGAATTGTAACATCATATCTCAACTCTTTCCACCGCGCCCCACCCCCCCCACCCCCAGATTCTCTTATGCTTTGCAGAACTATCATACCAAATGCTGGGTAAAAAATAGAGCTCCATATAATGATTTGATTATAGCTTGTTAAGAATAGACTTGTTATCCACTCATCACTCCCTCTTCAATTTTTCATTGAGATGTGCTCTTTTAGAAATTTGTTGAGTGGGAAGATGTGAGCATATATCAACATGCATTGAACAGCTGAACTGAAATGTTTATAACCCTGAACAGGAGATTGCTCATTGGCACTAGTACAATGCACAGACATTTTCATGCACGGTTTGTAATTGCAATATTGTATTTGAGGGAAAATGTGTTTGGTAAAAAGTGAAAGCAACTCTACAGTTGCTCAGGATGATAGCATTAGTGAAGTTAACCAAATCACTGTTTCAGCTAATGGTTTTTATTTCATCAGATTTATAGAACATTATGTTATAAAGCATGTTGAAATACTGAATGATGATTAGATAAGACACAATTAAATAAGTTCTGATTTATACAATGAGTGCAAAAAAAAGTGCTGCTAAATTTTAAATGTATATAATTGCATAATGAATAGACAGGAATTACTCCATTTCCTTGACATATAATACATTTTACTATTTTCTCCATAGGAAGCAAAGTAATATCAATTACATTTCTATTATTTTTATCCATCTATTCAAATGCCTTGCTTTGCTGTAGCTGGAAAAAGATGAATTCAATACTGTCTCATTTTACTTAAACCAACTTAATATAGGTTCCTCACACATTCTCTTCAACTTGGTCATAACATTTCAAAATTTTATGTAAAACAAAAAGTGACTCTGATTAAATTATTTCACTGAAAAGGTATTAATAAGATGCATTTGGAAGTGATAACAGATAGATTTTAGGCTTCCATGTTTTCACTTCACAATCCCTCTGCTCTAGATGGTATAGTTCTAAGGGTAAGAGCAAAACTCTCTCCAGCTATTTCAAACTCTGACCTAATAGCAACAGCACTTTTCAGGTTTCGATTACAGTTTGAAAGAGCTGGGAAGAATGTTGCTCCCACCATTAGAACAAAAGCAAAAGTTACACCAACTGAAAATCAATGGCTTTTCTTAAAAATATTGGAGAACTTAAGGTCAAACAACTTGGAGAAATATAAAGAAAGATCCCTGAGGGTAGAAATGGAATCTAAGCATTTGCTTATCTGGAACAGACACCTGGTCATTTAATCTGATGAGCAGATTCAGCCCTTGCCAGTTTGGCTCAGTGCATAGAGAGCTGGCCTGTGGACAGAAGGGTCCCATGTCCCATTCCTATCAAGGGCATGAACCTTGTTTGCAGGCTCCTCCCCAGCCCGGGTCCTGGACAGAGTGCATGCAAGAGGCAACAAATAGATGTCTTTCCCTAACTTTGATATTTTTGTCTTCCACTCTCTCTAAATATTAATGAAAAAATATCATTGGGTGAGAATTGAAAAAAAAAAACACACAAAAACATATCTGATGAGTAGATTCAACTAGGAAATTTGACATGCATTCTGTGAATTGCTAAAGACTGAAAAGCATCTAAGTGTGATGTTCCAGCAGACCAAGAGACAAAGGCAAATTTGCATTTTCTTATGGTTGTTTCTCCTGGAACCATTTGGAAGATCAGGAAGGTACTTAGAAAGTTTTCCCATGTCATGTTTACTTGGCAGGGGCAGGAGGTATTTTACAAATTCATCCAGACCAATATCAGAATTCTATATACTCGCACATAGCAGTCACTCCTTATCCATAGGGTATACATCCCAAGACACACCCCCCTCAGGAAATACCTAAAACCAAGGATAGTCATAGAGATTTATACATATTTTCCCTATGGATATATGCCTTAGGCACAGTAACAGAATAACAACAATAATAATAAAAAAAACAATCATAACAATATACTATAATAAAAGCTATCTGAATGTAATCTCTCTTCTTTCTCTCTCCTCTCTCTGATAACTCACGTAGTGATAATCATGATAGTTACTAAGTGCCTAATGGGTGGGGCGTATATACAGCTTGGATACACTGGACAAAGGGAAGTTTCATGTCCTGGGAGGAATGGATTGGGATAGTATGAAATTTCATCTCCCAATATATAACTCAAAACAATGTATAGTTTAAAACTTAAAAATTGTTTATTTCTAGAATTTTCAATTTAATATTTTTAGACTGCAGTTGGCAGGAGATAACTGAAACCAGGGAAAGCAAAACCACAAATAAGAGTCAAATACTATATATTATTATAAAAAATAAAATAAAATAAAATAAAATAAAAAATCTTTTCATATAAATGGATTTTAAAAATGCATTGGTGGAAACCCACTATAGCAGGAAGAGCAGAGAAATAAAGGGGGTGAAATTCTAGCCCTGGGTAGGATGAGTGGTGGGGGTGGAGGTGGGCGTGAAAGAAGTAATTACTGAATAGGCTAAATAGCAGAATTGAGAAGATAAATGTAGAGCAGAATTTTAGAAACTGCCCAATCTAGAAAGAGAGAGAGAGATAAAATAGACTGAAAATAATGAACACCCTCAGAAGCCTGGAGGAGCATAATGAAGAATCAAACATTTGTCACTGAAATCCTAGAAGTTAAGAAAGAGGGTGGTCTAACTAAAAGGTATATAAAAAGTAATGGGCTAACTTTTCTGAACTTTGACAAAGTATATAAACTTCTTTAAAAAAATAAAAGAATAGCTGAGTGAACATCAGACAGGAAAAATTTAAGGAAGTTCATGACAGAATATCACAATTGTTTAAAAGAAAAAAGAAAAACAATACTGAAACCAGCAGATACTGGGGGGGGAAATGATAAATGACAGCACATTTTGCATCAGAAGTGATAGAGGTGAGAAGTAAATGTCATTTTTCCCCCCCGAGTGCTAAAGGAATAAAATATTCAGAATACTAAATCCAGAAGAAAAACAAAACAAACAAACAAATAAAAAGCCTTTAGGAATGAAGTGGCATTCCAGACAATCTCAGAGGAGGTAAACAAGAGATTCTTCTGCCAATGCAACCTACTCAAAAATAAATATCCATGAAATCAAATTAATACAAAGGATTGAATAAATAAATTGAAGAGAAGGTATAAATCTTTACAGAAAAAAACCTCTGAATTGTGAATGTAAAAAGAATGCAGTAACAACAAAGATTCTCCTTAAGCAAACTTTAATCAGGATCATGTAAGACCTTTTCTGATGAGGGCACATCCTTGGGCCTCATCCTTAAGAACAAGAATCCTGTTATATCAGTTTAGATAGAATCCCTCACCCTTGAAATATGGATAGATTCTCATCTCCTGCAATCCCCCAAGTGACACTCAGTCACCCTGGTGTACCCATAGCAAGAATCTGCTCTTACCCCTCATGTTCCTTCCTAGTAATTTATATCCACTGATGCTCCTTATACATTCTATTCCTATGCTATGAATCCCACTTTCCCTTTTTGTAATTGGAGTTGAGCCTGACTTCTCTACCCTAGATAAGTAGCCCATTTTAAATAAAGTCTTCATTACTATCCTATAAAAAAAACACACCTTAATATGCAAATTGAACTGAACAGTAGAATGACTGGTAGCTATGATGCACACTGACCACCAGGGGGCAGATGCTCAAAGCAGGAGCTGCCCCTTGGTGGCCAGTGAGCTCCCACAGGGGGGAATGTCTCTCAGCCAGAAGCTGGGCTCATGGCTGGAAAACATAGCAGTGGTGGTGGGAGCCAATAGACCCCTCAGGATGCCTGCCTGCCAGCGGGGAGCAAGCCTAAGCCAACAGGCATGCACAGCAGGCAGACATCCCTGAGGGGTCCCAGACTGTGAGAGGGAGCAGGCCAGGCTGTGGGACCCCACCCCCCACCCCCCCCCACCCCAGTGCATAAGTGTCTTGCTCTGGGCCTCTAGTCTTTAATAAGTATCATGAATATTTATTTTAACAGTTAGTAGAAATTCCTCATTGCAACACCACAGTCATACTTGCGGGCTAATGAGTGTTAAAAATGTGCAGTCAAAATCTTTAGGAGATGCAAAATATTTGCAAAAAATTAATTTACTATGGTAATTTTCATATATGTCCATCTCCTTGAAAGTAGGCTAAATTTAGTGACTTGCTTCTATCAAATAGAGTTTGAAAAAAAGAATAGCAGTAACTTTACAATAGAGAAACTTGACAAATACCAAACTAGCCAAGTAATCAAGGTTATGACTGGGGATGAGTCATGTGGATATTAAGTTCCTCCCCATACAATGGGAGAAGATCACCACCTCTGTGGTATTCAAACATAGCCAAGTAGGATAGTGGCCTATCAGTTATTTGACTGGGATCCTTAAAAAAGTGTCTATATCATAAAACAAAAGAAAAAAAAATCACAGACTAAAGGAAGCTAAGGTAATCTGATGTCTAAATGTAACATAATACACAAGATTTTATTCTGGAATTTAAAAAATAGAAAAACTATAGTAATGAATATAGTCTGTAATTTAGTTATTGTGCTTTGTACTAAAGGTAATTGCTAAGTTTTGATAATAGAAAAATATATAAGTCTCTAAAGTCAGGAAGCTGAAGGAAACAAACAGTTTATATCCTCTGACCTCTTGGTGCATGGGTCAACACTCAACCACTGAGCACACCAGTTGGGCAGTCTATGTTATTTTTAATTCCTTCAGGTAATCTGAAGACTTGGCATAGAGAAAGGTTCCACATTCTTGGGATCTTCACAAGGAAAATTCCATTCACTTAAATGCCCTTGAGATTTTTTCACGTTTTTTGATCAACACTACCGTCTACACAATGGTCTTGTGTTTTTCTTGCACCTTATATATAGAGATACAAATTTATTGTTTCAAAGTTTTGAATTTGTAGATATAACATTCCAAATCACCATAAGCCAGCAAGGAAGCTTCATTTCTACCTGGAAGTTAAAATCTCATTGGGAAAGATTATAATTTTTTACATCTTCCTATGTATGGCTGTTACTCCTCAAAATTAGTGATGAGTTAATCCATTCTCCTTTAAAATCAGCTATGTTTTTTGTGCTTCTAATCAATTAATTTAGGCTTATCCCTACTTTCTCTCACATTGATCACCGTAAACAGCAGGTGCTCAAATTAGCCAAAGTCTATGCCTTTTAAAAAGTGTTAATCTAGATTTAATTCCCATATTTTTTAATGGAGCTACAATCACTACATTTAAATTACTAAATATATCAAGAAAATAAACAAAGGGAAAACTGACTATGATTTACTGTGTAAAGTGTTGCGCTGTTTTTACTATCTTATTAATTCTTATATTCACTCTGTAAATCAATATTATTAATCTCTGAAGGGATATGTCAAATACTGAGCACTCTAGTATCATTTTTTTTCCATGCTCTTTTTTTCTTATTAATTTTTTGTGGGTCATAAAACCTCTTTATTTTAAGCTAAATGGTGAGTCTTTAGAATATAGTGAAACTCAGAATAATTTGAATTATTTTTAAGGATATCAAAAGAACAAGTGTTAGAAATTGTTTTCAGCAAAAGTAAAAATATGTTAGAGAAAGTATTAAGTATATAATTCATATGTCCCAATGCTTTCCTATCTCTGCAAATAATTAGCCTAGACAGCAAGTGCCTTCCTCCCCCCTCCGCCGCCACAATCTATATTCACCTGTAAGGAATGAAGGCAAAATGTAAGTGTGGTTCATTAAAGTATCATTAACTTCTTCCTGGTGTGGTATCTTTCCTTTCTTTTAAATGTAGATGATTTCTTAATCTTGATTAGTCCAGCTCTGATTACTTTTAGCCCCGAAGCACATGGGTCAGTTCTGCATTTCACAGTTGATTTACTGAAGAGATGAAAAGAAAATTACATCTTGATGTATTTGTCTGACTTATCATGATGGGAAATCTCATATATTGATTAGCCCTGGGGATATCAGCATCCTAAGACTCTTTGCAGGAGAACATGGCCCTCTGGTTAATATCTATAGTATTATACAACCAGGAAATGGAGAAGCTTGTTTGGTAGAGAAACTAAAACTACAGTTGCCTTGACAACTAAGGATTACTCCTGCCTACACTCCATGTGAGTTTCCTGGAATGTGTAAAATTCACTCTGAGATTAATAATTTTTCCTTCAGAAAATTTATTTTTCAGAATTATGCCTCTTGGAGATACTATCTGCCAAATGAATGACAGTTAAGAATCTGATTTATTCCCCATCCAGATTCCCTGTTTTTTATTGCAAAATATTTATGCTTACATTTGATCTTGTAGAACAACTCTGCACTTTTACAAAGAGGAAAGATAGTCTCTGTGCTCTGAACAAGCTTTGAGTTACATAGAATTAGGTACTCAAGTGTGTGAGCCCTTTTGCACAATCTAAAGACCACATACCTGTGACAAACTATGAGGAGCATGATGGAACCTCTTATCTTTTTTATCGAACACTATAGTAAGCCATTGCATTAGGAGTGTTAATGCATGCAGAGTTTTGCCATTTAAGTAAAATTAAAACTGTATTTCCCTTGAGCTTTCCTGTATGTTTTAATGACTTCCATAGTGTATAATTTTGTGAGATTATTTCACAGGAGCAAGAATTATGTCTATTTTCCAATCATGCTGCTTATTTAAAAAACATTATTTTTTTTTAAAATCCTCATGCAGAGGATATGCTTTTTTATTGATTTTAGAGAGTAAAGAAAGAGGAAGGGAGGAAGGGAGGGAGAAGGAGAGGGAGAGAGGGGGAGAGGAAGAGAGGAAAAAAAAAGAGAGAGAGAGAGAAAGAGAGAGAGTGAGAGAGAGAGAGAATTATTGATCAGTTGCCTCCCATATGCACCCTGACTGGGGTGCAAACCCACAACCTGACCAGGAACTGAACCTGCTACCTTTCAGTGCACAAGAGGACATTCAACCAACTTAGCCATACCAGCCAGGGCCAAAAAGATATTCTTGATTATAAAGTTTGTTATGAAAGCACCAAATTCAGTGAATATGCATGTACTGTAGTATAAATAATAAGCACAGTGATGAACCATTTATTCTCCTAAAACAGTTGTTTCACATTTAGAAAGGCCTAATATATAAACAACATGCAATTTTCTAGAATTGTTCAGAAGATCTGTATAAGTAGAGTCTCCTTCACAAGGGGGAGATCACAGATGCTATCTAAGATGTAAATATATCATTGGCACGCGTGTCACTGTGCAAAGTTTGAGAATAATCAGTGGGGGAAGAAATGAAAATATAGAGACAGAGACAGAGACAGACAGAGACAGAAACAGAGGTAGAGATAGAGATAGAGATAGAGATAGAGATATAAATAATATAAATATTCAGACCAGAGAGAATAGAAACATAACAGATAGAGAAGATATAAGCAAGGCAAGCTTCAAAAGTTTTATTGTTCCACATATTATGTGTGTATAACTTGAAGTTGTCAAATAGTCAATAATAAATAGTGTGATATAAAAATTTGGACTTATGAAGACATGTTTTTCCTGAATATGCAAAAATGGCAATTTATAGAATATAGAATCTATACTATAGCTATTACCATGATCCTATAACTCAGGGAAAGAGTATAGACTGTGAACAGATCCTGGTAACAAGCCCTGAGGAACGAGTCCATTTAATTTAAATGATACATTTTAGAATTTGCACACAGGTAAAGGTTGCTTCAAAATGCATACTTCAGGAGATAAAAATGTGGGTAAGAAATTATATTAATTGTAATATTGTTTAATATGGCAGCCCCAAGCTAGCAATTTTTGCTGTGTTAACGTGATGAGCTAGCTAAATTTGACAATGCTCTGTGGCATTGGGGCCATCCTGGCAACTGTGGGCCACTTCTCAGTAACGCCCTGGTGTGAAAACGTTGTGAGCAGACTAAGGTGAACGGGTGGCATTCCAATTCACTGGAATAACAGTTGACAGCTTTCAGTGTGTCCTTCTCTCTGCCACTGCCTTGAGGAAAGAGTGAAGATTTTCCATTTTGAATGATGACCTATCTTAGTGACATAGATTAGCATGGAGGTATGTGAGATAATTTTGGATAAATGAGGACTTGATTAATTATAAAATAATGTTACATGTTATTCTAAACATATGAAAATAATATGTTTCAATCAATGGTGCCATCCTCCCCAATGGTAAACTAAACTGGATGAGGTCAGTATTCAATTGGCTTCTAGTGCATCCCAAAAACTGAGGTTCAAATAAATATGAATCCATAAATGTCCATTGATAAGATATATTTCTTTTATGTTCAAATTTACTTTTTTTCCATCTCCACTACTATCTGTTAAATCAGTAAATATTCTTAGAGAGGCGTTTTTTTGTTTATATTTTTTCTATTTTTATAATTGATGAGAAAAAAATATATATATATGTATGCCCCCTATGCTCCAAGTTTAACAAAAAGTCATTTCAAAGCGGTTTACTTTAGAAAATAGAAATATGCCTCACAAAGATTATGTTTAGTTGGCAATTCTCTTCACTCTGATTATGTAAAACTGAAAGAGGGCTCAGGAGGAAAAACGAAAAGAAAACTTAGCATGAAATTAAAAAATAAGAAAAATGAATGTAATGCTAAAACTCGTGAAACTGGAAATAATGCACATAAACCTTACAAGGTGAGCAAAAGCACATCCGGGAAAATAAAATGATGAAATTAAATAATAATTCTCTGTAAATTGAATTCTTTGAGTTTTTTTTTTCCTTTATTTAGTATGAAAGCCAGATGTAAGACATGATATGCATTAGACATTTGCCAGGGACATTTGTCTGTTATTTTTTTCTAAAAGGAGTAATAAAAACTAGGATAACACATTTACAAAGAAGGTCATGTTTTTTAGTAATTATTGGAATCAAAACTATGGAAATCACAAACTATTCAGCAAAAGGCAATAGGAATGTTTCCTCCACATCTTATCTCCCTCACACTCCCCAGCCAGGACTATATATTCAAAACTATAAAATCTTTACTAAACTATAAAATCTATACTCACCCATTCTTTTTTGTTTTGTTTTTTTCTGTCTAAAATCCACAACAAATTTAGTATATACTAATGTGTTATTTATTTATTTATTTATTTTTCACTACAAAGCACAAATTCCAAACAAGATGGATCAACTTAGGAAACAGAAGTAGTCCCCAGGAGGTCATCTTGAGGAATAAATGCCCTAGCCAATCAGGAGCTACCTTTCTGGTTTGGCCAATTAACTAAAGAGTAAATGTTTCTTTTATAGGTAAATCATCTCTGAGACATTATCAGGCCACTTACATGGCCATTTATACTATGCTATCTGATTTTTCTCGGTTCTCTAAATTATTCAATGCTATAGTCTTTTCACATGTTCCTATTTTAATGCATTTATCATCCATTATTTATATGTTGAAGTCTAGTCATGCATATACAAAACAGTTACATCACATTCAATTTACCATTCAGCAAGCAATAGAACAATACTCATTCAACTACAATTATATAATATGACTAATGTTCAACTACAACATACACAAGAATTAATCACCTAGTTTCAGACAAAAACTTCCCACAATGGTTATCTCACCATCATTCCATGGTGCTTGAAATGTATCTCTATTTTTTGTGTTTAAAATAACTTTTTTTTTTAACTTTGTGCAGAAATCTATAACATTATGAGTTCTGATGTCAATCATTATAGTTCAGACATATCTTAAATAGGAGACAATTTTGTTTAATAATTTAATAGTTTCCAAGTGAAAAAAATTGTGTACCTCAAATAATTTATTCTTTTTGGCACAGTAACAGGGACTACACAATTGTACTTGCTCTTCATCAAGAGGAATGTTTGTCATTGCTACTATATTTTTATAGTGAAATTAATTTCATTTTTGGAAGCTCATCATATTAATTACTTGTTAATTATGTTTTAATTATGTCTTAAAATGAGAATTCCTGATTTGCTTCACATTTTAAGTCCATTAAAACTTGGAAGTCCATAATTAATATTAATCTTCAGTGTCAACTATGTTTGTTTAAAGAATTAAAGTGACAGAAAAATGTATTAAGGGATACAAGGTAAGACCATATGATTCAAGCCTGTTTTTATCAAATACTACTCACAACCCCAATTGTTTTTTCTCAAATGAATAAAGTCATATTTTTTTCTTCAGTCATGTAAAATGATAGAATGATAGTGTGACTAATAGGCACTTCCCTTTAGTCCACTATACCAATTCCAGACTCTTATATTTTCTGGTAAAAGTGGAGCACTCTGAGGTTATAAGGATAACTTTTTATTTTATTTTTTAAAATATATTTTATTGATTTTTTACAGAGAGGAAAGGAGAGGAATAGAGTTAGAAACACCAATGAGAGAGAATCATCGATCAGCTGCCTCTTGCACACCCCTAATGGGGATGTGCCCACAACCCAGGTATATGCCCTTGACCGGAATTGAACGCAGGACCTTTCAGTCTGCAGGCAGACGCTCTATCCACTGAGCCAAACCGGTTTTGGCTAAGGATAATTTTTAAAAATAAAATAATAGATATACAATTTTAAGCTAATTTTGCTTACAGTTTAATTTTAGAGATTTTCAAATATATTAAGCTGTTAATAGCAAAAACAGTTAATAATTTAGAGTATATCTATGTGTATTCACTACTAGGTATGTGGTTATATTTTTGCAAAGCCTATCTAGATGACAATACGAGATCAAAGGACTTGAATTACTTGTGGAGCTCATATACCACAACTCACTAGTCAATATGTGAATTTCCCAATGGCCATTAACATATTGCTTATTGTCAGCACCTAGGCCTGGAGACTCTTCTCTGGATGACAAAGCTAGTGCATTTCTTTTTTAAAAAAATCTCATAATTAAAAAATGTTATGTACAATTAAATTATATACTTATAATTTTTATCCAATTGATTTTTTTTGCCTCTTGAAAGACTCAAGAAATAAATTTATTAATATTTCCCATTAAATTTTTAGAAATATTAAATGATAACTATTTTGTTAGACTAGGGGAAAATGTCTATTAGTGTGATACATCATTAAGTCCAAATGTATTTCTGTAGAGTTTTAAGTTATAAAATATATATTTCCAAGGAAACCATAAGCCCTATGGTCAGAGGAGCATTGCCATAGAAAGGAAAAGGCAATGCTTCTGAGAGTTAAACTGAGTTCAGTTCAGTTAGAGTAGAATTCAAGATCCTTTTTATTTTCTCATCCAGCAGCAGCTGTGACAGAATAGGAACAGATGAGAGATTTAGATATAGATTAGGAACAGTTAGAGGAATTAGCGTGATTAAAAGCTTTTATACCTTATCTGCCAAGATGCATAAAATGCTCTGAAGCTCCTCGCATCAAAGAAAAGCCAGCATATTGCAAAAGCAGAAAAGCACATAGCACAGCCCAGTGAGGGCAGTTTCAGAACATTTCCTTACCTCTGAAAGTATACCAGGTCAGAAGTGAGCTAATCAGTTTGATAGGGTGGATTAAAGACAACAAATAGGCTATTGCATTGTGTCCTTTGTCATAATCATTAGCCTTTTTGTTGTTATCTTGGGTTAATCACACATAATACAGACAATTAGTCATCTAGGTCAATGGCTACTGTGCTGATATAATTCACTTAAATTTTAAGTTAACCTCTGCCTTTGGTTTTTGTTTTTCAATAACCCAAGGATGGGATGCGTTAAGCTCCAATTCATGCACCATCGCGGGATCAGTGTGGCATGCAGTGTCAAGAGCACATATAGCAGTATATTGTCACCTTTTAGCCATATTCTGAATGGCTTTAAAGGCCCTTGATAGTGTTTTCAGTTTGACTCCATCTCTATGATTTGAAGCACAAATACATAAATAAGTTGCCTATTTTGCATTTATAAAATAATATTTTGAAAACTATAGATATAAATCAAGATTATTGAAAAACATGTTACGTAATTATACTAGTTTTCTACAACAAAGCATCTAATCCTTACTAAATAATTATAAATATATTTATAAATTCATAGTTTTAAGGAAGAAAAAAGCACGACTTAAAAGCATTTAGTATTTATAAAATATTTTAAAATAGCACCATCGCTGGAACTGGTTTGGCTCAATGGATAGAGCATTGGCTTGGGGACTTTGATTCCGGTCAAGGGCATGTACCTTGGTTGAGGGCATATCCCCAGTGGGGGTTGTGCAAGAGGCAGCTGATCGATGACTCTATCTCATTGATGTTTCTAACTCTGTATCTCTCTCCCTTCCTCTGTGTACAAAATCAATAAAATATATATTTTTTAAATAAAATAGCACCACCTTTCTAGGCAATATTGAAAATCTCTAAGTCAATTATTGACAACATTTTAGAGGTATAAAGATAAACAAAATATCCTGTAATACAGTACATTTGTATCTGAATATATTGAAGATCAAAAAAGCAATAGTGGTTATAATTAATAAAAACAATCTACATGTAATAGTCTAACCATATATCCACATGAAAAGTAATCAGCACCTTGGCAAGAAAGCATAAAAGGCAGAAATATTCACATTTTCTTGACCCATTAGCAGACATTGAAAAGGGGTTTCTGGGCACAGACCTCCCATGTGAGACTTAATTCAGTCAGCAAAGCACCTTACGTCCATAAAAACATTCTGTCATCAACTCCACATCCCAGTTTAACTATTTTGCACTTCATTTAGGCTATTATTGTTAATGAATTGCAACACTACTTTGGAATGCCACTCTCAGAATCCTCAAATGTGCTCATATATGTTATTTAAATGATCTAAATGACTTAGAAGGGCTTTCATTTCTAAAAGAGCTAGTAATATAAAAATCTTATGTTTAAAATAATACCAACAATATTTATATTAACTTCTTGTTATAAAAGAATTTAATAAAAATTAAAATGATTAGGCTTTACAAAGTACTCCTGTGACTAACGTTGTTTAGAATTTGTTTTGTTTTTAGAAATCTCTGACTTTTCCATGTCAGTTAATTTAAATTAAGCTTCCCATCATAACAGCACTTTACTTTGAAGTGGGACTTTTTAATGTCAAGGAGAGAAATCACCTCCCAATTGGTTGACAATTTATTAAAGCAAGAGGTCTCAGGAGATCAGCATGCATAACATTGTAAGACATAATGTCACAAGGCTGTCATTACAAAATAAACAACTTAATATAGATCACAATGCATTTTCAGCCTCTCTTTTAAAAGTCAGAAAAGCCTTCAAAAGGATAATATTTGATGTTCACATGAATATTTTTATACTCACTTCTGAGGAGAAAAATCACATCTATTAAAATGTTCAAATATACATGCATTAAAGCTATTCAAGTAAATAAAAACTTGCCATGCTTAAAGGAGAAAGATGGAGAAACATCAATCAGGTGATATATTTTACATTTTGTTTCCACTCCAGAGTTTTAATTGTCCCTCACCTGTTTCTTTTGCCAGTATTACACTTGGATTTTAGTCATAGTTAATAACCAATCATCTAACATGTCTTCAGAATAAACTGGATAGGATGACTATCATAATCTGACTTGTTTTATTACACATTCAAGTAGCAAGTTGAGAACTTAAGCTAAAATATAATTTGAATTTGAATGTAGAAATGATTAAATCACATAGACAAGTACTTGGGCTATTATGTTGTAGTTGCAGCAGACCACTCACTCTTAGGTTTCATAAAGCAAAAATTACATTATAGATTTCAATCCTAAAGTATAGGTATAAGGGGATGTTATCTGTGCCTTACAAGAAAAAGAAATAAGTTGATTATAAAAACTTAAAAAGAGGCTAAAAGATATCTACTTGCCCCTGGTATTCATGTTGCCAAGCTTAATGTTGAGTTATAAATTGTATTTTTCATATGTAGAATTCAAGTTATTCATATTTATACAAAACAAATTTATAAAGAATTCTAAAAGTTATTGCTGGTTGAACTATGAAATAAAATTGGTTTAACTTAGTAGCATATTTTTAATACCTTAATAATGAATACTTTTTTTTTTTTTACCTAATCTTATCCAAAAAGGAAGTAATATAATTTTCCCCAGAGATACACTTTAACACACTCCCTTCCCCTCTCTTTGTAACATCTAACCCAGAAACAATATTATACCATTTAATTCAATGAGTTGGAAAGAGTAGATTTACATTAATTCAGGACCATTATGTGGCCAAACTAGAAAATTAAAGTATGAAAACAGAAGTAAATTCCTTAAAATTATGTCACTGGTCAGTGCTAAAGCTTAAATTTATATTTCAGACTATTTGTTTGCAAAGCATATGCATTCTATACTTCCATGCTCTCTTTCATGCCAAATGAAGTAAGTGTCTTAAGTTCCCTAAACATTTATCAAAATAATAAAGAAATTATCAGGTATTATGGTTTATTCATCAAAAATGAATTCCTCCTTAGTTTCATGAATTTCTTTACATATCTACTAAAATAATTGACACCAGAAACTCTATCTTGTGGAAAATATACACATGAGCCTCTAATGATCATAGAACAGCTCAATGATACGTCCAGTAATTACCAATATGTATCGTTTTAAATTATAAATTTAGATGCTAATAAAATGCTGTGATTAATCTTATAATATTGGTGATTGCTACTACCTACCATCAACTATTGATATGTTATTAAATGCAAATTAGATTGCATCTACTCGTTAATTACTAATTTATCAATTCATATATACATTCATCTGGATGGAGCACTAGATTGAAACATCAGAGACCAGCATATACACAATCACATATATTAATTAATCAGTGAAAAATACCATAAATATAAAATCCATTAGATTATGTATAACATATCAGAAAACTACTTTTATTTTCATAATAGGATATAAAGAAAATAAACTTTCATATATGAATTATATATATCCTTAATAAGATATGCCATCCTTGATAAGTCAATATACCCATATTAATAGTATATATCTAAAATGCAGTTGTCAGTATTCTATAAGTTAAATGTACAAAGTATATGTGCATTTTAAAGAAGAGCAACTGTAATTACAAATTTATGATTCTAATCATTTGTATTAGTAAAGTTTATGTGTTAACTTGACTTGGGTCAAGAGTGCCCAGATGTTTGGTCAAATATAGACCTGGGTATGCCTATGAGAGTGTTTCTGATGTGATCAACATTTGAATAAGCAAATTGAGTAAAGAAGATTGCCTTCCCTAATATAGGTGGGCTTCATCTAATCAGTTGGGATAGAACAAAAACTTGACCTTCCCTTGAACAAGAGGGAATTTTCCCTGCCTTGGGCTTGAACTGAAGTATGGGCTCTTCCTGGTTTCTAACATCCTGTCCTCTGGACTGGAACTATTCTGTGAGGTCTGGCTCTCAGGCCAGCAGCCTGAGCCTGGAATTGGACCAGCAGCTCCCCTGGGTCTCCTACAAATCTTGGGGCTTGTCAGCCTCCATAATCACAAGAGCCAATTCCATATATATTGTGTGTGTTTTTCTCCGAAAATCTCTAACTAATAATATACTATAAATGTCACTCATACGAAGGTTGAGGACTGTTTCTTAACAAACTTTTATATTCCCAGGTCCCCATCCATTAGCTAGTAAATAAATATTTGTTAAATGAATAATTCTCATATCAGTAACTTTGTTACAACAAATTTTGTTACAACAAATTTTCATGCAATTTCTTATTACCAATATCTGGTGGTAGCAACTCTCATATTTTATTACCTTATTATTTTATATTCAATTTTTTCTAATTCAGTAAGATATTGACATTAACATTTCTTAATACATGAGTGAAGGGTAAGTCTACAAATAATTTTATTTATGTAAAATTGCACAGAAGTTTGTATTATTAGCTATTTGGAGAGCACAAATAAACCTTCTAGTTGGTCTAAGAGCTTCTCAGCATGATTCATGAAAAACTAAGAAACTAGCCTCTATTTTCTTTTTGCAGCCTTAAATTTGAAATATACTGGAATTAAGCTTTGTTAGCTTAGAAAGACTTAGTGATGAATATATATTTGTTTATTTACAAATGAGGTGCACATGTAATCTTAGATGCCAGTTGAAACTGCAAAACTCTTACACTGAGGAGTTGCACTGAAGAGAAAAATAAATCTCTAGTATATAATGCAATTCTTCAATAAAGCCAGGACATAGGAGAGATTTCCGAGCTTCCAGAAAAATCTGACTTGGCTTACTTCCTCATACCTTATTGATTACAACTGCTGGTGTAATAGAGATAGGAACTTCAATTCCTTCCACAACCAAACATGAAGCTGCTTTGTCTAGTTTTTCTTGTAACAAATATTTTTTTTTCCAGTAAAACTTACCTGTTTAGCATGAACTTTTCATCAATAATGACTTCTCAGGATATTATTTAAAATTATGATTAGGCAATTAGTTAATTATTGTATCTATGCTTAAAACATCTATAATATTTTGCATTACATACCTAAAGCATTCAGAAATGTTAAAAGCAATTTATAAGTATATAGAGCAGTTGGTACTTTCATAAACATTTCAAGAGGATATTGTTAAGAGTAAGAAATTTGATTTTACAGAAGAAAACACTAAAGTTAGAATGAGAGTGAATTCTATGAAATGTTATTTATGATTTTTCTCCTGAAACAGGAAACAAATGAATTAAGTGATGGTAGGATCCAGCATAGAGGAATATTTTGAAGACATTGGTAATAGAAGGCATAATTGATAGAAAAAAAAAATTATCTAGGGAGCACAAAATTGAATGGAATACAGTGAACATATGGAGATATATGTCTAACCCTGAGGAAGCTACCTCTTGCACTGTAAAGGTATGTGAGCCAGATTTTTCATTGTCCAAAAGCAAAGGTATGTGAGCCAGATTTTTCATTGTCCATTAAGCTTTAGCACTATACAAGTTTGCGGCTCTCCTTAGTATCATATGGAATGGAAACCTGAGAATAATTTTTCTCAGAGTTCTTACCAATATAATTCCAGACTAGATTCCACCATCAAGAAGCTCTTGAATAATACATATAAATTCAAACTATAATTGTCTTCCAGTAGGATAGAAATATCATGAGAAGAAGAAATGAAATTTTGCCCTAATGCTTAGAATCTTCCTGAAAATCATCCACGTTAGTGCTATTAATGACTGAGATCATTGGTGGGGCTTTCCCATTTTCTGAAAGCCAGAGACATTTTTTTCCTCTGTCTTTCACTGCTAGCTCTTCCATAGATTTGCCAATATATTACATATATGTAATATAACCCCTTATATACAATCCCTTCATGTTGAAAGACCTGGAACAGACTGTGCTTCCTTGACTCAACCCTGACTGATAAAGAAAAGTAGATGCAAACACACTTACAATCATGGTGGCTGAAACTGGAAGCAGTTTCAATTCCAAAGGTAGGGAACAAAGATAGTGATTAAAAAGGGGGAAGTTAAATGTTTTTAAGAAATAGCATTCCTCCTTGGAGAATAACAGAAATAATAAGCTTGATAAATATGGCTAGCTTAGCAGCAGTAAAATCTGGATAAACTTGAATGTAGGTGTTTTTTCTTTTCTTTCTTTCTTTTTTTTTTGAGTAGCAATTAATACCTCTAGAATGAAAGTATAATTAGGAAGGAAAAAAAAAAAGGTTAAGAAGCAAACACAGCAAAGAAGTTAATAGTGGTTGAAATGCCAGCTGATGGAAGAAGTAGGTTTCTCTAAGATACAAGTTTAGGTATTGTGAACAATAACCAAATAAGTGTGTGTGAAGCATTTAGAATGACTTAGTTGTATTTGAAGCTTTTATTTTCTTAGTGATGAGGCAGTTTGGGGAAACCACATAACGCTATGAGGCCACCATCCTTTTGGTAGCTGAAGTATATCCTAGGCAAGTTGATGAGGTAAGGGAGAGGGGACTGAGCTTAATCACCAAGCATGGCTGTGGTATGTGTGGTGGGGAGATGTTGTTAAAGGCAATCTCTTGGTAATGAGGCAGAGTGACGGAAGAATCTAAAGCTACAGCGCAGATGGAAGTGTGCGATTTATGTTTTTCCATGTCACTCACAGATATGGGGACGTTCTATGGTAGCTGGGGAACTAATCCCATGGATGAACATGTTTGTAAAAAGGATTTGTGTTTTAAAGCCTCTCCTGAATCAGGAACACAACACACATGTTCCTGAACTGTAAACATCTTCCAATGAAATATTCCAATACCCTCAGTCCTGAACCTTTATTTATTCTGTGGGCCTGAAGGATATCTTATCTTATTCATATAATTTACTTCTGAGTACTGTCCAAGGAACAGGTACTTGTTTTTATGGGTAAGGATTTTAAATTTTCTTTTTCACATCTTAAAAACTTGTTTTTCTGTTTCTTCCTTTTAAATAAAAGCTATGGGAGAGTGTTCTGTCTTCATTCAGTGTCAATATAGCCCAAGTTATTACTCTAGCCTTCTAAGCTATTAGCTTCAATTTGATAAACTGAAATTAAATGAATAATAAACTATAAACGATGAATTGTTTTATAGTCTAGGCAGATGTCAGCTCATAGCAATCATGTAAAGAGTTAAGGCCTATTAAAGGTTGATGTACTATTCTAATTCTTTTAAATGAAACATCAATTTTTGGGAGATAATTATCACCATAAAAGCAATCACAATACATTTAACAAGATTATCCAAAACTGTACAAGAGGACATAGCTACTTCTTCCACTATACCTAACTATATTCATTTTTATTTGTCATAACATTTGATTTTTTGTAATATTTCTATACAAATAATCGGTCTATCTAATATGTCCATTGAGGATAGACAAAACTGTTATGACAAAGTTATAAAAGATACAGCCACATACATACAAAAACAATGCTTTTCTTTTCGATTTTTCTTATTCCTCCCTCTCTTCATCTAGCCCTGTACTGACAGGCTGGAGTGAGGCCAACAGGGGAGTATCACTCAGCAAAACTGCATCCTTCTGCGATCATGTCTCCTCCACCATGCCTTCTGGTGTCGCCCTAATGTGTGTGGTTGAAGCTACCTTATATATTGTTATGAATGTGTTCTGGCACACAGGAAAGGCAAAAAGCAGAAAAGGAGAATAAGCAACTCTATTTTATGCAAATAATGATGTAGAAATTTATTTTGCGCACATCCTACTGGCAAGACCAAAGTCTCATGGACACTTTAAGTTGAGAAATACAGGACTGGTTTTGTTGTTGTTATATGATCATATACTCAGCCAAAAATCCCAAAGGAAAAAAAGACAGGATTGGGGATCCCTTAGCAATCTGCCTCCCCTAAGGTCACAAAGGAAGAACATTTGTACTCCTTAGTCATATGGAGGAGAAATACAGATGTTTCTTTAATCTGTATTTCACCCACTTAGGTGCCATAGAAACTCCAGCAATATTTATTAATTTAATAAAGACTATTGTATCTCGTTCTATTCCATCTGTTTTTTCTTCCAAGCTGTCTTACATTGGGGAACATATCTAAGCCAAATGATCTTTAATTTCCACATGTGCAAAATCAAGGTAATACAAATTCATAATATTGTGATTTTAAATGAGATAAATGAATAAAGCTTCTGGTTACTTAATAAAACACTACCAATTTCCTAACTCCCTTTAGTCTCATTAGAAAAATAATTATTATATACTGTGAAATCCATCCCAGAAAAGCTAGAAAGTTTCAGGTATTTAAATTTCCACAAACGCTATAGAAATGTAAATACAGATTTTTCTTGAGTTTCAATGCCAAGTTTGGCTAACATGGAGTCAAACTTTCTTAACTCCGTGGGAACTTGGAATGATATAATAATTTTTCCTTCATTCTTCTAATTACTCATTCTAGCATTATTTTAATCCTCAAATTTATTCACAGATGTTTGGAATATATCATTCCACTTTAGAAAATGGGAATTAAAAAAAAGTATATAAGTTATTATAAGTATGTTTTTTCAAATAGAAAACAACAACAACAAGCAGAACTCTAAACACTGTATCCATGTTCAAAGAAGTCTTGGCACAAAAACCAAATTTAAAATTCATAAATCATACCTATGTGTGTTCTTATATTTTTTCTCATTTTTAAGCAACCCTCAGTAGTTTGTTTACTGTACAGTTGTAAACATTTGAACAAATGTATACTGTATATTCATGTACTCACCACAGTTCCATCAGTCCAAAAAGCTCTCGTGTGCTCTTCTCTGCAGTAAGAACTTACCTCAATCTCCAACTGCTGGTAACGACTGATTTTTTTCTCCAAAACCATGTTGTTTTCTTTTGAAGAATGTCATCTAAAAACAAACATAAGAATAAAAGTTTTTGATGCTGTATGTATTTTCACTCAAAATAATTCCTCTGCTATCCCATCCGAGTTGTTGCATCTAACAAAGTTTGCTACTTTATACTGGGGAGTGGTATTCTATTTTCACGTGTGCACCACCTTCTGTTCATCCTTCCACCTCTGTGGGACATTTGCATTGTTTCCGACTCAGTGTTATTATGAATATAGCTGCTATAAATATTTGTGCAAAGGTTTTGGGGTGAATAGGATTTTGATTCTCAAAATTCCTAAGAGCAGAATTTGTGGACCATAGAGCAAATTCATATGTACCTTGATAAGAAACTGCAAAACTAATTTTCAGTCACTGTGTCATGTTTCATTCCCACTTATTGCATCAGAGTTCCAGTTTTTCTTATATCCGCAACACCGGGTATTGTACCTTTTGTCGTTTTGTTTCCATGTAAAAGATGTATGGAACTAATGACATTCTGTGGTTTTAAGATGCAATTCCCTAAAAGTCAATGATGTTGAACAGATATTTTTTCATGTACTTAGTTGCCATTTGTAGATCCTATATTTTTTTTTCTAAAAATGTTTATTCTTTTGACCATTTTTTTCAATTTCATTGTGTTTGAAATTTGAGAGTCTAGTCTCCTGTAAAAGTCCTTTTGACAGGTATATAATAATGAATATTTTCTTCCTGTATGAACTTAGTTTTTTCCATCTCTGACCAGTCTCCTTTTATTTCATTTTATTTTTTTTAAATATATTTTATTGATTTTTTTACAGATAGGAAGGGAGAGAGATAGAGAGCTAGAAACGTCGATGAGAGAGAAACATCGACCAGCTGTCTCTTGCACATCCCCTACCGGGGATGTGCCCACAACCAATGTACATGCCCTTGACCGGAATCGAACCCGGGACCTTTCAGTCCACAGACCGATGCTCTACCACTGAGCAAAACCGGCTTCGGCACCAGTCTCCTTTTATAGAGCACAACTTCTTCATCTCAATAACACTCAATGTACTTCTTTTAAATGTGTGTGTGTTTTGAGTGTGTGTGCATATGTAAGGATTAGAATAATACATTTATCTAAAACTTAATTTTAAAATGCTATCTTTATTTATTTATTATACATAGGCCAGGGTAATTTTCCCCAAAAAACTTTCTCACGTGGTTCTTATTTTATAACAACTTATCCATTTTAATGTATTTTTCTTTGTAATTGTGGCACACGGAACTTAACCAATTTCTCCAATTAAATTGAAATAAATGAAAAAGTTGCATCATGACTACCATTTGTGCCACTATCGCACTTACTATTTTAAGATCTATATTCCTTTTCTATTTGAGAAATAACTTGCCACATCCTGTGAACTTTTAGATCATGCTCATCCATATTTTTGTGTGGAAAACCAGTGAGCTTTCCATATGAATAATCATCATCTTTCTAGACAAAAGTGAAGCAAGAGTGATTTATTCTCCTGTTTATCATATTTTTCCTATAGTATATGGCCCGGTAATTGGAAAAATGTTCACTCACCCCCAACTCATTTCACATGTGCTTTCCCTCATCACTGATTAGTGATTCTAAATGTTTCTTTTCTCCTAATGTGTGAAATTATGTCTCCTTACTTTGACATGGCTTGTTAAAAGTGAGATAAACGCCACATTCCTGTGCATTCACATGGTATGATGAGCTTTAAGTATCCCGTGAAGCAATCATTTGCAGCATCAGTTGCTATGGGTCAAATCAGGCACAAAGGTGTGGGAGAAATGCGCAATGACAATCTGTGGTAAAATGATTTTGTTTTAAAATATGTTAATTGCTTGATTTTATAAGTCACTGAGGGCTACAGCTAAGGCACAGACTACATCAAAATTCAATTTTTACACAGCACAGTTAATGAAAATAAAAGGTCACCATGTAAAAGTGCCTGGGGCACCCCATGGTTTTAACATTGGCTGATCCTTAGGAGCTAGCTGATGCTAAAAACAGGTAAGTTTCCATTATAAATTAGTTTTTAAAATAACAAATTATGGTAGGTATTTCATTTAAAACAAAGGTATAATATTCTATTTGTAAAGTGGATTTTAGGCAAAAGACTAGATAATGTGTTTTTATAAGAAACGTGCATTTTTTAATTTATTATTTTATTTTTTATATAAAAGTTTACTTTCATCCTTGGGAATTAGTGGTTTTAAGCTTACTGAAAGAGCATCTTTGAGTGTGTTTCAAGAATCTGTATTATATCTTTAAAGGATAAAATCAGCTTTAGTATTTACTGAGAATTAGTTTTTGCATAGTAATTTGGTTCAGATATATACTGAAAAATAAAATATTGATATATCTTGTTTCTATGGGGTATGTATTCAATATATTTGTTTGGAAATGAAATATGATGATTAAAATCTATATTGGAGAAATGATGAAAAATAAAATTATGTTTTTAATAGTAAGAACAAAACCCTAAAAGCCCTGAACTTGTAAATTATTACAATTTCAAAGAAAATAGAAATGCAAAAAGTGAAATTAAATATTATATGGAGAACAATATATGTTATTTAAAAGTATGTGAAATATTGTTCTATTCATAGGAACAATGATATAATGAAATAATATAAGAGATTAATTTTCAGCTGTTTGTATTTACTGGGGTACAAACTTATGAGCATTTTTTTCTCCTTCAATTATTACTATAAACATGCCGCTTATAATAGTTTACATATCAAAATCATTCAATGAATATTTTTGAGTAATGATTATTTTCTAATTTCTCAATTAAATTATCTTTTCTACTCTACAATACATTACTTTTATCATTGTCATGTACTTATAGTACAACTGGCAATCATATATTCAACTTATAGCAATATGAACTCTCACAATAATGCTCTTTGTCAAAATCCACCTACCGCTCTTTGATAAAATAGGAACTGTATTATTTTTTCAGTGAGTTTATACTTTAGTGGATAAATATAAGCATATGAACACATAAGTGATAGGAAATGCTCATTGTTAGAAATATACAAAGAATAAAGGAATAGCTAACCAAGAAAGTGAATAGCAGTGGAGAGAAAGAATTAGCGAAAAGAAAAGTTTGACCCAACATTTAAGAAATTAAACAGGAATTAGGCTATATATACATATATATATTCATATATATGAAAATTTATATTTTTAAATCTGAATGCACATACAAATAGGTATCCCATTTATCTCCGATCATTAAAAATATGTAAGTCACTAAACAACCCTTAAATTTATTTTGACTAATGAACACTTATAAGTAATTTTCAATATTTTCCCCCAGATACAAATCTTGTCATCCTCCTCATAATTTCAATGTTTTATGGAAAAACAAGCAAATAAACAATGAAAGATTGCCTTTCACTGTTTTGATCACTTTTAAGAAAATTCTTTACTCCCACTGTAGTTCACATACCCTTCTGTTGATTGTCATGAAACCAAAATACTATCCCTGTGAATTCTTAACTTGCATATTTAATCTTTGTCCATAAGCACATACTAATAACTTAATAGTTTATATCATTACAGCTGGCATTGTATTTTTACAGTCACCTTTAAGTTCTTAATGTCTTTACTTTTTCACATTTGCTTTCATTTACTTCCTTATCTAGTTTTGAGTCTATAATGCAGAATTTTAACCACTATTTTGGTATTATCAACTTGATTGCTATATAATAGAATATAGATGCAAAGTCAGGAAGAGACTAAAGACAAGCGGATGGGAGTAGGGGGAGGCAGGAGAGGATAAAGGGGGGATAAATGGCGATGGAAAGACAAGACTTGGTGACTTGGGTGGTCAACACCCAATACAATATACAAATGATGTGTTATATAATTGTCCACCTTAAACCTATAAAAGTTTATTAACCAATGTAACCCCGATTCAATTAAAATGAAAGGAATAGGATTTATGTTTGGCTAATAACCAAGAATGACAAACAGGTGCATAACAAATATGTAATTCCCTACCCTAAATATTGCCAAGAGTGTTTGTATTGGTTATCCTCCCTACATGAAAACAAAGTAAGTCCTCTGGGACTGCAGGCTCAGTCATGATAGACGGCATTCATGAGAGTGCTCTCATTCTCGTGGTGAATATTCTTTGTCTCCCAGTAGACAAGGCAATTGACATCTGCTTTGATTGTGTGGATGCTGGGTTCAGCCAGCAAGTTCAAGGCTCCATGAGTACACTATCCTCAGCAAAGAGAAAGACATGGTCCTGTATGCAAGCAGTAAATTTGAAAGACAGAATGCTGATGAGCTGAAGCCTGACCTCTGTGAAAATGACCAGCATATAGGAATACAGGTTCAGAAAATCCACGTTAGTCAGAGCACCTTGGAGGACAGAGCCCATTTAAGTAGTGTCAGAAAGTTCAGAGTGCTGTCTCCAGGGGTTATGGATTTACACAGAATCCTGAATACAGAGGTTTTATATTACAAGAAAGTTAATGCTATGATAAAACTATTTGCCTAGGTTTAGATATTTCTTCAGTGTTATTTTTTTTTCTTTTATTGCATTTTGCTTTTTGGGTTTGCATTTTGACAATAGGAGAAAAATTTTTTCTTAAAGAATACATCCAGACAGAAAATGTAAACAAAAAGAACTACCTCAATAGAAATTCACTTTTCAGACCAATTTTCTGGAGCCTATTAAGTGTATAAAGACTAAACAGACTTCAGCACACCTTTCTGTAGCACATATTCCTAGATTTCACTTAGGTTTTTTTTTTAATTTATTTTTAATATATTTTATTGATTTCTTACAGAGAGGAAGGGAGAGAGATAGAGAGCTAGAAACATCGATGAGAGAGAAACATCGACCAGCTGCCACCTGCACACCCCACACCGGGGATGCACCCGCAACCAATGTACATGCCCTTGACCGGAATCGAACCTGGGACCTTTAAGTCCGCAGGCCGATGCTCTATCCAATGAGCCAAACTGGTTTCGGCTATTTATTATTTATTTATTTATTTATTTATTTATTTATTTATTTATTTTATCACTAGCAGTCAAATTAACCATCTGTAGTTAGTGTGGCTTTCAGCCTCTAAGTAGAGAAACTAGATCTTCTCATTATCCCGAGGTGTGTTAATTATTGTGCTGTATTGATTAAATTCAGATGAGAATGTTGAATAAACTATACATCTGCTTATTAAAAATACATATTTTTATTTTCATTTACTGTAATACAAATGTCTTTATCAAGAGCCTATCTTATATTTCTAATGTAATGAAATATTTGAGAAGTTGGATTACTTATCAAGGGTTTCCTTGGTATAGCAGATTTTTTACTTTTATTACCCTATCACAACAGTTGTTTTCTTTTCCCCTCTATTTTTATTTATTTTTAGTTAATTCTTTCTCTGCCTCCTTCCTCCCTCCCTCTCTTCCTTCCTTCCTTCCTTCCTTCCTTCCTTCCTTCCTTCCTTCCTTCCTTCCTTCCTTCCTTCCTTCCTTCCTTCCTTCCTTCTTACTTTCTTCCATCACCATTTATATCCCTTATACCCTACTTAACCTCCACCCACCTCTTCTCCCCTCTTCAATCACCATGCATATAAAAGTCTAGGTGGTGTCTCACCCTCGCATAATCACAAGATAGCTGCCCCCATGTCATCACAAGATGGCCACTCCCATGTCAGGGGAGGGCAGTTGGGTGTGATCAGCCTGGCAGGGGAGCAGTTAGGGGTCAATCAGGCTGGCAGGGAAGTGGTTAGGGGGTGATCAGGCTGGCAGGCAGGCAAGCAGTTAGGAGCCAGAAGTCCCAGATTGTGAGAGGAATGTCCGACTGCAGGATTGGGACTAAACCAGCAGTCAGACATCCCCCAAGGAGTCCAGATTGGAGAGAGTGCAGGCTGGGCTGAGGTACAACTCAACCCCCACAAATTGTGTGCACTGGGCCTCTAGTGTGTGTGTGTGTGTGTGTGTGTGTGTGTGTGTGTGTGTGTGTAAGATATTCCAACATTAATATATCTTTAAAAACTATCCAAGCACAAGACATAAGTGCAGCAAACAATATTCTTAATGGGTGCCTTATAAACAAGAGAACATTTCCCCTTTTTAAAGGTCACTAGTGAATTTCGCTTCGAGTATTCCATCCTTGCAAAACCCATAAAAAAAGGTCTGGTGTAGTGCAGATAAACATATGAAAGGTAATAGAGTGAAATATCTTCAGAGATGGGCAAAGAGTTGTTTGCTAAACATGATACCAAACATACTAACAAAAAATGAAATTTCTATTAATTTTATATATCAAAATTAATAACTTTTATACTTCAAAGATTTTTTTGGGGGGGTGGGAGTGAATACCTTAACTGCTTGATCATTATTTACTACTTCCCTATTACAGTTGTAGATGCCCATTCAGGGCTAGCCTGCTCTTTGGTGTTTGAAGCTGAATAAGTTATATCAAATATGATCTCTGTGCCTGAGCAAATGAATTCAGAAAATCAGGAGTCAGAGGTTTGAATTATTCATTCAGACCTATGTCCCTCAATTGTCTTCTCTAACTTGGTTTTCCCTGAAAAGCTTTGCATTAGAGTGTATGGGGCAGGGGTGGATCTAGGAGGAAGGGGATCAATGGCGAAGACAGCCCATCTTTTCTATGAGAGGGGAAGAGCGGGGAGAGATGAGAAGGAGAATAAAATCCCCGTCTGTCTTCCTTCCTAATGCATCCAAATATAGAAATAAACCCACCCTATCCTTTTTCTCTCATCCATACCAACCCTAATACAAGCCAGTATATATCACATCTGGGTCTTTGCACATTAAAACAGCAGAAATCTCTAATGAGGCTACAGCAAGCCATCATGTTAAGACGCCATTTGTTTCTTTTGTATTTCCCCAAATTTCTCTATCCTTTCCCCTACTCTTTATTTATTTTCACCTTCATGAGTCACTTAACTTTCTCATAATGTCAGTGATTAATGTTGCTTTCACTCTGGTATACAGCTTCAGAATATTTCATAAATACCCCTTCAAATATTTTTTAAAAATCAAGCTAAAACCTTGGCTTGACTGAATCTATAATATTACTGTTGAGAATTTTATTCAGGAAAGTAAAAATAAAGGAAAACATTACTCGCGGAACACTTTCTGGAAAAGACTTTTCTTTTAAAATGTGATATATTTCAATATACTTATTCACTTTAATTCAATTTTAAATATACATTTTTAGTAACTAAAGGACACATTTTCAATAGACACACATAAAACTGGAAGAAAAGAAAAATCTCTCAAAATATATAAGTAACTCATACAACTTAACAAAAGGAAGACACCCCCCAAAAAACATGGGCAAAGAACCAAATAGACACTTCTCCAAAGTGGACATCCAGAAATCCAAGATTCACATGAAAACATGTTCAAAATCATTGATCATCAGATAAATGCAAAATAAACATGACAATGAAATATTAACTCACACTGTAAGAATGCTTTCAACAACAAATCAACAAACAACAAATGTTGGCAAGGATCTGGAGAAAAGGGAATCCTAGTGCACTGTTGGTGGGAATGCAGACTGGTACAGCCACTATGAAAAACTGTATGGAGTTTCCTCAAAAAATTAAAAATCGAACTCTCATTTGACGCAGTGATCCCACTTTTAGGAATATATCCTAAGAGGCCAGAAACTCTAATCAGAAAAAAATATATGTACCACTACTATATCAGTGCAATTTACAGTAGCTAAGATTTGGAAAAAGCCCAAGTACCTATTGGTAGATGAGTTGGTAAAAAAAAGCTGTGGTACATTTACACAATGGAATGCGATGCAGCTATAAAAAAAAGAAGGATGTCACCATTTGCAACAGAATGTATGGAACTGGAAAGTATTATGCTTCGTGAAGTAAGCCAGTCAGAAAAAGATAAGTATCACATGATCTCACTCATGTGTGAAATCTAATGAACAAAATAAACTGATGAACATAATAAAGATCCAGAGACACAGAAGCATGGAACAGACTGACAAATTTCAGAGGGAAGGAGGAGGTGGGGGTGGGGTGGGGAGTGATTAACTGGGGAACTTACATGGATATATGGAAAGTCCATAGACATAGACAATGGGGTGGAGAAGGCTGGAAACCGGAGGGGGACGGGGACGGGGGGGGGGGGGGGGGGGGCGCGGGGGGAGGGGGTATGAATAAGAAAACAAACAAAATATCAAAGGGGACATCTGTGATACTTTCAACAAAAAAGATAAATTTAAAAAACAATAAAATACTTCTAAAATCACTAAATCATTGAATGTAAAAACGATACAGTTCCTTTTGAATGAAAACATATTTTAGGGGCTGATATGGGTTGCACTGTGATCCGCTTAAATCCCTATATTGCAGTCTTAACCTGCAGTACATTGGAATGTTACTTTATTTTGAGAGAGTTTGTTATAGATAGAATTATTTGAGATGAGGCCATAGTAGAGTACAATGGGCTCCTTATCTGTTATGAGTGTTGTCCTTATAAAAAGAAGGCCATATAAAGAACAGAAGACATGCACCCAAGGATAATGTTATGGGAACATGAAGGCAGAAATCAGGGTGGTGATCTACATGCCAAGGAACACCAAAGATTGCCAGCAAACCACCAAACACTAGGAGAAAGGCATGGAACAGGTTCTTCCTTGCATTTCACAGCTTCCACAACTGTGAGATCATAAGTTTCTCTTATTATTGACTTTAAGATAGTTAGCATATTTTTGGTGAATTAATTTCATAATATATTCCCCCCCCACACACAAGAGAATTTCAGAATCACAATGATAAAAAAAAAATACATGCTTTGGTTTTAAAAATGTACTGAAAGAAAACAAATCACTTTCCTACATAAATATCTTGGACAGAGAATAATATATAAAAATGAAAAAGTTTAACTAAGAATTAAAAAAAGAATAATAGTTTTCTAATATATATAATATAATATATATTAAATAAATATTTTATTATATATATTAGAATGAATATATATATATATATATTCATCTATATATATATATATATATATATATTCATTATGCATGGCTCAGTGGTTGAGCATTGACCAATGAGCCAGGAGGTCATGGTTTGATACCCAATCAGGGCACATCACATGCCTGGGTTGTGGGCTTGATCACCAGTGTGAGACCTGCAGGAGGTAGCCAATCAATGATTCTCATCATTAATGTGTCTTTCTCTCTTCCTCTCTGAAATAAATAAAAGTATATTAAAATCATACATATATATATATAGTTCATAAAATTTCTCTAAAGCATTATAATACTAATATGACTCCATTTTAGATGGTAAAATGTGGGTATAAAAACTAAGTATGGGTATGTGTTTTGATATTTATTTCACTTAAGGCCTTGAACTTGACCAAAAATACTCATTTCCCATAATTGAATATTGCTTAAGTTATCCAAATTGTATCAGACTTAAAAACAGCATTTTTTCTACATAAATTTAGGAATTTTATACCATTTGTTATATAAACAGTATCTCCATGAGTGTAAGGAACATGCCTATTTTTATGCATAATTGAATCCCAAACACTTGGAATAATGTCTGACCAGAGTGAGCTTTTAATACATTTATTTTTGGACACTGATATTATATATATAATATCTCAAAATCCCTTAAAACATAAAATAGTGGTACACACTTTAAGTCATCGTTTGCAAAATAAGTTTCTACACAGGAAAAAGTAAAATAATTTCCTTTAAATCACATAAAATATGTCTTCTGAAGATAAAATAATAATGAAAGTTATCATTATTATAGCTATAACTTTTGAGACCATATTATGTGCCAGATGTGTGCTGGAAGCTTTATGGGAATTACACATAAAATTAAGTGCAGCTAAACACTAATTGCAAGAAGGTGGGGGACAGATTAGCTTATAATAAAAGCAGAGAAAGTGATACTTTAAATTTGGCAGCTGAAATGAAAATTTAACAGTTCAGAGACTGATGACATTTTTCATCTTTGGCCAAGTATGCATTGCTCCAAAAGAGAATAGGGGTGGGAAAAAGCCCTCGGCTAGTTATTGTAGCATCCTTCTGTGCTTGGAAGGGCATGGTGTGCAGATTATTGATCGGATTTTAGATTAAAATGGAAATTATGTTTCCATTGATTTATGTGTGGCATAAATATGTATCCATTGAACATTTATACGTCTATAAATACAATAATTTAGAATGTCAGAAATCTCGTTTATATCTTCAATTTCTCATACTAGATGACAAAAGGATATGATTGGCCATTAAACAATACATTGTAATATCAATAGAATATGTTGGGGGCATTCTTTAAAAAGCTGTGGCCTGGCCAGTGCGGCTCAGCAGTTGAGCATGGATCTAAGAACCAGGAGGCCACAGTTTGATTCCAGGTCTGGGCACATGTCCTGGTTGTGGGGCTCAATCCCCAATGGGGGCATACAAGAGGCAGCCAATCAATGATTCTCTCTCATCAATGATCTCTCTCTCTCTCTCTCTCTCTCTCTCTCTCTCTCTCTCCCTTTTTCCCCTCTGAAATTAACAAAAAATATATTTAGAAAGCTGTGAAACAATGACCATCCTGTATAATAAAAGTGTAGTATGCAAATCAACCAAATGGCTAACAGCAGAATGACCATCTAGACCACCATCCAGATGATCATCCAGGACCACGCTATGACACCCACTGGTGCCAGGCCAGTCAAGGCGGGTGTGATGAGATTGGTCAGGGGTCTGGCCATTGCCCCATGTTCACCCTACAGAGGCAGGCCCAGGATATTGGCCAGTAGGGGGCTCCACAATCACCCCACAGAGGGAGGCCCATGCCACCAAACAGCGGGCTACGGCACGTGGGCAGGGCCTCCCTCTGCGAGGGAAGCCTGGGTCCTGGGTGCTGGTGGCTGGAGGAAGGCTGGTACTAGCAGCCAGGGGAAGGAAGGCCTACTCTTGCATAAATTTTGTGCCTTGGGCCTTCAGTATATATACAATGGTGTTTTGGATAAAATATTTTTGAAGTAAAATTAGATTTTAAAATTCAGGATTGGTGAAGAACAAAAACATGCAGTATAATTTAGCTTTTTAAAATTTAAAGTGCAATGGCACTTCAACAAAATTTGACAAATGCATACAATTATATTGTATAACCATCTCAACATCAAAAGTTTTTCTGTGACTCTTAAGTCAATCACCTTCCTCCAACCCAAACTCTGTCAGCTACTTTATCTGATTCTTTCCTTATAGCTTTGCATTTTCTGAAATGACGTAACAATAGAATCCTGAAGTAGTAGCCATTTCTGCAGCAGTCCTTCACTATTTTTGTATTTATCCATGTCTTTGCATGTTATTAGTAGTATGGTTTTCCTTACTGCTGAGGAGTGTTATGTTGTATGGATGTATCCAAATTTGTTTATCCCTTTGTCAGTCTATGGTGATTATGAATAAAGCTGCTATGCATTCAAACACAGATTTATGTGTGGGTATATATTTCATGTCTCTTTGGTAAACTCCTAGAAATAAGATTAGTGGACAACTGGGTAAATATAGGTTGAATTTATAAGTAATAGAGAATTTTTCAAAGTAGAAATACTATTTCAGGTTTCTATCGCCAACATCTGAGAGTACCAGTTATAGCACATTTAACCAATATTTGATATTTTCAATTAGATCTATCTTAGCCATTCTAATAGTGTTTTGTGATATCAAATGGCAGTTTTCATTGGTTTTTACTTAGTGACTAATGGTGTTGACAATTTCTTCATATATTTATACTAATAAAAGGGTAATATGCTAATTAGACCAGGCCGATGGAACATCTTCTGGTTGTGCGGTCCTCCTTCTGGACAAAGCCATGGTGGTAGGGGCAGAGGCAGAGGCAGTTAGGGACAATCAGGCCTGCAGGGAAGGGTGGTTAGAGGCAATCAGTCTGGCAGACAGAAGGTTTAGGAGTTTCCAGCCATTGGGATCAGGCATAAACTGACAATCAGACATCCCCCAAGGGGTCCCGGATTGGAGAGGGTGCAGGCTGGGCTAAGGGATACCCCTTTCCTCCCTGTGCATGCTTTTTGTGCACCAGACCTCTGGTTTCTTTATAATACATACTTCTTCAGTGAGATGACTTTAAATTTTATGTGCAGTTGCTACTATTTTTTCTTGTATGAATTATTGAATATATTTGTATATGAATGATGAGAAACTTTTATCAGACATGTTTTTGGAATATCTTTTCCCAGTCTGTGACTTGATGTTTTATTTTCTAAACAGAGCTTTTTCAAAACAGTTTTTAATTTTGATGAAGTATAATTTATCAATATATTTTCTCAATGCACCCTAAATATATAAAAGCTTTATACTTTCAAATGAAAACACAAAACTTAATAATTATCTCAGTGAGGAAACAAAACACCAAAAACTTTAATTTGCTGGGACTATCTTCTTCTCACCAGGTATCACATAACAATACATTCAAAGATGTTACTGTTTTTCATGTAAGAGTAATAGAATACTTTGCAGACTGTGTATTTATGAATGAATCTATAGTATTAAAATTTATTTATTATTATATTCCAGATATTTTAGAATTTCCAGTTATAAACTCAAGAGATATTGTGGGCATATTTTTGTACTTATTAATTTCACAGTACAGTAGCCACGAACACAGGATCAGAAGTTAAAGAACTTGAGTCTAAACTTTTAACCTATAAGTTGTTTAGATGTGAAACTTTGAGAAATTTACTTAATTCCAGGATATCCTTCTTGACTCTGATAATTCAAAGGTTTTCAAATTATCACAGTTCAGGGTTTCCTTAGTGACCATTTTTTTGTTGTTGTTCTGGCATACAAAGGTCAAAAGAAATACATAGCAGTTCCATTTATTTAATAGTGAGTTCTATCAATGTTGAAAGGATTAATGCTTTGACAACTTAATGATCATTTGAAAAGAAAAATCTATAAACATTGAAATGTTCAATTCAGAAATAGGTTTATTATTACATAGACTCGTTAACATACCAAATATTTCATTTTACCCAGTCTGTCAAGTGTTGTATTAAAACAAAACAAAACAAACAAACAAACAAACAAAAAACAATTCCCAATGCTTGTTAAATACTGTTCCACTCTAAAACACTTGACACTGACTTGATACCACCACTCTTCTTTCCTGTTCCATACTGATTTTTGCACTGCTGTGCACTTTACATAAAGACCTCAAAAACTCAGCTTCCCCAAAAAATCTAATCTCATTGAGAGAAGTGCAGTGCAATCTAATCTTAAAACAATGAACCTCTTCCAGCTGGTACTTCATATGGTATCTGGCAAATCTCAAGTATTGTTGTGTTTTCCAAAGAAATTTTAAAAAATTTAAAATGTAGAATACTTCCTTTGAGTTTTCTCAGAGCCTTGAGGCACCTTTTTGAACAGTCAGTTTGGAATCCATGGTGTTAAATGGAGACATTAAATGCCCATATCAAAGATTATGAGAAAGATAAATCAGTGAGTCTCTCTCTCTCTCTCTCTCTCTCTCTCTCTCTCTCTCTCTCTCTCAACCCCTCCCTCCACACACACACACATATACACTTTTTTTTTTTTTTTTTTTTTTTTTTAATTCTGGGAGCTTGCCGAAACTGCTTTGGCTTGCGGACTCCCGGGTTCGATTCGGTTCTGGTCAAAAGCATGTACCTTGGTTGCAGGCACATCCCCGGTAGGGGGTGTGTGAGAGGCAGCTGATCGATGATTCTCTCTCATGGATGTTTTTAACTATCCCTCTCTCTTCTCCTCTGTGAAAAATCAATAAAAAATATATATTTAAAAAAATAAAAAGAAATAAATTCTAGGAGCTCTGCCTCCAAAATATATCTTATGATATCCATTTCCACTATCTATAATAATAGAAATGAATTATTCAGAAATATTGACTATGATTCACACTTCTTTTCTTACCAAGTTTTTTTGCCTTACCCTACAAGAACAACAGTTATTAGTATCTGTATTCCTAGAGAATTACTCCAGTGGTTTGCCATAGTAGATGCATAATAATCGAATGGCTTATTGCCTGCAATAGATGTCTAGTGTCCAAGTTGTGCCCAGGCTGAATATTAAAATTCAGATGTCTATATTCCCATTCTAGTACACCGTCTATGACTATGCCAGGCTATTAAATATTTTCTGAAAGCAATTTTGGGAGACAGCAAGATAATAAGGGAGGTATGTTTTTGTCCATTCTGAGTAATAACTACACAAAGTATCTTGTCTACGTTCATAAAAGAATAATCATTGTTTTACTCCCATAGCAACAGCTCTCTCTGCAACCTTCCCAATTCCTTCTGACACGTTGTGGTGATGCAGCACACAATTTCCAACCTGGACTGATTAGGCTTTACCTATACTTTAAAAAATATAGTACTAAAAATCTCAAGTATATATTAAAGATGAAATAATTTTACAGTGAACATCTATATACTCCAACCTAGATTCTAACATTAAATGTTGCTATACTTGTTTCATCAAGCATCTACCCATCCATTGCTCCATCTTAATTTTTGAAGCATCTTAAAGTAAAAATAATATATAAAGATATAAATTTTATAATATGTAGAAATATTAAATTGTGATGTGCACTTAAAATCAATATAATGTTATATGCCGATTATATATCACAGTCAAGAAATTGAAGACACCAATATACTTCCTTCTAAACATTTCAAAATGCATTTATTCACTAGTGTTCAATAGACTTGATTTATTTTCTTATTGCAGTCTACATCCAATATTATTTTGAATTAGTTTCAGGTGCACAGCATAGTAGGAATCATACACTTCACAAAATGCTCCCCTGATATCAGCAGTACCCACCTGGCACCATACATAGATATTACAATATTATCCTATATAATAAAAGGCTAATATGAAAATCAACTGAAAGGCAGAACAACAGGTCACCATAGCATGTACTGACCACAAGGCGCAGAGGCTCACCACAGGAAATTCCCGCTGGTGGTCAAGACACTTCCACAGGGGAGTGCCGCCCAGCCAGAAAGCTGGGCTTACAGCTGGCGAGCTCAGCAGTGGTGGCCAGAGCCTCTCCTGCCTCCACAGCACCACCGAAGATGTCCAACTGATGGCTTAGGCCCACAGGGAGAGCAGGCCTAAGCCATCAGTTGGACATCCCCGAGGACTCCTGGACTGTGAGAGGCACAGGCCGGGCTTAGGGACTCCCCCCTTCCTGTGTGCACGATTTCGTGCAACGGCCTCTAGTTGACTATATTCACTATACGGCACTTGACATCTTGTGACTATTTTGTAACTACCAATTTGTACTACTTCTCCTTTCATTTGGAATTCAGTGAGCTGGCGTTGGTTAATAAATCCATACAAGTTTCAAGTGTATAACTTTGTAATCTATCATTTGCATACTACATCATGGACTCACCACTCAAAGTTGCCTCCTTTTGCCAACATTTATCTCCCATGTGCCCTCTTCCACCTCCTCACCCCAAGCCTTTTTCCCTTTGGCAATCACCATACTGTTGTCTGCCTCTGAGTGTATGTTTTTTTGTTTGTTTGTTTGTTTTTGCTGTTTTGTGTGTGTGTGTGTGTTTTGCTTAATCCTTTCACCTTTTCATCCAATGCCCTAAAACTCCACCCCTCTGATAGCGCTCAGACTATTCCCTGTATCTATCAGTCTGTTTCTATTTTGTTCATTAGATTCCACATGTAAGTGAAATCATATGATATTTGTCTCAATTTGTACCTTTTAATCCCTTTAAAAATTTTGGTGTAAAATTCAGTACTATGAAGTATACAAGTATTATGTGCAGATAGGCTAAATTTATAAATACATATATCTAGATATGTGGCTTTAGGAATTTGCATTTTCTTCCAATGATTAGCCTGTATACTGAAACATTTAATATAACATATTTTATTGGTGTTCAGTTATAAGTATGACCTCTTTTAAACTGTGATTTCTTCTTTCAATACAGCCTTATTTTGAAGCATTTTTTTTTTTAGTTTTGAAATTCATATTCATTGTCAATTATTTTAAATTAGTTGGATTTTTGACCAAATGATAAATTCTTATATTTGCTATTTTTGGAAGATTGCTAAGATTTTCTTTATAATCTAGCTCATGTTAAAGTATCATGTTTCTCATGTAATTTAAAACCACCCATATTTCTACATGATGCATATAGTGACTTTATATCTGTTTTCAATAATTGTTATTGCCTTGTTCTAATAGACTAAATCCTTATCAACTTTCTTCTGATTGATCTATTCTCATGAGAAAGGTGTTAAAAATCCACATTCTAATTATGTATTTGTCAGTTATTTTTGTACTTATTATTATATAATTGGTCTGCTGATATATTTATATTTACCTATCTTTCCCCAAACCAATTGTTCTTTCTTGAGGACTCATAGCTCCCACTATTTCTGGAGTATAATATTTTGATATTGCTTCTCCTTCAGATTCCCCATGTGGAATGTTTATTACATGTTCTAATTTTCCATTCTTTCTTTTTAAATGATTTTGATGCATAATGATTTAAAGCACATCACTGCCTTTTTTAAAATTCTCTAAAACATCTCATTAAACTTAGACTAAAGCACAAGATCTCTACTAGCCATTTGCTACCCTCATCTCTCAGCACATCCCCCTCTCTCCTTCTGCTCATAGGTGATCAGATTAGACACATACTTTTGAAATGGGAAATGCATTACTGGGAAACCTTATTTTGTATTAAATTAATTGTGTTACAAAAAGAGAGAAACATAACTAATGGATAAAAGTTGTGGTGTAATAATTTACACTTATTTTTGAAATATGAGTTAAATAGTGAGCAATTTAGCAGCAGAGATGATATCAAATGTCATTTTATCTTTCCAGTCAAGAATAATAGTACTTGGCACATAAGAGGTGCTCAAAAAACTGACTCAAAGGAATACAATTTCCTTCAGTGGAATAGAACTGTTAAAGAAAGTTATCTGGCCTGTCAAGGGTGGCTCAGTGGTTGAACATTGACCTATGAACTGGGAGGTCACTTTTAGATTCCCGGTCAGGGCACATGCCCTGGTTGCAGGCTCCATCCCCAGTGTGGTGCATATAGGAGGCAGCTAATCAATGATTCTCTCTCATTATTGATGTTACTCTCTTTCTATTATCTCTTCCATCTGAAATAAATAATATATATATATGTGTATGTATATGTGTACACACACACACACACACACACACACACACACACACATATATTTTAAAAGAAAGTTTTCTGGAGGCAGCAAACATGAATATAAACACTACTTACCCAAAAGTAAGAAACAGCTTTAATAAAACATACACACACATTTAAAAAGATTTTCAAAATTAAAGAAGACTTTTTAAAGGTCAAACAGATGAAGTTAATACAGTAAATTCATTAAATTTTAAAATTTCCAGATTGTTCAACTCAAGGCTATCTCAATTGGATATTGAGAGGAAATTAAATTAAAATCAACAATAACAACAACACACACACACACACACAGAAAATATCAGTCCTAGAGATAGACTTGCCTTACTTTCTCTTCTCTAGAAAATAAAGAAACGTATATTAGCCCATACTTCAGGCTTCCTGCATAAACTGCACTGGCAATTACAATAAAAATGTAGACTACCTAATAAAAATGAATCCACTGTTTGGAATAAAACTTGCCTTTTATTGAAGTCAGAGTCATCACATTTCTTCCACCTAACTTCTTGAATAATAAGAATTTCTACTTTCTTTAATGTCCTGAGAATTTTCTTTCTGAACAACATACAGCCTTGCATTATCATGCAGAGGAAAAGGTATGCTTCTATTGCGAACATGCTGCAATATTCCATTTAAATAAAGTTGATTCAGCACCAGTTCTCTAGATACTAGCAATTTTATCATTTGAATAAATGTAGGATACTTTCCTGAGTTGACTCTTTCATTATATGTAGGCTTTCTATCATGAGAGACTTTCTCAGGACTTTCGTTATAGTACACTTCAGAAAGAAAGACACAATAAAAAGATAGCATGACTTCCTTTTACCTGTGGACGTGATATAAATATGTTTATATACACCTTTAGCTATGATGAGATAATAGCCATAAATTCAAGGACTTCTACTGCTCAGTACTTTAAACCCTTGGATTATTTTGTATAAAAAGAATTTATTTGAGCTTTGAATAGGTCTAAGGGTTTTAAAAGCCATTGTGTTCAAGAATATCCTAAAATTTCAAAGGTTTCCTTATATGGTATCATTTTATCCCACATTAGATATTAAATTTAATGCCAAAATCATCTTTCTGTGACTACAGAAAAAGAGTTTCTTCATTTCCAGTTCTCATAGTACTTTTATTTCCCCTTCAACCCTTTGGGCAAACTATAGCACAATTAATTTTTTAAATGCAGGTATGAATCCATTATATGGCATTATATTCTCATTGCCTTTGAGTCAATACAGTGATATGACTGGAAAGTTTTCCAAGATAATTTTCCTGTTCGTTTCCACATCTTAAGTTTCTTTCATTTTCTTCTTTATTTTCTAACTTAAGCCACATCAGATTTTTTCATTGCATTTAAGACAGCATGCCCTTTTCTATGTATCTCGGAATGTGTATATGGGGGGAAGGGGAGGTAATGCAATTTCATCTTTAAGCAAGACCATATTTTCTCTCCATCAATGTCTATTTTGTTTAAATTAAGCATAACTTCATTCATTCAGGAGACTTTCAATGATGTCTCCTCCAACTTTCAACTATGTAAATAGTCCTTATTTTATGTTTCAGAATGGTGTATTGCAACTCTCAGGTAAAATAAAAACACAAATACAAGCAAAACACTTTCATCTTAGCATATGTTGATTTCTATGGTGTTAATATTTCCACCATGCTTAATTTCAAGTAACATATGATCTAATGGTCAGCAAAATTCCTAAAACATGAACAATTCCTTCTGAATCGTTCAAAAGCTGTGATCAAGAGCTGCTACTTGCAAGTTTGGGCACAGCACTTTCTGTGGAGTTCTACATTTCCCAGTCAGGATGCCCACTGCACCATTAATGTGAAAGTCCCACCGTGTTACGGTCCATTTCCTTCCCTCTCACTGTTGTATGTCCAATGAATGTCACAGCGGTCAACCCATAGAATGCAACTTATAAAAATGTATCAAATGAAAGAAAGAAAACATGCATGGATGCTGATGCTTCCCTGGCTTACAAGACTGCATATATTAATACATAGATGGTTAAAGAGTCTCTGAAAGTAAACACCCAACATCCTTCTGTTCTGGACTACTCACTTAAGTATGCTTGAGGAAAGACATTGACATAAGTTTGTATTGTTGAAACTGTTTAGCTGTTGAATACGATTCAACCTGTATTAGAAAACATTGTTCTAAAAGTGGTTGAAATTGCTGGTTGAAAAATATGCTATGGAGACATTTAAAGCAATTTTAAAGCCATATTACGCAAAAAAATTACATGAATTACTGTTAATACAACTGAGCTTCACAAATATTCAGTTGCATATCCAGTTAAAGAGCAAAGGAAAAAAATGGAACTAAATGATGATGGATGCATAACCCATTCTCTTTCAACTGCTCTATCATTTGCAGTCTTAATTATTTGGAATAAAATAATCTTCATTTACTGCTGTAGAGTTGCTAAAGCAAGCTATAATTTACTGGAGATTGACCAGGAAGCCAATAGGAGATTCAGTAAATCTAAGCACACCTTATAAAATTTAGGAAAATAATTCTAAGAGAATTACTCATGGTCCGAATACCCATGGATTTGGTACTAAAAGATTTAATGGTCTTGCCTGTAACTTAAATAATACAGTCTCTGTAATAAACAATTAAAATATTATTTACAAAATTACCAATGCTCATGATTATAAGGAGTGTTTTTAATTTTCATATTTCTGAAAATCATAAGTATAAGTAAAATACATTGAATTATAATTTAATTGGTAATATTTGTAGTTTAGTTATTCATAAAGCTAATGTCATCATCAATTTGATAAATGATACGAATGGTTTTATGCCATATTAAGTATCTTGATTCAGAATAGCAAAATGAGAGAGTTGGAACTAAAAACACAAGGCCACCAAGAATAAAATTATTACTACAATGCTTAAAATGCCATTTATTGAGTTCCTGCTATAGTTTTAAGGCACCAAGGTAGGAAATTTCTCTTTCTTCATCTAGCTACATGTGTTGCTATTTTAATTTGTAGGTGATAAAATATTTAATGCATATGTCCCCTGCCTGGACAGCTATAAAAGTGTTTCCTATAACTCAGAGCTTTAAATTAGCAGAAATAAATTTTATTTACCTAATTTTATGTGAACCAGTAAGGACAGAAATTAAAACCAAGGTGGGGTGAAGCAACCAGGTTTTTTGTTTTCATTTTCTGAGAGGAAGTTTTCTTGTTACCATTTTTCTCTTATTTTCCTGATCAAATTCAAGGAGAATATCTTCTCAACTCAAGAGTATGCAAGGGCAACATATTAGTTATGAATTGGTTCTGACAGCTTTCTAACCATTTGAAATTGCATGGAAATACATAAAATTCATGAATGTTAAAGGCAAAGCTCTTTTTTAAACGGCTATGCTCTTGATTTATGAAGTTGAGCAGCTGAAACGGAAGTAGGTTGAGACAAAATTTGTCTTGTTACAGTTCTAGTCTAAAACTAAAGTAAATGCCAACATTATCTTTATAGAACTTTGCCCTTGTTGATGGTTTATAAATGGTAATTTCGGTGCATTGTATAATATATACATACTTACACATGCAGGTACAAGTACACAGCAGAGAAAATCACTTGTCTTGTTATTTTGCCAGTACCATTAGTTTTCTGTTAAAGGAAACTTTCCCTCTTTTCTTATCATCAAGGAACGTTCTTTAAATATATATATATATAATTGATTTTTTACAGAGAGGAAGGGCGAGAGAGAGATAGAGAATTAGAAACATCTATGAGAGAGAAACATCAATCAGCTGCCTCTTGCACACCCCCTACTGGGGATGTGCCCCCAACCAAGGTTCATGCCCTTGACCAGAATCAAACCTGAGAACTTTTAGTCTGCAAGCCTACGCTCTATCCAAGGAGCCAAACCGGTTTTGGCAGGGAACCTTCTTTATCTACATTGTCATTGAACAACTTTAACCTCTATAATTTGCTTTTTCATAGCAAAGAAACTAGGCCCATAGAGTTTTCAGCAATCCTTCCTATATAGTAGTCTTGTATGCAATTAGGATGAATGCTAATTGAATTACTTTTCATCTTATTACATATTTTATATTTCACTTTTGCTATTTCATGACAAAAATGTTCACTACCTCTTTTGAATTAAAAAAATAAAAATAAAATAAAGACTACCTTAACTGGTTTGGCTCAGTGGATAGAGCATCTGCCTGCAGACCAAATGATCCTGGGGTTGATTCTGGTCAAGGTAATGTGCCTTAATTGTAAGCTCCTTACCCACCCAAACCTTGGTCATGTTACTTTCACATCAATATTCTCTCTGCCTTCCCTCTTTCTTACACTTGCCCTAGAAAATCAATGGAAAAATGTCCTCAGGGGATTAACAACAACAACAACAACAAAGACCTAAAGACTGAAAAATTCATTTTATAAAATTGTTACTTCTCTCTGATTAGAAAACCCATGCTGTCACTCCAAACTTAGCTCATAAGTAAATTATACCTTGGATCTGTCACAGATGGAGTGAAAGACTTCTCCATGACTATTAGAAGAGGGAAGTGAGATGGAACCCAACTCCCCTGAAAGAAAATGAGAGTTTTTTAAGCATTGGGTTGAGTTAATGGAATAATACTGGTGGGCCTTGGGACAGAGATAGGTCAATGTGATTTAATCATTTGTTTGATAACTGGTGCTTAGGAAAGTTGAGCTCCTGCCTTCCACAGAGACTTGGAAATGGGTCACTGTCCTTCTTGATAACTGCATTCAAAGGGGATGGCCCTCAGGCCCTTGAGAGAGACATAAGTGGTAATAAAACTGACATGAGGCTAGGAGGAGATTTACATCTAAAAGTGGTGAAGAACAAGCTTACAATAAAAAGTTTTCTTAAAAATTGTCTTAAAAAATGAGAAGGTCAAGGGCCTAGGGCCAGGGAAAAAAAGCCTGTCTAAGGTGATTTAACCTGGCCATCTTGGTTACTATGGGAAAGAGGGACCATTGTCTACTTAGCATCTTCGTTTACATGCTACCTGCATAGAAAGAAGCCCTAAGAGAAGTGGATCCATGAGATGACAAGTCTTTCTCCTCCACTTTTTCTCCTTTGTGAGTGAAATAATTTTTTTCTCCCAGAAACCATCAAAATACCCACTTCACTATTCTCCAATCTGAGTTAGCGATCCTTTTTTCTGTGTTTACAAACAATCTAGCAGTAACTTCTTTAAATTTAGAAATGATAGGAATTTAATGTTTGTGGTCAATTTTGTCTGTTCCATTACATTGTGAGCATTTTTAGGGCAATATACTCTGACTTTTATCTATGAATCCTTAGCAAAAAGTTAAGTGTCATATATCACAGATGCACATTAAGTATCGCTGAGTAAAAGAAACAGTTCTTTAACAGAAAACAGTTTAAAGTCAGCTAAGGTAAAGAGAATTAAAGATAGACAAAGGTTCTACAAAGTTCCTTAAACCTTGACTCTTAAAACATTTATTGAGTTTATTTGAGTAGTAAGGCTAACCCTATTAGAGAGCATTATAAATAAAAAAATATGCAAAATTTAAAAATAGCCCTGTTTTAATGGGGATTATAACAAAATCGGATATGAGCTTAACTTTAATTTCCTTGGCTTTTATGTTTCAAGTTTAATCCATGATATCATTTGAAACTATCTTTTGGAATGCAAATCAGCACCAATACTGCTGAGCATAGTGAAATTAGTGAAAATAACAACAGAAAAGACCTTACAAAGAATACTAAATTCTGTTTTCACAGAGTCAAGGTGGTATTTATTGTTATAATTAATGGATTGCATACAAACACAGCCCCACTTACCATTTAACTTAAACTAAACAAGTACAAATAACCATATACAAATTTTAACAGGAAGATGAAATAGAATACAGTCTAAACAGCCAACCAAAATACCACATTTCACATTTTACCTGGGAGATCATAGGAATGAATAACTATATTTTGTTTGATGAGAATTCAATTTTAAACACCTTTTCTCCTAAATTGCATGTGAATTTTATATTACAGAAAGAAATCACTGGATATTGAGTCATTTTTCTGTATAAATATATTTAAACTGCAATTGACAAAAGGTATTTTTGTATTGTATTTATTGTTTAATATCTGATAATCATGAAATTGAACTTTTTCCTATATGCTGCATTCTATTTCATAATAAATATAAATAATTTTAAAAATACAGAGCTTATTTCATGTATGCTTTTATGCCAAACAAACTCTTTTATGAACATTTTAATCAGTGTAATTAAATTCAAACAATGGGGCTGTCCCTTAATATGCTCAATGTTGTTATAGTTTTACCTTGGAAGAAAATTAAAATTGTATAAACTTCTGTTTTTAAGATTATATAAAATGCATATCAATTGAAGAAAAATATCATAAGAGGGACAGAGACAAAGAGAAAGATAATCTGCAACCATAATTATAGACATAGGTCATATATCTTCCCTAGTGTTTGATTTGTGTGCTCTCTCACTAAACATTATTTATAACATTAAAGTTATCTATCTGCCATACGTTGTAATGGCTTCCTATTATGCTATGCAATAAGTAAATAATGTTTAGGGTTAATGATTCTATTATTGCTGGAAAATTATGTTATTAGTAGAAAATGTCACTATGCTTCCATTGATACCATATGTAGAAATGTACATAGTCAATGACCAGTAAGTAAGAGAAAAGTCATTAAAGCAGTCTGAAACAATGAGGGCATTGTTGTTACACAGTGGTTAATTCTATAGTTCAGAATGTCAAGTACAGCTCAGACCTCTGTGACACACCTGTTTTGACCTTAAAATGTCAAGAGCGACTACAGTAGTTATAGACATCCTATGCTGATAATTGTAAACACCAGTTTAAAACATTTCCAGCAGATGAAAAGGATTACCACCACTTGGTCTTTCAGAAGAATAGCAGAGAACTTCCTAGAAGAACCCAGGAAAACGTCCCTTTACATTCCACTTTAAAAATTCTCAACAATGATCATGCCCAGTGTTTCTTTTTAAAAAGAATGACTCTACAATAAATGATTTAGAAAAATATTATAGAGCTGGAGTAGGACAAAGGCCTAAAATTTGCAAAGGACATTAGGAGAAGGGTGAATGAAACCCCAGTTTTGCCATGACTTAGATTTTGGATTTGCTATAAGTGTTTTATGATGAATTTAATCATAGTAATGTTATAAATGTTCAACAGGATAATTCAGAAACATTAACAGAATCTAACAGAAATTGAAATATTGTTTTACCATAAAAAGGGAGAATTTTCTAACAAGCTAACATTTATGAATTCTACTATGCTCCACTTACTAAAATATAAGCTTTCATTTATTCTAGCATATACCATGTTTGTTTGAAGACATCATGAAAATTATAATAAATGGTTCATTTATTGCAGTATATGATACTTTCAGTATGACTCTAATTAATTTATTCAATTTTCTGAAGATTTTTACCAGAAATAGGTGAACATAGAAAACAGATTTACAATGAGAAATACTCTTGTCCACATTAGATGATGAAATGTATGTTAGAATGCTTCAGGATTAAGAAACAAGAATGTGTGTATGCCTTTTTGGAGCATCACATGCATTTTAAATTATTAAAATTATGACAAATTTTCTGAGCAGGTCCTGAATTCATGAGGTCCAATTGTAGCTTTTGGTCTTTTTTTTTTTTTTTTTTTAATATATTTTATTGATTTTTCACAGAGAGGAAGAGAAAGGGATCAGAGTTAGAAACATCGATGAGAGAGTCATCGACCAGCTGCCTCTTGCATACCCCCTACTGGGGATGTGCCCACACCAAGGTACATGCCCTTGACCGGAATCGAACCTGGGACCTTTCAGTCTGCAGGCCAACGCTCTATCCACTGAGCCAAACCGGTGCCGGCCAACTGTAGCTTTTCTAAGTAATGGCAAAATTCAGTAATACAAACATTGTTTTATGAATTATGGGTGATACCCATATTATTTTAAGGCAGTAAAACAGCACTCTTTATTCTAAAGTTGAGTGAAGTAAGAGTAATACTAGTACTAGTTTCTCAGAATAACCCACTATGTCCTTCCACCTTATTGAGAAATCTCTCCAGAAAGCTGAAAGATTTGCTACAGATATTTCAACTTCTGAACTCACCATCAAATAGATACATTTATTGGTTATCAATTCAATTATGTAAATTATTTGGAAAAGACTCAATAATTAGTATATAAGGATATCTTTATCTTTTAAAGATACTTATAGGAAAAAAATTTTGGCTCTCTGCTGGTGATAGGATAAAACATGAAGTAGGAAAGTGAATAGCAATTGCCTGATTTCTCTATAGTGCGTAACAAAAGAGAATAAAACAGGTAGCATGAATATATAATTATTTTCATTCTCCTAAATGTGATGTTTGTTTTTTATTCTTCCACAAGCTGGTGGTGACAAAGACTGGGGAAAGTTCAGTGTGTTTGGTGATCTTTCTAGTCATTGCCCTGGAGTTTAAAATCTGGTACTGATTGGCCTGCATATACATTACAACAATCTACCCTGATAGTTGCCTAGCCAATTCAGGCATATTGTGGCAGTTATTTTAAATTTCGAACTACTTCATCATTAAGTTCAACAAAATACTTAGACTCCATGTTTATGTACCTATAAAAGCAAATGAAATCCCATATGTAAAAATGCTTTCACATGTGTGAATGAACATGAATATGAATTATGAATACAAACAAATGGGATATTAAAGAGTCTCTAAATAGCGACTATAAAAATCTGAAACTAATACACACAAACACATCAAAAAAATTGTGAAAAAGATGGACATTTTATATGGTATTTTCTATCCTTAACACATGAATGTTCTATCTTCACCTCTAGCTGTGAGAGATCAACTGGTATCAGACTTGCCCTTTAATTAGAAAACATTAGAAAATTGGGTAAGTCATCTGAACAAAACAAAAAAAAACAAAACAAAAACAAATCTGTTTTCACATTTTTGACAACTAGATATTCAAAACTGTGATATATCTGAGAGAAGAGAAACATATTGAGACAAATATTACAATTTCACCCCACTCTTTTTTTGTGGGTCATTTTCTGAATTTTGAGCTAGAAAGAAGGTATCCAAGCAAAGTACTGGGATCTTGTACAGTTGAGAATAAAATATTAAAATTGCAAGAGACAAGTAATTAAAATTTGCGGGGCAGACTATCAGAGAGGAGTGAAGCTACACAGAATAAATTCTCTGAAATATGCAAGGAGACTAGTTGGTTATTTGGATAACTAGTAAGCTGTGCACATATAAGATGAGATTAAACAAGCATAGGTACTGCAACAGATTCCTAAATTCCTACTGAGAAGTGTAACAACAACTATTTGGAGGCAAGTGTCTAAGAAAAATCCCGAGGACATACATAAGGATGGGAGATGTTTAATTCACAAACAGTGAAAGCGGAGACATATTATCCAACATTCAGGTTATTCAGAAGAGACGCAAGAATTAACATGCCTTAGCAGTAGTGAAACTACTAACCCACAACTATAGCGAAGACGCCTACATTAGCTCCCCATTGCCAATGTAACAAACTACCACAAACTTGGTACCTTAAAGCAGCACACATGTGTTATCTTATAGTTCTAGAGATCAGAGTTCATTTTGGTTGACACTGGGCTAAATTCAAGGTGTCAGCAAGACTGGCTTCCTCAAGAGGCTCTAAGAGACGGTCCACTTTCTTGCTTTTTCCAGCTTCTAGGGGCTGCCTAAATTTCTTGGCTCCTGGTCCCCTTCCATTTTCAAAAACCAATAATGGTCAGTTGGTCTTTCTGGCATCGCATATCTTCCCTGGAACATCCCATATCTTTCCCACATCATCACTCGGACACGGATTCCCTTTTCTGCCTCCCTCTGCATTCTACCAACCCTGGGGATTACATTGGGTCCACTTGATAATACAGGTTCACCTTCTGATTTTAAGGTCAGCTGATTAAAAATCTCAATTCCACCTAAACCTTAACTTTCTCTTGCCATGTAATATAATACATTGCCAATTCTGGAAAATAGGCTATGAATATCTTGGGAGATATTTCTCTACTGCGGCTCCTTTAAATATAAACTAAAAAATTAAAAAAAGAAACATTGAAGGATTTAAGTAATCCTTAAATACCTTGGCTTCCTGCCAAAACAACATTAAAGAAAAAGCTTTAAAAAAAGAAAATAATTCCACTCCTAAAAATACTAATACTAGGAATCAAAGAGGGTATTACAAATACTCCGGACCCTCAAGGGATAATGAAAACCTGTAATGAGCAATTTTAACACAGTACTAACCTAACAAATAGGAAATTTGAATACCCTGTACACACTCAGAAAAATGAATTCATAATTAGAAAATTTCATATAAAGTAAACCCCAGGCACAGATGGCTACACTGGTAAATTCTAGAAAACATTGGGGGGGCGGGGGATGCTAAAACCCTAGACATTTGGTCATTTGGTGTTTTTTTGTTTGTTTGTTTTTTAGAAAATAGAAGATGAATGAAACAATGCCATCTCTCATGAAAATTATGGTACATGTTCTACCAGTATAAGTGAACATCCTTTAAAATCATCCAGATAAATAAAATTGGAGATCATTGCACAAAAGCTCTCCGCTACCATAAAAAATTAAGTACTGTTAAAACTACTGACACTCTATGAGAGATGAAGAAAGAGGGATAATACATTTTAGAAGTAGATCGAAGGATTACAAATATCAAAAATACATGAGATGAACTGTGGAACACATGTAGACATGGAGGGCCAGCTAGCAGGAGGCACATGTGTGCGTTGGGTGGGCAGTGCCCTGTGATCTATGCCAGATATCTTCCCTTAAGCACTGTCCAGTCCAACTTCTTTGCAATACTGACAGTTTCTTATAGATTTAAATATCCACCTACCATGCAGCCAAGACATGTTACTCTGAGATATTTATCCACAAGAGATGAAGCGTTAAGTGCATAAAAGACACAGAAGAATGTGTACAAAAATTACCCAGGAGACTATGAAATAAGTTACTGAAGTTTAGGGGTTAATCTTGAGGGCTATCAAATGGCTGTCACCTTATATAACAAGAGTATCTCACATCTCAATATCGTCTAAACAATTACTGGCATAATAAAATTATAACTTATTTTTTTATTTATTAATTAAGGTATTACATATGTGTCCCCACCTTCAACCCCCACTCATGCCCTTACCCCTCTGGTGTCTGTGTCCACTGGTTAGGCTTATATGCATGCAAACAAGTCCTTTTGTTGATCTCTCCCCCTCACTCACACCTCTACCTTCCCTCTGAGGTTTGAAGGTCTGAATGATGCTTCTCTGTCTCTGGATCTGCTTTTGTTCATCCGTTTATGTTGTTCATTATATTCCACAAATGGGTGAGATCATGTAGTATTTACCTTCCTCTGACTGGCTTACTTTGCTTAGCAGAAGGCTGTAATTTCTTATAATACTTGACAAAACAAATCTGCAATTTGTTAACAAAACTTCATAGTAAAGACATTTTAAAATGGTTGGATATTTTGTGTTTAGTGAAATGTGCTGTGATACATTTTCCCCCCTACAAAATAACTTGCACTTACTCCATGTCTATCAGAGGACAGTAACTCAACTTTTATTGTTTAAGTTATGCATACATGATTCACTTAAACCTGATATTTATGACTCGAATAAATTGTGTCATATAGTATTATAAAATTGGCATGACAATAATTGGAACTTTTATTCTGGTTATAAAATATTCCACAACATTGAAATCCTTATTTCTTTCCTTAATGTTCTTATTTGGATGCCTAATGAGGGTATGCATTTCCATCAAAATGAGTTACTCATCAAAAGTACAAGTTAATGCGTGATATATTTTGAATTTATAGATTAGTTTGAGGGGAATTGATATTTTAGGGATACCAGGCTTTTGGCCCATAAGCACAGTATAGCTCCCCATTTACTCAGGTAATCTTCAGTTTTCATTCATGGTATTGTGTTATTTTCAGTGTATAGGCTTTTCACAATCTCTGTCAGATTTATCCTATAGTATTTCAAGTATTTTTTATACTATTTTAATTAGTTTTACTTTCTAATTTTCATTTTCTGATTTTTATTATATAGTTATAAACCTCATTTTAGTCTTGTATCCCAAAAGACTGCTAAATTCCCTTATTAGTTCTGCTGCCTTTTTAATTCCATTACATATTCTATACAAACAAATAGGTCTTATACAACCAAAGATATTTTTACTTCTTACTTTCCTATCTGTGTATGTTCTTTTTCTTGCCTAATTGCCTGTGGCTTAATGTTAAATAGAGATAACATCTTATGTAGTAGCTGCAGATCTTAGAGAGAAATATTAAGTCTTTTATCAAAATTCTAGAGGCCCCATGCATGAAAATTCATGCACTGGAGGGGGGTCCCTCAGCCCGGCCTGCCCCCTCTCACAGTACAGGGGAGCCCTCAGGGGTGGGAGGCAACGTGGCAATCTGGGGAAGGCGATGCCTACATCATACCTCTGTTGCTGCCACTTTTGGCAGCGCAAGCCTTGGCCAGCCCTGATTACCTGAGCCTTGGGTGGCCCTGGGCGGCTGGCCCTGGGCAGCTGGGTGGCCCTGGGCGGACTGAGGGACTGGGGAACTCTGGAGGCAGGCAAACAACACAGCTGGACCCTCTTGGGGGTGGGCCCGACTGTGCCATGCCTGCCACCCTGGTAGGGTTTAGAGGACTGGATGCTGCCATCTTGTGGCTGTGGGCATCACATCTTTGAGGGCATGACAGTCAAATTAGCATATTTCCTCCTTATTGGCTGTGGATGCCACCATCTTTATGAGGGTGTAATGGTCAATTAGCATGTTCCCTCTTTATTAGAAAGGATACTAGGTTAGGTATGGGTTTTTCAAGGATGTCATTTATCAGGTAAAAAAAAAAGTTCCTAGTCTGCTTAGTATTTAAATTAAAAATGGATATTCAAAACCGTCAGGTGTTTTTTTCAGTCTATTGAGAGGATCATACGGGTTTTCTTTTTTAATGTGCCAATATGCTGAATTGCATCAATATATTTTTGAATATTATTCCAAACTTGTATTCTTGGGATAAAATCAATTTAGCCCTGGATACCATCCTTTATGTATAATATTATTTTTAAAGACATATATATTTATAAGCCTTATATGATTAGCAATGTATTTATAAATTTGTTTTATTTATTCTTTTGTATGAATTCATATTTCTCTCTAGTGTCATTTTTCTTCAACTTGAAAGATTCCTATTAATATGTATAATGCTAATGATGAATTATTATTTGTTTTGTGCATCTGAAAAGGCCTTTACTTCACCTTTGTTAGTTTAGCATTCTGGGTAAATATATTTTTTATTCAGCACTTCTGAAAGTGCTCTTATTGTCTTTTAAATGTTTCTGAAGTGAAATGTGCTAACAACTCTCATTTTCCCCTTCTAACTAAATTCAAAATTTTTCTTTCTTATTGTCCATGTGTAATTTAATTATTATATGACTTGGAGTAATTTCTATATTAATTTTGCATTAGATCCCTTGAGCTTGCTTTTTGAGTTTATATTTCCCATCAAATCTGGAAACATTTTGGCCACTTTTTTCAAACATTATTTCTCACTTCCTCACCTCTCCTTTTTTCAGTGACTTCAGTAATATATATAATATGCCACTTTGAATTTTCCACAGCTCTATGATGCCTTTTATATTTTCTTTCCTAACTCTATTTCATTTTGGATAGTTCCTATTTCTACATCTTCAAGTTCACTAATAGTTTGTTCTGATATTTTTAATCTGCCTTAATCTCATTCAGTAATATTCTTCATCATATATATTTTCTGCTTTTAGCTCTAGAAATTTTATTTAGGTTTATTTTTATATTTGATGTGTCTGTATAACCTTTTAAACAAATGGAACACAACTGTAAATATTTGCTATCCTTTGTCACTTTTTAAACTTTTGGGAGTGATTTTGCTTAATTTTTTTTCTCCTCATTATTACTCATATTTACCTTCTCACAGTACATCAGGTAATTTTTTTTAAAAAAAATTGGAACCCTTGCCAAAACAGGTTTGGCTTGGTGGATAGAGCATAGGCCTGAGGACTGAAAGGTCCCAGGTTCGATTCCTGTCAAGGGCATGTACCTTGGTTGCGAGCACATCTCCAGTAGGGGGTGTGCAAGAGGCACCTGATCGATGATTCTCTCTCATAGAGGTTTCTAACTCTCTATCCCTCTCTCTTCCTCTCTGTAAAAAATCAATTATATATATATATATATATATATATATTAAAATAGTGTCTTTTACCTCTGCACCTAAAAGAATAAGATGTGACAGTGCCCCCATCTGGCACAGGCCAAGAAATAGGGTCTCTTCCCTCCTGTGAAACTGGAAAAGCCCAGGGTTCCTGTAAATGTAGTTTATTGAAGTGTCTTGTCTCTGGAGTGGTGAAAAATTAGTCGTATGATGAACTCATCCTTGTCCCACCTAACCTGTAAACAACTAAAACTAAATATTTTTAAGAAAACAAAACAAAACACTGCAACTCAGAACAAAATTCAATATTAATTGAAATACAAAATATCTAGCCAATTATAAGTTAAAATTGCTGGGTTCCAATTTTTAAAAATATATTCTATAGATTTTCCACAGAGAGGAAGGGAGAGAGATAGATAGTCAGAAATATCAATGAGAGAGAAACATCGATCAGCTGCCTCGTGCACACACCACACTGGGGATGTGCCTGCAACCAAGGTACATGCCCCTGACCGGAATCGAACCAGGGACCTTTCAGTCCACAGGCCTATGCTCTATCCACCAAGCCAAACCGGTTTCAGCAAGGGTTCCAATTTTTTTTAAAAAAATTACCTGATATTAATATGAGAAGGTAAATATGAGTAATAATGAGGAGAAAAAAAATTAAGCAAAATCACTCCCAAAAGGTTAAAAAGTGACAAAGGATAGCAAATATTTACAGCTGTGTTCCATTTGCTTAAAAAGCTATACAGACACATCGAATATAAAAATAAACCTAAATAAAATTTCTAGAGCTAAAACCAGAAAAATATATGATAATATTGATCACTGGCTATTGTAAATTATTCATACATGTAAATTTGTGTCCAGATGCCTATGTTTTAAGTATTTTGAAATATGTTGAGCACATAACATTTTATATAATAGTCTCTAAAGAACATTAATTTTATAATCTAGAATTCTTTTTATCCATACATCCCTATTATGTGACATTTCATTAATAGAATCATCACTATAATATTTAATTTAATTTAAACACAATAGGGTTAATAACTTCTCAGCTATCATATATATTTTCTTTGCATAAAGTCTTTATTTTGCTTAGTTATTTTAGCATTAGTTAGTGAAGTAATGTTTTTATTATTACTTGCAATTACTTACCAAAAGAGAGTTTCACCATTCTCATTATTTCCACATGTGGCAGGTAAAAGAATATTTTTATAGCGAATAAAGGAACTGACTATAAAACCACTAGCATATAACACTAGAAGTCTGCATGGTAATAAGCCAATTTTTGTTGAAATGAACTCATTAATGCTAAATTTTTGCTGACATCCAACTGGTTGGAAAACTGCTTTACACAATTCAAAAGGCACTTCATGAATTGTAGAAGAGATGAAAAAGTGGAAATGAAGTAACCATAAGTAAGCCTACTTCACATATCTGACTTCCAACAATCTTCCCTATAATCCATGATTGTGATCTGGGGAAAAATTAATACAATTGATGGGGTGACAGAAGGTTCCATCAGAATGGCATGAAAAGCTTCTTGCTGAGCAGTGCAGAGCAGTTTAGACAGGAAGTGCAGCTGGGCTTTGATTGTTTATTAGATTTTATTTTACCTTTTCTTGCACTTGCAAATTTTTCTACATATTTTTATAAAATGTCAACTTGCCATAAGTGGAGGGGGCAAGATGAGAAACCAAATAGGATGTGAAATAGATAAAAATACAAAATATATAAGTATAAGGAGGAAAATAAGTTTCTCATGTTTGATCTAAGATATGATTTGAAAATACTTGATCCAATTGATAACTGTCTAAAAAACGTCCATAGTTTAATAAGCAAAGAAATAACTTACTCAAATGAAGGAACTTATCAAAGGTTGATTTCTATGGCAATGATTATTTTTATTTTAATAGTTCTGAATGTATATAGTTCATTTTATTTTTTTAAATATGTTTTTTATTGATTTCAGAGAGGAAGAGAAAGGGATAAAGAGATAGAAATATCAATGATGAGAGAAAATCCCTGACGGTCTGCCTCCTGCACGCCCCACACTGGGGATCAAGCCTTGACTGGGTATGTGCCCTGAATGGATATTGAACCATGGCCGGGCCATGTATTGTTCATTTAAAACACATGAAAAGTCAATATCGATTTAGTTGCAAATCTCAAAATGAGGTTTTAAGTATTGTAATAATCAAAACTTGATTTTTCCTTTTCAAGTTATCTTCAAAATCTAATGGCAAATCATGATCTGCTGTAACTATTCAAAAGGTATCTGTTGAAAGAAGCAGGTTGAGGCCAATGTATCCCTTCATTTATGCATAAGGTCTGACTTAAAACTGAAAGAAGCAAACTGCCTTCCAAACTTGAGTTCAGGGGATGAAATTGTTTTAATTTCTTGTTTACATTCCACACAACTCAAGAATTATATATTCCAGTTAAAAATCAGATACAAAGAAACAAAACAATTAAGCAAAAAGGAAATAACAAATTTCAAGTAAAAAACTATGGGTGTAAGACAACTATTATACAAAAGAAGAATAATTACAATTGAATTCAAGACCTCCAAGAAGCTATTAAATTTTTTGGAGAAGACAAATATGGGCCAGAAAAATGTCTGGGGCCCAAGTTAACCAGTTAAAATCTGTTATACTGGTTACCTTTCTGTTTTCTATAAGACACAGACTATCAATGTAAAATTGTCTAACTATATGGGCAAACAGAATTAGAAACAAAATAGAAAAATAACTCATGTAAACTTCTAAAGATTAAGCTTACTGAAAGATTCAAGTTATTTATTTTTAGTGTCAGTCTATTTGAATGTTAGTTCATTCATTTTATATCCATCAGGATCTCACATATCATGAAAGAAAAATTTTTAATTTAATTCAACAAATATAGTTCGAATATACCTACTGTGTCACAATTCAGTCATTCAAGGAAAATAAAAGTAAATGAGAAGTGTACTATCTCCTGGAGCTATAGAATGATTCTTGGAATTATGCTATATGCATTATAAATATATTGTTTGTGCAATAAAGGAAATGCTACTAGTAATTAACATTTAAATTATTAGAGAGTCACTGAACACGTGGGTAAAAATTAGTGGTGGCACAAGGGGATGTTAATGTAGATAACATGTAAACTGACTATGGTAATGACTATACCCACTGTTCAATCTTATGCAATCATATGAAAAAATAGTTTTTAGAAAGCAATGATTCTAATGACAATTTTTATAAGTGTATATTAGCCACCTCTGCTGTCCTTTTGTAAACATACTGATGCCTTTGAATCTATTATGTTGCATGTAGGCAGCATTTAGTTGGATCATGTTTTTTATCCATCTATCAATCTCTGTCTTTTGACCAGGAGATTTTTTCATCACCATTAATGTAATTACTGATATGCTGATAAGGTAGCATCTAGTCTGATATCTTACTCTTTCCTTAATGAGTAATTTGTCTTTCTTGTTCCTCTCTCTCTTTTTCCTTAGACCTTTACCTGCTGCATGGTGATGATGCACCAAAGAATAGCACCACCAGAGAGCTGAGAAGATTCACCAAAGGAAAACAGTTGTGTCACCAAGTAGAAGGAAGCAACCTATCAAAAAGAGATGGAGGGAAAAACAGAAGATGTAGATCCTCAAAAGTTACACGTGTTCCAAACCATACAGGCATATAAGATAGTGACCTGGCTCAGGATAAAGCATACCTATTTGGGAAAGGGGGGTAATTTATTTCAATCTCTCCCTGACCTTCCCCTACTCTCAGGTAAGAAGAAGATGGTGTGATGAATAGAATTTATTTTTTAAACTAGTAGCCCTGCACATGAATACGTGTATCAGTAGCTCTCTGTGGGGCCCATCAGCTCTGCACCTGCTGCTCTCCACAGCAGAGGCCCATCACGGCCGTGGTGACAAAGCAAGCCTTCCACCAGGCTACTCACACTGCCTACTCTCAGCATCCACTCCCCCGGGACTGGGGGACACCGACGAGGCTGAGAGGACTGGGCACCGCCATCTTGTGGCTATTGGCGCCACCATCTTTGTGATGGGGTGATGGTTAATTTGCATATTATCCTTTTATTAGATAGGATGTAACTGATGGTATTTCTATATCTCAGGATTTTGAACACAATGAGAATATCTTTAAATATATGCATTTTTATCTTCATAGGAGGGAAGATATGCCTGATTCTAGGTCCCATCAAGGCATAGAGAGGCTGTTCCTAATTATTGTCCATTCTGATCTTGTCAGAGAGGGCTGTTTACCAGCCTCATTTAAAAAAAAAAAAAAATATATATATATATATATATATATATATATATATATATATATATATATATAATTGATTTTGTACAGAGAGGAAGGGAGAGAGATAGTTAAAAACATTGATGAGAGAGAGTCATTAATCAGCTGTCTCTTGCACACCCCCTACTGGGGATATGCTCGCAACCAAGGTACATGCCCTTGACCGGAATTGAACCCGGGACCTTGCAGTCCCCAAGCCGACGCTCTATCCATTGAGCCAAACCGGTTTCGGCACCAGCCTCATTTTGATGAAAGAGTGGCCCGTGAGTCTGCATTCAAGTGTCTGATACTGTTTCTAAGTGGAGAAGCTTTGTGAATCGCTTGTTTGGTGGTTGAAATACTTCTTTTCAGAATCCCCTTTATTTGGCTAATTCATGAATAACTTCCAATCCACTGTAAGATGATCTGAGCCACAACTCCTGCATAGTCCTTCATTACATGCAACAGAGTGAACATTCCTTCCCTGGATTGAAGGACTGAAGAGGTCTTGTCTTGCTGTGTCCAGAAAGATCCTCAGATAAGCAGGAGGGACTGCCATATGGGTTCAGACTAAATCTAATGTTTGTATTTTTTTGCTTGTTTATTTTCAATGATATTATTTATTACACAGGAAAATGGTCTTATTATAACATGTTTACATGTGAGAAATAAAAATGTAAAAATTTATTTTAAGTAATGACAATTTGATTTATTTAAATATATATATATATATATATATATATATATATATATATATATATATATACACATACATACACACACACACACACACACAATTTAACAAATGGAAATACTAAAATACAATGAGAGGCAGAAGGAAGGAAGATACGTTTTTTTTTCTTCATTATCATTCAACCAGAGACTCAGTGCAGGAAATTCATGCATGTGGGGGGTGGGGACCTCAGCCAGGCCTGCACCCTCTCCAATCTGGGATCCCTTGGGGGATATCCGATTGCTGGCTAGACCCCATCCCTGCAGGATGCAGGATGGAACCTAACCAGCAATCGGACATCCCTCTCACAAAATGGGACCACTGGCTCCTAACGACTTGCCTGTCTACTGACTTGATCACTGTCTAACCACTCCCCTGCCAGCCCATGGCCCCCAACTGCGCTCTTCAGCCAGTCTGATGGCCCCCAACCGCCCTCCCCTGCTGGCCTTTTAGCCCCTAATGTCCTCTGCCTCAGCCCCCACCACTGTGGCTTTATCCAGAAGGAAGTTGGACAGTAAGAAGATATACAGTTTCCAGGTCTAATTAGCATATTACTTTTTTATTAATAGAGATATATATTTTTAGTTCTCTAAAAATGTCTATTTATACTCAGTTGGGTGTGTGTTTTTATAGTATTAACTCTTTCAAATTTGAAAAGTTTATCTACTGAACTTTGTGGGGTTTTTTATTCCCATAATTTAGAATCTGCAAGTATTGGCTCCTCTAATAGTCCGTAATTTTACTTTTGTTGGGTGTCAGAAATGTTCTGTCTCCATTTTCATAGTTAGATCCTTCACTGCATCAACATTTACAGGGGGGAAAAAACAAAGCTAGAAGAACTGGGTTGTTGGCTATAAGTCTGAAAACTTTAAGAAAAAGGATTGATCTTTTCAGTTTATGAGCCTGGAGCTTTCTCACTAGCCTTGTTTTAATTTCCTGGTAAGCTGGAACTGATTGGTTTAATGTGGTGAATCTATGCTTATTAAAATCACCTCAGTTGCTTTTTAAAAATGCCCAGCTCACTGCATCCTACCTCAGGGTTATTAAATCTGAGTCTCTGGGAGAAGGGACCAGACACTTTAATATGATTCTAATATGAGGCCCAGCTTGAGCGCTACAAACCAGAGCATGTCATTATCTCTGAAGTAGGATCTCTTTGGAGAACCGTTTTGCTCTTAACTTTGAAGAAACTCAGGGCTGAAGTGATCATGCCTGGGGCCTTAAATCCTAATACTGATGAATGTACTGGATCCCTTTCCTGCAGACACACAGTTTAGATACAGATATATCACCTTGTGATTATTCTGTATATACTGCAAGCTGTGGAGGATTACTCTAACCCTTGTGATACTTTTATAAAGCTATGATCATTTCTGCTAGGAAGACTATAAGATTGGGGATTTTTTTAACATTCCCTCAGGCTTTGGTTTTGTGGTAAGAAAGATATAATGAGCTATAGAGTTGGCGTTGAACAGAAACCTCCAGATCCTGGTGCTAACAAAAGGCTTCACTTCAGCATTCATGGAGAATGAAGGGCGGTGGAAACTGTTCCGATGGATCAGATAGGACTCTCCATTGGGAGACACTACATTCCCTCTCACTTTTGTCAATCAGAATTAACTGGAGGGTGTATATCAAAACCCCTGCATCAGTGTCCTGCTGTGCAGCATCGCATTTGCTGCGGTTATGATTGCACCCTCCATATTCCACTGGCTCATGTTGAAAGCTACAATGAAACCATTTTAACTAGCGCCATTAAGCCGGTATTCTGGGCCACAGAAGAAAAGAATCTGGGGACTTCATTTTTCTGACTCCCTAAGAACTGATTTGACTGAATTCTAACCAAAAGTTACTTTTAGTGGTATAAATTTTCTTTTTCCTACCTATTTTGATTTTATTATCATCATGAATTATTTAACTGCCTGTGCCATCTTCTTTGCATGGACTTCAAGATTCGTGTAACTTTCAGCCCTGACTTAGCAACAGATTGGCAAACAGTTATGACCAGAGCACGTCCTTTGTGTTCCGCCGCCACTGTCTTTCTCACTGTTCGTGCCTATTTTCCCAACATCTCCTTTTGTCTTGTTGGCATTTAGGTCACTTTAAATCATTTCTGAAACAAGGGGAGACACCAATAAATAAACAAAAAGCCCACAAATACTACAAAAAAAAAAATCTTTAAGGGAAACACATTAGCATTTTTATCTCAAAGTAGAAAATTTATGCCACATCCTTATCTCCTCTCTAGGAATAAGTCTGTCAGTAAGCATTGCTGTGGATTTTGCTTGGGTTCTAATCCTACATGCAATATTTAGACCTGCAGATGCACTACAATTGACAACTTGTTATCAGTTGCGAAAACCTCCATGTCACGATGTGTATGTGTCTTTTAATAATTAATGGGATATGCAATTGATTTTGATCTGTGAAAAACTTAAAAGCCCTCATCCTTGGGGAATTTACCTATTTTCAAAGTCGCATTTAGGAAGGTAGCAGGGATCCCAGAGTTAGTGCATCAAGTCAAACGGCAAGAGATGCTGAAAGTAATGGGAAAAGCAACAGAAGGAAAAATTATTCTCCCTCGGCACAACAATTTAAATAAATTGAATACACTGTTAGAAAGGCAGCGTGCTATTTTCAGGAGTTAGAAATTGTCAGAACAGCCCTTTCTAGATTTGCTTCAAGCTGCTGGCGCTCTCATTCCAGCCACCCATTAGGCTGGGGATGAAAAGCAAGCCAGGTGGCTTATGTGTGCATTCAAAAACAAAACTGTTTTATCCAAATGTGAGAACGGACAAGAAACAAAAATAGTTTTGTGATCTGCAAATGAGAATGGGACTTCTTTCAAAAAAGATTTCTCACGTTGGGGAAAAAAATCTTGAAAAACAAGAAATTTCTGCTGGCAAGCCATGAAACTTGCTCATTTTGGCAGGCACAGGATCTCCTTCTCTGTATCGCCTTTTCAAGCTTTTGAAGGCCAGAGTAGAAAAAAACAACAACAAAAAACAAAGAAGTAACATTTGATGCTTGCTAACTAATTAAATTTTAATTTGTACTCATATAGTCAATTTGGGTCACAAAGGACAGTTACTTCAAAAATAAAGATATTTTTACTATTACCAATGACCAAAGCCATAAAAAGAAAGTGAAATTCAGAATTATTGAGTGTGAATATGCACATTATTACATGAGGTAACATATATGTGATTAGTTATTCAGATAAATAGATAATGTGTTTTTGTTATTTTTAAATACTTCACAATTTTAACAAGTAACCAAATATAAACTACCTGGATTTTCAAAGACAATGTAATGAAAACTTGTTTTATTTTTAAAAGCCTATATTTGTTGCAACATTCACAAAATTAAATTGTGACTGTTTTACTTTCTTAATATATTTACTTAAAGAAAAATATATATATATATATATGTGTGTGTGTGTGTGTGTGTGTGTGTGTGTTTATTGATTCCAAAGAGAGAGGAAGAAAGAGGGAGAGAGAAATAGGAACATCAATGATGAGAATCATTAATGGGCTGCCTCTGATGTACCCCCCACTGGTTTAGCCCATAACCTGAGCATGAATGGAATGGTGACCTCCTGGTTCATAGTTCCAAGCCCAACCTCTGAGCCACACAGCGGGGCTTACTGATACTTCCTTAACATTTATGAAATGCTTGATTTAAAAGGGCAAAGTAAAAATCAGGGAGGAAACTGTAGTGTTAATTGCTAGCTCATTAAACTCATACAATTAACAACTTTTACAGATATACAATTTACAGCTCTCTCTGCCTCCTCCATTTCACAGGGCCCACCTATGCTCTCCAGACAGAATGACCCTGTTTGTCCTGCAGTGAGTGTGAGGACATAATAATTTATAGACATTTGTAAAGGAGGAAAAAACGTATGCCAAGCAAGCAAAAGAGTGAGCAGAGACCAAAGAATCTGCAGAGGGAAATAATTTAATCTGCTCTCAGTTTTGCCCTTACAAATATGATAACCCATGGACATTTGGCTTTATGGACCAAGCTTTAAGCTTCCTTTTTGAGGGAGAGGAAAAATGTCACAGGACCTATTTCATAATATTAAAATACGTTTCACATTCGTGGAAAAAAGTTAACTAACTGAACAGTTATTAAATAGAACAAAATTAAACACCAGGGTCAGTGTACAGCATTCAGGGTTGCTAAAAGAAGAAATAATATGTTGTAGGTGTCAATATGGTTTCAGGATTGCATTGTGCAAGATACACTGAATTTTTTCTTCTATCACTCTCTGCCTTTTCACCTGTCTTCTGATCTGTCAAAATAAATGCAATCCCAAATTCCCAACATTGAGCTGCTGAGAATTTCTATCTCTGAGTCTACTATACCATGAAAGGTTTCTCCATCTTACTTTACAGCATGTCATTGTGGGAAGAATCTGTTCTCTTTCAATTTCATAGAAAGGACTGAACTGTTTGCCCTTTAACCAGAAGTTCTCCTTTAGGTTGGTTTTATGACGTTTCTAGGGCATGGCCAGGAATTAGAGTTTTATCATCACAGTTGGTGGAAACCCCACTTCTTGATCTTTTCCCAAGTAAACTTCCCTCCTTGTAGTAACTTATCCCAAATCCTCTATTCCCCTTCAGCTGCTCTATCACTGCTTGCAATATCCCTCCATTGAATTGGACATTAATGAAAACATATGTTCACTTAATTTGTGCATATTCAAACTCTTGACGACAAAGAACTATAAATCCCAGCGACATGTTTTAAATGAGGGGGAAAAAAAAGTATAGGGAGACCAAAGGCATTTTAATGTTTTACTAAGTGAGCCTACCACGAATATGTTATATTTTGGAAATATGCTTTCACCTCAGAGCCAAACATGGACAAATGTGATAGAAATATTGAAGATTTCATAAATTCTACCCAGTTTACTTCATTCTATTGTAACCTCTATTAGAGATTAGAATACGCAACCCAACCAAGTCATTAAACACTACAAGTGATGGAAGATGGCCAGAGTAAGATCCGATTGGCATCCATTCCTTTTTTATTTTCCTAACAAGCCACTTTTCATTTCATTATGTTTATATTTTTTCAAATTTATTTATTCATTCACTTACTTGTGAATATTTGATTTTTTTCACTTAAGTATAGTTGATATACTATACCAATGAGCAAACAAGCAAAACAAACAAACAAACAAATAAAAAGTCACAAATAGGGATTAAAATAATGGATGGGGTGCTCTGGAATGGGGATAAAAGATAAAGGGGAAATAAAGTCAATAATATTGTGATGTTGGCATGATGACATATGATTACTAGACCTAGTGGGGTGACAACATTTTAAGGAATATAAATGTCAAATCACTATTTTGTACACCTAAAATATCCACTGCTTTTTTATTTAAATTTACTGTATAAAGAGAAATATAAGGGTGTGCCCTCACACATAAGCTCCCAATGTATAATTATTCCATATTAGATTATAAAGCCATCCCCATATACTCTTCCATGGCTAACAACACAACATTCAGTAGCAAATGGAAAACTGTTTGAAGTATTTTTTATCTGATTTCAGGGATCAGCATAGTAACATGTGTACATGTTGGAAACTTCTCAAATAAGGAGGGATAATTCAAGGCCCAAGAGAATGCAAGCTCCTTTATAAACATGGTTGCCATTTTTTTTTGTATCACAAAATCAAATTGTGATTAGTCACATATGAAAAACAACATAAAATATTTGTCTAAGATAAAAATATAGACATTTTCTGGGTATATATTGAATTATGTATAAATAAAGTTAAAATATTCATAATTTCTATTTTATTATGCAGATATGAGAGCACAAAATAAACTCAGGTTTATTTATATGTAACCTTTGTTAGGTTACATATACTCAAACTTGGCATCACTCTTTTCATATAATTTTGATTATTCTCTTGTTTTTTATATTTATGCTTTGGGGTTTTTGGGGAAATTTTAAATTAATTAAACTAAGAGGCCATTAGACTGAGGTGGCTCTAATGCTGTAGCAGCCTATCTAAGCAAACCAAAATTGAAGCTCCTAAGTGATTTAAAGCTACAACAATGAAACCTAAAGCCAACAAATCCAACCACCCACTAGGCGTTAAGGTATAAACAATCAGTAATTGCTTTGCTTTGCTTCTACCCTTTCTCTATTGAAGGTTTTCTCCAAACTACTGTTTCTGGGACTCCCCTAACCACTTCTAGTTTGGTGCTGCCCAATTTGAATCACTGTTAGCTCATATATACTTAAAATACTTAATACTCACTCCGTTTATCTTTCAATAGTTCTCAGACAAAAAATAAAACAAAACAAAAAAACAGCAACCACTTTCTTATGTTTAACACACACACACACACACACACACACACACACACACACAAATATTCCTATTTGAAAAATTTAGCCCATTCCAATTTGTTTTTTATGTTTATTGTTTATTGATTTCAGAGAGAAAGGGAGAGGGAGAGAGAGAGCTAGAAACATCAATGATAAGAGAGAATCATTGATTGGCTGCCTCCTGCACAGCCCACACCAGGTATTGGGCCCTCAACTTGAGCATATGCCCTGACCTCCTAGTTCATAAGTCAATGCTCAACCACTAAACCACCCTGACCAGGCAGCCCACTCCAATGTAATATTGGTTTTGAAAACTATAATTTTTCATGTGCTAGCAAATTTTAAATGCATCTGTGTGTAAACTGTCAAGTAATGAAAATCCGAAGTATCCCTTTGATAGCATTATTAGGACTTGTATGCCAGCATATAAGCCTAACCAGTGGACACAAACAACAAAGGGGTGAGGGCATGAGGGGGTGGGGGTTGAGAAGGTAAAGGAGTGATGAGGACAAATATGTAATACCTTAATCAATAAAGAAATTAAAAATTAAAAATAAAATACTATTTATGGAAAATATTCCAGAATATTTTGATTATAATTTAAACCAATTGTTTAGCTTGATGGGAAGGTGCAGCTGTCTGACAGTTTGCATGCAGATCTATAAGGAGATAATCTTCAGTGGCATATTTATTTGTGGCAGCATTTTTATTGTCAGATTAAAGAAAATAGCTACAACTAACACCTCAAATAGAATTAATAAGCTATGATTTGAATGCTTTAAGAAATATTCAACGGTTGACAAAATTGTGTCAATTTACACTAATGCCATCAAGGGGAAAAAGTTATGAGTCTCATTGGAATTAATTCTATCCAATTATTATGTGTAATTCTTTACAATAGAACGGAGATGGCTTGTTATTTAAAATGGTTTAGTTATGAGAAAAGAATACTTATCTTAAAGTGATTTCTTAAATTTCCTGAGTGTATTTAATTTGCTGCCCTTTGATTTAATATATAAACTGCCAGATCAGCCTAGGACTCTCCTAACAAATAAGGGATTTACTGCAGTACTCTGAAGTTTGGCTATATCAACTGCAGAGCCAATACAATATTATTTTATATGTTCTAGGTTTTATTTTATTAATTTCTTCTTTCTGAAATCTATGTCACCATGGCATCTAGAAATAAAGCAGCTTTAAGGTATTCAAGTAAAAGTATAAATTATAGAATCAGAGTGAGTGAGGAAACATAGACCTCCCCTGACACACATACATCCCCAATGATCAGCCAAATCATACAAGCAACTATGAGAAAACCCTTAACAATCATATTAAACACATTTGCTAAGGAAGTGAAAAGCATAGTTATCTAGGTGTTATCTGCCTTATAAAAAGTAAAGAGCAAGTATTTCCTCTTTTATCCAAGCATTCATTCTATTAATCAGACTCCTATTAACTACATTTTAGCAGCTTCTTCACATGTTTACCTGCAACTGGTTAACTTTTATCTGACTGAAAGTTTCAGAGTATCCTACCCCACTTTCTATTTATCTCCCTAACAACATTTAAAGACAGCTAGGTTCAGTATTAATCATGCTCATATGATGATTTATCTTACCCAGTTATAAGGTTAAATATGTATACTGATGGCTCCCAAATGTGTTACTCCAATCAAGAATTTTCCTCCTGAACTAGAGACTCCAATCCACATATACTCCAATCCACATTGGATATCTCTACCTGGAGTCTAATAAATACATCAAACACATATACTCCAAAACTGAGGTCCTGATTTATATCTTTTCAACCCCCGAACTGCTTGAGTTGTGCCTGTCTTTGCTTTGTAAACAGCAACCTCAATTTTATAAGTACTAGGCAAAAACATGTAATAATATTGACTCTTCTCTTTCCTTTTATTCCATGTTAGCAAATCCTATAGGCTCTTATGTTAAAACTAGAGGTCCAGTGCATGAATTTGTGCACAGGTGGGGTCCCTAGGCCTGGCTTGTGATCGAGGCTGATCATGACCAACTTATTGGGACCTTCCAGCCAGGGGGAGGAATAGAGGGAGGCAGTGCAGGCCGATTGGGGCCTGCCAGTTGAGGAGAGGGAAGGGGCGCAGAAGGTTGGCTGCTGGCCCCAAGGAGGGAGCCAGCTCTTGGCCTCTCTGAGAAAGGGGCTGCATCCACCACCCATTCCTAGTTCCCTGTCCCATCCTGAGGCCCCAAAGGCCATAGCAGGGCTAGGAAAAGGGGAGATGGTCACTAGGAGAGGAAGGAACAGATGCTAGACACTGATGCCACCGGCCAGGTGCAGAAGGTTGACTATGGGAGTGCACTGACCATCAGGGGGTAGCTCCTTCACTGAGTGTCTGTTCCCTGGTGGTGAGTGTGAGTCATAGTGACTGGTTAATCAGTCATTCCTGTCATTCGGTCATAATGGTCGCTTAGGTTGTTATATATATAGATGTACCCAGAATCCAGACACTCCTCACCAATACTCACAGCACCATAGAATGCTTTTGAATTCTTAGCAAAAGCTGTTTCAGAATTGCCTTCATGTTCGCTTCCCTTTCCAACCCCATTCCCCAACCACATTCCAGGGCTCTTTTCTGAAAGTAATCAATATGGTCCATTCAAAACAGTAGTTATTTACTAGTGGTAGTTTTGTCCCCTTGAGAAATATTTGGCAAAGTCTGAATATGGCTTTGGAGTCAAAATTGTGGGAAGTCCTAGCCAATTTGTCTCAGTGGATAGACAGTCTGCCCAAGGTCTAAAGCATTGGTCGCCAAACTTTCAGTTCTCATGAACCATCAGTGTTCCGCAGACCACCATTTGGTGACAGCTGGTTTAAAGGGTCAAGCACATGTACCTTAGTTGCAGGGTCAATACCCAGCCCAGGTCAGGGTCCATGTGGGAGGCAACCATCAATGTGTGTCTCACATCAATGTTTTTCTCTCTGTCTCTTCCCCTGCCTTCTATTCTCTCTAAAAATCAATGGGAAAATATCCCCAGGTAAGCATTAACCAAATGTTGATAAATAGATAGATGATGGATAGATAGATAGATAGATAGATAGATAGATAGAAAGAAAACAAATTTTGGAGAAGCTACTGATGAATAACAGATAGAAGCCAAAGATATTACTTAACATTCTATAATCCTTTTTAAGAATTTCCAATGAGTTTTTTCTAAATTTAAATGAAAACCAACAACCTTGAAGTGAATTGCCTGCAATGTCCCATAATACTAGTTTCTTATTCCATCCTCTTTTGAGACATCACTCTTCCAACAATAGTGGCCTTCTTGGATTATGTCAAATAAGCAATATTTCAGAGCCTTAACATTCTCTTGTTTCTTCTTGGAATATGTTTTAAATGGGTATTTATAAAACTCTTCCATTGTGTTCAATATTAACTTAATTGTAAGATCTCTATCATATATAAAATACTATCTCCTAATACTAGACACACACATACATACACATGCATATGCTCAAAAGAGGGTTTTCCTGCATAATATCTGACAATATATTTACTTGTTTCTCCATTTCCTCATGTACAATATAAGTTTGATAAGGTTAGAAACACTTTTTTCAAACTGTATTTACTTCTTAAATACCTAGAAAAATGCCTGGAACAGAAATAGGTCTACAGTAAATATGTGTTATATGAAATACATAATATAATTGCAAATTCATGGTTATTTATCTATTGAAATAACATTGGATTAAACTTTGCTTAACGTGAGTCAAGGGAATGAAACATCAATTTCAACTAAAGAGTTTTTAATCCTCTCACACTTTATTTTGATTACATAAAATTAGAATATCTTATCAGCTCCTTTGCAGTCCAAGGAAACGTGGATCACAACAAAAGACAGAGCTAAAAGGGCATGGGAACTAGAAGAGAAGAATTAAGTATCCTTTTATTTTCTCTCTTATTATCAATTGATAAATAATTATGGAGTAAGTTCTCAGTTCTCTGATTTACTATAAATCAATTCAAAAAAAGAACAAATTACTAAAATGCTTAGCAGGTAACTTCTATTAATTAGCAAAGTACAGTTCATAAATCCTTTATGCAAATCCATGCACTGTAAACAACTAATCCTAGACCTAAGAGAGTAAATTCCTAGTTGTTATTGTTGAGTTAGCTCAATCAAGCTAGCTTATCCCTTAACTCACCGCCCCCTTCTTTCTTGACTAATGTGGTACAGGTTATAGAGGAAGCAGGTCGGTGATTGCATTTTGGTTGTAAATAATAGGTCACTTTGCTATTTTAAGGGTGTTAGTTGGTCAGAACTCAGCTGAAATTATGTACCTATGATAAATGAATCATGTAGAATATTTTCATATCAGTCATTCATTGATATCCTTATGATTTGAAATTTATTTCCATCTTTCTGCTTTGCTGTCCCATGGACCTTCATTATTTATGTTAGACTGATATCCTTAAAGGCACAGCATAATCTTAGCTATAGAAAGAATGCATAGAGGAAAGAAATATTTCCCAGAGGCCTCATCCACAAGATTTGGGTAATATACTGTTTTATTTTTGTTTGTGTGTTTGTACTGGTGAGGCAGCAAAGGTTATTTAGAGACTGATTCTCTCCTACCCAGCAAATTACTTAGCACAGGTTTTCTGTGGGTATTATAATAATTTCACAAGCCAATAGCTTACAGGGTAGTAATCTCCTAATAAGCTAAGTAAAGAAATTACATATTCCACACAAATGACAAATTAATCACAATGTTGTCCGAGGCAACCAGAGATCAAAGGAAGCACGCCCACATTTGATGTGTGTGCCTTTTTATACAAGGAAGCACACTGGAGAGTCTGTGACCAACCAAGACCTGATTCCCAGCTGCCAGCACAAAAGTAAAAGCCTCCCTGCTCCCCCCCCCCCCACCCCCCTCCCTCCGTTTCCAGGGAAAATTGAATTGCGCAGGAACTAAGACAACAGAGTTGACACCAGCTGATCTCTTCTGTGGGGCCACTGCACAGTTTATCACCACTCTCCAGGTGACAGAAGGAAGTGCCCCAGGGCCTTCAGAAAGTTTTTAGTTTAGCCAATCCTAGCCTCACCCAAAATGAAACTCTCAGAAGGTCTTCACAAATTGGAGTCCCAATGTCCCCTGGCCTTAATTGCTTCGTCCACCCAGAGGAACCAGACTGCTGACTACTCACTGATGACAACACATGTGGAATGATGACATCCTGACACAATTCATTTCATAGTTACATCAAAGCAACTTATTTCCTTTGTCATAAACAAGTGGACTAAATAACTCTACCCAAGTCACATTAAATCAACACACAATCTATACTTAAGGCAAAATCAGTCACTAGTAAGGGTAACAGTTTGATTGGTTTAAAATGTTTCATGACTTTCCCTAAAACTGATGAAATGGTCACTTTTTATGAGTAGTGGCTACCAGAATAAATGTGTCATTCTGTTAGCAAAAAAGAATGTGGCGATGGGTAATTATCATCACTATTATTATTTTGAAATCCCCAACACCTAGAATAGTATTCAGGCATTGCTAGACTGCAGTATAACAAATGTGGTTAAATATACAAATGAATTAATTTTAAAGAAAGGGGAAAAAAGTTTTCTGGTATATGGCTCATTCTAGAATTTAGAATTAAAAAGAAAAAAAAATACTGTTGGATTTGATCCATCCTGTATAATATTTGGGCTTATTTAATGTCCTGGTATAAGATTTCTGATTTTTAGAAATCATACATAGGAGAGGTACAAACCCCTGAAGGGAACTGATAAACTATTTAGTAGTAAAATGGAGAGAATGACCCTCTGGGCAAAATTTAGATCCCCCCCCCCTTTTTTTTTTAAGTTGGTCATGGTTCAAGGCAGAAATATATTGAGAGAAAATTTGCTGACTCTGAGAAGAATATGTACAACATCTTTTGGCAACTACCTGTTCTTTAGTATTTATTGCTACTTGAAATTTAGATAAATTATCTTCTTTGTTAGATTTCTGATAATGTCTTTAGGCACATAATTTGAGTTCAAAGCTTGTACTAACAGTCTTCTCTATTCTACATGAATTGTTTTTCCTAAGGGATTATTGATAAAACAGAGTTAAATGTTCCCCTGGCTGTGTTCTTACAGTACTTTATAACATTGTAAGTGCCTCCACCTCAACTGTCATTTCCCAGATAAAAAATATTTGTTTACATTAGTATGTTTTATCCCCAGAATCTAACTCTGTGCCAGGGACAAAATAGATACTTGGAAAATATTGTTAAATTGAACTAAGGTAAATTGTTTAAAATTACTTATTCTAGAATTTTGTGTGTGATCCAAAATAGCCAAAAATGGGGTTATAGTAGCACATAAGTAAACTTATATTAATAAAAATGGAACTGATCAACTATGAGCATTATCTGTTCCATATGCCCTTAGCTGAGATGAAAATATCTTTAAAAACATGAATTAATAGGAAGAGTAATTTTCTCTGCCAACAGAGCCCCTACTTACTGTTATTTTTTCTTATTAAAACAGATGGAACAAAAATGTGCACTTGCCTAGATTTTCAAAAAGTGATGTTATTTTTCTGCACAAAACACAAAACAGATGATGCACAATTATATTAAAAAATAATATTAAGCAACAGGAATAAAAGGGCATGATTTTGTCCATTCTATCATATCTATGCATCCTTGAGGGTAAAATCACAAGCTATTCCCAACATAAATCAACACATATATTTATTGATGTCTTATTACCTTAAAGTAGAGTAAGCAATGCAAGATAGATATTAAGTGCCTAATAGTTCCAACCTCAAGAGTTCACGCTGTAGTTGAAGGCACTGAGACAAGTTCAAAATATAAAGGACTACAAGAGATTGATATACAACAAAATACTAAAAAATATAGATGATAGCTAGATAATAGATTCATAAATGTAAGGTCCAAAGTCCATAGCTCCTTATGCATTATAAAGTGTTATGTAGGTTTTATTTTATACTAAGAGGCCCTAAAAAATTCATGCACTGGAGGGGGGTCCCTCAGCCCAGCCTGCTGCCTCTCATAGTTTGGGAGGCCTCTGGGGTGGGAGGTGACCCAGTGACTAGGGGAAGGTGACACCCCATCACTCCTCGGCTGCTGTCTCAGCTGGCAGTGCCAGCCGTGCCTGGCCCTGGTTATCTGAGCCTTGGACGGTCCTAGGCAGCTGGGCAGCCCCATCGGAGGCTTGCCTGCACCTCAGGCCAGACCTACGTGGCTGGGGGTGTGAGGGGACTGGGGGACTCAGGAGGCAGGTGTGCAGCATCGCCGGACCCACCTCGGGGCAGGCCGGCCAAGTCACACGCCTGCCGCCCTTAAGGGCTGAGGAGGACAGGCACCACCGTCTTGTAGCTGTGGGTGCCACCATCTTTGAGTGTGTGACCGCCAATTAGCGTATTCCCTCATTGGCTGTGGGTGCCACCATCTTTGTGAGGGCATGATGGCCAATTTGCATAGTCCCTCTTTATTAGATAGGATTTTACAGTTTAGTTGCACAGATTTCAGTTTTTAGCATGTGTCGTCTGTGGTTATTTGCCACATTTCCCTACTATCACTGAGTTTTTATAGCCCTGTGACTGTCATTTTTATAATCATGTTCTCATATGGTTCTAGTCATCACTCTGGAATTTTGTCTTATTATTCCCATTTTATAGATAAAGAAAGTTAATTCCCAAGAGTTTAAGTAACTTTCCTAGATTCACTTAGCTTGCAAATGACTGAATTGGACTTTAATTCAAGTCTATTTAACTCACATTCCCAAGAACTTTTCTTTCTACTGTGTTCAAGAAAGGTTAATTCTACATTTATATCTTAATCACTTATATCCGATATCTAAGACCTTTTACTATAATATTTGGAGAAATAATCAACTAGTCTCTCACTGATTAACTAAAATGATAAGGTACTCAAGTCATTACATCCAAGGATATTTTAATAAAATTTCATTATCAAAAGATTTATTTCAAAAGAGGTTCTTTATATAAATTTTGTATTACATTCCTTAGGATCAAATATAGCATGTAAACCTAAACAGCCTCTTACCTCTCAACTTTCTTCTTAATGTATTGTGGCCCATTTAAATAAATAAGATTAAAAAAATTGATTCTTTAAAAATTTGAAATATTTACTCCTGAGAGTAAATACACAATTAGAAAGGACCCAGGCAAGGCGGGAATTTAGGAGGTTGCTGTGGGTAACCCAAATGTTGCTGCTTCATGTCACTAGGTGAAGCTTCCAGGAAACTTACAATGATTTGGAGCCACTTTCATGGATCCAGAGAGGTTGCACAAAATCCGACAACACAATCAGTACAATCTTCTGTTTTAAAAATATACCTTCGGGGACTGTGGGACCAACCCAATATCTTACAAACATTCAAGATGAGATTCCCAAGCAGAGCAAATTTCCTGGCTTTGCTTCATCTTCCATATGTCTTTTTCAATATTTCCAAAAGATAAGATTAATTTGGTCCCTTGAGAATAAGGTAGATGGATGAATAGAGTCCTAATGGTATTTTATTACCATCTGAATTCTTGTAGATTTTTACTCTAGATTAGACATGATATGTTTAGCACAAAGAGATGCTTTACTGCCCATCTATCCTTAATGTAGATATGAGAAACTTAACTGCTATTTACCATACAATAATAATCCTAATAAATTTATAGCCAACCCAATTTCTGATTTAAGTTACTATTTTCTTCTATTAAGGCTTATGGAAATACTTATTTCTCATATAAGCAATGAAATTGAAGTTTATTAATATATTCCATGAAAATAAAAATAAAATGCATGATATTTTTGCAAATAAAATAAAATGGTGTAATTTGATTTTTTTTAAATCTAGATTTACTCTATCTTTAAGATATTTTAGGATTCTAAAAATTCCAAATACATGTCCCCAATATATTGTATTTATTTACTTAGGTACATTTAAATTAATTCAATCAAATTCACTCAGCATTTTAAAAATCTCTATTGATTTCAGAGAGGAAGGGAGAGGGAGCAAGGGATAGAAACATCAACAATGAGAGAAAATAATTGATTGGCTGCCTCCTGCATGCCCCTCACTAGGGATGGAGCCTGAAACTCTGGCATTTGTCCAGATTAGAAGTTGAACCATGACCTCCTGGTTCATAGGTCGATGCTCAACCACTGACCCACACAGCCAGGCTGAAACCTTTTTATAAAAGAAAATGTTTAGTAGAAGTAAGGCAGGAACAAAGGCCTGTAGTCCAGCATCCACCCACAGATAAAAAAACCTGACTCAATTGAGTGTATTAATATCTAAAGCTTGGATGAGACTCCCCAGTATAAACATTTTCTTGCTATAACCTAGTGAGATAGATCAAGAAACAGAAATGGCCAATCCATGTGTATACTGAGCATAGTCCATATGGCAGAAATTCCTTCAATGAGAAAAAAAAATAGGTAGATTCAAATTTACACTTTTCTTTTCTTTTTTTTTCCTTAAAAAATGCAGGGCAGAGTATATGAGAAAACTGCTATTACATTTATTTTATTCCATTATATATATATTTCACTGCCTAATTAACAGAGGTCAGCTGTATTACAAACCTTTAATTGCACTTGTCCAAAGCCATTTGATAGTTATCTATAGCACTTTTTTTCATACATTTTATTCTTAGCATATCTGTGGAATAGATATATGAAGTGAAAGCTACAATGGACACCTCCTCATCAAATAACCCAATTTGACATAAAACATATGTTGTTTTGATAGGCAATCCATGTTTATTTCAGTCTGTTTCTCAGATGAACACATTAAACATTCATTGATCTTCACTCAACTAGCATCTATAAAAATATCTTTGAGAATCTCAATATGTCATACCAAATCAATAGTCTGTTTTTAAAATGTACATCTTTTTATAAAGTTTGATTTTTGTTACTGGGAGTCCAAAATACTTTTTTTTTTGTAAGTTATAAAAAATGAGTTTATTCTTGCCCACGTAGATCAATTTAATGTTAGAAAATGGATTCTGTCCCATGAAGTTAGAAGTTCTAGAGCATTTGTCAGTTAGATAAATTTTCCAATTTAATAGATTTGGCCTAGGTATGCTATAGGAAGGGAATGGCAGAGGCAATTTTGGAAGCTTCCACTTGCTGCATTCCTGATACTTAGTCCTAAGTTTGTTCCACACGTGTGGCCTTCACCAGCTACCCTTTCTCCTCCCACCAAATAGCTCTTAAAAAGCTATTTGGACCCAGAAAAATATAGACAGATGGCTGCATGCCCTGATGTATGTGTGGTCTGGTCAAATGTGCCTGTTTAAAATGGCTAAAACAAATTGTCTTTTTTATTAAACTAATATTTGGCAATGATTATCAAGGACGATAAGAAAACTATAATAGACACATGTATACAAATGGATATAGATACTTGATAGGTTTGCTGTATTAGACTTAAATTGGATATATAATTATTACTATGTATATATGCTACTGCTTTTCAATTGCTACATAGAAGGTAAAGTGTCAAGAGGACCATCTAACAAAATATACTGTAGCAACTTTAATAATTTTAGATCTACTAGAGGTCTGGTGCACTGTTTTGTGCACTGGTGAGGCCCCCTCAGCCTGTCCTGCACCCAAACCGGCAATCCGATGTCCGCCAAGGGATGTAGCAGTGTGCAGCAGCAGATGGCCAGGGAGGAACCTGAGCCCCAGCCAGGTGTCACACTGCTCTGGCTCATCCCAGCTCCACTGTACCTGCCGCTGCCACTGCTTGTTAGCGCTGCTGCAGAGGCAGGAGAGGCTGGTGATGCTGCAGCTGTGCTTGCCAGCCATGAGACTGGCATCTGGCACCTGTTTGTCAGCTGAGCGGTGCTCCCACTGTGGGACTGCACTGACCACCAAGGGCAGCTCCTGCATTGAGCACCTGCCCCCTGGGTTGTTTGGTCGTCTGGTGGTTTGGTTGCTTAGGCTTTTATATATATAGATAGACATGCACTGATCATCTTAGAAACAATGCAAAAAATACCTCTGCCACAAAAATATGAACGCCTCATTAGTAGGTTAGTCAAAATTTTATTAAAATATAAAATATTGTCATTGTAAGATGATGTTAATAAACTTTTGTATGTTTGTATTTCCCTGGTCTGACAAAGTCTCACTGCACTTTTTTCCCCCACATAATGTGATATATTCCAACTATCTATAAACCTCAAAAGAAAAACTTTATAGTATACATAGAGAAGATCTAAATCACATTATTTTAATTTTGGAGAAAATATTTGGATTTAATTTGGTGATCTGCCATAAATATGAAAGAATGATTATGTAAACATAACATAACTGTGTTAATGCTAGTAATTATGATTGCATAATACAAATTGCTATTAAAAATAAAGTGTAATGCTGATTAATTATTCTCAGAACCCTTAGTATTTCATATTTTTCCCTTGAGCTTTCATCTTATGTTAAGCCATACTCATTATGCTAGTTAACCAAAACTGAATTAATTTATTGATTGCAAATTCACTTGTCAACATAATTAGTATAATGCACCTCTAAATTTACTCCTCAGTTATACATACAGTTTTCCTTAGAAGTTAATTCCAACTAGCTTTTGAAGTTCTAAATACAGAGAAAAGGTTATAGCAGAAAAATGCACTTAGCAAAAGCAAACAAAAACATATGTAATTGCTCTCAATTGAAACAGAGATGATTACCTCTTTACAGATACAAGTGTGACTACATGAAGTGTTGAACTACTAATGAGCAATCATAGAGCAGGGGAGAGGAAAATGAGGCTTTTGCTCCTGACAAAGAGTTAGCATTCAAATGAACACTCTACAAATCTGAAAAAGCATGTGGGCATGTGCTTGAAGGCGAGCGAGTACAATAAATAGATGGCCATCGTGGCTTCCTTCTCAACATTAGGCAAATTACAACATTTTTCAGACAGAAATAGACATCAAGAAAACATTTCTCCACTTTGAAATATGGCCAACTATTAGGTCTAGTAATAATTAATGTCGTTTTCTAATACCTTTTTTAAATCGAATTTATTTAAACAATACAACAAAATTTAATCAACAATATAGTTGCTGTTGTTTTCTACTACTTGTGCCCAACGCTCAGGAAGCATTTTAATCCCTCTGTTGTAAAATTCTTGTGATTTTGATGCAAAAAATTTGGTCAATGCATTTTTGAGGCATTCTTCATTATTAAATTTTTTTCCAAGAAGAAAGTTTTGCAAAGAACGAAACAAATGGTAATCGGAAGGGGCAATATCAGGAGAATATGCAGGTTAAGGGAGAACTTCCCATTCCAACTGGCACAGTTTTTCAGCAGTGATTCTTGCAGTATGCGGTCGTGCGTTATCGTGGTGAAGAATTACGCCCTTCCGATTAATCAGCGCGGGTTCTTTTTCTCTTAAAGCTTGGGCTAACCTTTCCAATTGGGCACTATACACTGCACTTGTAATGGTTTGGTTAGATGGTAAAAGTTCATAATGAAGAATTCCTTTAAAATTCCACCAAACACACAACATCACTTTTTTCACATGCAAGTCAGGTTTTGGCGTGGGCTGCGGAGCCTCATTTTTGTCCAACCATTGAGGCCGCCTTTACAAATTAACATACAGCACCCATTCTTCATCTCCGGTAACAATTTGCTCTAAAAACGGCAAACGGTTTTGATGAGAGAGGAGAGAACTGCAAATTGTGACTCTTTGATTACGGTTGTTGTCGGTCAACTCATGAGGAACCCATTTTCCAAACTTTTGGACTTTGCCAAGTGCACGCAATTGATTGGAAATTGTTTTTTGTGAACAATTTAAAGTTGTCGCAAGCTCTTGTTGGGTAATTTGAGGATTTTGCACCAAAAGAGCTTGAAGAGCTTCTTGATCAAAATTGGACACACGGCCTCGACCACTCTTGTCATCTAACAAAAAATTTCCCTCGCGAAATTTCTCAAACCAATGCTGGCATTTTCTGGCGCTAACTGCATCTTGACCAAGAGCACTACAGATGTTTTTTGCAGCCTCACTTGCTTTTCTTCCTAATTGGAACTCGTAAAGCATGCAGTGCCGAATATGCTCTTCATCCGCCATCTTCTTAGCCCTAGTTCTGCAACAAAAACCAAACCAAACACAAACTTTTTCAAGCAAAACTTGTTAATTGCACTTCACACGTTCTGTAGATACCACGTGTTTGAAGGTTATGTCAATACAAGTCAACGCCAAGCAAGATTTTAAACGAATGTTAAAAAACGACAGTAATTATTACTAGACCCGATATAAATTACCTTCGCAGTGTTGTTCAGGTGAGAGAGAAGGGCTTTCCCAGTGGTCCCTAATTATATGTGAAAAAGTCTGTTTCTCGTTTGTGAGTGATAAGTACCCTGTTATTTGCCTGAGTGTAGCCAATGTCCAAGAAAAACTCTGCATAGGACATGAGAGGTCATGGGTGAAGGTTATGGGTCTTTTCCTATAGTTGGTGAAGGCACTAAATGAATATAAGTGTGAACACCTTCTCTACAGATTTTATGGCTTTGCTTTCAATGTTCTTAATCTAATATTACTACATTAATCTTAAAAGTCATGTCAATAATCAACCTTTAAGAAAATATTAAAAAGACATTATTTTGAGTGAATATGCGTTATAGGAATCCCATTCCCTTTTTCTTCCTCCTACTCTCATTCCCCATAATTTCTAAATTATGTTGGCTATCAAAAGGGGATAACTAAACTATACTTGCAAGCATATGTATGAAAAACAAATTCTGTAGTTACATGTAAAAATCTCACAGAATATGAACGGCCTTACAATGATGTTTACATACGTACCAACATATATAAATTTAAATGTTAAGTATTTTCTATATGTATGGTTCTGTTACTGAACCTCCCTACCTAAGTACTTTGTTATTATTTTTTCCTGCTTGGATTTTCTTGCCATTAATTCTCTTAAGAATTAGCATTTACCATATACATACATGAACATTTATATATGTCCCATAGAGAATACCTAAGGGTATCTAACAAATATAGTAAAATGATGTCCAGATTGTAATTCATTGTCTCCTTCAAGCCCTTGGCATTTTATTAATGACTGTTCCATATGCCTTAAGCTGAAGGTTTTCTTTATTTTTCCCCCATCATCAAATTTTGTGTTTATAAAAATATTTCTCATATTATGGTGATATTAGAAATTGAGGAGTAAATCTATAGTCTACTCTTTTGTCAATTGCTTGGACTATTATATATGTACTAGAGGCTCAGTCTCCAATATGGGACATCCCTCTCACAATCCAGAGACCCCTTGAGGGATGTCTGACTGCCCGTTTAGGCCCGATCTTACCGGGATCCAGGACTGCTGGCTCCCAACTGGTTGCCTGCCTGCCTTCCTGATTGACCCTAACTGCCTGACAGCCTGATCATCCCCTAACCACTCCCCTAGCAGCCTGATTGATGCCTAACTGCTCCCCTGCAGGCCTGATTGGCCCTAACTGCCCATCCCTAAAGGTCTGGTCACCACTAACTATCTGCCCCTGCAGACTTTGTCCCCCCCACCAAACTCCTCTCCCCTGCAGGCCTGGGTCCCCTCTACTGCCCTTCCCTGCAGGCCTGGTCACCCCTAACTTCTCTCCTCTGCCAGCCTGGTTACCCCAAATTGCCCTTCCCTGCAGGCTTGATCACCCCAACTGCCTTCCCCAGCTGGCCATCTTGTGGCAGCTATCTTGTGTCCACATGGGGGCAGCCATCTTGTGAGTTGGAGTGATGGTCAATCTGTATATTACTCTTTTATTAGATAGGATAGAGGCCTGGTGCATGGGTGGGTGCCAGCTGGTTTGCCCTTGAAGGATGTCCCAGATCAGAGTGGGGGTTCGCTTCAGGCATGGGGCAGCCTGGGTGAGGGGCCTGTGGTGATTTACAGGCTGGCCACACCCCCTGGTGACCCAAGTGGAGACCCTGGTATCTGGGATTTATTTGTATTCTATCATTGAAACTTTGTAGCCTTGAGCAGAGGCCTGGACCAGTCAATGTGTACAGGAAGCTTGGCTTCCTCCATTGCCAAGGAAATTTAAGCCTCCTGTTCACTCTGTGGCTGCAGGCATCTTGGTTGGGTTGATTTGCATACTTGCTCCTGATTGGCTGATGGATGTGGCTTGTGGGTATAGTGGAGATAAGGTCAATTTTCACATTTCTCTTTTATTAGATAGGATAAGTAAAACAAGTTATTATTTATTAGCAATGCTGTAGCAAGAAACATTGCTTGTTTCCTACTATTTTTGCTGGCATAGTCACGATCAGAAAGGTAAAGGTGGAAAAGGGAGTATGTCACATTGCTCTGTTTTTGCAAGAAATATATGTCCTAGGTTTTGCCAAAACTGGTTTGGCTCAGTGGATGTGGACTGAAAGGTCCCAGGTTCGATTCCAGTCAAGGGCATGTACCTTGGTTGCGGGCACATCCCCAGGAGGGGGTGTGCAGGAGGCAGCTGATCGATGATTCTCTCTCATCTATGTTTCTAACTCTCTATCCCTCTCTCTTCCTCTCTGTAAAAAATCAATAAAAATATATTTTAAAATAAAGAAATATATGTCCTAGGTTTTGAATCCATGATATTACCCAGTGTTCTCTATCACTGTAAAATTTGTGACCATATATATTTATATAAAAATATAGATATATATAATTTAAATAATTTAATTTTACATCTTTATTTTTTTAATTTATTTTTATTGTTTAATGTATTACATATGTTTCCCTTTTTGTCCCCTAATTGATCCTCTCCAGCCCACACCTACACCGCCCTCCCCCCCCGCATCCCCAGGCCTTCACATTATTGTCTATGTCTCAAATTATGCATATATACAATAAGGGCTTTGGTTAATCTTTTCCCATCCTAGCTTAATTTACATTTTTTGTTTGCAAATATATGCAAACACACACATACACACACACATATATATCTATTATATATATATATATATATATATATGTATATATTCGTTAAAAATAAAATCATAAAGGAATTTGTGTGAGAGATAAATTTGAAACATTCCAGATATAAAGCTGACATAGATATGTTGGAGGCTAGAGGAGGGGGGAGAGAGGCACCAAAATGTTGTCCTGACATTATCTGAATTGATTATGATATTTACATTGAAGGTTTATTACAAGTGACTTTTAGAGCCAGACTGACAAACAATAACAAAAAACAAAACAAAACAAAAAAAAAAAACTCTGCATCCAAATGAGATCATTCTTTCCAGAGAAGCTAATAATAAATATTAAAACAGGTGTGTACATCATGCATTTAATAGGCATATTAGATAATCATCAAAGCTTTAGGTTCTCCTGTAAGATTATTTTCCTTTTGCCTACATATCTATGTATATGCAACACTCATGGGCACAGGACCCTTTTTTTCTGTACTCCCTTTCCTCCCTCCAATTTTCTGGACATTCTCATTTAAGTACTGTCGTTTTTGGTATATGTTCTATTATCACCTCATTTCACTCTCAGAAGAACCTGATTTAAATAGTAACTTATGTAATTACTCTAAAAATCTAAAATATAGTCAAAACACTTTTCACCTTTTACTTTTTCTTTATGGCAACCAAAAAGGAACATTTAGTATATTTTGCATGTATACAATGTTCAAAGTAATGCAAGGTGGGGCAAAAGTAGATTTACAGTTGTTCATATAGAATATAATACAATAATTAATAAATAACATTAAAAGAATAAAATATGTTTTTCATGTAAACCTACTTTTGTCCTACCCTGTATATTAACCCTGAAATTTAATTAAAAAGTAGAGTTTTCGTTATGGTACATAATTAGAAACTGTTATAATATTGCAACTCACACTGCCCACTCTCAGCAGCTGCCCCTCTTGGACTGGTGGATTCCAGCGGGGCTGAAAGGATTGGGTGCCGCCATCTTGTGGCTACAAGCACTACCATCTTTGTGATGGAGTGATGGTTAATTTGCATATTCACTCTTTATTAGATAGGATTATTTTGCTACCTCTACTTTTAATATACTTGTTTATCCTTTTTTTAAATATATTTTATTGATTTTTTTACAGAGAGGAAGGGAGAGGGATTGAGAGCCAGAAACATCGATGAGAGAGAAACATGGACTAGCTGCCTCCTGCACACCCCCTACTGGGGATGTGCCCGCAACCAAGGTACATGCCCTTGACCAGAATCGAACCTTGGACCTTTCAGTCCACAGGCCGAAGCTCTATCTACTGAGCCAAACCAGTTAGGGCAGACTTGTTTATCCTTGAATCCACAGCAATATTAACAAATATGCACATATGTAACAATCATTAGATAATTTTAATTTCTCTAAAGACTCATGGGCACAGAACCCTTTTCTTCTGTACTTCCTTTCCTCCCCCTTCCATTATGAATAGTCAGAATGCTCTCCAAGACATCAAATTTAACAATTCCATTTTGTACACTTTTTGTTGAAATTCATCAAAAGGCTGTCTTCTGAAGAGGACTTTGGAAATCAAATTATGAAACATAAGTGACACATGTGCCTTCTCAACCCATTGATGTGATGGTGATCAGAAGGAATTGGGAGAAATGAAGGGTTCCATACTAGAATGTTCCTACATGGAAGGCACTTTCAGATAGAACCATTGTCACATGTGTGTAGTTTATTCAACACTACTGTATATATAGTGGACAAACTTAAGTCCTTACTTGAAGCATCTAGTCTTCTTAGACATTTAGAAGTGCACAGAGTATGTTAAAAGTAGAGTAGAGCCTTAATCAGTTTGGCTCAGATAGAGCATTGGACTGTAGACTGAAGGGTCCCAGGTTTGATTCCAGTCAAGGGCATGTACATTGGTTATGGATACATCCCCTGTTCAGGGGTGTGCAGGAGGCAGCTGATTGATGTTTCTCTCTCATTGATGTTTCTTATTCTCTATCCCTCTCCCTTCCTCTCTGTAAAAAAATCAATAAAATATATTTTACTAAGTAGGGGTAGTAAAACAACAGATTTTGTAGATATCCTTCTGTCAAAATTCATTTTAAATACTATGCTTTGGAAATGGATGACCAAATCACCTCTCCAAGCGTTACACATTATTATAATAATACTGGTTCAGGGAGGAAGGAGAAGAAAGTTTAAAGGGCTGTATACCAGTATGCTTACAGTTAGGCAAGATTAACCATCTTCCCATGTGCCTACACATTTTGACTTAGCTGAGTATATATTGTATGTGAAGGAAAAATGTTCTAATTTACAACATCTAGTCTTCCTACATGTTACAGAGGTTGCCAGGGTAGACAGAAGTGGTTAGTAAACAAGTACATGGTATACAGTCCATCTTAAATTCCTAAGGAAAACTGTTCTGAAAACATGAGAAGTAAAATGGTTAAAAATCCCCTCTCAGCATTACAGATGCTTATTGTATTGTTCAGGGTGTTGTTAGACATGAGAAGGGTAAGGATTCTAGGCTAGAAAGTTCCTTCCTATTCAGAAGACACTTTCAGATCATAGTCTCTGTATGTAGTTTAATCAAACTTAAACTCTTATTTGAGATGGCTCATCTTTCTAGATGTTTGAAAGTGCAGAGCATATGCTAAAAGAGTTAAAGTGACACCCTTGAAGTATTTTTTCTGTTAATTCAAAGCAATAGTGGTGCAATATATTTTAAAGGTGGGAAACAAATATAAAAAGTAAGTTCAAAAGAAATGTAGAGGTTATCTAACATATTCAAATGTGTCTTCTATTTTATATGAGGGATAAAATGACTCAGTGTCTTAGACATGCTGATGTGATATATAGAGCTAGTATTTCAGAAATGAAACAGAGTTTGGAGAAAATAAAGTGATCATGTGGCCTGCTGTACCAGAATCAGATTAGAAGTCAATTAAGTTAACCTGATAATTCAATTTACTTTACCATATCACACAGTCTTTAAATACTAGAGTAATTGGGCATAGTTGTATGCATTCTAGGTATAAAAATCTACAAAGATTCCCCAAAGCTGTGAAACAGAAGAAAAAGAAATTAATCATAATTAAATCAAAATTTTAAGTAAAAGATTTTATATATTTATAATTATATATTTATAATTATATATATATATATATAATTCTTTACCTGAGCAATCATTTTAGCTTTCTCTTGTATGTAAAATAGTAAAATGGAATAGGAATTAGGCTTTTTTTCTTCCTAAAATATAATTATTTCTAAACACTATTCTTAGGGAACCATATAATTTTGGTATGTGTTTTAATTTAAGTCACTCCCAGTCTGCTTCTCTCTTAATTATTTTAAAATGCTGTTTTGAGATTAATTTCAGTGGTACTAATGTATATAATTTAAACAAAGACATGGAATAACATTACTACAGGCTTATATAACACTTAAGAAAAGTAGCTTAAATTGAGAAAAAGTGGAATTAGGCACCACATATTAAAATTTTAATTCCTTCCTACTGTGTTAAGAAAAGGGATTGACATAAATACTTTACTTGTGAATTGAAGTGCTAGGGGTTTACATGAGCAATCAAGTAAGGGTTATCAAAGACAAAATAATAATAGCTGTTCCTTAGGGAGCTTTGAATAAGGTTTATAAATACACTCAAATTGTTACTTTTTGCAATCTTAGATTTTACTGCTTATTCTTATATTTACCTATTTCTTCTTGTAAAGTATAGAAAATAGTATACATTTTCTTCCAGGTATATAATTGCAAAATGGTGCTAATTTAACTTAGTGTAATGATTTCCTTTGGTTCTATTGAAGTAATCTTTGAACGATCACCAATATTAAGAAAAGAAGGTTTAAAAATAATTAACAAGGTTATGGGAAATGTCCCAAAGAGGCAAGTCCGTAGAAACAGAAAGTCAAATGGTAGCCGCTGGGGGCTGGGGAGAGGTAGGAAGGATGCGTGATTTCTTTTGGAGATAACGATAACGTTATACAATGAGAGTGTTGAGATGTGTACATAACCCTGTGAATGTATTAAAATAACTAAATTAACAAAACAGTATTTGTGCATGAATTAAAACTAAGTTCTACAACATTTGCCTATTTCATTGGTTAAAATACCCAAAACTTTTTCAGATGCTTATACTCTTTAGGACAATAAATTACCTCATCAAACCATAGTTTAAAAGCCTAAATAGGGTTGGGATGATTTATTAGTAGTTATATCAGTATTTACATCAGTGCTATGAGAATATTTGCACCATTGATATCTATGATTAAAACTTTGAAGAAGAAAGGCAGAATAGTAGCAAGAATAATATGTTTATCTTTGGACTTTTGCAAACGTAACAAATTTAAACTCAGGGAATACATACCATTTTGCACATCACTTTTCATTTCATTGCAGGTATTGCTATCAGTTTATGTTTAGAATTTACATCATTCGAATAGTAGTTCCACAAAGTTCTATATTGAAATTTATCCGGTGATAGGAGAGTCCAATTAATCTACTTTCATAAATTTGTATTTAAGATCTGAACTAGTATCCCATTTGATAAAGTTTAAAAAGACTGATTTTAAAGTAAGCATTTAATGAACAGGTTTTGAGCTAAGCTCTGGGTCCCAGAGTGTAAGTTAAGTTGCTCTTTATGCTAGAGAATAATTACCTAATCTGTACCTTGAACTGGGATACTCTTGAAGCAGAAAATAAGTGGTGACGCCATTCTCTTTAATGGGATGTGTATGATCTTGTCTTTATTTAGTAGTATTAAAGTTTGAATAGTTTAACCCAGAAATGGGTGATGCAGTAGTTTCCATGTATACCCTTGATATAGTTTCTAGCTTTTGAGTGCTAATAGAAGGTTTCTGAACTTGAGCCTGACTCTCAATCTAGAAAATCTCAGTTTTTAGTCTAGTTAAAAAAAAAAAAAAAACCAACATACACAAAAAGAACTAATTTGTCCATAACATTCCTGTTTGAGATAAGCTATACATTTATATTTTTACCATATTTTCCGGCGTATAAGACAACTTTTGAAATGAAAAAAAAGCCTGCTCAGATTGGCCAGAGTCAGAGAGGTGGTCTATTAAGAAAAGAACTAGTGTTGCCTCGGAAGTGGGGGGTAGTCTTTAGCAAATATAGGCCTAAACCTATGTTTTAACTGTAAAATTAGGGGGTCGTCTTATACACCAGAAAATACAGTATTTAAAATTAGTAGTTGTTTTAGCATCTTCTTTGCTATCAAATATATTATGTGTGAATGAAAAAAAGAAATTCATCCTTTCAAGTGCTATCTTTTTACCACTCTGAAAGTGGTTCATCTTTTCTGAGACCTGTGTTCTCCTAAAAAATGAATCTATTATACCTTTGGTCATCAAAGCAAATAGCATAATTCCTATTCCATTTTATTATGCTTCTGGTTTACTATCAATCTTACATCAACTAAGACCTCTTATGCCCTTCTGCTAGTCACCTCTCAATCCCTCTTGGAATAATTTTCCAATGAATTGACTGGGTGGGTCCTTCTGAGAACTTCCTCTGTCTTCAGGACCCATGGTGGATGTACTGCCTTAGAAACTGCACAAAAAATAGAAGATCTAAATCTACGAGTGGGGAAATCCTATGTTATTGTGTGCTTTCTTTTTCTCCCCAGTGAGAATTATGTTTTTTATGGAATTTCTTACTCTTTTTGGCACCAGCTTGATAGCTAAAACACTATACTCACTATCAACAAGTAATCTGTGTAGGAGATACAATGCCTTCCCACAAATAATCAACTTCTTATAGCACAAGTCCCTAAGTCAAGCATGTTAAACTCACAGCCCACAGGCCAGATGCAGACCACAATGTATATTTTTGCAGCCCAGCCAATATAATGATATGCAAGAAACATTTTAATAAAAATTTCATAACTTAATTTTTACAATATGCCGTTATACATAATCCGACACAGCCCAGAGGCCTGGACTGGCTGGGGCAGTGCAGAATGGGGTAAGTGTCCTACCCCACCCCTGGCCACTGGGCACCTATTTATGCAAATTAACCTGCCATCTTTGTTGGGTTACTTTGCATATTCACTCCTGGTTGGCTGGTGGGCATTGTGAAGGTACAGTCAATTTGCATCTTACTCTTTTATTAGTGTAGATTCTAAAAATTTACTTGAGAAATATGGGGAGAAGTATAATCTGACAAGAAGGTAAAATAGGGGACCGAATAGTAGGTTATTTGCAATTTGTGGCTTCCTCACTTAGTGGTTGCAATGATCAAAGCTTGAGTTAAGTAACAGGAGATTGTTATTTTTGCAAGGTTAAGAATCTGCTGGTATTTTGACTACTTATAAATCATACATATATTTTTAGTGTTTCCTCCATATGTAAAATATAGATTCAACTAATATTTTAAAAGACTAGATTAAATTAATTTAAAATTATTTAGTCACCACAAATTGTTATCTCAACTTTCTTATCAGGACTTAAGTTTCTGCCAAAATTTGTTTTTTTTTAGTAGATACTATTGATAATATATAGTTCACATTCACCAAATTTCACATCTTGCATTACAGAAAACATTGGGTCTTTAAAAATGAACACAATACTAACATATTTATTTCATAGAATTATAGTTTCATAGAACCTAATATTGTAATAATCAATTAAATTCTTATAAATAAAGAATATCTAGAACATATTAAATAACAACTATTTCATTTATTTAAAACTATAGATTTTAGAATATGAGAGAGCAGAAAAAGCTGTAATACAAGGATGGAGAGTGGAACCTCTAAAGCAATCCAAAGACTACCTTCTGGTGACCATTGTTCAGGCTCTCTGTCCTGTCACAGGTAGATTACTGAAAAACTTACATTGCCAATGGTAGAGCCTTGGGATAAGGATCCCTACCTTCCATGAAATAAATTTAAAGTGAGACTGCAATTGAAGTCAAGGCTTGCAGAACAACTCCAAACATTTTTGCTTACCAAGGGAACCAGATAACACCTGGAGCTGGCATAAAGTCACAGTGCTTAACAGACAGAGAGCAGAGAACTGGCAGACTTGGCAAAAAGAATGGCTTTTGGATCAAGGATATTCAATTCCCTTTATTTCTTTTTTTCTTGGAACTACACAGGATTTTTTATACTCAATGCATTTTCAAGTTGATCTCAACTTTCTACTACTAATGTGAGTGGTAGTAAAGGATGTCATATTTTAGATAGATTTATATCACTTCTAAATTTGTTGAATTTGCTCTAATAATTTCAACTCTGCAATTACTCATTGAAAAATAAACATGTTATAAATATAACTGAGGGGCCAGATTATTATGATCTCTGAACACATAATAATTGGGCCACTCAGTATATATCCTATATAATAAAAGGCTAATATGCAAATTGTCCCCTCAACAGGAGTTCAACCAGCAGGCAGGCCGGCCAACCACCCATGTCCCCTCCCCCTGGCCAGGCTGGCCAGACCTCAAACCAGTGAACATGCAGTCTGTGGCTACAGACCGCCTGTGGCTACTCTCTCACTATGTAAATTCATTTCTAGGATTTGCTAGGGATGTTGGAAGGCATAAATAAGGAAGATGCTCCAGTGCTATTTAACGAAGTACTGCCCTTGTTTTCTATAGTTAGGTTTTTACATCACCCTATTATGTTTTAAATTAAAGAAAAAAATCTGTTACGAACTCCAAGGATAATTATATACAAATAATTACTTGCCACCTTGACTAAATCTGCTGGTATATTTAGCTCTTATATAAAAAGATGGTTAAATTGGTTTGGTCCATTTATTTTATATACTCTAGGTTTCTGGATTGTGTAATTGATTAGAGGGTTTATACTAATGTTGCATACATCTTTGAAAACAGAGCAAGTGAATACAAAATGAGCTTATATAAAGGCTCAATGTGCTTTATATTAAGAATCCTTGGCTTACTCAATAGCCTACTAAAACATAATATTGAACTCCAAAATCAAACTTCTTATATATGTAAACATTATTCATGGGAATTGTTATGATCCTCTATAAGGTTCTTCTTAATGCTTTATAGATCATTCATTTTACAAACATGTTTTTCATATTCAGATAGCCAGACGCTAGTTGATAATACTGAGTGAAAATCGTTCCCCAGAAAATCAACTTTATTTACTCACAGTACCAATGCCAAAAATTAAAACGAACAAGGCTGTTTGGTTGTTGTCTCATAACTTCATCAAATCAAGGAGATTTCATAGAATGAACACAATCACTTTTGTATGTAGCACACAAAAAGTGAAACTAAATAGAATTTTTTCCCAAGAACATATTCTTCATATATTGTATCTACAATCTTCCAATGCCTTTGATAATATACTTAACAGTCTTTAAAAAGAAAGCATAAAACACGATTTTAGCTCAACACAATTTACTTAAATTTGAAGAGAGATAACACTAGTTAGAAAAATAGTATTTTTTCCTAATGTGAATAAAACCCACTAACTGATTTCAAAACCAAATTATTCATGTCAATTTTAAACTCAATTACTTCATTTATAATTACTGTTAGAATTTTTCTTCACTATTAAAAATATTAAATGAGTCAAAGAAATAATATATATTTGAGATAGCAAAAACATTAAAAAAACTTGATCATTAACATGTATTTAACTCTAGGAGAATAAACAAACAGCAACAACAACAACAAATAAACCAAAATAATAAGTATATGACTTACCGTATCTATTGTGTTTTATTTCCTTTATATGACATGATTTTTGAACAAATTTTAGGTTTAAAAGATTTAGTAATGGACACTGTCCCTGAATTTTTCATTTTTGTTTTCAGTTGCCAATCTTCACTTAGGGTTTTATATCCTTTATTTTGAATCCTTTTACAAATACTGTAGTCTACTGAGGAAATAAGTATTTTAAAAAAAATAAATACAAAAAATGGATGCAATAATTTAGCTGGAGTGTATGGATATGACCCACCAAATTTTGGTAGAGGAATCGGTCTGACTTCATTGTGACTGGAAAGTAGTAGCAGGTACGTTTTGGTAAGTTTTGGTTTGGGACTATAGTAGAAGCAGTTCCAGCATGACTTAGGAAGTTTTGTGTCATTAGAGCCAGAAAGACTGGGAAGAAATAAACAGGACCAACTTTCATTACATTGAAATATTTATAAAAACCAAGGTTCTACAAGAAAAAAAAAAAGCCTAAGGAAATAATTCAGAGTAGAATTAGACTCATTATATCAATGAATCTTAAATAATGAACTACTACAGAGTATTTCATATAACCTAATTAAGTCATAAAAGGTGATGGAGTTATATTAAAAAAAAGGTTAAACTTTTAAATTAATGTCAAGAGAAAAATTTAAAAACAGCCTATTGTTAGGGTGCAGATTTTGAAAACCCTATTGTAGAAAAAACTATCAATAGGGCTGTGCTATTTCTTCTTACATTTGTGACAAAATGCCTCACAGGTTCTTAACTTCACATCTCTGGCAATGTTTACTAAAGTCAAATTTCAGTGTTCTGAGAAATCCACAAAATTGAAAGAAAAGAGACTAAATACATTACTTTTATTAGTAATATATTTGTATGTCATAGAAATAATCAGTTTATTATTTGTTAGAAGTGCAAATGCCTTTTATCTTCAAGAATTTTACAAATTATAGAGCAGCATTGCCTATACAATTTTCAAATATGCAATTTAGTAATTTACTGACACTTGTGATTTTATTTTAATAGTAGAAGATTACAACATTTTAAAGAATTTTGGGACATTTAAATTAATTTAAAACACTACAAGCTTTTAGTTTAATTTGCTATGATTGTTTAAGTAATTTACAGGTTGGTTAGTGAGATTAAAACAAATGGGTTGAATAGACAAGTCAGACTCACATAGATTACAAATGTAATCCAGACCTAAATTTTATCTACTACTTTAAGGATATATACAATTAAAAAAATGTAATTCATTGGGAATAAATCTAAGCTGTTCATAGCAATGACAGTGATACTAAATACCACATGATCTCACTCATTTATGGAATATAATGAACAACATAAACTGATGAACAAAAACAGATCTAGAGACAGAGAAGCATCAATCAGATGCTCAAACCTCAGAGGGAGGATAAAGGAGAGTGGGGGTAAGAGGGAGAGATCAACCAAAGGACTTGTATGCATGCATGTAAGCCTAACCAATGGACAGAGACAGCAGGGGGGTGAGGGCATGTATGGGGGGGGGGGCAATGGAGAAATATGGACACATATGCAACACCTTAAACAATAAAAAATGAGAGAAAAAATTATATTTTTCTCAGTATAGTTATAATGCTCTTTTACCTATAATTAACATTTATTATAGATACTCCTTGGAGAAATACAGCATTTAGTTATCATCCAAAATGATTAAACATCAAACATACATTGTACAGACACAGATACACATACACTCATATTGAAAGGCAAAGCCCAGTGTGACTAGCTAAAGTTAAATTTGCTTTGTGCTGATGGACTTGAAATGTTAATAGGGAAGCAGACAAAACAGTCTAAAAAAAGACATTAAAAAATGTATATTGTGTTTGGCGAAGGCATGGCTGTCTGTTTGACAGAGCCTGCCCTGTTTAGTTGGTGGTAAGGTGAATGAACGTCTGAACCTGGAGGAAACCAACTTCATGAAGGCCTGTATTTAGGGTAAAAGAATGGGGACTTGTTTTAAAGAGAAGTCAACAAGGGAGCTAATAAAGAGTAGCAAAGAATGGTTGAGGTAATAGAGTCAAATACTGGACTAAGAAGCCGGTGAAAACACAGCTCCAGGTTGAAGGCAAACCTTCAAAAGGGATGAAGAGGTGAGGGGGATACAAAGAGAAAAGCTGTGCTAAGCAGTCACTAACGTGAACCCCATTGCCACCACATTAAATGATAAAATGCCCTCTCCTTTTCCCCTATATACAGAGAAGGATATTTGCACAAACACTTGTAAAGTTCTATCATATGGGATAGAAGTACAGAGGTAACAAGCTTCTGGAATCTAGATGTGGTGGGAGGGGACTGCCACTTCTGTGCTGCCACTTGGCCCACAGAACCTGCTGGATGGAGGTTGAATAGCGGCCCCCACTGAATCCTGAGAGCGTTACTCATACATGTAATGCAAAATAACATGAAGTGAGAAGCAGATTCTACTCAGAGACTTTTTTCCCCGTTTAAATTTGATGCTCTTTTTACAGCATCATCCATTTCTCAGAATAATTAGATCATTTTTAGAAATAAAAAAAAAAATGTCAAATTGCCTTTTATGCTTTTTTCTTCCTTTCCTACATGGAAATGTGTACTATAAAGTAACATTCCATTTCCAGTTAAATAGTTTTAAAAGAATTTCCACAGAAAAGTAGGCAAGTATTTTAACACAAAGAAATCTTATTTAAAATATTTTATATATTTGCCTAATGTACATATGCTACACAATAAGAAAAAAAATAGTTATTTTCTTTAATATAAAAGGCAGAAAAAATACAAGAAGTAAACTTTAAAAATAAATATAATGTCTTTTCATAACATGTGTAGATTTTTCTTTGGAAATATATATTCACTAAAAGCCCAGGGCATGAAATTCGTGCATGGGTAGGGTCCCTAGGCCTGGCCAGCAATCAGGGCCAAATGGGGCCTTCTGGCTGCCGGCTGGGGCCTCCCTTCCCTAGCTGTCCGCTGCTGGCCAGGGCCTCCCTTCATTCTGCACTGCCCCCTGGTAGTCAGCGCACATCATAGCGAGTGATAGAACTCATGGTCTCCTTGTGGAACACTTGCGGGGACTCTTTGCATATTACCCTTTTTAGATATAGACTATTTTAATTGAGCATTAGGTCAAAAATATTAATGAGTGGAATTAAAAATCACTTTCTGGCCCTAGCCAATTTGGCTCAGTAGAGTGTCAGCCCTCAGACTGAAGGGTCCTGGGTTTGATTCCAATCAAGGGTATATACCTCAGTTGGTCCCTTGCCCTATTCAGGGTGCATGTGGTAGGCAATAATTGATATGTCTCTTTCACTTCTCGCTGTCTCTTCTCCCTTCTCCCACTTTCTCTAAAAAACCATTTGAAAAATATCCTCGAGTGAGGATTAACAACAATTAAAAAAGCTCTTTCTGCCTGAATCAGAAGTTGGGATTAAAGGTATAAGACAAAGGTGTTTCTAAATCATGTGAGTAGGTTTAAATCTTTTCTTCTGAATGTATTTTTTATACATAATAAGAATTTATATGACAACCAATTATGAACAAACTAGAGGCCCAGTGCATGAAATTCGTGTTTGGGGGAATGGGGTTCCCTCAGCCCTGCCTGCAACCTCTTGCAATCCAGGACTGCTGGCTCCTAACCACTGGCCTGCCTGGCTGCTTATCCCTAACCACTCTGCCTGCCTGCCTGATTGCCCCGAACAGCTCACCTGCCTGATCACCCCTAACCTCTCACCTGCCTGCTTGATTTCCCCTAACTACTTGCTTGCCTATCTGAACACCTCTAACCGCTCTGCCTGCCTGCCTGATCACCCTAACCACTTGTCTGCCTCCCTGATTGCCCCTAACTGCTCGCCCACCTGCCTGATTACTCCTAACTGCCTCTTCCTCAGCCCCCGCCACCAGGGCTTTGTCTGGAAGGACATCCAGAAGGTTGTTTGGCTGTCTGGTCTAATTAGCATATTACACTTTTACTATTATAGATAACTGGCATATGTCCCCAAGTGGTTCAAAAAACATCTAGTTTAACACAGGCTGAAGTTATAGTATAAAATAAGAAAACAACAAAATGTTATATTTTTAAATCTGATATGTACATGTTAAAATACAAAAGGAATGGCATCGTATTTTAAAAAACAAAACATGGTACATATAAACTTAGCCAAATTATTTAAAATAAGATAAACTTGATTACTCTTCTACTTAAAAATTATATAATTATAAAATTATACTCAAGCCTTCACCTATTAAGACAATGTCCTATTAAATAATCACCATATATTTTTATATTAGTATATTTGTTTAAAAACTTATATTAAAAATTTGGTTAATATACAATAGTTTAACAAATATATAAAATACCATTTTAATAGAAGTGTTTCTTCTTAAGAATAAGTTTTGACTAATCCTTAACAATTCTCCTCTACATGCCAAAATTTATATATTGTGTCACAACCAATATATAGCATAGTTATTTTTAAATTAAATTAAATATACCCTTAGATTTTAATTTTTTTCTAACTTACTAGTAATGTAAACCAAAAAAGCATTCTATATTAATATAGAATAAAAACAGAAATTTTATTGTAAATATGTTTCTTTTAATCATTTTAGTGAGAAATGTGTAAAAGAGTATGATAAAAGCAAATGTATATGAATATTTATATATTAGAAATATGGACAAATATGTAACCATATTAATAATGGCTCTCTGTGCTAGTTGATATTATTTTTAAATAAAGTTATCTTTAAAAGATTTTATGTAGTATATGATACAGTTTAATGACTATGTCTTATATTTGTCATCAGAGAAAAAGAATGAGTATATATGTTCTTATTCTTATAAAAATGGAGAGAAAAAAAGAAGTGAGGAGGTGGAACAAGAGGAGGTGAGGGAGAGGAAGAGAAGGAGATAAGGATGGAGTCATTGTGGGATTACTTAACTTAGTCTCTTGTCTTCTGTCTTTGATTTTTTTTATTTTTTTTTTTGGAACTCAATTAAATTGTAGATGGATACTCACCATTATTTTGCATTTTCCCATTTTTATAAGTAAATATAATCAAAAACTGTGTATAAATCCAAAGGTGTCTAAAGTCATTTACACACACACACACACACACACAAAAAAAAAAAAAAATTGGGCTCTTAAAAATCAGAGAACTTTTTGGGTTGGAGAATGTAATAAACCAAATAATTAGAACATTGTCATCATTGAGAGTCATTCATTATTTATTTTTACTGTTGTCTTCATCAACATTAAAAATTCATCCTTAGAGAAAATCAGAATATCCAAAGCAGGGTCTGGTAATTCACATTTTAACAATAAAATATATTTTATTTTTATTTTAAATCTTGAGAATCTATTATCTAGACTAGTGGTCTGCGGCACAAAATTTGTGCACAGGGGAGAGTTTCCTCAGCCCAGCCTGCACCTTCTTCACTTGGGGATTCCTTGGGGGATGTCCAATAGCTACATGGATCAGACCTAAATTGGCAGTCAGACATCCCTCTCGCAATCTGGGACCACTGGCTCCTAACTGCTCAATTGCCTGCCTGCCTGATCACCCCAACTGCCCTCCCCTGCCCACCTGATCTTACCCCCAATTTCCCTCTCTGCCTTGGTCCTCATCACCATGGCTTTGTCCAGAAGGAAACTGGATGACCAGAAGATGGCCAGTCGACCCAGTCTTATTAGCATATTACCCTTTTATTAGTATAGATAGATTATATAGGATAGGGTTGCTTAAAGGGGGGGAACCTTTTGCAGCAGGAGGAAATGCTCTTGGCAGATAATCCCTATATTTGGACAGATAACCAGCCATATGCACTATACTGCCAATGTGGTCATTAAAAAATCGAACTGCTTTCTTAGACCTTACACCAGACAGTTGTTGCTCTTAAAACCCCTCCTCCGCTCCCACCTTAGGTTCTGTCTTTGCAGTTCATCTAGATTAGGTTCTGATTGGTTGGTTTCTGTGCCAGTGTCAAAAGCTCCACCTCCTAGGCAGCCATTGTCTCCTCACACTTCACCCAGATTTGGTTCTGATTCGTCAGTTTCTATGCCAGTCAGCATCTCCAGGCTTATCTCCGAGCCTGATCAAAGAGGCAGGCGCCTCCCGTGGAGGCCCAGAGAGAAACAGAGGCATGGCTACTGGCAAAGCTCAGAGAGAAAGAGATGGGCAATGGCTTATCAACAGCTGCCGTGGAGGCTGCAGATCAGACCCTGCCTCTCTCTTTGGGCCTCTTTCCAGGCCTGATCTACAACCCCTTCAGCAGTTAGTACTGGGTTGTTGTGCCCGCAGCAGTGGCAGTCAGTGCTGGGTCACCAAGGCAATGCAGCACTGACTGCAGGACTGACTACTGGTCGGGTGAGCCTTCAGTCATTACAGATCCTGGGTCTTCATACATTAGGACATGCTGACAGGGTTATACACAGAATGTATAGTTTGGGTGTACACATGGATGTTCAGATAAGCAACTAGCTGCAGGATCTACAGGATGCTCACCCAGTGAAGTAACACTTGACATGAGTGTTCAGCATGTATCAGAGACTAAAAACAAAGGCAGAGGTTGGAGTATGTAGGAGTTACAGACAGTTTGGAAATGTAGAAAACATTTGGATAATGCAGTTAGTTCTTTTTTTAAAAAAAAATATAGTTAAAGCTAGTGCATCTTGGGAAGTCTTGGGAAATGTGAGAGATAAAATCATAAAACAGAACTCATGAAAGAGTATGTCAAGATAAAGAGTATAAAATGAATCCTAAATGGGAGTTATTAGATAGCTTTAAAAAGGAAATGTCACAGTGCAATTTGTACTGTTTTCTTGGCTTATCTAATATATTTTCCCCTCTGCCCATCCACCCATCCATTCACTCACCTTTTCATTTCATTTGTCCATTAACTTATCTATTTATCATCCTGAGACCAACTGCCCCCGCAAACACATACTAAAGAACAATATGTTATAATTTGCAACTATAAACAAGTTTGGAGAATAAATAATGGACTTTTTATTGTATAAGTTAGGGTGTTGATTTTTTTGTGTGATTTGCTCTAGCAAGGAAACATAATGCCACTGGGTATATCTTGAGGCAAACTTTGTCTCTACTACTTGTAACTCTTTTCTGTGTCCTCACTGAATCTTGTAAAAGTATTATCCATTAATAAAGACAAAGTACATTGGCTATTATAGTTAATTTCAAATTTATCAAAGAGGAAAAACCATTTCTCTGGTTTTTCTTTGATTAGTCTTCAATGCATATCAGCTTTTAATAAGAATCTGACAGTGCCTTCTTTCTGTCATAGTCAGCCCTTGTGCTTTCTCTCAGTTCTGTTATCACTTTAAAAAGAAGAAAAGATGCAAGCTTTTACCTTAGGTCATCTTAAGATAGCTTTTTAATGAATGATTGAAGAGTTCCAAGAACATTTGTAACATCACTGCAATCAGATAATGCAAGATTTATATACTATTCTGTGTAATAGTCAAAATGATATATTAAAGAGATACTGTAATTGAGGGGCAAAAACATAGAGTTCTGGGAATGAGTTTAATTTGATCACATAATTTTAAATGATGCACATTACTAATTAATGTATTATGCTCACATATAATTTGTTATATAAATTCACACAGAAATGCCATATTAAATGAACATGATTAGCATTACCTTAATAAATATCAAGTAAGTTATTGCCAGGCCAATTATTTTGAAAGCATTCATGATTTATTAGTACTCCACAGAGTATGTCAATAATTAATAAATATTTTTAAATAACCATGTCTTAGTATGGTAGAGTGTTCACATAGAAGACCCATCTGTTTCCCTTTGCAATGTAACTTTATAGTCTCCTGTCAAGAAATTGGAGTGTATTTCTTTACTTCTTGAACCTGGACTAGTTTTGTAACTTGTTTTTCACAATTTACAAAATTGACTGTATATCTGGGGTCTTGCATATTTGCTCTCATTCTCAGGAGATATTTCCCCCAAATCAAAATGAAGATCCTCAGTCTCTTATAGAGCAGCTTGAATAGTATTTTAGAGCAAACGTCAATTGTCAGAAGAACTCCTATTGCTATACTAGAGGCCCACTGCACAAAATTCAGGCATGGGTAGGGTCACTAGGGCTGCCCAGAAATCAGGGCTTAGCAGGTTCCCTGCCACCTCCTTCCCTCACTCCCTCAGTGCCTTGCTGCCGCTGCCTGTCACCCTCCATGTTCTGCACTGTCCTCTGGTGGTCAGTGCACATCATAGTGAGCTATTGGGAACACACTTTGTATATTAGAGTTTTAAATATATAGATTGGACCATGAAGCCACAGTTGAGAGACACAGATGAGTGTGTGCACATAAATCACCCAGGAGAGACAACCAGAGGGCTCACAATCAGAGGGCTCAACTGACCCCAATCTAATTGATGAAAATCATGAGTAAATGTTAGAATTATTGTTTTAAGCCATTACATTTCTGGGTGGTTTAATATTCAGCAATCAATAGATACACGTAGATAGCATTATAAAATTATTCTTTCATATATATGTCTTTTTACAAGTTCATTAGATGGCTTAGGTATAGTAAGAAAATATGAGACAAAATCATCAGATAACACAATAAATTATAACAGTAATTAATATTTTATATCATTACTATGTACTAAGGGTATTACTACATGTGTTTTATATTTAGGGTAAATAATCCCAGATAACAGAGAAAAAAAGTTATAAGGAGAGCGACCTCTACTTTATATTCGTATACAGAGAGAGGCACAATAAATATGAATAACTTAAGCCATGTGACAAAACCAAAATTGATAAGCCCAACTGTGTCTGATTTCAGAGAATATGTTTCTTAAGTAAAGCATATTGTAAATTGAATCATCGCTATTGATTGTGTAGCTTTCTATAGAAATGACTTCCACTCGGTCAATAAATGTTGAAAAATAATAGAAAAATACATATTCTCTGCCCTTGGTTCCTGGAAAAAGAACTTAAAAAACATTTGGAAATTTTTAAATGATAAGAGCACTAAAAGCATATTTTGTTTGAATATTTGTCTTTGACCCAAGTTCCTGACAGTATTGCTAAATCCCTTGGAATTTCCTAAGAAATCGGAGTGTCTTTCGTTCTAAGGAGACAATTTTGGGCTTCTTAATAGCTTCAGGTCACCAGTGGTTATGAGTGAGAGGAAGGGGTGGGTACAAAGGTTCCTTTGAGAGCTGGTGGAACTGTTCCATGTCCTAACTATGATGGTGGTTACATGAGCATACATGTATTAAAATTCATAGAATTTTACCTGATAGTAAATTTTGATTCATGATCATGGAAAATATTTAAAAAGTATTAATAAAATAAATACAGTATTGAATTCAAATCAGGCATTTAGATCACCTTACTAAAATGCTATTTTTAGAACTGAAATTACAGTAACTATTATTCTGAATTAAAAGGCTTTTCTAAGTTTTAATTAGACAAAAATTAGTTTGCATTAATCATTTCTGAAGTTTCAGCTGTAAGTTAAATAATCTTGAAGCCCTTGTCTTTTTTGTTTGTTAATACTCACCGGAGGATACTATTCCACTGATATTTAGGGGGAGTAGGAGAGAGAGGGAAAGATAGAGGGAAACATCCTGTGAGAGAAACACATGGATTTGTTGCCTACTACAAATGCCCCCACCAGGGCCTGAGTGGGGAAGAGCCTGCAATCAAGGTTCATGCCCTTAACCAGAATCAAACCCTAGACTCTTTGGTCTGCAGGCCAAAGCCCTATCCACTGACCTAACCTGGCTAGGGTTTGATGCCTTTCAGCATGACAAAAAGGTTAGGAAACTTAAAGAACAAATGAAGTGAGGATGAGGGTCTTGAGTGGAAGAAAATATTCTGTTAGAGAAAGCAACTGTTCCAAAATCCTTATTTTACCAATATTACCTATACTACTCACAAGATTAAAAAAAAAAAAAAAAAAAGCTACAGTATTATTTTTAGACTAGAGGTCCAGTGCCTGTGCAGTGGGGTTCCTCAGCCTGGCCTGACACAATCTCTGGGTCCAGGGTGCGGGTGAAGCAGATTTCGGCTGACAGTGCCCCAGCAGCAACCTAACCCACAGCTGATTTCACAAGGAATCAGGCTCCCTCTTCTACTGGTCGGATTATCTGCCCCCTGGAGGTCATTGTGCATCATAGCTACCAGGCAAATGGTTGAATGGTTACCTAGGCTTTTATATATAGATTCTTAGTCATTTTAGTAATCTACAGTCACAAATTATGAATTAATCTTTTTTTGTTTGTTTCTATTTATCTAATTTATTTTTTTACATGGAAATATCTTTGGTTTAAAATGTTTTCTGGTTTCTCTGAGGATTAGTAAAACATGTGGTCTGTGTTCCTTACCCATTTGTCTTGTATAAGTCTGTTCATATATAACTATATTTAATTTTAAAGTATGTTAACCTATTAACCCCAAAGTTATTTGTATCACCATTTATATCTCATAACTTACAATACCAAAGATTTATAGTGCACCTACTATTCACCAGGGGGTTCTCACAACACCAATTAAGATAGTTTTTACATTGCATCTGTGAGGAAGCTGAACAAAGTCTTTAGAGTTCATATATTATAAGAGAAAATATAAAGCATATTCCACTGTTCATTGATGTATAACTAGAATATAATAATTCTATCTCTTATAATACAGAAAAAATGAACTGTTATCAGAGAACAGGAAAAGGAAAAAAGAAATAATGCCCTGCATTTACTTAAGAGAACACTTTAGAGATAATGTAAGAATCCAATAAATTTCACTTTAAAAAAATCAGTATTTCCCCACTATTGATCTGAGGTCCAAAATATGTTCACTTTGTGACAGTCAAACCATCCCATGAAAATAGCTTAAGTGATCTAAGATTGATGAAAGCGGGACAAGTAAGTGCATTTCTTGAGCAGTTTAAATTGAGCTTCCTAAAATCCTCGAAGCAGTTCAAGTCTAAAAATAACTTAAATTATTCAAATCTTTAATAATGTGCAAATGCAATTCCATCCTTTCTGAGCTCTAGGTATGTGATAGTTTCTATTATTTTTCATTAAAGGCTGCTGGATTTTGAACATTTAGAATTCTAATCTCATTTCCACAAAGGGCTGAAAAGGTGCTAATATTGATCTCGAAGGAGATCACACACTTCATCTGCTTAGAGGAAGGATGATGGCTCTCCAGGAGCCTTTGGCAGAAGGAGAGGGGGAAGAGAGAAACACAACCATTATGCCAGGAGGAAAATTTTGTCCGGGCAAGATGCTTGGGCATCTGCAATGCATGAAAGCAAAACAAAACTTTAGAAAAGCAATGAGAAAAACTCTGATTTGCTTTTGAAGTTTGGTCTTGGAAGGGTTCGAATTTTTAAGACTATTCTACATTGCAACCCATAGAAAAACATCTACATGCATGGCATATTTACATATATAAAAACCTAAGTGACTGGATGACTGATGACAGGGTGACCAGATGACCGGCTGGTAGCTATGATGTGCACTAACCACCATGGGGCAGACACTCAACGCAAGAGCTGCCTCCTGGTGGTCATGAAATGGTTTTCAGAAATCCACAGCAGGATTGCTGATCAGCTGACAGATGGGTGCCAGATGCTAAGCTGACTGCTGGGGAACCGGAGCGGTGGGAGCAGGTGCCGTGAGGCCAGGATGAGCAGAAGGGCATGGCGCTCAGCTTGGGGCTCAGGCTTCTTTCCAGGTGCCTGCTTGATGCTCTGCGGGATCGATGTGGACAGGGCTCGCGGCCAATGAGCTGGAAGCCGACAAGCTGGAGGGTAAGGCCGGGCTGTGGTGGCACAGAGGTCCACTGATCCCCACAGGCCAGGCTGAGGGACTCCATCAGTGCACAAATCCATGCACCAGACCTCTAGTTTAATAATAACTGACAGTCTAAATGAGTGAGAATATATATTCTGTCTATGTCAAGGGTTATGAGGAGGAATATTATCAATTTAAATGAATAAGCAAAACAATGTTTTCTTAATCCAACATAAGTTTTCTTTAAAATGATGGATTCTTGAGCTATACCAATTATGTAACTAAGGTATGATTTTGATGGTAAGAAACTACTCAGGAAATATTGAACTATAAAAACCATAGTAAAAAAATCATCATCAAACCTAGCAAGTATATATATTAGTATTTTTTTGAAATTTAATCCCACTAACCTTTAGCCAGTATGTGAGTAATGAATTCATATTTCTGAAACATTATTTTTAAAAATATTTATGGTTGAAAATATTACATATTCTCCCCCCCCCCCCCCAATTGGCCCCTTTTAGCCCACCCTAACTCTCTTCCCAGGCCTTCTCCACCCTATTTTCTGTGTGCATAAGTTATGCATATAGAGATCTATGGTTGATCTGTCCCCGCTCCACTCCCACCTTCCTTCTGAGATTCTACAGTCTATTTCATGCTTCTGTGTCTCTGGATCTATTTTGTTCATCAATTTATTTTGTTGTGAAACATTCCTTATGATAACTTTCCTGAGATTGAGAGTCACAGTTCTTATGTAAGAAGCAACTTCCCTCACTCTTTTCAAATTATGTCAACTTTTAGAATTATGATTCTACTTTTTCTCAAGAAGCCTTGTTTCTCTAACAAGATGAAAGGTAATGTAAGGCCATGAAAAACTCCATACAACACAGAAAAATGCAGTCAGTTCAGCTTGTCTGTAATTTTAGTGCATTCCACTTTCAAGCCATGAAAATCTAAGTACTCAGGAATTTTCCATGTCAGTTAACTTCTGTCAGTCTATATGATGTGGCCTCATTTAGCTGACACCTATTCCTGACAATACCGTGTGCATATCAGTATTGGGCACACAAGCTATATGATGAAACAATGGTTTTTCCTGGCTTCTCCAAATGTCATCTCATCAACATTTGCTTAGTGAAATACTCTGATGCATGAGGAGACTGGGATTCTCACTCTGTCAGACACTAATTAGATGCATAACTTGGCAAATGCTTCAATAACTTATATGGCGTTTAATTAGCATTGACTATAAGTAAGAACAACTTGGCATGTTTGTTACAATGAAAGTTTGCAACCGTCAGAATAAAAGGATGAAGGGCTGATGTCAGAAATCATCGCATTATGAGAGATCCAAGAAACACCTTCTAGACATTAATGTCCTTATCTGTGACCTGATGGGACTGGTGGACTTTAATCCGGAATCTTTAACAGAAATTGCCTGTAGTAGTTTATCAAAGCAAATTCCATTTTAAAATCTCCCCAAAGGTTTGACTATTTCAACATCCTTCCACTTCCTACCCCAAACACACCGGCCTGCACCAAAGTAACTGCCTTTGCCTTTCCACGTGAGAACCCACGTTCCACTTGATTCATAAGCTTCCATTTGCCTCTAATATTCGGTGGCAGTGTCTTGTCACAATCTGTTTTGCTCTGAGCACAAGCAATGAACATGGACATTACAAAGACATTTCTATTGCAGATTAGATTCAGGGAGCTTCAGGGGTCAGGATCAGGTTTGGGCTTAACTGTTGACTGATCCTGTGACCTTGGACAAATTACTTAACCTCTTTGAAACTCAGTTTCCTATGCTTGAAAGTTGAATAATGGTACCGAACATTCAAGTTTATTGCATTGATTTTACAAGATAAAATATGGGAAGTTATATCTCAGTGTCTGCTATATAACATGCCCTCGAAAGCATTTATTTCTGTTTATTATTATTGTAGCTGTATTTTGAAGAAAAAAATACATTGTTATTCATTAAACTGTATAAGACACAAAAAAATATTACCACAATTATAATCATGTCTCTAAAAATAATTATAGTGGTAAATCCTTGAGTTTTCCTCTGTCATCTGCCGAAAAGCTATTCTTATTTGCAAAGCTGACTTCATTAACTAATACTTTAAAGTTTGTATAATTGGGCCCGGGTCTTATTTAATCCATCAGAAAGCTTTTCTGTTTTTATCCCTAAATTTGTCTTGCACTTCACATTTTAATTAAAATCTTGTAATTTACATATGGATTTGATGCTTGGGATTTCAATGATTTCAGTTCTAAGGTCCTGCTTTCCCTTCTGTCCATCTGGGTATTGAAGACCAGGATCTTAACCCCTTCTCTGAATATGACTGAACCCGCTATCTACTGCCATTCCCTTCTGAAGGTGTGTAATGGGCATTTTCCCACCTGCCATATACTTCTCTTTTGACATCTGCCTTGCTTTGCAGATATGTTTGTACAGACACTTGATGTCTTCCTCATGGACCCCTATGAGTTTCAATTCTGAGAGATCCGTGTGATAAAGCTTTTTGAGGGTTTTCGGCCTTAGTGTATGTCTCAATCAGAAGCTCAGCAGTCTCTCAGGCTCTAACAGCTTGAGGTTAAAGATTCTTCATTTTCAGGTTCACAGGAACACATCAAATTTAAATCACTGCTTGGATAATCCCCAGGCTCCATTGATCTAAAACTTCTTCATCATATGTATTGTTCAACCTGGCTAAGCTATTGGAGGGAAGCTGGAGTAGGGGTCAGTTGTGAGGACAAGACAAGAAAGATAAAGGAACTAATCTCATTAAATAAATAAAAAGAAGCAAGTAGTGGATCTAATATCTAAATTAAAGGTTTGACTTAAACAACATGTTGACAGTGAAGATGATGACTGTTGTCTACATCAGTGGTTGGCAAACTCATTAGTCAACAGAGCCAAATATCAACGGTACGATTGAAATTTCTTTTGAGAGCCAAATTTTTTAAACTTAAACTTCTTCTAATGCCACTTATTCAAGATAGACTCGCCCAGGTTGTGGTATTATGTGGAAGAGCCACACTCAGGGGACCAAAGAGCCACATGTGGCTCAAGAGCCTCGATTTGCAGACCAAAGTGGTCTACAACATTGTAGCCTGTTTTGGATGGAAAGTTTGTGCTCCGCCCTAAAAATGTATATGTCAAAGCCCTAACTTGCAATGTGATGGCTTTTGGAGGCGGAACCTGTTGGAGGTAATTAGGTTTAGATAAGATAGAGAAGGTGGGGCCCCCGTGATGGGATTAGTATCCTCAAAAGAAGAGGAAGAGAAACCAGAGCTCTTTTTCTCTCCACCTTGTGAAGCAGCAGCAAAAAGGTGGACATATGCAAGTCAGGAAGAGGGCTCTCACCACACACTGAGTTTGCTGGCTCCTTGAACTTGGAATTCCAGCCTCCAGAACTAAGAGAAATAAATTTCTATTGTTTGAGCCATCCAATCTGTGGTATTTTGCTAAGGCAGCCTAACTTAGGATACATACAGCCTACCAAGAATTCTCCTCTTTCTCATTTAAATATATCATGATTATTTGTGGCACTGGGCTCTTCAGCATTTCCTTGCCTACCAGTAAAATGTGTTTGTTCATTCCTCTCTCTCTCTCTCTCTCTCTCTCTCTCTCTCTTAAAATTCATGGGATTAGATGCACAGATAGGTGGATCTAACCACCATTGTCTCCTTTTTTACTGTAATAACCTCCTACTTGGTATTTCTGCTTCTACCTTCATCTCTCTCATTCTATTCTCAACTCAAAATCATCCTGTTAAAATATCACAGGTCAGAATATACTTTGTTCAAAACCTCCCAGAGTCCTCCTTTATTATTCAAAATAAAGACCACTTCTTTATTTTTTTTATTGTTTAAAGTATTACAAATAGTAGTACATATGTCTCTACCCCTCCCCCCAAATGACCTTCCCCCAGCCTCCCCTAACCCCTGGCACATGCCCTCACCCCCCTCTCAGTGTATTGCTTCCATTGGTTATGCTTATATGTATGTATACGACCACTTCTTTAGAAGTCCTACATGAACTCCCTCACTGCTATCTGCAACATCTCTGACCTTATTTCCTATTACCTTCCCTTGAAATCTTCTTTATCCATACTAGATCCCTAGGATTCTGCAAAAATGCTAGGTATTCTTCTCCCTTGGGACCTTTGCACGTGGCAACTCTGCTGACTGGAATGTCCTTCATCTAGTTATTTATACATGTTCCTCTTAGACCTCCCTGGTTCTTTGTTCTCATATTATATTTTCAGTGAGGCTAAAGTCTCTATTTACCATATTACCCTCCCTCGACATTCCTTTCCATTTACCTGCTTCCCTTTATCCTATCAATGATACACTTCACTAAATCACATCTTAGCTCCTTTTTAGATGTAACTTTCTAGATATAGCTGGCACTGGTGTTCTGGTTATTGTGGGCATAGGGGTTGGGAGTATCACAATTCTACTTGCAAAATATTGCTTATTGTCTCACTGCTGAAGTTAGTTTTCCTGTCTTTTTAAAAACAGTTAATTTCCTCCAAACAAGAAGCCTCTTTTTAGTCATTCCTCACCATTTAAAAAATCAAATGCCAATTTTATTCACTAACTGTCTTTGGACTATCCTTTAACTTGAAAGAGAGTCACTGAATCAAGAAACAACTGCACTGAAGTTTGTATAAGAATATTCTGAGTGACAGTTAAGCCACTGAGATTTGAGGGCTATTTGGAGGAAAACAAAGCAAGCATTGTTTTCAAGATTAATACATTACTAAGCACATTAGAAACTCTCTTACTTTAAAAGTGTTATTCCCTTGGATGTGACTATTTTTTTTATGCTCATCTAGCTTTCACCCAAGCCAACTGCCCAAAAGCCTATTTCTCATCTTCAAAGTTTCCAGCAAGATGCATTTTAATTATCTCCCTAAATATAGCTCAAAGTTGAATTTTTTAAAGTATCCTCATTTTTAAGTATACTAACCATGTGGAAATACAATATTTTAAAAACTATTATATATAATTAGTGGTATTTTAAAGTGACACATGGTATAAACACTGCTGTCTTATGATGTTGAAGATTGTTTATAACTTCTTTCTTTTATATGTAGTGTAATGTATTATCTTATTTCAAAAATGTCTTACAAAAGTGAAAAAAGAGAGTCTTTGCCACTAGGCTAGTAAGATATTTCCCCAAATTCATTTCTAACTATGCTTCATTACTTGATGAGTCGGTTATCTCCACCTTATAAAAATAATACCTGTCCTGGCCATTGTTGCTCACTAATAGAGCCTCTACCTATTAACCAGGAGGTCAGGGTTTGATTCCAGGTCAGGACACACATGCCCAGGTTGCAGGCTTGATCCCCAGTAGGGGATGTGCTGCATGAAGCTGCCAATCAATGATTCTCTCTCATCCCTTATGTTTCTATCACTCTCTTCCTCCCTCTGAAATCTCTTTCACTATATATATTTTCATATTATAATTTAAAAATAGAGCATTATTGTCTATATTTCACTACATTCACACTTTTATAAAGTAATGAGTTCAACATTAGAATGCCTTGCAAGAAAACTACTAGTGGAGTACTAAAAATTTTCTCCTGTGTGTCCATGAAGCTATACTTTGGAAAACAAGGGAGAAATAGTAAGAGTTTTTCTTGTTAAGCCCCTTACTTTGAAGCAAGACAAATGCAGAGTCTGTTGCCCTCTCTCATTTACTGGCTGTGTCACTTCAGGGAAATTGTTTGATCTGTACAAAAGAAATAATGATAAAACATTTTTTGTGAAGTGACACATGATAATCCAAAAATAATTTCTATAATTGCTTCTACATATAAGTAGGTAATTAATGATCACTATTATTACATTTTATGATTTTTAATTTGCATAAAAATATGTAATTGAATATAGCTGCCAGCTGCATAAGAGCCAAGATTCCCTTTTTCTAATCATTGCAACACCAGCACAATGGAACAAACCTGTTATGATGACTAAATATTCTCTGCCATTTCCAAATAACCATGCTGTTAACAATATAATAAAATAGCATAAAATATCAAAATATTAACATATCTGTGCCTAGTCAATGCATTTTTCAGTTGGGGTAGCTCAAATCACCCTTTTCCACTCCCCTGACAAAAAATACAGGTGGTATGCAGAAAAATGACCACCCCTCCCAAAGATGTCCACATACAAATTCTCCGAGCCTGTGCCAATAAGCCTTACATGACAAAAGACAGCTTGCAGACGTCATTGAGGTCAGAGACTGAGAGAAGAGATTACCCCAGACTGACCGGGCAGTCTAATCATGATCATCCTTAAAAGTAAAGAACTTTCCCAGCTATGATCAGAGATGCTTTAAGGAAGGGGCTCAGCGCAATGACCATGTAAGAAGGATTATATGCCCAGGTCTTGGTTCTGAGATGTAGGGTATTATGCAAAAAGCCTGAGAGAGGCCTCTAGGAGCTATTGGCTGCCTCCCACTGACTGCTGGCAGGGAACACAGACCTGGGTTCCATCCGTGAATGGAACGGAATGTTGCCAATGCCTGAAGGACAAAGAAACAGATTCTCCCCTACAGCTTCCAGAATACAATGCGGCCTGTTGACAGTTCAATTCTAGCCTGGTCACAGTCTTAGCAGAGTCTTACCTACAAAACCGTAAGGTAATAAACATGCTGTTTTAAGCCACTGGCCACCGAGTATGAGGTAATTCGTTACAACAGCAATCGAAAGCTAGCACAGGGGATAACTGATGCAGCGCATGCTATTTTTAATTCCCTTTTAGCTGTCCCTGCGTTTGCATAGTAGGCATCCAAATTCTGAATTACCTTGGCATGAATTTGGGAGTTTCAGAGCCTTATGTGGTTTCTGTGTTTCCGAGCTCTATATAGTTTTCCTGTGTGTCTGCAGTATTAGGCAGAAACACCTTGACCATATATTCTTTCATGTCATCCCAGAGCCATAGATTGACTTAATGGAGTCCCTCATGCCAGCTAGCTGATGTCTTGGGAAGAATTTCACTAAAATTATTTGAGTATGACTATCTCCCAATAGAGCCACTTGGCCTACAGGCAACTCTTAAATGCCTTGACCTTCATACACCAAGGGCGGAGGCCACCATGGCTCTGGTGATACACTCTCACTTATTTCCCCATGGGAGCAGTTGGCTTAGTGTAGAGGTGAGCGACAGGTTAGGTAGGAGAAATGCCGCCATTCATACTAAACCTACAAACTTCCTGCTTCCCTTTCCTGACAAACTGTTCCTATATTGTGTAGGCTGGTGTTGAAGGGATAGGGAAGGTAATGCTTATTAATATGAGTTGGTATTTTAATTTAATTCTGAACTACTTTTTTATAATTCCAGTCCCCAAACAACCAGAAAAAAACAATCAGAAAAGAAAGTGTATTCTTATACCTTTAAACGCATTATATTAACATTGCTTTTTAAGTTAAAAATTATAAAATTTTTATAAATAAGATATAGTTATCTGATTCTATTGTGCTCTATTTAGTTTTCTCAATAACTACACAGGCTAAGAGGGGGATTTCTGGAATTATATATTGTCAATGAAAAGCTACATTAAACTAAATTCTCTCTACATCATCTTATTCTGTAAGTTCTTCTTCTATGTAACAGAAGCAGGAGTAACTTCAAGTGGCTTTCCTTCTCCTCATGAGAAGTGATATTAAAAATTATTAGGTGTTTTCAGGGACAAGATTACATTCAAGGAGATAGAAAACTAAGACCGCAGTTGTTTCTTTTAACCAGATAGTCATATGAACGCAAGCCCATTGGAAAATGACAATTAGTTTTCACATTTCAATCAACAGAAAGAACTTTCAATTTAAAGGAAAAGAGCGTCCCTGGAAACTGGACAGAATGACAAGAACACAGATTACAGCCCTAACCGTTTTGGTTCTGTGGATAGAGCATCGACCTGACGACTGAAGGGTCCTGGGTTCAATTCCCATCAAGGGCATGTACCTTGGCTGTGGGCACATCCCCATTGGGGGGTGCAGGAGGCAGCTGATAGATGTTTCTCTCTCATTGATGTTTATAACTCTATTCCTCTCCCTTCCTCTCTGTAAAAAAAATCAATAATAATAATAATAATAATAATAATAATAATAATAAAACAACACAGACTATATGAATTGAAATGGCAGAATCTACCTTAATGAGCTCAGACAAATCTCTTTGTCCATGATAACTCATATGCTCATCACTGGCTTGTATTCCATAGAATATGGAAAAACAGTCATTCTAATAAAGTTGGATGCATGCTTTCACAAATTCCCCATATGAGCTTTTCCCTTTGCCATAAACTTGGGAACCCACAACAAATTCTTATACATATTTTTATTATAAAAAATTGAATTGTTAAGATATATTTTTTCATTGTCTAGTACCACAAGATTGACTACAATGGAACTCAGTAAAACCATTTTCAAAGACAGTAATAAACTTGTGACATGAATGGATGATGTAAATATTCCATTTCATTGGCTTTAAGATTTTCATAACTTTCTTGTCCTGGAAGAAATCAGTATTAGCACTCCTGGGAATCAAAGTCCCTACTTGAAAGAAGAATAGAAACAGTGGCAAAGACTGTGAAAATATTGAACATAAAGGGAAAAATTTAGAGAATCAATCAGCAGGAAACTGTCCAACATTTTTTCCCTGAAGAAAAACCAGCATATAAACCTGCTGTCTTTATTATCTAGCTTGGAGCAGCTCTCGCAGAGGGTTGAAACTTGTTTATTTTTTTATTTTGCCTACCCTTCCTTCTACCTGCAGCTAATTCCTGGCGGGAAGCCATCAGGATATTTAAACCCTTTTAGATCCCTGTCAAAAATAGGAGAAACAGTTGATTGTATTGAAATAGATATAATTAAGACATCCTCCGCATGAAAGAAGGCTAAAAACATGACATGTAGAGGGGGAAAAAATGTCAAATTTTCAAGATTCTATGATTTCCTATTTCTAAGAATAACTTGATGATGTTGACATATTGTATGTTAAATTTAAATAAGGGGTCATTAGGGGCTTATAGCATCATGGAAAAAATATAAAATAATTTGATTTTTTTTTAGTTATCCTTCGAACAATGGAAATATGTTAAATTAATCCTGTAGTACTTTTTAGTGGTCAGATAATATAAATAACAAGGTCCTATTGCTGTAAGAAGCACAAACCTAAGGACTTGTGTGAACCTATGCTATTATTCCTCTGTCATAGGATAAAACATTTACAACACTGCATTCCAATATTCAAAAATTACGTATTTTGTTTTATTTGTCTAAAAACTCACCTTATGATTCTGTGAGACCCCATTTCTCTGTGGTAGATGTAAAATTAACAATTAAGTATATCTAAATTTTATATTAAAATCATTTTAAATTTAAACAATACTTTTCATGTAAATGGTAGACATTTTCAACTTTTTCTATTCTGGCAAGAATTTGATCTAAGCCATACATTGCTTCCCTTCCCAGTATTAAATTTTATTGTCTTGTGAAATAATCTTAAAATTTCCAAACAATCAATAATGTTGTATTCTAAGTGATACATATGTTCTAATTTTCTAAGGTTAACTTTTGAAGATAGAAAGCAACTGATTAGAGGGCATGGGACAATTCAAATGCTTTGGTTAAAAGTTTAATGCAATCAATCCAATTAAAATGCCTTTTTTTCATTTCTTAGAAAAAAACTGTTGATTCCTTCTCAGAAGGACAAAAATATTATACAGCTCATATTACAATATAGAAAAAGAAGCATTCAAATTTAATTGTTTACTACACTTTACAGAAGAGCAGAGTCATATGGGTTTTATCATTTATTTAGGAACACTTACAGATTTGGAAAATAAACACAAATAATTTAGCCACTGGAACACTCTCTATCTGTAAAACATATACTAATATCTGATTATTTTATTTTAAAGAAGAGATGATTTTATGACAGAGAATCTAGAAGCAAAATATGAAGAACAATAACATCTTTCATATAAGAAATACTTCTAAGATAGCAGTCATTTGTGTGTTTCTATATTTATTCATCCAGTACCGTTAATTCATTCAGCATATATTATTAAATTGTGGGAAAATATGACTGATTACATGTATAAAAAATAAAGTCTAATAAGTAAAATACATTTGTGATGGTATCTATCTGATTCAAAACAGATAAAATCCTCAATATAAATATGTCTCTCTATATAAAAGCCTAAACAACCATAACAACCACCTGACAAGTAGCTATGATGCACACTGACCACCAGGGGGCAGACACTTAATGCACAGGCATAGAAACATGGAACAGAAGGATGAATCTCAGAGGGATGGGGGGAAGGATGGGAACAGATTAACCAAAGATCTTATATGCAGACTAGAGGCCCAGTGCACAGATTTGTGTACCAGTGGGGTCCCTTGGGCTGGTCTGCAGTATTGGACAATCCCACAATCCCACAACCCCCAAGGGGTCCTGGATCGTGAGAGGACACAGGTCAGTCCAAGGGAACTCATCAGAGCATGAATCCATGCACCAGGCCTCTAGTATTACATATATTATACATACACACACACACATAAAATTTATAAATTGTGTTCTTGAGATTTGTAAGTCAAAGTTTTGTTTTTTAAAACTTATATAACTTCATATACTGACAAACTCTAGTGCTAATTTACATACAAATTTTGGGGAAAATAACAATTTCACAAGTTAAGCTATTTTACTCTTAATATTTCAGAATCCCTTTAGTTTACTAGTATGTATATGAGAACAAGGAAGAGATAAAATAAAATTAATTGGAATAGAAGTGTTGTCACTAAAATTGTGATATGACATATAGATATATCTATATAGCTAGCTAGTGAGCTAGCTAGATGATAGATAGATGACAGAGAGCAATGGATAGATGGAGAGATATATAGAGATATATTTGACATATAACTTTATATTAGTTTCAGGTGTAAAATATAATGATTCAATATACTAGTATGTATATATTTAAAAATGATCACCAATTAAGTTTAGTTAACATCATCACTATGCTAGTTGTTTGTTTTTTATGTAATATTGTTCATAATTGCAAAAATTAAAACAGGGAACAACCCAAATGTGCATAACAGAAAAATATGAATAGATGTGGCAACTCAAAACAGTAAAGGTAATAGTACACATGAAAATATGAATATTTGGAATCATGTTAAGCTGAAATAATCAAATATAAGAAAACTATACAAAGTAAAATACCATTTAAATAAAGTTCAAAAACAAGGAAAAATAAATACATAAAACTAAACAGCTTCTGCACAGAAAAAGAAACAATCAACAAAATTTAAGAAGTAACCTATAGAATGGGAGACAATATTTACAAATCACATATCTGAAAAGGAATCAATATTTAAGAAGTATAAACAACTCTTACAACTCAATAAAGAAAACAGTGAAAACGAATATTTTCCAAATATGTACAAATGGCCAAAGTCACATGAAAAGGTACCTGATATCACTAATCACCATAGAAATGGAAATCAAAACTACAATTAGAAATTACCTCACACCTATTGAAATGGCTATCATTAAAAATACAAGAGGTAAGTGTAGGTAAGGATGTGGAGAAGAGAGAAACCTTGGGCACTGTTGTTTGGTATATACAATTAGTTTAGCTACTATGTAAAACAGTATGGAGGTTCCTCAAAACAGTAAAAATAGAACTCCCATATGACCCTGCAATATCATGTCTTGGTAAGTCAAAGAGTGGTTTATTGTAATCAAAGGAACCGAAGGTGGGACCTGGAGAGATATCTGCACTGCCATGTTTTTTGTTTGTTTTGTTTTATTTGTCTTTCCCAGTATTATTCACAAAAGCCAAATCAGAGAAACCACCTAAGTGTTTTGTAAAAGAAGAAACAGATAAAAATGTGATATATACTACTTAGCCATAAGAATGAAGGAAATTCTGCCATTTGCAATAGCATCGGCATTATGTGAGATGAAATAAGTCACAGAAAAACAAATACTATATATTATCACTTATATGCAATATCTAAAAAGAGCTTAATTCACAAATACAGGGACTGGAGGGTGAAAAAGTGGTAAGATGTTAGTAGAAGGGTACAAACTTCCAGATAAAAATGCAAATGCATAATTTCTAAGGATCTAATGTATAGCATGGTGTTTATCCTAATATATAAAAACCCTGGGTCCGTCACTACTGGAGGCTCAACCAACCGAAATCAGTCCTACAGTCAGTGCTGGGTTGCTGTTGCTGAGGCTGCAAGCGTGGTTTCCCAGCACTGATTGCTGAGAGTGTTGTGAATCAGTCCCAGAGAGAGGCATAAAGAGAGAAGCCGGGTATGATCTATAGCCTGAGTGGCAGCTGTTGATCGGCACTTGCCTATCTCTTTCTCTCCAGGCCAGGCCAGCAGCTGCACCTTCATTTCTCTCCAGGCTTCCACCAGGGCTGCTGATCAGCCCGCTTTTCTGATCAGGCCCCATTGATAGGCCCAGAAACTCTGACTGGCATGCAAACCAACCAACCGGAACCAAATCTGGGTGAAGTTTGAGGAGCCAATGGCTGCCTAGGAGGTGGAGATTTTGATGCTAACTGGCATAGAAACTGACCAATCAGAACCAAATCTGGGTCAACCGTGAGGAGCCAATGGCTGCCTAGGAGGCACAGCTGACTGGCATAGAAACTGACCAATCAGAACCAAATTGGCCAGCAGACGTGGGCAGTTGGGGGTGAGATCAGACCTTCAGGGGAGGGCAGTTAGGAGTGATCAGGCAGGCAGAGGCAATTGGGGGGCAAGATCAGGCCAGCAAGAGAGGGCAGTTAGGGACAATCAGGAAGGCATACAGAGGCAGTTAGGGGCAATCAGGCAAGTAGGCAGGTGAGTGGTTAGGAGCCAGCTGTCCCAGATTGGGAGAGGAATGTCCAACTGCTGGTTTAGGCCTGATCCCACATTCCCCAAGGGCTCCATGATTGGAGATGCTACAGTCTGGGCTGAGGGAAACCCCCTCCATGCATAAATTTCATGCACTGAGTCTCTATAGTTAATAATGCTACAATATATACTTGAAATTTTCTGAGAGTCTATCCTAAACTATCTCACTACAAAAAAAGGAATGGTAATTATGTGACATTATGGATATTTTAGTTTAGGATAGGGTGGTAATTCTGGTGCAATACAAGCATATCAAATCAACACATGTAAACCTTAAACTTACACAATGTTGCACATCAATTTTGTCACACTGAATCTGGTAAAAATTAATTACCAAAACTTTAGAAATTAAAATAGAGCAGTTCTTATACTATCATAAGAAAATCAATAATAATCTTACTTTCGTCTAATCCATTTTCCCTTGTGTTTGTTACAAAGGAATACAATTTCAAAAATTATGCCCCACATGCCTTATAGAGTATATAATTTTTGTTTGGGATGATGAAAATATTTTGGACATGAAGAATGGGTGCACAACTGGGCCGTTAAATGATATCACCACATTGAATACTTAAATTGGTAATCATGCTAAAATTAACGTTATATCTATTTTATAACAACAAAAATATATAAAAGTCAGTTAAACATTTATCAATTAAAATAAATCAGTTTTGAATCAGTTATAAACATTAAAAGTCTAATATGCATAGAGCAAGATTCAGACTGTGATAATGGGGGATCAGTCATATGGAAAAAATAAAATACGTAAATACAGTATGCATTCCTTAGCAAATTTTCCTTGATGAGAATAGTTCTTGTTGTTATGGGGTAATTTAAGACTGGCTAAGTTATATCTCCTAAGGGCATCAAAGTTTAATGCCACCTCTTTCGCTTTCCTCAGAAGTGTTTCAATGATATGCATGGTTCACTCAGTTTAATGGTCTGGGACAATGGGATGTGAACATCTTGCTTTGTAGCCTTCTCCAGATAAGATATTCATGAGTATTTTGACATTCATGAGTAAAATGAGCCATGTACCACTGTTTCCCTTCTTATACAAAGCTACTAAGCATAAACAAAGTAAATTCAGATATGTATATAGTCTATCATACTGTATGTCTGTCCTGAATCTACTTCAAAAGGTGAAAACTGAACAAAATATTGTAATTTCCTAGCAGTATATTTTTTAAAAATGTATTGATTTTTTGGGCTTTACACCATCTCAAATAGTTTTTGTTTAATATACTAGTGAATCTAATATTACTAGCCACAATTATGCTATGAAAGAATTATAGATTAAGACATAATCATAGAATTGTTCTTTATTACTAGTCACAAAAAATATTAACACCAATCAAAATAGCTTTGAGATTAAAAAAAAATTGAGGCATGTGTAAATTCAATATCATGATTTATGTTTGTTCACTGTTAAAAACTGTAACGAATGTAGAGTATAGGAAAGAACTCTTCTTGGATGATAGAATTATACAGTGTAAATGATTCATAAAGCATTTTTCTATTGTTTAGCTATTATTGTTCAAACTAAATTTATTTTTTCTAAACTGAGGTGACAAAATATACAGGCATGACAATAATCTAATTCAGGTTTATTTTATAAAGTATTCTACCTTTATATTAAATGTAATTTAATATGCTACCACAAAAATTTGAAATTATTTGAAGTAGTAGAATAAGGGTTTTTCCCTTTCTTGTCAGGAGGAACACATTAGCAATAACAGATATGCATATACTGATTTATTATGTTTGGAAAACAAGCATGCTCTATTAGCCCAGTTATTCTGTTAACATAGGTAGCTACATAATAATAAAGGAAAGAGAGCAATGGGAATCAAACATCAAGTATAATAAACTACAAAGCTCAATTGGACAATAAGCCTGATTATGTCTATAAATTACAACTTCAGACTCCCCAAGGGATCAGTATTGCCCTGCAAAGGGTATTAACCACCCTTTTTCCCAGCTAGGGAGAGAGAGCCTGCTTTCCAATTTCCCTAGAGACTTGTGGGAACCCTAGGCAGAGGAATAAACAATAAAGGGGAAATTCCTCTGTTGGGCACATGTCCAGTAAAAGCTGAGCTGATGCAGGGGGAATCAAGCACCTGTGCTGCAGGAACCAAGATGAAGACCATAAGGTATGAGAAAACGATTGAGCTGGAAAAAGGTCACAAACCCCCAGAATATCTAGGAAATGGACAGTGAGGGGGAAGAACCAACACCAGCTCTCCAAGAATTGGGAAGTTGATTGGGTAGTTTGAAAGGTCCTTCCCAAGCTCAAGATAATATAACCCAAAGCTTAACAAAGGGCTCGCTCTCTCTTCTGCCCTAGTCGGTTTGGTTCAGTGGATAGAGCGTGGGTCTGCAGAAAAGTACCAGGTTCAATTCCAGTAAAGGGCACATGCCCAGGTTGTGGGCTTGATCTCCCGTAGGGGGCGTGCAGGAGGCAGATCATTGATTCTCTCTCATCATTGATGTTTCTATCTCTTTCTCCCTCTCCCTTCCTTGCTAAATATATATGTATATACTAGTATATTTTTTAAAAAATGAGCTCTCTCTCCTGCTCAGTAACAACATTTGCCTGTTGGTCAGAGCGCTCTTGTGCTCACACACTCTCTTTCCCAAGCAGCAATGTGGGATGAGCAGCTGCATGGGCTCCAAGCATAGGTTCCAGCACAGGCTCCAAGCACAAGCCTGGGAGTGGTAAGGCAATGCAAGACCAAGCACACAGGCTATGCTAGCTGAATGGGGCCAGAGGCTGAACTGAACTACGCTATAGTGTGGACTGAACTGACGGCACAAGTTTCTGGGTACCGGCCCCATTTCTGGGCCTGATAAAGACAGGCTGGACTTTTTCTTCAGTGGACAGATGGAGGTGAGACACCAGGAACCTGGGGGCAGCCTTCTGTTCCCACCCAAATAAATATCACCACTACATCTTATCCTCTAATATGTGGGTCCCCAGAAATGTTTTTCTTGTGACTCTATGGAAGCACCCCATGTCCACTGACAACAATGCTATTAAACTGTGATCTTTAACTCCTTACCAGTCTGCCCCTGATCCTGTTTTAATGCCAAATTCTAGGCAAATGAGCACATATTAACATGTCTGTCATGTATCAGATATTTAATATACCCACAAAAGATTATAATGTTATATGGTATATAGTATATTTAATTTATTGTGCAAAAGTTCAAGTTCAGCAGTCACCTATCTTTTAAATGAATGACCTTGAGAAAGTTTAATTAACCTCTCTACCTCAGTTTAGTCATGTGTTATATCCTACTGAAGGAACCAAAATTATGCCTCCCTGAAGCTGCTTTTGGGGATATTGATTTTAGGCTATTTATTAAGAAACCGAAGGCCCAGATAGAACCCATGAACCTCTCCCCGTCCCCCTTTCCTGAACAAGAGATTCAGACAGAGAAGCCTGCTTCAGGAAGGAGACCGTAGCTTTATTTTGAAATAAGTGTGCTAAACAAAAGTGTTTCAGGCAGGTGCCAGTTAGCTAGAACCACTATTTCCCATTGTTTCTGAGTCACCTAGCAAGGATTTTCCTGCCATGCATGTTCAGTTCTTCCTCAACTACCTGTAAATCACCCATTCTCACATCCAAAATCTAATATCATTTAACCCCCTTTTCTCCTTTGTTCAAACTGTCTTATATAGCCAATGGTGCCTCACTGTCTTTTGAATTTTCATTAGTTTGTCATATCTTTTTGTAAATTCTCCATGTACAAATATGCAAACTTTGATTTTCCTCCTGTTACTCTATCTCTGTTAATTTGGTTTTTCGTCTAGCCAAAGGAACTTAGAAGGTGGGAGGAAAATTATGAATATTTTTTAGCCCCCACAATAAAAAAGTTCCCCCCCCCAAAAAAAAAAATCACTGCTATGATTTTTAAAATTGTCTGTGTGCATATTTAACAATCAATATTTACAACCAGCTGGTGTGGGTCAGTGGTTGAGAATCAACCTGTGAACCAGGAGGTCACAGTTCAATTCCCGATTGGGGAACATGCTGAGGTTTGGGGCTCCATCTCCAGCAGGAGGCGTGCAGGAGGCAGCTGAGCAATGATTCTTATTGATGTTTGAGCTTATGAACAAAGGGACTCTGTTGGCTGGGGTGGAGATTATCCATGAGCTCAGTAAGATGGACTTTCCCTGGCTAAGGTTGATGTTGAGCATGAACATGTCCAGAGCAAAGATCAACATTCAACACACAATATGCCATCATTTCCTCAGGTATCAGCCAGCAACCAGGTTGTACAGAGATAACATTGAAGAACCTTCATGGACAGAGCAGCACTTTTTCTCACTGAAACAGACACTTTGCTTAGCTGTGTACTTCCATTTTCTGCCATTAACACTTCTGCCACACAGCATCGTTTCTGAGGAGCACATTTTGCAGTAAATGAAGGTCAAGATTAGGCTCATGAACATAAATGTAAATGATTTTGCAATAATCCTAATTAGGCTGAAGCAGCTGGCCTGAAGGAATGGTGATACGGCCTTTAAAGGTTTCATTAAATGAGGCCAATCTTTAACCCTGCTGAGGAAAAGCCCTCTCCAATATAGTACATGCTCAGAATCAGTGACCAATATAGTATAGTGTGTTTTCTACCAAAGCTGGGATTTGCAGGAGCAGAAATGAAAGGGTGGACATGGGATAGCTCCCCTAATTGTTACCCTTTATGTTGCACCAGTGACATATTTGCTTGACATTTGGACTTTTTCAACTCCTAATGCCAGTCAACCAACAACTGGAACAGAAGCAAGTTTTTATACTGGCCAGTGAAAATGGTCCTGACTATCAAGGGGAAATTATATTGCTACAATGCATTGTTGATAAAATAATGTTTGGAATGTAAGAGACACACTGAGCCCATTATTTGCATTCAGAGGTTAAAATATTTAAAGAAAAATAATCCTGATAGACAGTTTTTCTAAAGACCAAGACCCATTAGGAAAAAATACTTAGGTCATCCAATTAGGCAAGGAACCAGATGAACTGGGTTCACAGTTCAGGACAAAGGGGATAGAAATGAGCAGTTATGATCATAAACATCATAAATAAGTTATGATCATGTGGCCAATTGCAGAAATAAAGACTTTATTAGCTGTAATCACTTCTGCCTTATTTTAATATGGATATATTTATCAATATATTAAACAGTCCTTTCCTTTTTTATTTCTACTCATCCAGGCATTTACTATCTAACATAAGAATAATTCAGAGTAGTTAACTTGTATTCAATAATACAATGGTGAGTATGTCTGGCCTAGAACTAAAATGAGCATAAAAAATAAAATATGCTTTGGGACATTGTTTCATCTTTTGCAAAAATGATTAGTACATTTGTGATTTTATTAAAGGTAAGTGTATCATGAAGAGATTCATTTAGTTGATAGAAGTGATGACAAGTTTTGACGAATTAAGGATATTGGTTTTACATTGTGTGAGGATTCATTGACAAGAAGAAACATACATTTATAATAATAAACCCTGTTAAACTTTAATTCAATTATTTTCTTGTATTATAATTCACTGATATGCAACAAAATAATTTCACTATTATGGCAATAGATTTATTAAAATTTGGACTTTTTCTGATTCTTGGGCTTCCTTTAAAAAAAATATCCAACTCTATGCTGGTGTCCCCACAGAGGGATTTATGCTTATATTTTGTTGGTTTTTCTGAACTCATTGTATTGATATATGAGATTTTGCCTGATGCATTCTATAAGGAACTCAAATGCTATGTAATTGAATGTTTGCTTATTAGTTTTCATTAGACACTACTTACAGTATGACACTTGATTTATCAGGAAAATTGTTATGCTTTATTCTTTACTACATAGCTTTATAAGTTAATAGCAGTATTCCTCTCAAGTTTTATATAAATTTAGTATTCTATTTCAGTGTATACAAACTTAGGTATTTCTACTGAATTATAGTTTTCAGTATAGTCTACTCTTAAAATAGTCCAGGAAAGAACATTAAATATCTTTCTAGATTTGCATAGTGAAAACTACTTAGTGTCTTTATTTGCTGTGATGCATATTCAGCAACATCATAACTTACATAAAAACTGTATTTTATGTATATCATTTAATAGCAGGCAAAATTAAACTCTATTGTTTATGGTGATCATAAATCAGTAAGCAAGCAACAAAATAATTATCCAAGTCATGATTCTAGTTAATTCTAAGTCCAAAGGAATAGCACAAGGAGCTTTTGCAGATGAGGAAATAACTGTTTTTGGATTGAATAACTTTATTAATACCTCTGAGAATGAGTCATTATATCAATATTTCCTTCTTGAATTGTAAAATTAAACTTCAATATGACATAAACTACATGATTAATTTATAATTATCCTCACATATATATTACATTACAAATATACTATTTGTATGAAAATAATTCAAAAATTAATAAATACAAGAATAATCACAACTGTAAATCTATTTTTGCACCAACCTGTACACACAGTGAAAAATATATATATATATGTATGTATATATATATATATATATATATATATATATATATATATTGAGAACTAGTCACTCCAAGGTGTGCCTCTGCCTCTGTGATATGTGGATTATTAGGTGTAGTGGTTAATAATGTAGATTTTTTTCAATAGATGTTGATATATATGTGATTTGATATGCATGTTATTTTGCTGTATTGACATCAAGCTTCAAAACTTCATATGTCAAATTTTCTGAAAGTGTTAACATAATATATATTTTTATGCTTAAAAATGTCAAATTTCATGCCAAAAAAATAGCATTTGCGGGAATTTATAATTCATTACTTTCTTTTGAAGAAAAAGTTATCGTATACTTTGGGAAACTTATGGTGAACATGCTCCATCTCAAGATAGTTCTGAACGCTGGTTAAAAGTGCTTTAAAAGTAATGATTTCGATGTGAAAGACAAAGAACGTCCAGGTCAACCAAAAAAGTTTGAAGACCAACAACTACAAGCATTATTGGATGAAGATGCATATCAAAATTTAAACATTGTTCAGCAAACAATTTCTGATCCTTTACAAGCAATGGGAGAGATTATAAAGGAAGGAAAATGGGTACCATATCAACTGAATGAAAGACAACTGGAAAACCGAAAAGTCATCAGGGAAATGTTGCTTCAACTGCACTAAAAAAAAGTCTTTTTTTGCATCTAATTGTAACTGGCAATGAAAAGTGGATTTATTTTGAGGATCCCAAATGCATCGTGGGTTGATCCAGGTCAATGATCAGCATTGACTGCAAGGCCAAATTGCTTCGGAAAGAAGACAATGCTCTGCATTTGCTGGGATCAGGAAAGTGTGGTATATTATTAGCTTCTAAAACCAGGTTAAACCATTAATACTCATCACTATTGACAACAGATAACAATTTGAACCATGCTTTGTGAAATGACCAGACCAGAATGTTCCAGAAGACACAGCAAAGTAATTTTGCTTCATGATAATGCACCATCACACACTTCAAAAATCAGTTCAAGATACATTAAAAGATCTTGTATGGGAAGTATTAACCCGTCTACTGTATTCACCAGACCTTTTTCCTTCAGAGTACCACTTGTTCTGATGGATGGCACACACACTTTCTGAGTAGCATTTCAAAATGTACAAAGGGAAAAAAAAGAAGAAAAAAAAAAAAACGTACCAAGAAGTGAAAATTTGGGTCTCTGAAAGGTTTGACTAAAAAACAAGAAAAGTTCTATTCGGACGGATTCACAAATTACCTGAAAGATGGGGAAATGTGTAGATAGTGATGGACATTACTTTGAATGAAGCACTTTTTATGTTTCTCTTGAAATTATCGTCTTTTCTTTGATTATAAAATCCACATTATTAACCGGTACACCTAGTATTTTTAGCTAAAGGTAACCAAGACCCTGTAGGTTCAACTTTAATACCCAACCTCCCCTCTTAAATACCTGGAAGAATTAAAATTAAGAGCCTTGCCCATAATAAGAAATTATCAGAGGTAACCTGTTTTGACCCATCTATCATACATGGCTGAGCAAACTACTAACAAATGAGCATCTGTTCTTATCCCACTGCAATGACCCCCGGAAGCCACAAGGTGCTTTACCTCACCCTTAGCACAGAATATCATATAACCTCATTTTTCCTTTCTGACCCTGAACTCTATTGCATGTGGGTCACTGACCTTCTCAAGTATGTGGGGTTCCTGTGTGCGTAACACTGCACTTGATTTTGCTCCTGTCAGCTGTCTCATGCTGTTGCATGGTGATTTGATTATGCAACCGGCCCAAAGAACAAAAGTAGGGAAGGGAGGCCATTCTCCTTTCTCCCCAGTCTTGGTGCTGTGAGCAGGATGGTGATAAAATTCTCCACTGGCTAGCTGACAGCTGGCCAGGAAAGCTGCTTCCTCCCAGGGACCGCAGGAGATGAAGGGGTCCTGGGTGTCTGGCCCCAGCGGGAAGAGGTAAGATGCTTACCATGTCAGCACAGCCCCAGAACTCTACGGGAACTGGTGGGAGAGAGTATGTGGAGAATCTTTTTCTCTCTTTCTAAATGTATTGTGCAGGAGGAGATATTTGTGGAAGTCATTCCTGGGACGTAGCACCTTTTGTGAATTTAGTACTCTTGGTTTTATCGATCTATTCCCTCCTAGAGAGAGTCTCTCTCCTGTGTTTTTCTGTCATGTCCTGTACTATAAAAAGGAAATTCCAGCCCCTAGCTGTTTTGGCTCAGTGGATAGAGCATTGGCCTGCAGACTGAAGGGTCCCAGGTTCGATTCGGGCCAAGGGCACATGATCAGGTTGTGGGCTCTATCCCCAGTATGGGGCATGCAGCAAGCAGCCAATCAATGATTTTCTCTCATCGGTGATGTTTCTATCTCTCTATCCCTCTCCCTTCCTCTTTGAAATCAATAAAGAAATCTTTTTTAAAAATTCCATGGGGAAGACCAAGCCCACCCTAAGGGATGAGGCTTTTCCTTCTGTTCTATATCCTGAGAGCTTGACCTTTTGAGCAGTGAGAGTCTTTCTCCCTAGCCTCACCATCCAGAGTGCCCATTTGCTGGGGTGTATCTCGGTGGCCAGTAGAGTGGATACCTTCTTCTCCCTCTTACTGTCCCATTTATCCTCGACTTCTTATCCCTGAGCCTTTAGAGATCTTTGGGGTCTCTGAGCGGTTGGTTTAGCCCCCACTTCTCGAGACCCAGCTCTCTCCGCTCAGCTAATCCCCTTAGAACCTAAGACTCCAATTTCTCCAGACCACTAGCTGCCTGTTTTAATTTCCCTTTCTTCAGAAGACCCCCAGAGGGCTCTGGAACCTGACTTACAAGCTAAGGGCATTACAGCTCACTCCTGTAAAGGCGAAAACTCAAAAAGTAAATTTTGTAAAGAGCCGCCAGGAAGGCTTGCTTTGCTGTCCCTTATGATTCTCCCTGCGTTGGGGATTTTTCAAACAGCCCCTGTCAGCTTCAGACATTCATAAGCAAGGTCCCTAGTGGATATACCCTGGACCTTTCATGCAGAGGATTCATATCCCCTGGACATTGGCTGACCTTTTAAATTATAAAACCCTCTTAATGCTGCTCTCAGAAGATCCAACACAATTTATAGGAAGATTGGTGGCCGTTCATAATCCCACTCACAGAGACCCTGAGTGGCTACTAAAGGGCATGCTTCCAGCTCATGATTATGCTGTGGTTATCAAACAGGCCAGGAGGTGCCCCGGAGAGAACCCTCCTCACAGGAGAAACGGATGGCCGGATCCTTTGCCAGGACCCCTGCAAGTGACCAGGAAATGGCTCTGCTGGGGGCTGACAGTCAAGGTTTAATACAAGGGATTCTAGAAAGTTTTCCTCCTAAAGTTAATTGGTCAAAGACTGAATTATGTACTCAGAAAGAGGGAGAGCTTCCAAAGGCTTTCATTGAATGTTTTATACCAACTTTTCAAAAGACACACAGCATTAAATTAGGGAGCCTCAGAGCACTGCTCTGAGGACCTCTTAGTATCTGCTGTCGTAGGAAATCTTTTCTCTGATATATAAACACACACACACACACACACACACACACACACACACACATAAACAAAGCACTCCCACAAACTGAAAATAGTGTGGTTGGTTGAGGCAACTGCTAGCTGATAATAGAGGCTGCCACACAATTCTTTGAGAATCATGTACAGGAAAGCAGAAGGAAACAAGAATTAAAGGCAGCAATTTCGGCTCTGCAACTTGAATCTTTAGAGAAGCAAAACCATGACTCTGAGAATCAATCAAAGCCCACTCAGAGCACTTCCTATTTGTCTCCAGACAATTGCAGGAATTGCAGGAAACCAGCGCAGTGGAAGACAAACGGCCCTGCACTGAGGAGGACGGAAACTTTGAGAAGCAACTGCCCTAGATCCAGAAGGCTCACAAGGTTCATTTTTCTCCCCTGTATCCATGTAGGAACTTTTATCTGTAAAATATGGCCTTTCCCCCTCTCCTTCTGATTCAAACTGGTCTTATCCAGCACCCTGTCTCACCTGCCTGCTCCCTTGCACGTCCACTACCTTACTCATTAAGCCCTCAGGACAATGAGGTTCTGACCCGCATCAAATCATCTTAGGAACAAAGCCTCTGGTCTATTGATCCCAGAAACAGTTTTTGGTCCAACTAGAGATAACCTCTAGGGCCTCATTTGTGTTTCAGCTCCAGGGCCAGAAAATCAGGGAAAGCAGAGGAAGAGACACCAAGGCCGACATCAGGACCAAATGCATTGACCAGTGACTCCTTACGCTAGCACCAACCAATCTTTAGAGATCAGGACCCTGACCACAATCCTACCTCCCTCAATCACTATGATTAGTGATTTTTCAACTCTCTAGCCCATCCCCTGGAAGCCATTCTGCAGCCAGGTCTTTGAGCATTAGCTCCCCTATCTCCCAGAGTGGGGCCACTTCTTAAAAATAAACCCTTATGGTAAGCCAGTCAGAGAAAGAGAAGTGTCACGTGATCTCACTCATAGATGGAGTCTAATAAACAAAATAAACTGATGGACAAAATAAATCTAGAGACACAGAACCATGAACAGACTGATGAACTTCAGAGGTAGGGTGAGGGTGGGAGAGTGGGGAGGGCAGAGGTTAACTGGGGAATTTATATATGTATATGCATAGCCCATGGACACAGATAATAGTGTGACCAAGGCTTGGGGGGGAAAAAGCAACAAAGCAGACATCTATAATATTTTCAACAATAAAGATACAATAAAGCCAAAACCAGTTTGGCTCCATGGATAGAGCATCGGCCTGCGGAATGAAAGGTACCAGGTTCGATTCCCGTCAAGGGCATGTACCTTGGTTGCGGGCACATCCCCAATAGGGGATGTGCAAGAGGCAGCTGATCAATGATTCTCACTCATCGATGTTTCTAACTCTCTATCCCTCTCTCTTCCTCTCTGTAAAAAAATCAAAAAAACCTATTTTCTTAAAAAAGATACATTAAAAAAAATAATAAACCATTACTTTCTTAGCTGCAATCTCCTGTAGGTGTCTTACGGGGCTCCAGTAACTCCCGACTGGCAATTCCTCCTTAAATCATGGGGTTGGCCAATCCAGGTACACCCCAGAGCCCATCATTAAACTTAAAGCAGAGGAGCTGAACTGGATTTCTTAATTGACACTGGTGTGCCTTTCTTTACTATCCGCTCAGGGGAGCTGTCATTATGCGTTACCTCTCATTCTATTCAATTGGAATTTCTGGGCAACTTATTCCATTGCTCATCTCTCAGACCACCCCGATGATATCCTTTGGTCCTCTTTACACTCATCATGCCTTCCCAGTTTCAAATTTCTCACCAGCAAATTCCCATGGCAGAGACTTGCAATGCAAATTTCATGTCACCATAAAATGTAACAAAAAGGAGTTTTTTATTTCCCTGCCCTCAGGCCAAGCCCCAAATCTCTTACCTTCTTTACCAGAAACTCATTTTGTCTTAAATTCCTCTGAAGGGGATACATTTTTAAAACATGCCCCTATGAGCTTCTGGGACACACGCACAAATCAAGTCAGATTGCTAGGGAGGGCTCCTGTGCACATTATCTGAAAAAACAATAAACCGGTTCCATCAGTAGCCCAGTACCCTCTCCCAGAGACTCAGGGAGAGGAAATGAATATATGATTGACTCCCTCTGCAGTAGAGTGTGCTATCTTTTTATTTCCTTACCTGGTAATACTCTAGTCTTGCCAGTAAAGAAAGAAGGCAACTTTGACTCAGATGGGAATAAAATGTGTGGGTTTATATAAGACAAAAAAACACACCGCATAATTTATTTTGTAATTCCTCACTAACCAGTGGTCCCTCATCTAGCTCCTATGCTTACCTCAATTCCACCTGATGCAGCCTGGATTACAATAGTGGATATCTGCTCAGTTTACTTTTAATATCTTTGCATCAACTCTTTTAGCGTTTACATGTAAGCCAGCCAATGAACATGAACTCACATAGCTCAGGCATATTGTGAGTCCCGCTCAATATTTCTCCAAATACTTAGAGAAGACTTAGACTCAGGAGTCAAGTTTCCACACGCTCTTCTTCCAGATAACATTCGGAGCCTGTTTCCAGTCTTCAAAGCCGCTAACCTCCCTTGAAGTCTTAAAATTAGCCTTGTCCACACCACCGGCTCTTGGCTCACCTAACTTTGACAAACCTTTTCATCTATAGGACCATAAAAATGAGGCTTCGGCCGGCATCCTAGGACAGTCCTTTTTGCCTCTCAATTATGTGTTATAGCATACATCTCACGCCAGTTAGACTGTGGCATCAGGCAAGCCCCCATGCCTGTGTGGGATGGCCTCAGCTGCGACCTTGATCCACATTAGCCTCCCCATTCTTCTCTAAATCCCCATGCTGTGCCCACTAGTTTACAAGTTCATCGTATGCAGCACCTTTCATGGCCATAAATCACCTGTCAACAGACTCTTCTGACTGACTAAACCTTCTATCATCTGACATCATTGTAATGCTTTGAGGCCCGCTACTTGAGTATCCCTCCCCAATGACAGAGCCCATTCTATCCTTCAGGATTAGACAGCTATAGAGATGGTCTCAAAGCCATGAGAGGGTCTCTCAGGCATCCTTCTAGACAACCCTCACTTACTTTTGTTTTGTGATGGCTCCTGAAAATGAAACACAAATACTCTAATTTTCCCACACAAAACGCTTGAGGCATGCTCTTTGCCCTCTATAAAATCAGCCCAAGCAGCTGAATTCATAACTGTTCTTAGAACATGCCCATGGCGGGAAGGAAAAGCTGCCCACTATTTATATAGATTCCAGATAAGCCATTGGAGTCTGTCATGCTGTTGGCACAATTTGGAGATGGTGTGAATTCTTAATGTCTGTGGGTACTCCTTCCGCTAATGAGCCTGTAATTGTTGCCCTATTATGAGCTATTCAACCGCCCTTCTATAATTGCTCCTACTCATTTTTCAGCCCATGCTAAGGAGACCAATACTATATCTTTAGGAAGTGACAGGGCTGACAGAGCTGTTATAATATGCAGCTCCAAACGAACCCCCTAATCCTTTCTCCACTCAATTTTTAAACCTGCCTTTATCCTGATTGATATTATTAACTACTAGGCAAATGCCCCACAATCTGAAAAAGACAAATGGATACAAAAGGGTGCCAAGCGATTATCTGCCTGATTATACCTTGGGCCAAATGGACTTCCTATAGCTCTTTCTCTAGTCACTCTTTGGCTTGCACTTCTGCCCCACCCAATGGGACATCGGTGCAGCAGGGAATAGTTAAGGAACTAAAAGACCATTGGTTTTGCCCTGGCATCCACAAAAATTCTGAACAAATTATTGCCTAGTGCACTACTTGTAAATCTCACCAAACTTTTGGGAGAAATCAATGCAGCCCAGGAAATCCCCCCACACTGCCTTTGTAGCACCCCACAGGGAATTCATAGGTCTGCTCCCAAGCTGCCTTAACTTTCAGAATGCCATATGCACTAGTATTCCTTCTTTTCATCTCTCTGTCCCTGAATCTCACATGTATGGTTTCTGACTCTCTCATGTATGTGGGGTTCCAGTGTGCATAAAATTAAATATCATTGTCTTTTGTCAATAGGCATCATGCCATCATTTAGATTATTCAACCAGCCAAAAGAACCAGAGGAGGGGAAATGGAGGATTTTTTTTCCTTTCTCTCACCATATACATACATACATATGCATATACATATACATATACATATACATATACATACACATACACATACACATACACATACACATATACACATACACATACATACATACATACATATACATATCCTATAGAATAAAGCGGTAATATACATGCCCTCACAAGATGACTGCCTATGACTAGGCCAGCAGGGGAATTAGTAACAGAAGACCAAACAGGGCCTCTAGTGTGTGTGTGTGTGTGTGCATATATATATATATATATATATAGAGAGAGAGAGAGAGAGAGAGAGAGAGAGAGAGAGATATTGCATATAGACTATGATATAAGGACTGAATTTTATTAATTATTCTTCCTACCCTTATGATAGTGAAATCCTCTATGCAAGGAAATTATATTTATCTGTTGTCCAATTAATTGACCCAACAATCTATTTTTTTAATGTGTCTGTCTACCTATCTATCTAATGATCTATAATCTATTTATGTACTCATCTATCCTTTCATTGTCAGGGATACTCCCTGGTCTGAATTCTAAACTAAATAATATTTTGTAATAAAAAAATAATAAAAAATCATGAATAAAACTATTTAACTAACTTAAAAAAATAGTATTACTCTCCTAAAAATTGAAATACAAACATTTACCACTACTATTTTAAGTTCAATAGTTACTTTTTTAATGGCAAAACTGTTCTTTAGAATGTGATTATATTCTAAAAATAAACCAGTATATAAGGTGGTTTGTATTTGTGTGTCTCTTTCTCTCTCTTTCTCTCTCCTTCTCTCTCCTCTCTCTCTCTCTCTCTCTCTCTCTCGTGTGTATGTATGTGTGTGTGTGTGTGTGTGTGTGTGTGTGTGTAAAAGAAAAGAGGGGAAAAGAGAGAATAAAGAAAGAAAATCTTCACAAACGTATTTTGGTATTTTATATCCTATATTATAAAAGCCTAATATATGTTAAGTGCCTGTCTATTCGACCAGTTGCTATGATGTGCACTGACCACCAGGCGGTAGGTGCTCTGACTAGTAGGTTAGCTGGCTGCTGGGGTTTGGCCAATCAGGACTGGGCTGGACACATAGTGGAGCCCTCCTGTGGTCCCTCCCTGGCCCCAAGAGTGCACCAGTGGGGTCCCTTGACCTGGCCTGCTTCCTCTCGCAATCCAGGACCTCTAGGGGATGTTGGAGAGCTGGTTTCGGCCCAACCCCTACAGGCCAGGTCGAGCCCCACTGGTGCACAAATCCATGCCCCAGGCCTCTAGTATTAAAATAATTGAATAAAATTGTGAATATCTGTCATAAGGAATCTCATATAAAAATTAAATTATATTTTAAAGTTATTTTACTAAACTTTCTTCTACATTATTTTATAAGGGTTATAAGGGTTATTGCTCTGTCTTGGGACATTTCCCCTTAAAAAAAGAGATATCCTTTTTTTTAATGGAACTTCTCTATGTTCCTATAATTTTGATTACATCTCTTACTTAATTTGTGTTTTATTTGTAGTAAGATTGTATTATCTCTTTATCATTCTGTAGCAAGGTATAACAATTTAGCAGCTAAAAATGATACAGAGTTCATAAGATGACAGATTGCTAATTTTTTTTTTTAATCTTCATCTGAGGATAGGTTTTTCCACTGCTTTTGAGAGGCAGGGAGAGAGAAATGAACCTGCCACCCTTAGGTGTATGGAACGACTCTCCAACCCAGCCCTACTGGTCAGGGCGGCAGCTTGACAATTTAAAGGCAGCAGACAGCCAAGACTGGAGCAAGCCTGCTATCCAGACAGTTTTACACACTGTCATCATAGGCGTGACATCTGAGCACTTTCATCAATTCTATTGGTAAGAAGCAAGTCAGTCCTACCCACATTTAAGAAAAGGGGACTGTACTAAAATGTGAATAAAGAAAGTGAATATCATAGTCTCAAACCTTAGAATCTGTCTTCCACAACGATTTATCCTCTTCTAGGAGTTTTATTTTAATACCTAGCCCCAGAACATTATTTCTTACAAAGTAGTTTTATATTTCCTATGTCAAATTTATGGTTAAAACTTAAGGTTATTTCTAGTATCAAATATGGAAGTCCTCTCCTCTAGTCAGTCAGCTTCATTTTACAGCCTTTCAGAAACTGATAAACTGATCACATATATTCATTCAATAAATGTAATTACAATTAATCTTAGAATCAATTTCATGTTTAATAATTTAATTTATAATGTCATTGTTCTAGTTTAAATCAAGAAAAGTTAATAATCTAAAGTATTTGGGGCGTGTGTGTGTGTGTGTGTGTGTGTGTTAAAATAAGCTAAACTAAAGCCTTTTTTAAAACAGGGGAAGGGGAACTCCAGACTAGTAAATACAAAAATATTAGTATGGAATTTTCCTTCTAATAAGTGACTCAAATAATACCTCCAATATAAATAGAAGTCCTGAACAAAATATGAATATTTTAACCTCAAAAATGAGTATGTTTCTCATTTTCCTTCCTTTAATCTTATGCATGTTTGCTGCTATAATGTATGCATTGTGTATTGTGCTTTATACATATTTAAAGTAGTGGCATCTAATTCATTCAGATACCTAAAGGGGAAATCCCAGCTTACATTTACAGATTTATAAAGAGTTTTATATAAAATCATTTTTATATAAAATGTTTCCTTAATTAAAAAATATTTGTCTTTATAGCTTGGCTGATTTTTATTCATTATTAAATGCTGAGCCTATTATGCAATGAATATAAATAAGTATTTTACTGTGTCTCCTCATAGAAATTATAACCACAATAAATTTGATGCAAGCCATACTTGGAGAAAAATTTCCCTACGGAGGGAAATATGTCAAGAATATTCACATAGATGTGCAACACGGTGAATGTACTTAATGCCTAAAAATGGATACAATGGTAAATTTTATCTCATGTATATTTCACCACCAGAAAAAACGTGTTGAGCCCTGGCTGGCATGGCTCAGGTTTTGGGAAGATTGTCCAGTGCACGGAAAGGTTGTTGGTTCTATTCCTGGTCAGGGCACATGCCCAGGTTCCTGGTTTGATCCCTGATGTGGGAATATCATAAGTCATACATTGAACAGCTATGAAACATGGATCCATGTTTCATAGCTGTTCAATGTATGACTTATGATATTCTGAAATTAATACCAATCTTCCATTTTCTTTTCCAATAACTCAAATCTTCTCTAGCCGTTGGCAACTCAGTAGGAAGGTAGTGTATTAAGCTTCAAAAAGTAATGTACTTCTTTTCCAGAGATCGCTGTGCATGACATATGAATATTAAAGTGACTCAAGAGTAACTGTTGCCCCCCCCCAAAAAAAAAAGAATTGTTGGAGTTGTGAAATGGGAGGTAAAGGAGTTATCACATGCCTTATAAATTAATCATCACAGATTGCAATATCCTATAGGTTAAACAAATTACCAGTTATAACACTCTGAATGTTAATCTTTATTACCTGTGATTAAAAAAAACAAAACAACTTAGCAAACATGCAGTTTTGGGGCTGCCTTACTAGTTGTATAATATATTTAGTCTTTTTTTTCTAGGAAATTGACATTTTAACCTCTCTTAGATATAACAAGGAACTGATAAGTGTTGATGGAAATATAATTATCTATTGCTTAGAAATACTTTGGCATGTACTGTGTTAGAGCAATGTGTCTAAGTGTACTTTTATAAGACAATTGGAATTAAAATTTAAAAAAAATGTATTTAAGATTGTATGAAGAAAATTTCTCTGTGGGAAAATTATTTTTTTTAAAGTTTCTAATAGTAAAGATTAAAAGAAAATTCAAAATATCAGTAATTGGGGGATTCCTTTTAAAGATCTGTACCTGGATTTAACAAGCCCACAGTTTTGGAAGAGTCCCCATGCCAAGACAAGGAGGTGATGTAATTACGTCAGAGGAAGCAGGTTAGACAAGACCTTTGTCTTTGATTCTGTCCACAAGCCAGTGGAAAGAGTAGCGGTTGATCCTATAAATCCCATAATTGATATTTGTATAATATTAAATAATATTCTGCAGAACCTTTCCTAGGATTAATTTTAGGGTACTAAGGAGAGTAGTGAAATCGATTTCGAGTTTATATCATGACAGAATGCAAAAATAAATAAATAAATAAATAAATAAATAAATAAACTGTGCTCCTCTTTGCTTGTTTATTTTAAATGTCCGGAAGTTCAAAAATTTAATTTCACTTCTGTTGATTGAATAGGCTAAGATTAAAATGATGATTGTAATCTTTCAATTCTTTTCAAATTAATAATTATAAAAATTGAGGATTTTCTTTTGCAATTCTATGGCTTTTGTCCACATTAGGATGAGGAAAATCATACTCATGAAAAGAACTTAGAAATTGATAAGACTTTTGGCTCTTCTTTTTCCAGAAGAAAACTAAAACAATTTAAAATTAAATTTATTTCTCTACTTTTGAAGGCACTAACATGTCAAATTTCATAAATTACCCTTATAACCTATTTCATAATTTTACCATTGACATGCAGAAAGTAATTTGTGCAGTCAATTTTTTAAGGTGGGAAATAATCATTAAACCAACATCCACGTTTATATTACTATAACCACACAACCAAAATTGAAATAAAATTAATACCCTATTTTAACAGCACAATTCTTTTGAAAAGAATCAGATGCCCCATTCATTGTATATTTTTATTAGTTTTTTTCTATGTCTAAAGACTATTTGCTTATGAAATATGAAAATCTATCATCTGATTCATCATTTATATAGTGATTACCTATTGTGCACAAAAATACTCTGCTTTCTCCCTAACCATATACTTGTTGACACGTGTTCATTTAAAAACTGACACACAAAATGAATGCAGTTTCAAGAAAGATTTAAATGGCAAGGGTAGATCTAGAATATATATTTTAATTGCTAATCATGTGTACATTTTCTCTCAGCATGAAAGTTATATTTTAATACATTATGCTAAAGAAAAAATGAGCAAAACATGTTTCTTTTCAAGGTAATTTATAATGTCAAGTCATGCATGAGAGTAATGAGATTAATAATAGAAAGTATAGATTTATTCATTCTCTGGATGATAAATCATGACAAGTCATTAGAGTCATTTAATTCAGATGCATTAATACCATGTGATGGCTGAGAGAATGGATGGTACTATTTAGAACAGTTCATGTCTAGTTGATGAGTTAAAATTAAGTCAGAGTTGTTAGTAGTGTTTGAAAATTGTTTTACATTAATAGAATTCTGGCAACTCTGAATGAAGTATAAATTGTATAAGAATTGCGTATTCCCTGTGAAGGCTTCAAAGCTGCACATGAAAAGAATATTCTAACATAAGCTGGTCACTCATAATTTTGAGCGCTTAACATGAAACACATCACTAGAAACAATGATTAAGTAAAATACAGTAATAAAAAAAATGAACATTATTTCCAATCAGTCTACAATTCTTTGTATATTTATTATTATTCCATGGTATGCTATTATTTTTTTCATACTTTTATTTGTATAATTATAATTTGTATATTATATGAACACCTGGTTCACAATTCAGAAATTACAAAGGGATTTCTCTAGCTTGCCTCTGTCTCAGACTATTTTGGCTTCAGGCCATTGGTTCTCACGGATGGCAGGTTGCCAGTATCATTTAGAGGACTTTTAAACTCCAGATATCCCGGGGCTTCAATCGTCTGCAGTTTCACTTGGGTACAGTAACTGTGTTTAAAACTCCCAGATGACTCCCATGTAGTAGACCGTTTTTTAAAATTTACATTGTATATTGTATTTTTAAGATTTTTTTTATTGGTGCATGTTTAGGGTTTTCAAAGTGAAAATATTTAACCAGGTTAGCTTTTGCTTTTTAAATATATTTTTGTTATATTTATATTACATGTCTTTTCTTTTTAGTTAGAATTTTATGGAATCAAACATCCATATTTTCCTTGTATAAATTTGTTTTCTGTCCTGCTCGATGGGTAGTTTTTACTTCTTAAGTATATAGAGATATAATTTATATCTAAATATACATTGAGTAGCCAGATTATTATGACCACCTGACTTTATTGGCAAAATAGCCATACACTTCATCATATGGGATATGGAAGCCAAAGGCCAATTCAAACACCTTTGCTGTCTGCAGTCACCAAGATGAAGCGTCTCCAGTTCACATAGGAACACAAGGATTGGAGTCGAACATTGGGAAAAAGTCATGCTTCCAGGTGCCTCATGCAGATGGCAGAGTGAGAATTTCAAGGAAGCAGCATGAAAGCATGCACCCCACATGCATGAGTACAACCCTCAAGCTGGTGGGAGCAGTGTTATGGTTTGGGACATGTTTTCCTGGCATTATTTGGGCCCTTTAATTTGTGTGGAACAATTTCTGAATAGCACAACATACCTATGTATCATTGCTAATCAAGATCATCGTACCATGTTGATGGCGTATCCCAATGGAGATGGCTTCTTCTAATAAGATAATGCACCTTACCACAGTGCTTGTATTGTGCAGGAGTGGTTTCAAGAACATGAGGGAGACTTCACCTTGCTTAGGTGGCCCCCACAATCACCAGACCTCAATCCAATTAAGCATTTGTGGGACGAAGTTAAAAGAGCCATCAGGCAACTGGTTCCACAACCATCAAATCTCACAGAACTGGACAGTGCTATTCAACAGACATGGTGTCAGATTCCTTGCATCACCTTTCAACATCTCCTGGAGTCAATGCCAAGAAGACATCTCCTCAGTATTGAAAGCAAAAGGTGGCCCAACGAAGTACTGATGGGGTGGTCATAATAATCTGGCGACTCAGTGTATATCCTATATACATACATTATCTACACTAATAAAAGAGTAATATGCAAATTAACCATCACTCTGCTACACCCACAAACCATGCCCATCAGCCAATCAGGAGCAAGTATGCAAATTAACCCAACCAAGATGGCAGCTGGCCACAGAGTGAGCAGGGGACTTGGGTTTCCCTGGCCAAAGAGGAAGCCAACCTTTCCACCCACTCTGGCCTGCCCTGGGCTCTGCTCAAGACTACAAAGTTTCAATTATAGAAGATAAATAAATCCCAGATACCAGGGCTTCCACTTGGGTCACTGGGGTGTGTGGCCAGTCTGCAAACCACCACAGGTCCCTCACCCAGGCCACCCCATTCACCAAGGCAACCAACCCTGATCCGGGTCACCCTTCAGGCCAAACCAGCCGGTCCCCACCTGTACACCAGGCCTCTATCCTATCTAATAAAAGTACTATGCAAATTGACCATCACTCCAAAACACAAAATGGATGTCACCATGTGATCAAAGATGGCTGCCCCCATGTGGACACAAGATGGCCAGCAGTGGAGGGCAGTTGGGATGGACCAGGCATGCAGGGGAGGGCAGTTTGGCGGGGGGGGGGGGGGGGGGGAACCAGGGCTGCAGGGAAGGGCAGTTAGGGGTGACCAGGCTGTCAGGGGAGCAGTTAGGCATCAATCAGGCTGTCAGGGGAGTGGTTAGGGGGTGATCAGGCTGGCAGGCAGAAGTGGTTAGGGGCAATCAAGAAGGCAGGCAAGTGAGCAGTTGGGAGCCAGCAGTCCTGGATTGAGAGGGACATATGACTGCCTGTGTAGGCCTGATCTTGGTAGGATCAGGCCTACACAGGCAGTCAGACATCCCTCAAGGGCTCCCAGATTAGAGAGGGTGCAGGCTGGGCTGAGGGACACCCTCCTCCATGCACAAATTTTGTGCACAGGGCCTCTAGTTTTGTTATAATACTTAAATCTTAAATTCACATGGGATTTATTTTGGCACTTTGTACGCTTTATATATTTAAGTTTTTGTTTGTTTGTTTATTCTATTAACCTTCTTTTGGAAAATACAATTTCTTTACCTATTTTTGATATATTCTTTATCATATGAAAGGGGTTCTTTAGATTATTTTTTTATCTTATAAAACACTAGAGCCCGCTGCATGGATTCGTGCACCAGTGGGGTCCCTCAGCCTGGCCTGTGCCCTTCTCAATCTGGGACCCCTTGAGTATGCAAAGTGGCAGGTGGCCGGGGAGGAGCCTGAGCCCAGGTAGGATGCTACACCCCTCCTGCTCATCCTGGCCCCTCTGGGCCTGCAGTGGTTCCTGCTCGGTAGTGCTGCTGCAGATGCAGGAGAAGCTTGTGCCAGCACAGCTGCGCTTGCCAGCCATGAGTCTGATGTCTGGCACCTGTTGGTCAGCTGAGTGGTGCTCCCACGATGGGAGCACACTGACCACCAGAGGGCAGCTCCTGCATTGAGTGTCTTCCCCCTAGTGGTCAGTGTGTGTCATAGTGACTGGTAGACCAGTTGTTCAGTCAAATATATATATATATATATATATATATATATATATATATATATATATATATATATATATATTTTTCCAGTCTCAGAATAACAAGAGTAAGAGCAAACAATCAATAATAAACTCTCTATACATGCAATTATTGCCCATTCAAGCATTTTTTTGTCCACATCTAATTCTATTAATTCAATCAACATCTTTGAAGAATAGATACATAGTGATATTTGTATGAATTATTCATAACAGAAAAAGTGAAAATATGTAGGATTTACAAAAAATGTGTCTATGTATGACTGTGTTTGAAATTCAAATATGAAGATGAAAAGAAAAAGAGAGAGTTCAGTTTGTGCCTATAATCAATACTAGAGGTCCTGTGCATGACATTCATGCACTCAGGGGGGTGGGGATCCCTCAGGCAGACCTATGCCCTTTTGCAGTCCAGGAGCTCTCAGGGGATGTCCTACTGTGGCAGGAGCAGGTCATTGCACTCACCAGGCTGGCTTGTGACTGAGTGGCACTCCCCCTGTGGGAGTGCACTGACCACCAGAGGGTAGCTCCTGTTGAGCATCTGCCCCCTGGTGGTCAATGCACATCGTAGCGACATATCATTCTGCCGTTTGGTCAACTTGCAAATCACCCTTTTATTATATAGGATACTATGTTTTTTCTGCTAAGGAAACTCAAACTTAACCTGAAGAAATTAGATTACAACTCAGTAAGAAATAGCGGGAGGTAATTTATCCCTCTGTGAAATTATATTGAGTATACATAGCTTTTTAACCAGGAATTTTGTGCCCATAAATATTAGTTCTTTAGTTTTAAATGTGTGAAATACTTTATTCTTTGTTTATGTATGTGGTTTCTGTTGAACAGGTGGCACTTTTGCCCATTGCATCTTGGTATGAGTCATCAAGGAACACAATGCAAACACCAAATATGTAAAACACTACTTGACTAGCACAGAGAAGAGATAGAGCAAGATCAGCTTCAATAGTGGGCCTCAATCTCCCATGGCCACCAGGTTCCTCCCATGAGCCAATCCAGTCAATAGGACTGCCATACATACCTCCTGTGCTGCATACAACAAAGCCCTACAGGGAGAGATATAGAGTGGGGCTGACCCAGGGCCATATGATACACAGGCTTAAGCACAACAAAGGAGCACACACAGAGCCTGAAACAGAGAAGGGTTTTTCCATACAAGGTGGTAGGTCCATACAAGCTGTGATCATTCTCTCTCCTTATAGAAGTGTGTCATTCTTACATTACTGAGAGGAAGTTAAAGCTACTGCCTTTTCCAACAGTTTCAGTGGAATTTTGCCTTTTTCATATTTTTACTTTAGCATTATAAGTAGAATATAGCCCCCAAAAGGGATTCCAAGGGAGAAAGCATTAGATAATGAGAGGATGATTAATCTTACAGCCATTTAATAATACAACTAAAAGGCCAGAAAACAAAATGAAACAATACAAAACCTAAAATAGCAAGAAGTTAATTCATTCCATACTTCATTTGAATAAAAACTGGAATTTAGTTCTATTCAATGTTGCAGAAACACTTTAATCATGAATTGCCTCTCAGCCCTTTCCTCATAGTTATTTGCTTTCAACTTATAAATTTGCTCACTTTGCTTTCCCAGTATATTATAGCCTTTATAAGGTAATTGAGGAGAATTATAAAGTGGCTTCACAAAATCAAGAACACTGCTTAGCAAAGAAAAAAAAAACTGGATGACAAAATTAGAAAAAAATTAAATTCAATGAAGAATGTACAACAGGAGAACTGAATAGTCAGAAAAGTGCAAATAGATGAGGTCCTACTTAATATGTTCACCCTAGTGTTTCCCAAAGTAAACAGTGCATTGCTATGAAAAAAAAAAATAAAAGCAATGTATCATAATGAGAAATGTATTATTTTCAATAATGTTGGGTGACAACGCAAATTTTACTAAGTTATCTAATGCATCAGAGTAAAAAATGTTTGCATTTATACAGTAAACTATCATTTTACAATAATTTCATTTATATAGAAAATAATTTCTCCCATATGCCATATATATGAAACCTTCATTGCATATAAAAGTTTATAGCTATGTGCATATTTGTATGCAGACTACAACTTCTCTATAAGTTGGATTTCAAAATATATTAATAAATTGTTGATTAAAATTTGAAACAGAGTTTTCTTGAGGATAGAAATAAAATAGAATTTATTGCAAGTGCATAAGTATCTGCTCTAGTACAAGGGAAGAGTTATAACTCTATGATAAAAAATATTATTTTGCTTTCCTAAATATTTTTGACATTATAATCATAGAACTTTATTGCATGCTACTATATGAATGTCCTCCATTTTGAAAATCAGTTTCCCACAATTCGTACAAGCCATTGTATATATGTTATAGTAATTCTAGTAACTACCATTTGGTTGGATGATTACAAAGTTCTTTTTTCTTCAAAATTGATTATTCTTGCCGGGACGGGTTTGGCTCAATGGATAGAGTGTCGGCTTGGGGACTGAAGGGTCCCGGGTTCGATTCCGGTCAAGGGCATGTACCTTGGTTGCGGGCATATCCCCAGTAGGGGGTGTGCAAGAGGCAGCTGATCAATGACTCTCTCTCATCGATGTTTCTAACTCTCTATCTCTCTCCCTTCCTCTCTGTATAAAAATCAATAAAATATATTTAAAAAATAAAAAAAAATTTAAAAATTGTTCATTCCTTGTTACATAGTAGGAAAGAAACTTTACGTATTTACAAATTTAAAATGTCCTTATTTTATATAAAAGAATATGTAAACTTGCTGCAAAAATCTAGACGTGAATTAGACAAAAAATATTAGATATTAATATTAGATATTAGCTCCAAGATTGATATGTAAATTAGCTGCAAGCATAGGTCTAAGGTTTAATAAAAACACAAATATATTAAGTATTGTTTTTTTTATTAGAATTTATTGTTCATTACTGTATAGTAGCTATTTCTCTTAATATTTTCACTAAGATCTACAGGAATATTTACACAGACACCTGTAAGTAAGGTAAAAAATATTGTCTATTTGGAAATAGATAACATTCAAACAATGAGAAGTAAAGTCTATCTTAAAAGTTCATTTCTATTCCAACAAAAGTGTACTGAAACATTACAATATTAATATTTTCTTAGACATAAAACAGCTAATAAGCTTTATAATGAGTTATACCCTGATGAGTAAAGATAAGAAATAAATAGGGCAGCAGCCCAAATAAATGGGTAATGTTTTGCTGCTGTATAATGGGTTAATATCCACCAATAGACAATTAATGTTTTAAACCTATAGGGTAAACTTAGAATGAAATGTATCTTTCTTAAATATGTTCCTCTTTAGGGTAAATAAGCCTTTTTGCCTTTCATTGTAAGCAGATATTAATTTTATCACTCTTTTTTGCTCCCATTCTCACTACCCACCGTCCCTTTCCACTACCCCATTATTCCAGGCTAGTATGCACTTTTAAACTTCACTATGAAGTTTGTATAAATTGCTAATAATCTAGAGAACTATACATACTTCTCTCCATATATCACTTAACAACTGTTCATGCACAGATAAGATATGACCCATGAGACTGTAATCTTGTTCACCACCCGGTTTTCCTTTATACAGTTTAATGGATAATCAGAGAATAGACTGTCTAAAGAAATATGTCCATATTCTTAGATAACCAGCCATTTGTCACATATGCCTTAAATAAGAACAGATTAATATAAATTCTTAGTAAATTATCTTCATCACTCAATTCAATCATTTAGCAAACATTTGATGAATATGACTATATCTATACCACTCATCTACAATACTTGTATAAAGATAAATGTGACATGGTCTATTATAATGCCAACTTTTTGTTTTAAAACTTTTAAGTTATTTTTAATATTATCTTTTTGGATGTGTTAAATTATAATTTTAGATATGGAACACTTTATTCACATATTCATTCATGCTTGCATCTAAACAATGTTGACAAAATGTTCTATTTTCCAGGAAATATGATAAACATTGCTGGTATGGAAGTTGTGGGCGAAAGGGGTTCCATGCTAACCTGACAAGCTCAGGGGAGGCCTGCATGGCAGTCTTGCAAACTCAGAGACCTAAAGTCACCACAAAGGACTGGTTAAAATTAAACTTTAACTAAATGCAGTGATGGTGGGTAGTCACATCCTAGGCTGGTATCTTCACTGACAAGGTCAATCTATACCTTAACTGAGCCTATCTGTCTTTTTGCATCTATGATAACATGCCCTTAAAATGTCTGGGTAACTTGTAACTTCCCTTTATCTGGACCCCTTGGACACAATGTACTGGATGCCAGACAGACACCACAAATTCCTTTATTATCATGTTAATCATTCCTGTACCCACTTAAGTATGTGTCCATCATTTTACTTTTTATCCAATCGCAGGAGTTTCCCTGCTTTGCCTTCTCCCGCCTCTCTAGTCTATTACCAACGGATTTCCTGTAACCTACCTAGGTCCCTTTCCTTTGATTGCCATGTGTAAATACAGAGGTAATCCACCATTCTCCAGAGCATTATCTCAATTCCTTGAGGTTCTGCTTCCAGGCATGTGCTGACAGTTTGGCTCAAATAAACACAAAAATTCTTAACACGTTTCAATGTTTTTTTATGTTAACAAAGTGAGTAAAAATAATTTTGGATACATTATGGGAAGAGATATATGATGAATAAATTAAAAATTCACATATGTTATATGTAGAGAGCTATGGATTTCATGGAGAATAATAAATTAGTGGAAATAAGATATATGAAAGGAAAGTTGCTAACATTCATTCATTTTGTCATTCATTCACATATTTAGTAAGCACCTAATATATATCAATAACGATGCAAAGTACTATTGTATTACAATATAAAACACAGCTAAAGTTTTGTGCCCACACAAAGCTTACATTCTAATAAAAGGATTATATTTACAGCATGCCGATGGAAGGTAAATATATATATATGTATGTGTGTGTGTGTGTGTGTGTGTGTTTGTGTGTGTGTGAAATAAAGAAAAGCAAATCATATGTGGGAGATTTCAAGGGGAGGAGGGTGATCATGAGGCTCTTGCTGGAAAGTAAAGTGAGTAAAGATTTGAATGATGTATGAGAACCTGCAATATAATTAACTTAGAAAAGAGTATTTCAACCAGGGTGATGCAAATGGAAAATCAGTGAATGGAAGAAGATCACATAGCTATAATGTTTGAAAATAAATAAGGTGGTCAGATTGGCCAATATGAAGCTTTATAGATGTCAGAGAAGGGTTTGGAGAGGTAAATTGATAAATGAAATATTAATTTCCTATTGCTACTATAAAAATTAACACTAATTTGGGGGCTTAAAACAATGCAACACTTGTTCTCTTATAGTTTTTGAGGTCAGGAAATCTAACATTAAGATTTTGGCAAAGCTGAATTCCTTCTGGAAGCTTCAGGGAAGAAGAATCCATTTCCTTGCTTCTTAATTCCTAGAAGCTGCCTGCATTCCTTGGGTTATGGCCCCTTCCTTTCATCACTTCAACTTCCTTTTGCACACCAATCTTGTTTCCACTATCCCCTCTCTTTCCTTCTGAATTTGACTCCTCCTGTGTCTCTCTTATAACGAACCATATGATTATACTGGGCTCACAGAATAGTCTCCCCATCTCAAAACCTTTAACTTAATTATAGCTTTTGTCATGTAAAATAATATTCATAGCTTCTAGGGATTAGGGCACAGACTCTTTTTTTTTTTTTTTTTTTTTTTTTTTTTTTTTTTTTTTTACTTTGTGTAGGAATTAGCAATCAGATAGGGCTTTCTTTTGCTTAGAGAGCTATTTATATATGGAATAAGGGAAAACTGCATTTGTAATGTCACATGATAGAAGTAAGAAGTTAGGCCAAGTATATATGTGGAGGAAAAGAGATTCAGATAACAGAAACATCAAGCAAAAGAAAAAGAGGTGTGAGCAGTGTTCCAGGATGAGGACCAGCAAGGAGGCAAGTGTGGCTGAGTACAGTGAGGTGGTTGGAGAACCTTAGCAGTTGAAATTATAGAGTCAGAGGTGGGAGGAATCTGGATAGAAATCCTTATAGGTCATTTTAAGGGGCCTGGATTTCACTCTCAATGAGAAGGAAAACCATCGGTGATGTTCCCTTGAGATGGAATAATAAAATTGAATATATAAAGATATATAAATGGTATTCCAAACCATAAATGAAAGAGATCTTCAAAGGAATGAATAAAATTAGAGAGAAGGAAAGTACTTTAGCTTAAGCCAGAGAACAGCCTAAATGTAAAGGTCACATAAATAAGGAAGAACCAACAAAAGAGACAAGAATGGACAGCCAGCAAGGCAGATAATACAGGAATTTTGAAACTTTTTAAAAGACCAAAGAACTGTAAAACAAAATAATACTCAGATTTCTATGAATATTTGTTAACATTGAAGAAGATTTTTAAGCCAGCAGTCTGCATCATGACTTTAAAAAATTACAGGATAAACCCCTTCATGCAGCTAATTTTTGATGCTTTCACAAGGGCATATTTTAGTCATTTGAAATTCATCAGTAGCATTTTTCTGAAGACACATCAATAGTGTGGTGAAGCACTGAATTTATTTTGAATGAACTAATCATAAAATTATACCATGATGTAATACATGTAACAAAATAGCATAGCCATGCTTTTAAAAAAAAAAACAAAGAGAGTCTCTGAAGGTGCTTAGTTTCTGAAATGAAAGTTGGATTTAAATCTAAATATTTGTATTTATTCTAATGAATTAAATATAATGATAATATAGTGAATCATTAAAAATAGTTAAACATTTGTAATGTCAAATAAAAGCCAAGAAAAAGTATGAGCATACTAAAAAAGAATAAGACAAGAAAATTGTCCTACAAGATAGCAAGAACTATGATGAAAATATGCTTTGGTGTTGGTAAATTAGTAGACAAAGGAAACAGAAAAAAAATGATACTAAGCCATTTTTTTACCTTTAAATCTATTTGCTAAAGAAGCATTACAAATCCAAGAAGACATTCACTCAATAGATGTTATTAGAAAATTGCCTATCTATAGGGAGAATAATGAAGTTGAACTAATCATAACACATGAAACAAATTTCTAAGCTAGAATAATGACATATATGTTTAAACATTATTCCCAAGTGATAAATATAAAATAGGATACTATCTTCATGAATATATATTTTTATTGATTTTTAGAGAGAAAGAGAAAGAGAGAGAGAGAGAAATAACAATGCTGAAGAGAACCATTGATAGGCTGCCTTCTGCCCACAGCTTAATGAGACGAAGCCTGCAACTCAGTCATGTGCTCTGATTAGGAATCAAATTGTGACCACCTGGTTCAAAAAACGACTCAACCACTGAGCTACACTGGTCAGTTCTAGAAATTATTTTTTTTTTAAATGAAAGCACAAGGATTAAAATCCAGATTGAAATATTTTATTATATTGTTTCTCTTGTACAACACAAGGTAAAATAAATAACATTAAAATATAAACCACAAACTGAGAGAAAACTGTTCAACATATATGACTAAGAGTTATTACCCAAAATATATACAGAATTCCTGCAAAACAGTAAGAATTGTAAAAACTTAATTAAAAATCACAGAAGAGATAATAAAATAGAGGCTAGGTATTCTAAATTCTCAATAACTATTTGAAAGCACGTGGAATCTTACACATAATCCAGAGAATACATAATGAAACCACAATGAGATACTTCGTTCACATCAGATTGATAACTGTTGCAAGAATTTCAATCATGTAAAACCAATGTAAATTTATGCAGTAACTAGCAAAACTATAAATTATTATCACCATGTATACAGATGCTTCTCTACTTACAATGGTGTTAGGTCATATAAACCCACTGCAAGTTGAAAATACATTTAATACACCTACCATACCAAACATTGTAGCTAGCCTACCCTGCCTTAAACATGCTCAGAACACTTACATTAGCCCACAATTGGGCTAAATCGTTAAACATAGTATTGTTTTTATACCCTGGAGATGGCATAGCTGACTGAGAGCTGTGGCTCACTGCCACTGTCTGGCTTCACAAGAGAATATCACATGGGATATCAAAAGTTTGGGGAAAGATCACAATTCAAAATTTGAGGTAAAATTTCTACTAAATGTGTATTGTTTTTGCACCATTGTGAACTCAGAAAAATCATAAGTCAAATCACCATAAGGTGGAGACTGTGTGTATGTATATATAGACATATAATGTGTCCCCCCAAAATGTATACATACTTCAACAGCTGATAGCTCAATTTATGTTTCTTTTTTTTTTCTTCAGATGTAATCCATTGGAATTAATAATAGAAACCAAAGTGTGTATACTTTTTGGATACACACACACACACACACACACACACACGCACAATATTCCAGAGAAAAGGAAAAAGTGGAGATTCTATCCAACTCATATTCTTATGCTTATAACCATGATACCAAAACATAAGCACAGTTTAAGAAAAACCTTAATCTTCACAAAACAAACTAGCAAAGTATAAAATAAGTAATATGCAATGATCATCTGGATTTTTCCAAAAATACAAGGCTGCATAAGCATTAAAAAATAATTAATGCTATCACCATATACAATAAATAGGAAAAAACATTTTTCACTAGATGTTTAAAAAAGATCACTGGGAATTTGCTGGATATAAAATCAACATAACCATTTCATTTTTATGTACATTAAAACATATTTTAAAACTTAAAAGGATAGCATCGTATAACAGCATCCAAAATAGAAAATATGTATGAATAAATAAACAACAAAAGGAGACATAAAATGCCTCTTAAACAAATAAAAAGATCTACCAAGTTCTTAGCTGAAAATAGTCAAAATTGAAAAGATTTTAATTATCTTCCAACTGAACTATAGATTCAGTGAAATTTAAATATAAGTGAAATATGCTCTTAGTGGACCTGGCATAGGGCTCTCACAAATTTATATGAATATGAAAAGGTCCAGGGTATACAACTCCCTCTGTATAAGTACAAAGTGAGAGAATCTGTTCTACTCAATGCAAAGTCTTACTTAAAAACTACAATAATTAAGAGGGTATTGTTTTTGGAACTCTAACAGACACATAGAGATCTCAGAAGCAACTAAACAAATATATGAAAACTTTTATATATTACACAGATGGTATTGCAGATTGGAGGGAAATGACTGATTTTTTTAAACGAAGTATTTGTTAGAACAGTTTTAGATTAATAAAAAAAAAAGTGTCAAGACAGTTGAGTTTGCTTATAAACCCAAAACCAGTTTCCCCTATTATTAATATCTTACATTAGGTTTATTTCTTGCAATGAATAAATCAGTATTTACATTATTATAACTAACATCAATATTTTATGTAGATTTCCATGTTTTTCCCTAACTTACCATTTCTATTCCTGGATCTTCCTCTCTCTATCCCCCAACCCCACATATCACCTGATGATTAATCATCATGTCTCCATATGCTCCTTCTAGAAATGAGAATTTCTCCAACTTTCCTTGTTTTGAATAGTAATGAACATGTAATTTATAGAAGTTTGCCTCAGATAAGATCTGCTCATTATTTTCCTTGTGGCTAGACTTGAATTTTCTCATGGTTACTAGTTTTAGGAAGGAAGGCCACAGAGGTAAAGGGTCTTTTTGTCACGACCTATCCAGAGTACACATGCTATTATCATGACATCTCTGTGATGTAGACGTCTTGACCTTGATCACCTGCATGAAGTAATGTGTGTCCAATGTAAAAGGGATATTTCCCCTTCCCCTTCAGGGAGAAATTCATTTTGCACTGCTGACACCAAGTAAGTAAAGAGTTAAGCTCTACTTTTATTGATAATAAAATATCTATATAAATTATCCCATATTTTCTCAATCATTTGCTTATGCAAGTATGGGAGAAAGCAAATGCTATGCTTTGGGTTGAAACCAATCATACTTTGTGTGTGTTTTGCTACTCGGAGAGCTACAGCTTTGGTCTTTGGGAGCACTTTCATCTGGTGTCGCTCTGGAATACCTCATTATTGTGCTACTATTTTAAAAGAATGTTTTTGCTTCTAACACAGAAGTTATTGCAAGATCATCTTATATATTTCCTGCACCAGAATTAGCCATTTCTCCAAGGAACCCTGCATCCTTTTTTTTTTCTTTTTCCCCAGATTGGTGTGTCAGCATTTTTTTTTTCTTTTGGGTAAAGTTCAAAATTGGGGAATCTCAAAGATTTCTTAATATTGGAATGGGTAAATAATTTGTGAGTATCCAACAATGAGAAAATATACAGGAATGAATATGATTAATCTGTAGACACAAGTCGCAATGATAACTCTCACAGGAGATGTTGAGGAGCTTGAGTTTAAATCATAGCAGAATGTGATTCCATTTAAAGTAAGTACACACATTTCATTGTAAGTGGTCATTCTATCAGGTTCCTAATGCTATTGTAGTCAAGTACAGCAAACTTTGTTTCTTCATACACATTTATAATCTTACAGCTCTGGAGGTCAGAGATTCTAAATTGATCTCGTTGGGCTAAATTAAAAATGTCAGCAGAGTTGCCTTTATTCTGGAGGCTCCTGAGGAGAATCTTTCTTTGACGGTTCCATCTCCTGAGAGACCCACACTCCCTAGCTCATAGGCTCCTTCTTCCATCCTAGTTCCAATGATGCCAAGCTGCAGTCCTTTTAGGTCGGCATCCCTTTAATGTTCCATCTCCAGCTTCTGCCTTCTACTTTTATGCCCCTAATGGTTACAGGGGCCCCACCTGATAATCCAGGTTAAATTCCGAACTGTAAGGTTAGTTGATTAGCATAATTAATTCCATCTACAACCTTATTTTCCCTTAGCAATCTAATGAACATGTTTTCAGATTCCAGGGATTAGGACAACAGACATCTTTGGGGAAGCCATTATTCTGCCTACTATAATATCATTTAAAAAGTAACTGCGTTTATTTATTTAATTTTGCGGGGGAGGGGGCTGTTTCTTCCAAATGACACAGCCATTCTGTGAAATTTCAGGACCACCAACAGATCACAGAAGATGATCCTTTGGGCTGCTGTTTGAAACTTAATTGCATTTGTTGATTGCATATATCACCAATAAAATGATGCAAAAAAGAAAGGTAGGGCAATGACTGTCATTAAGGTTAGGAGAGAAGTTACTTCTGATGGGGGAGGGGGATGAGCAGATGTAAACAGAGTGGGGCAAAAATGATGCCGGTCTCTCATTCTGGGAATGACTGATTTCTGAAACAGAAGTCACAGATGGACTCATGTTACTGTTCTTTATTCTACCTCACTGGGTACATTGTTATGAAAATGTAAAGGAAGAAACGAATCAAAAAGTATTTGATTGTGATAGATCATCACATCTGATCTTAAATGAGAATTGAGCCACTGACTTTTTCCCCTTTCCCCTGATTATTATTAAAATTATTACATTTTATCGTAATCATCTGTCAAAGTTGAGGAAGGAGTAGGAGAAGTGCAGTTACTATTGATAGAATGACAAAAACATTTTGATTTTCTCATCAGTATATTACAGAAATCTAAACATTGATGAGAGAAAAACTATTGATTGGCTGCCTCCTGCACGCACACACCCCCCCCCACACCTGAATACAGCCCAAAACCTGAGCATGGGCCCTGACCAGGAATCAAACAAGACATCTCCTAGTGCCTTGGGTAACATTTAACCACTGAGCAACATTGGCTGGGTTTCACCCTTCTTTATATAATCTTTTTTATTAAAGATACCACTGACTGCTGTTATTTTAACTTTGCCAGTTATGAGTATATCTCAGTTCTATATCTGGCACTCAGACTTCTCAAACTGGATTCTGCATTTTCAATAGTTTCTAGTTATTTCTACATGTGCAATGCTTCTACTTAAAACATTACCAGGAAAGGAGAACAAAAAAATTAGAGGCAGATTATGGATATATTATAGAAAACTGGATTTCTTAGAATTTCAGTAATATACTTTAAACCAGGGGTCTTCAAACTACAGCCCGCGGGCCACATGCAGCCCCCAGGGGAGTCTGATCCTGCCCGCCAGGTTTTTTGGGCAGTGAGCGCAGCCAAGGTGTTACAGTAGGGATTAGTAGTTCATATAGTCCTGCCCTCTAGCTCTCTGAGGGACCGTGATCTGGCCCCCACTTTAAAAAGTTTGAAGACCCCTGCTTTAAACCATAGATATAGTAAGTAGCAAAGCAGAGGCTAAAACAGTTAATTGGAATCCAAATTCATTGCCTTTCTTTATGACACTCATATGTAAATGTACTCTGATACATAACAATGTTTCAATAATTCAATTTTATTACATTACTGTATTTATATCAGCCAGTGGAATCTGTGGTCTGGTCCAAGTTAATTTATTTCATTTACTTTACCTGGCACTGTGTATATAGAAAAGGCCCCTTACACTAAGTTATCTGAATGAGCTGCTTGACATCATGCTTTGATGATTGCATTACTGCTTTGTGTCTCTCAGGGTATTGCAGATTCAAAAATATAAAGCTCATTATCATGAAACAGCTCCCAGAAGAGATGCATTATGTGGATTCCAATGTTTACAAACATTTATAGACCTTGGACCAGACCAACTAAAAGTCACCTATTAGTTGGCAATAAATCAGTGTGCTTTGCATTGAAATATGCTATTTATCTTCAGTAGCCATGCAGCCATATACATACATATATGTATACATGTATATTCTACATTCCACATATATCTTCTGTATTCCATATATATATATATATATATATATATATATATATATACTGTATATATGTGGAATATGTGACACAATTATCAATATCATTTTTAAGTTAAATAAATCTACAAATCTATAACAATTTTAAAAACAGATGCAGTGAACATTTATTTTTTTTATTCAAGCCATTGACATTTTGTAAGTTTGATTTTCAATAGTGATCCATGGATCAGATTTATTCAAACTTAACTTTTAAGTATTAGTTTGAAGTCTGAAAAATAGTTAAAATAACATGATCATTTCAACCCTGAATGGTAAGATTTCATATGTCTAATTACAGTTATAAAATAGAAAGAAAAGTCAGGAACAGAAAAGTGAATAGAGAGAACCACAGCAAAGATATATGTTCCTGGAGCAGAAACGTATGAAACCATAAAGTAAGTAATGTTGTGAAACTGCTGGGACTGAATATAGACTAACATGAATATGAGAAACTCCCCTAGGTCACAATCTTATGGGCAAGGGAAGACATCTTAATGGGTTTGATCTCCAGCTATCTTAGATAGAGAGGAAGAAGAATTCTTATAAAATATTTTGGGAGACCTACATAGCAAAGTCCTACCATCTGAGGGAAAATAATTTACTAGAGCCTTATTACGCCTAGGGAGTAGGACATGTACCAAACTTCTATTTAGCTACCCACTCTCATATCTGGTGAAAAACGTTATACCATACCAAATCTTATCAAAGAAAGCTTGAAATTCTATATTAATTTCAGAAAAGCAAGTAAGATAACACTATCTTAGTGGATATATGTCAAAGGTGTGCTAAATTGTTAAAACACAATATTTTGATTTTTTATTATTGTTATGACATCACAAATACTATTAGTCAAAACACAAAGGTGGTTTCTATTTCTTATAACAAGTCCTGTGGTCAGCAGTTTAACATTAGTATACCATCAGGCTCCAAGCTCGAGTCATCTTCCCACCCCAGCAACTTCATCACATGGTCCTCTGTCACCAATCTACTTTTCATTTTCTAGACATAATATTTTTGTTGCAGCCCCAGTCACAATATCTATTCCTAAGCAAACAGCAAAAGAATGACGGAAGACAAGCTCAAGTAACATAAATAGACTGTTGGTCCTAGAGTTAGTACATATAGGAAAGCCTAGCATTAGATCAAGTTGAAGATGCAGTCAAAAGCAAAATTAAGAACTGACTTGTAGTTTAAGGTGTATTCAATGATAGGTAGGATTCTTTCTTAGTACAATTTGAAGCCATCTAGTGGTTTCCAAATGGGAAGAACTCTATCTCAGTTATATTTCAAAAATATCACTCTGGCCTCCTCTGTGGACAACAGGTGGAAAAACAATAAATGGAGCTAAGAAAGACAAATAACTGATATTAGAAATGACTACTGGCTCCTTTTTCAACTAGGGTGCTAGTGATAGAGAAAGGAAGACAGAATGGCTAGGGTATGTTCTGGATGCAGACTACTGAGGATTTATTAAAGGTCGGATGTGGGCCATGAGGAAAGGGGAAGAACAAAATGACTTCTGAGCTTTAGTAGGAACAGGCTGGGTAACGGACTGAGGAGGCTGAGAGAAGGGGCGGATTTGGAAGAAGTGATTACCCAATGTCTATTGTAAGCACATTAAAATCAAGATGACTTGAGACTTGACTTCTGAGGGGCTGCATCCAGTCATCAATTCGAGATTTGTTTGGAACGTGGTAGCAATCTAGAACGGAGGAGGAAGTTCTAGGAGTCATCATGGTGTATGTGGGTCTTCACAGTTTTGAGACAATGTAATTAAGGGTGGGGGTAGATATAGAAAAGGACTGGGAAATACCCCTGTTGAGAATGCACATAAATAAAGGAGACTGACAAGCTCATAAAGGTAGACTGACAAGGTGTAGCCATGGAGCTAGATGAGTGATTTTTCAACCTTTTTCACCTCATGGCACAGATAAACTAATTACTAAAAGCCCGAGTCACACCAAAAATACATATTTTTGCCACTCTAACAAAAAAAAAGAGATATAATTTTGATTGATTCACATCAGATGGCTATTGTTGTGTTGGCTGTTGTCCTTCTTAAAATGTTATTTGATAATCTAAGAGAAAAGAGGTAATGCCCTGCCGGAAACAAATCAGTTTCACTAAAAGAGATACGTTGACAGGAAGCCAGGAAGGCTGGTCAACAACCTCAATTGCTCTAACCACTCACCCTTTAGTTGAGACATTGTTAGCTGAAGTAGCCTCCACCTTGTTTGTCCCATGTAAGTTTCTGTTATTTCCTGCCTAAGGGCTACATGTAAATTTCTGTTTATCTTGCTTAAGATGTTTTTCCCAAAGCCTCAATAAAAGGGGATGGCAGGGCCAGAGCAGTAATAGTTCTCCCACTAGAGTTGGACTACCGCCTGGCCCCCCATATCGCCAAATTGAATTTCTTCAAGTCTCTTCATTTGTGTGGGGCCCTTCTCCAGAACTCGAACCCTGAATTGGAACCCTTTCCATATGGGACATGAGAGAGATGTCCCTTACAAAGTAGGTACTGCATGATTTAAAACTTACAGCACACAGGTTTAAAAGTGCTGAGCTAGAGGAAGAGCAGAAAACAGTTTTAGCGTCGATGTGGGGAGAATGATGAACTAAGAGCTCCACGAGATGCAGATTCAGTACTGCACTGTGGACTCAGAACCTGGCAGAGTTTTGTCACACTTTATAAGAGCTTATTCTTGTCCCCCTCCCTCCCCCCTAATTAGCACAGTTACCTCATCTTCCAGGTTAAGACATTTACTGCTGATCAATCACAATCACAACGGGAAGCAAATGGTCCACTCAAACCAGCTGGGATAAGATGAAGTGGGTTCATTTATTTATGAAGGGACTATTTACACATATGCAGAGGGCCAAGCTTCTGGAAGCCAAGAGCCCATGAATTGCCCCTACAGCCCTCCTTTCTCCTTACAACCAATGAGCAGCAGGAACGATGGACACCACGATCTGCAAGATTTACCTAGGTGGGTTTAAATTCTGTTTCTTTCACTCAAGCATATGTGCTAGTGAGACTGTCCTCTCTGTGACCTTTCCTTATTTAAATAGTAAAAAACACACGCCTGGGTGGAGATTTAACATGCTAATGTGACATGTGAAGCCTGAAGGAGCATGTGGTTACACTCTGCAGGTGCCCCAAAGCCTACATGCTCAGGGGCCACTTTGCTCACCTAAAGCCTCTTTACCATGTTTCCCCAGCCTTTGTTCAGGGAGCAGCCCATATTGTCTTTTCTCTCCTTGCTGATTCCCCTGCATTCAAGCCTAAAAGCCTTCGCCTGAGCCTTCTTTCCTCTAGTGATCTCTTTGGATGTCTGCCCTGGGAGATCTTAGGAACCCAGGGCAAGGGTAATAGGACCTAGGAAACCACAGCAGATGCTGAGTGAACCTGGGCCAACAGCAGCAATGCTGTTTCTGCTAAGGGCGGAGAGAGAGATTGCCAGAAGCAAAAAAGAGAGATCCACAGACAAGTTCTGATCCAGTGACTGTTTGTTCGGTGACGTAGGTACAAAAATTGAGAGCAAGCAGCATTTGTAAATTCCAATAGCAATGTGATAGGTATATAATAGCAATGTGATAGGTATGTTTGTGGTATATAATAATAAAAATAATTTTGATCATCTAAAGCAGTGGTCGGCAAACTCATTAGTCAACAGAGCCAAATATCAACAGTACAACAATTGAAATTTCTTTTGAGAGCCAAATTTTTAAAATTTTTAAACTTCTAATGCCACTTCTTCAAAATAGACTCGCCCAGGCCTTGGTATTTTGTGAAAGAGCCACACTCAAGGGGTCAAAGAGCTGCATGTGGCTCACGAGCCTCAGTTTGCTAAAGAAAATAAAAGCAGTATCTTTTGAAGGGTAGGGATGGAAGTCAGTTTGGAAAGGGAGATATAAGACATGGGATCTGAGAAACTAGAAATGCCGAGAGTTAACAGATCTTCAGATCTTCATAGATCTGAGAAACTAGAAATGCCGAGAGTTAACAGATCTTTTACTGTGAAAAGTAACAAGAAAATGATAGTAATAAGAGATGCTTGTGGTATCCTGAGAGTGGTTATTGTCGCTGTTGCGCTTGTTGTCACTTTTTGTTGCTGTTACTGTTTTAAGAGGGAGTGGCTGGGCAGATTTTTGTGACACTGTTTTGTTCTCGTAGTTAAGAAGAGACTAATAACGCATAGCAGAGGTCAACTAATTTGTGAGGTCAAGTCACAGATTCTACATGGAGGACAATGACCGAAAGAATCATGTAAGGAATAAACATACTAGTATGAGGCTAAGATTAAAAGATGGGCAGAGGAAGAATTCCAAACTAGTGAAAAGAAAACAAATATTAAGGTACTTGGAATAAACATTAATTGATGACTTTAATAATAATAGAACATAGAGTACTATGAGGCATGGGGAAACATAGGCTGTGGTATAAGACAAGGCAGAATTTTATATGCTACATTAAAGATTTTTGGTTTTAACCTGTGGGGAGACAATTCTACATTCATCTCTTGCAGTCTACCACATCTTGAAACCACACTGATTGCTTTTGTTTGTTTAATATTATCTTCCCAAATATGTGAGCACAGAATAGTGACCACACACAAACACTCACATGTGAGCGCATGTGCAAAGACAGAAGGGACAGACAGAGAGGACTGACACACAGGAGATATGGTAGAAGAACAAAACAAGAAGATGAAATCTATAAAAGACTCTTAAAGTAAATTATCAATAGTGCCAAAAGCTTCCTAGATCAAGAAAGATGAAAACTAAGTAAGCCAATTAAGTCCTTGTAATTAGGAAGTGACTAGTGGCCAGAATCACTTTAGTGGCAACTAGATTCACGTAGGTTGAGGGGTGCATCTGAAAAAAAGATGGCGAGGCAAAGATTGTAGCAATGCTTCAGTCGCATTAAACAACTTAGTCATTAAAGGAAAAGTGCATATTGAAGGGAAATTTCATTGCTTTAAGATTTTTTTTAAAAAAATAACATGTTTTTGTGCTATAGAAAAGCAACCCTTAGAACAATTTAAAATCTAAAAGACAGGGAATCACTATGGGTCAATCCTTTATAAAAGTAGGGTGTCATTGGAAGGAGTGGCCATAAGTACAAAGTTGTGTGTGGGCGTGGTTACAGACAAATGAGGAATTCTAGATTTAGAAACAAACTTCATCTAATGAGAAAGAGTTAAGATTGCTCTGCGAAAGAAACTTTGGTGTGCAATTAGGAACTGTGGATTTGTGTGGAAGCCAAGTCACAGTGATCCAAGGCAATAGTTAAAAGCATTTTTTCATTTGTATTCCAAAGAATCCCTCAGCTGCATAGCATTTGAGCAATGGTAGAATAATGTTAAATATTCAAAAAGACTATTAGAGAAGATTCTGGGGCAGGGAAGAAATAGACATCAACAGTCAGACATTATGCCGGTATCCTCTTATGTAACCCCACTATTTTATAAATTCATGAACATCTCGTAGCACAGAAAGAAAGGGTGGCCACTTGTCAGGAAACAGCCCCAGAGGATACACATCTTTGATAGGCACTGCTAATTGCCTAGGAGGTCTTCCAGGCAGACAGCAATAAATCAGAGAACATGTGGGTAGGTTCAGCAGTGCCAATAACCTTTGGCTATAAAGAGTTTATTGAAATGGGTGCTTTAAATCACTTTTCAACTAAAAGTATCCATGATTTACCTAGATTCTTTTCTGCATTTATAGTCCTTGTAGTAATCTGTATTCATGACTTAACTGCAAGCTCCATAAGGGCAAGGAGTGGGTACTATTCATTTTTTTCCCCATCTGTCTAGTAGCATACTCTACTTTCTTGTAGGAAATGTATGCTTAAAACCCGAAAACATAGACATTCTACCAAAAATGTGTTTGGTAGAAGAAAACAAAAAAAATGTATTTTTATGAGGAGAAAGCACCCGAATGATATCAAATGGCAACATTTCTGCTTGAGGACTAAAGAGAAGATTCCAGGGAGTGGCGGGATTTAGTGTGCACCTCCTGGTAGACACAGTGCTTTCAGAAATAACTGATGAATCCGGGAGAGAGCGCTCTCACTAGCCCTAAAGGATTTTACAGACTTGCCTTCTCCACATTAAAATAGTTTTTAGCCAACAATTTTATGGTACACATGGTATATAGAATTTGTATATACTTTCATATTTCTTTTATTGTACAAGCACCTATCATGTGAAATGAAGATCAAAATAGCAGAGACATATTCCTCATGAGACTGATTCCTGGCCCGAACCTATAAAGTTACTATGAGATATCAATGAAATTAACTGTTAGACACTGAACAGATGTTGGTACAAGACAAGCATGTAATAATTACGTTAGTATTCGTTTGCTAAGGTTACCTTGACAAAATGCCACATTCTGGGTGGCTTAAACAACATATTCTCCCCGTGTCTGTCGGTCTGTGTGTCTCTCTCTCTCTCTCTCTCTCTCTCTCTCTCTCTCTCTCTCTCTCTCTCTTTCTCTCATCACACACACACACACACACACACCTCACAGTTTGGGACGTGAGAAGTCCAAAACCAAGGTATGGGCAGGGTCCTTCTCTTCAGGCCTCTCTCCTTGTCTTATAGATGGCTGTCTTCTCCTGGTGTTCTGCTGGGGCCTTTTCTCTGTACATATCCCTAGTGTCATATTGGATGAGTCTCCCACCTCAAAGGCCTCTACTTAAGTTTATCATCTATTTAAAAGCCATCTTTCCAAAGGTAGTCACATTGATTAGGGCCAACCCATATGACCTCGTTTAACCATAAATACTTCTTAAAGGTATTACCTCCAAATATCACATTCTAAGGTCATGGGAGATGGGATTACAACATACACATGTGAGGGGATGCATAATTTGCATTAGTGAGAACATCACAACTCTTGTTAACATCACTATCATTATTTTTCAAATAGCTTGATAAAATTAGTACCATGCATGTGTTATAGCCTGCAAGTGTTTAAAGTATTATTTTTTGTTGTAAGTAGTTTGTTTTCTTTAATATATTCTTGTCTTAAAGTTGATAGAATTCAGCAAAGAAGTCATCTAGACCTAGATTTCTCTCTGAGGGAAATTTTAAAGTTATTAATAGTTTTCCTAGTTATAGGTCTCAGATATGCTATTTCTTTCTCTTTTTTTCTTTATTGACTAAGGTATTACATATGTGTCTTTATGGGCCCCCCTTGTCTCCCTTCCAGCCTCTCCCCCCCATGCTCATGCCCTCACCCTCCTGGTATCTGTGTCCATTGGTTATGCTTATATGCTGCATACAATTCCTTTGATTGATCTCTTCCACTTACCCCCTATCTCCCATTTAAAAAAATATATTGTTTAATTGATGTCAGAGAGGAAGGGAAAAGAGGAGAGAAATAAAAACAATGATATAAGAGCATAATTTATCCACTGCCTTCTGCATACCCCCTACTGGATATCTAGCCCCAAACTCTGGACAAGTACCCTGATCAGAAATTGAACCATGACCTCCTGGTTCATAGACCAACACTCAACCACTGAACAACACAGGCCAGGCTGCTATTTTTTTTAAAATCAGTTTTGGTAGTTGTGTCCTTTTAGGAATTTGTCTACTTTATATAAAGTATCTAATTTGTTAGCATAAAATTTCCATAATTTGATGTATTTTTGTTGTTATTATTATTTTTTTTTTCCTCCACCATAGTTTTCTATGGATTATTTCTTTAAGTAAAAGTATCATTATCTTTCTGGATGACATTCAAATGTCTCATACCATTTGCCATTGAAACTGACAAGTATTTTACAGGTTCCCTGCTGAGTCAGATGTTAATCTCCTGTTTTTGAACCAGGACATCCTAGGACACTGGGAACAGGTTGGGGTGTAATCCAGTCCCTTGGAGCAGGCGTTACAGCTCAGCTGGTATAAAATAATTTCAATGTTTTAATATCTGGTAATTGTGTACTGATACTCACCTCCTGCGTAACAATCTTATTAATAATTCTCAACACTGCTTTTTGATGCAACTCATTGGTGTGAGTTCAGAAATTAGGTAGTGGTAATACTTGACCAGTTCTATGAATATAATTTTTTAAAAATCACTGACTTGCATATTTTAAATGGAGAATTTTATGGTATGGAAATTATATCTCAATAAGGCTATTATAAAATGCATTAAAATCACAATAATATCTATACATTTTGCATGAGTTTTAAATTGAGAATGCCAATTTATAAACTATATGAACCCAGAACACTGAGGTGTCAATGATGATATATAATTATTAGGTTTATAATTATATTGACTGGTTTCTAGAAAAAGTAAAGTTAAAAATAATTATATTTTATGGTCTTTAAACTCTTTTTGCAAATTTTAGTTTTTGAATATAGCTTTAAAATGTACACTATGCACTTTGCTTGATTCCTTAAAAGGAAATGAACAAAATAAACTAAAACAAAATAGAAACAGACTCATAGAGATAGACAACAGACTGACAGCTGTCAGAGGAGCTAGGTGAAAAAGGTGAAAGGATTGAAAGCAAGAAAAACAACAAATAAACAAAACTCATAGACAACAGTATGGTTATTGCCAGAGAGAAAGGGGGTGGGAGCAGGTAGGAGAGGATTAAGGGAGGATGAATGGTGATGGGAGCAGACTTGACTTGGAGTGGTGAACACAAAATACAATATACAGGTGACGTGTTATATAGGCTTGTACCCCTGAAACCTATATAATTTTATTAACCAATGTCACCCCAAGAAATTGAATTTAAAAAAGAGCAACTAAAGGTCCTGTCAGTAAATCATGTTTAAGAAGCTCTAAAGTGTCTTCCAAAGGGTGAATGATTTACTTGTAAAAGAATGACATTTAACTATGTACCTTTCAAGGATCCCCAATGTAAAATGAAACATAGTATTCTTTGTTGATCTTACTGGGTACCATTGTGGAGATTAGTGAAAAATTAATCTTTCCTGACTTTGAGAGCTATTTCTTATGTTCATGATAAATTTAAAGTAACATACTTCATATGAGATATTAAAAATGTTAACCTTTTTTAATTTTTTTTTACCCTCCAGGAATTATAGATGGTCATAAACTCAGTAGAAAGGATGAGATCATTACTTAGGTTGGGACCATTTCAAGATGAGAGAAGACATGAAAACTTGAATATGTCAAGATTTTTGAAAAGGTAATATTAAATGACACACTTTTATAAAGTATCTGTTAAGAAGTCAATTTAACCTTATCAAGTAAAGCACATACATGATCAATAATCTCCTATGTTTTTCCTACTGAGTAGAAATATTATAAAAATATTTCATATTATGCCGAAACCGGTTTGGCTCAGTGGATAGAGCGTCAGCCTGCAGACTGAAAGGCCCTGGGTTTGATTCCGGTCAAGGGCATGTACATTGGTTGCGGGCACATCCCCAGTAGGGGGTGTGCAAGAGGCAGCTGGTCGATGTTTCTCATCGATGTTTTTCTCTATCCCTCTCTCTTCCTCTCTGTAAAAAAAATGAATAAAATATATAAAAAAACTATTTCATATTATATTTAAATCCACATATATATGTAATTTTGCTCTTAAATAAATTATAAGTGAATATCTAAAATTTTAGAACCTAAGTTAATTTTAATATATCAAATGGTATCCTAGTGCCATAAATTTAATAATTATATACTAATTTACTAATAATAAGGGGAGTATTATCTTAAAGATGTTTCCTTTTTCCTGTATATAGAGTGCCCCCCAAAAGGTATACACACTTAACAATTTATGTTTCTTTCTTTTCAGATTTAACCCTTTGGAATTAATAATTATTTAAATTGTGTATCTTTTGGGATACACCTCAAGTAGAGTTACAAGGAATCACTATCATTATTATTATCATCATTGCTAATCTTATGAATCTCTATATGCCAAGATCAACTTTATATGATTTTTTGTCATATCATCTGATATAATCTAGGTCATGATTTTTTTTAACATATTTTATTGAGTTTTTACAGAGAGGAAGGGAGAGGGATAGAAAGTTAGAAACATCGATGAGAGAGAAAAATCGATCAGCTGCCTCCTGCATACTCCCCACGGGGGATGTGCCCGCAACCAAGGTACATGCCCTTGACTGGAATCGAACCTGGGACCCTTCAGTCTGCAGGCCGACACTCTATCCACTGAGCCAAACCGGTTTCGGCTAGGTCATGATTTTATGAAGAAGCTATTTTGCCCTAATTTTTAGAGAAGTAAAAGACCACTACAAAGAGTCTATTTTATGTAATTCCACCACATGGTGTATATTGCAGCTGGAATTGAGGACTCAATACAATGTGGTAACTTGTCTCTTCACCATTTAACTTCCTTTAAAGTAATTTTTCTCATTTAAAAATCTCATAGGTCTGGGAAAATAATTCTGAATTAAAATCTGTATCCATATTAGTCTGTTTTTGTGGAATATATTCCAGGAGAAGTTATAATATAATTGAAAAACTTTGGCTATATATTCTTGTTCAGAGATTCATAAAAAACATGCATAGAATAAAGATTTCAATGCACTAAAGTTAGGAAATTGTTTATATTATCAATACCAAACTTATTTAAACATGGAATACTATTTTCATGGAACACATAATGGAGTAGTTATGAAGACAATAATATTATAATTAATTTCAATTGATTTGCACTTGTTTTATCTTATACAGAAATATACAGAAACATATTTTACTACTAAATGTGAAAGGCATAGGGATATCAGTATCAATAAGAGAGCATCAATATAAACTAATATGGTAGATAGATACATAGTACATAGGAGAGAAAGAGAGATTTGTAGCATAGAAACCATGAATGAATATGAGTGTGTGAAGTAGAATGATAAAGTGGTTAGTATTACAGGCAAGGTGAAAAAATGTGTTTTTTTCCATTTATAAACTAGTCATATCTTGTTAGTTAGTTATTCTCACCTCTCTCAACTAGCATCTTAGTTTTCTTTTCATAAAATCATTCAGTCTAGATATTTTTGTTCTTATGGAGTTGTGCTTAATATCCATACTCATATTTATTTACTCAGTGATTTCTAAAAGGTAGCATTATTGCTATATTCCCCTATCACATCACAAGTATTATAACATGTCCCCATGTCCTTTGAAAAAATATTTTATTAATTTCTTTTTTTAGAAACAGAGAGAAGGGAGAGAGAAAGAGAGAAACAGACATGAGAACAGAACAACCTGCACACCCCCTACTGGGAATCAAATATGCCCCTACCAGGAACCCAACCAGCAACCTTTTGGTGTATGGGAAGATGCTCAACCTAGCCACACAGGTCAGGGGTGTCCCCATGTCCTTTCAGTCTTCTAATTTAGCCTCCATCATATTATCATAAAACTTAAATTCTAGGTTTTCATGGATATGCTTTCTCTTTCTCATGTCTCTATTTGTGGCACACACATTTTAAAGACAATTTAGATATAAGTTTTGTGGGTTCAAGATCAATTTATTTCAAGAAAAAAATTATTACTCATTAATTTTTTTGCATCCAGGTGCCATAGAAAATCTGAGATCTGATTTATGATCCTTAGTAGGTGATTTGCTCTTACTATCTGAAAGCATTTTCTCAAGGTCTTTGTTGTAAATGTCACTATATTGTGCATAGGTATATATATTCTATTTCTCTTCAATTTTGGGTATTGCATGAACATTTTTAAAAATATATTTTATTATTTTTTTATAGAGAGGAAGAGAGAGGGATAGAGAGTTAGAAACATCGATGAGAGATAATCATCAATCAGCTGCCTCTTGCACACCTCCTACTGGGGATGTGCCCGCAAGCAAGGTACATGCCCTTGACCGGAATCGAACCCGGGACCTTTCAGTCCGCAGTCCGACGCTCTATCCATTGAGCCAAACCAGTTTTGGCTGCATAAACATTTTAATATGAGGAGGTCTTTCATCTTCTTTAAATGTTGGTATTGTGTGTTCCTGCTTTTAAAGATACTCTGAATTTTATTTATACGTTCTCTCACGCTGGAAATTGTATGATTCAGATATATTAGCATTTTCAACTTCTAACCTTCCTATCATTCAAGTTTCATTTTATACTTTCTCTTTTTTCCTCTCTTGTCTTTTGGGGGAATACTTCAATTTAATCTTCTTATTAGTATATTTTTCAAATGGATGCAGCTGACTATTTATCTCATTTACTGGGCTGTGTGTTTTATATAATTATATTTTATGTGTAGTATTTTCATTATATACTTCCTATCAATTGTTTTTCTTATATGACTAGTAATTTACCCTACCTCTTCCAATAATCTTGATCCTGTTCTAAATGTGATTCAGTTTGTGTTTTTATAATAAATTAGTCTTGTACTTTTCAGGTTCCTAATTATTGTGACTAATTCATGGTGCACTAAGGTTATCAATATTAATATGTGTTAGTTAGAGCTAAGGTTGAGTCACAAAATGTGTGCACTCAAGTGACTTTAAGTTGGAGGGAGAGATACACTTCAGTTGGAGGGCTCAAGCCAATAGTCTTGCTTGTTACAACTCCATAGAAATTCACCTTTATCTCCATACTAGATGCCTGGTACACAAAATTTGTGCAAGGCCCTCACAGCCCTGGCTTCATTTGGAAGGTTCTCTGGAAGGATATCTGGAAGGTCTTTTGGTCCTCTGGTCTAATTAGCATATTATGCTTTCACTAGAGGCCCAGTGCATGAATTCATGCATGGGTGGGTCCAGCCTGCCTGGCCCCAATTGGGGAGGACTAGAGCTAGGCCTGTCAGAAAGAGGAGATGGCAGAAGGTTGGCTGGCCAGCCCCACCCCCGATTAATGTGTAAGGGGACAACTGGGGACAGAGCTAGCTGGGGGAGGGGGCCACAGGCTATTCGGGGGGCTGTGGAGATCTTGGGTGGGTCCAGGTGGGAAAAGGGGCTGCAGGAGGTTGGCTGGATGACCCTGCCCCCTAATGGAGTCGGGGGGGGGGGAATCAGGAGCAGGGCTGACTGGGGGGAGTAACTGCAGGCCGATCAAGGTGGCTGGGGGCTCATTGGAGGCAGGGCTGGCTGGGAGGAGGAACAGCTGGGTTTGCCACTAGATTTGTCTGGTTCACTGGCTGCAGTGGGTGTCATAGTGACCAGTCATTCTGGTCATTACAGCATTCTGGTGGATGGTTTTTATATATATATAACTAGAAGCCTGGTGCATGAAATTTGTGCAAGAGGGTGTGTGTGTCCCTCAGCCCAGCCTGCATCCTTTCCAATATGGAACCCCTTGAGGGATGTCTGACTGCCTGGTGGGATCGGGCCTAAATGGGCGGTTGGACATCCCTTTCACAGTCCAGGACTGCTGGCCCCCAATTGCTTGCCTATCTACCTTATTGCCTTAACTACTTCTGCCTGCCAGCCTGATAAGCCCCTAACTATACCCCTGACAGCCTGATCAACACCTAACTGCTCCCCTGATGGCCCAATTGCTCCTAACTGCCCTCCCCTGCCGGCCTGGTCACCCCCAACTGCCCTCCCCTGGTGCCCTGGTCACCCCTATCTGCCTTCACTTACCAGCCTGGTTGCCATTAACTGCCCTCCCCTGCCACCCTGGTCACCCCCAACTGCCCTCCCTACAGGATTGGGTCCTCCCCAACTGTCCTCCCCTGCTGACCTGATAGCCCACAACTGCCCTCCCCTGCTGGTCATCCTGTGTCCACATGGGGGCAGCTATCTTTGATCACATGGGGGCTATGATCTTGTATGTTGGGGTGACAGTCAATTTGCATATCATCTCTTTATTATATAGTATTATAGATGGAGAAATATCAATGATGAGAGGTAATTCTTGAAATTAGAATCCCCAAATGCAGAGAACTGAGAGAAGAAAATGATGGAATATGGAATGCCCTAATATAATGATTATCCCAGAGAAACCCTGGGGAGAGGCAAGGTCAGAAATGCCTTTTTTCTTTCCTGTCTATATTGCTTCTGCTTATAGCTTCTTGCTCACCTACATCAATTCACCATAGCCTATCATTTCTCAAACAGGTTTTTTTGAGTCTGCTGGTATATTGGTGGTGGTTATTTAGTAGTGATTTCTGATTTTAGGTGTCTCTGTCATATTTATACCTTTTGAATTTCCTTTCGGAACTAATTTTGGAGGAGGTGCCCAGGAGTTCATGCTTTTTTTTTTTACATCTGGAGAGAAAACTAAATTTGCAGCTTTGTGTAAGTAGAGTCGATGTGCAGAGAGGTAATGTATTCTAAATCAACTGAAGGATCTAATAGATATCAATTTTCTGTCAAGACAAATATCACCCTGAAACTAACTCTGTGTTGCATTCATAATACACACTACTGGATTAAAAGCAATGGCTCACTAGTAAAAATGCTTTATCTTAAACCATGTGTAGCTTTACTAGCTTATGTGGAATGGTCACCCCGTCACCTGGGAAAACTCTAAAGAACCAATCACAATCCCAGGCCATTTTGTTTTGTTTTGTTATTTTTATGCTAGTGGATACATCTCTTTGGTTATATACAGACTTAAGAAGACTGTCTTCTCTTTACTATAATACTGCATTTATAAAACACTCCATTATTTATGGTAACTCTGACTTTGATAATGTGATATTATAGGTTACATCACTATTTAAAGTGTTGTTTTATTTTTGGAACTTTAGACCAACTACTGTGAAACATTCTAAACAAAGATAAACAATACTTGTAAAAATTGTAAAGTCCTGTTCATGAATAGGCATAAGTGAGTCGGAGAAATAGAAGTTTATATCTGACTTCTACATAGCACACACAAAAAATTAATCTTCAACATTGCTTAACTAAGTGAACATGTACGCAAAATAATACCCAGCATCTAGATTTATGTTCACTGCAGCCTGACTAGACGACCATGTTATAAAGGCACAAAATGACCCTGAAAAGCTTATAGAAACCTGTTAAAAGTATAGAAGCAAAGCACTGCAGGCCTCATATCTCACTTGTTAGAAATTGTTTTCTGCCTTTTTTGTGGTTTCATACTCTTAGCATTATGCATTCTTAGCATATTAAACGAAATTCAGTGCTTAGGCTTGAGGAAGTTGCTAGGGCAAAAGAAAAAACAGGAAACGAAGAGGAGAAAGTGCTTCCTTCTTTGTGGCTGGGGAAATGCAGACACTCTTCTGCATCAAGGCCATAGTTTTGATAAAGTGACGAGCTGGGAATAGTGCCAGCAGTGTCAATCTTACTCGCCTTCTAAATGTGAAGATTTGTATGAATATGTATAATCCTGCTCAGGTTAGTGTTTAATGAATACATATTTTAGAGCAATTGCTCCCCACGGATTGTGACTATGTTCTCCAAAATATCACCTTTAATCAATAAATATCTGCTTTTCTGTTTGGTTCGCTTTTTTAACTAATAGTTGCCAGGTTAATATTTAAAATGGCCTTTTAATGTTTTGAAATACTTGTAAATTCCTTTATAAAACCTAAAAATAAACTTTGAGTTTACCATCTTCCTTCTTCAAACATGAAAACATACATTACAACATGGGTAGATTTCTTTATTAAAACAAAGAATATAAGAGTATTTATATTTAAATTGATAAAATAAAGCACTCCATATAAATAATGGCTCCCCAAAGTGAACAATATCAATGAGCTTTCCATTAATTGTTACCTATCTGACATCTACAAATGTTTCTCTGTTTTCAACAGTATTTAGGTTTTCTTTGAGACATCCTTACAACCACGATAGCTAAATCATACACTCTATTATGGCTGAACCATGCGTAGTTAGTCAACCACTTTATGCCTAAACGTGTAGTATAGTTCTTGGTGCACAGATACCATTTACTAAATAATTATTTACTAAAAAAATTAGTTATAGAATAAATAAATTATGTCACCGAAAATTTGGAATTTGAGGTGGTCTTTCATATTATGTTGTATATAGGAAAGCGAAGTATTTAAAATATATGCTTGGATCATAGTACATATCAGGATTTAATTGACATCTTAAGTTTGAAAGTAAATTTAGAAAGAAATGTTTTGGAGACTCTTGATTTCCATATTAAAACAGCTTGGAAAGTTTGGTATATGAGCAAAATGGTTCCATTTCTCTTTTATAAAACAGAAAATGTTAAATAATATACAAGAGTGAGGGACTAGAAGGCTCTTTTAAAATGGTAATTAAATTTATTTATTTATTTATTTATTTATTTATTTATTTATTTTAATATATTTTATTCATTTTTCACGGAGAGGAAGAGAGAGGGATAGAGAGTTAGAAACATCGATGAGAAAGAATCATCGATCAGCTGCCTCTTGCACACCCCCCAGTGGGGATGTGCCCGCAACAAGGTACATGCCCTTGCCCAGAATCGAACCCGGGACCCTTCAGTCCGCAGGCCGACGCTCTATCCACTGAGCCAAACCGGTCCCGGCTAAAATGGTAATTAAATTTAAAACGAGTCTAAAATTATTTATCAAATATATTGCTGTAACATCCACTTAAGTAATAAATAAGTGAAGACATAAAGTAAAAACAAAAGTCTCAAAGTAAGAAAATTATAATAATTCACTACTTATGAAAATTATTGGGCATAGCTAACATTTCACGGCAGCACACATTATCTTAAAATATGAATTATAAAAACCAGGAGATGATAGAACTTGCCCTGTTTAGAAATCCTTTTATCTTCAGCTCTTAGTACAAACTAAATGTAGAGTAATAATTTATTAAGTGAGTAAATAATTCCTACAAAATTTAAATATTTATTGCTTGAAACAGAGGTTTCCAGTGAGCTTTTACTGGAAATTCAAACATCTTGATTTACCCAGACAAATGCATGCAATCTACACAATCCACAATTAAGTTCTTCAACATCTAATTCTAAACTAATTAGTGAGTTATACACATAAAAAGACAAGATCTGTAAAATGCAGACCACCTTGTTTTCATTAATTTAATCTATTTTGTGTTAGGCAAGTAGGCCCAAGCTGGTCATTACTTCTATTTGTCTATCAGGGAGGTATTTCTTCTAATCCTTTACAAATGTCTGGAGCTTTCTAGGGGAAAATAAGCCTATTGGCTTGACCATTATTTAATTAGGAGCTGGTTTAAATTTTGTAGTTATTCTCCTATGTCTGAATGCTAGAGGTAGATACCAACATACTATGGAGAATAAGTGATAATGGAGAAAAGAGGTACAGATATTGATAAATTGGGAAATAACCTGCTTTCTAAATGTCAATGGCAAAATATTGCTTATGCAGAAGAGCAGAGCTCCATGATGGGCCAATCTCTGCTACAGTGATGTGTAACCAGTGCTTCCATATGCCAATCTACTTCCTGGTCTTGTGAGCAAAACTAGGACTAACCTACTGTCAGGGAATCCTAAGGTCAGTGGCCAGCTGAAGTTCAAATAAGCAGTTAAAAACCTCATGTTTAAGCAAGTAAAACTTCCTGGTCTCAGAAAATCTCCTGTTCCAGCTTGAATATTACAAGTCACTCACCAAATTGAAAAGACCACATGAGAAGGAAAGGTCAAGTATTTAAGTAATTAGGTTATGAAATGTCTCCAATGAACTGGTAATTTGTTAATATAGAACTCTACTTCAGACTGAAGCAAATGGAAATCCGGTGACTGTAATTACTAAGCTCCAAGGAAATGACATTTAGTGTTCCACAAGTACACTAAAATTCAGAGAAAGGCAATGGGTCAGGAGAAGGAGGATACATACAAGTCAAATTAGAGCATCTAGAAGTGGGAGTGAGGCGGTGGAAATTCAGGATATCCAATCTCCAGAAAACTGGAGCAGGGCGAATAGAGAGCTGAATAATCAAACAAATACGTTTAGTGCAGGGTTTCTCAAACTTGGCATTTTTAACATTTTGAGGCCAGTACATTCTGTGCAGTGAAAGGCTGTCCTATTCAGTCAACAATATCTCCAGACCTTGTCAAATGTCCTGTGGGTGTCAAAACCACATCTTGATGGGAATCAATGGCTTAGAGACAGGAGTTACAGTGAATGAAAGATATATCCTTCTTTTGTGCATCCAGTCAGGAATGATTCAAAATCAAGCTGGGCTATGGATATAGAACAGCATTAATAGTTATATACTATCTCAGCAACTAATAACTGCATATAATGATTATAAAGCAATGGTTAGGTTAGGCTGCGTATTAGCTGTATTTTTGTTTTAATCTCACAAGGTCTGACATAATTACGATTTTTGCCCATATTTTACAGAGAAGTGAGATTGATAGGTAGTAAATAATTCCCAAAAATCCTATGACTAGTCAAGATGATCAGTAAGATCGTTCTGAGGTCAAAAATCTATGATCAAGGATCCCTTATATATTTCCTACTTGGCAAGGAAGGTGTATTTGAGCACCCGATATCTAAGAGGCATGAGCTGGTCAGTGTTAGTCTGTCATATTGTATTACAAAAATACTACTCTCCTTAGGACTCACTAGAACAATACTGAGGCTTCTCCTGATGAATTAATTTGTCTTTTTCTCTATAAATATTATTCACCAACCATCAAGCCACTCTTAGAATCTATTCAAAGGAAATGGGTTAATTTGTAAATAACTAAGAAGTTCAACAATCTGGACTGTGGTGCCACAGAAACCAAGTGAAAATCCAAAATCAATGTCACTTTGAAGAGTGTTTACATTCTCTGTTTAAATAATTGAACAGTTTGCTCATTTGCAATATAAATAAAACCTCCACAGTTTTGGGGTAGATCTAATTTTATGCCATATTTAATACACAGAGCTCAGTAAAATAATTTTTCTCCATTGATTTTATGAGTATCAGAATAGAAGAAAAACATCATAAAGTATAACTTTAGTGCTAAGACACAGGGTGTATATATATATATATATATATATATATATATATATATATATATAGAAGCTACTTAATATTTTTTGATGTTGTTGATGGGAATTTTGCTTTATATCTGCAAAATACATAAAAACATTTTTGAAAAAAAATTTTGCTTGATTTCTTTTATTTTTTCCAAAATGAAATGGCTATCATCATCATGACTCATTCTTCAAGGCTGCTTCTCTAAGATGACTAATTTATTCACTCAAACAACTGGCCAACCAAATGCACAGTATCCAGCTGTTTACTTAACAGAAATAGAACACGTAGGCACACATCAGCTGGACATGGTAAAAACAAAAAGTGCAGCTGAAATATGTTCTAGTCTAAAATTACTAATCTGTTCATTCCGCCAATAAATAAATGAACATACTTTTACAGATACTCTCAAATATCTGAGAAAAAAAAAAACTGACCTGGGGAGAGTATGTTCTTAATAAATATTTATTATAAAAAATAAATGGTTTTGTTGTTGAACTAGATAAAGCAATTGAACTAGACCAGCATGTACATGCCTAAAGAAAATTGTATAAATTAATATACTAACTGTAAGATAACCACATGACAGGGGCCTAAGAGATGTGCCTAATAAGTGTTACAAGCAATCAATGTGCCAGGAGCTTTCTTCCACTGGCTCACTAGTTAACACCCAAGGAAGAGCTTCTATTTAGATTTAGAAATCCAAGAAAAGTGCATAAATAGCCTGAGAGAACTGATAAACTATATTTCAAAAAGAGAAGTAGACTGAGAACAGGGGAATTACATACAGAGGAGAAAGTGAAGGTCCAATATTCTAGGGGGGGAGATGGAAAAAACATAAAAGCATAAACTGGTGGCATTTTGTCAGATCATATGAGTATGTACTTTGAAATAAAGGGAGCAAGTTCAGAGGCAAGACCTGTATGAAATCTATCGCCAATTATCCGAACACAAAGTACTAAGAGGCTGGACTGACCAAATGGCAGTAGAACAGAAATGACAGATGTATGAAATATTGCACACGATGAATCAATTCTCCTCTTTTCAATCTCCTAAATAGCATAGTTAAAGATGCTGCTAGTACAAATGTATGGGAGGGGTAAAGACAAGGCAACGTTAATGATAATTTGAAAAGGACAGGCATGTTTTGATAAACAAACTAGTTGGCAAGCACATTCAAATGACAGCTCCTGTGAAGAAAAATATGTTCAATAATAATTAAGCACCATCAAGAATTAATAGTTTTATTCATACAGGAACAGTGTTTGTCTTACAGCTATAGTTATCATCCATATAAAATAATATTTATCACGTTTTCAAAAGTTACACAACATTTCCACACATGTTAATTCATTTGCTGTTAGAGGAAGGCATCACTTATATTGTGATGATCCCTTTATAAGTGCAATAACTTATTGCTTTCATTGTGTGGCAAACCCATCATGGGAGAGGGCATCTGAGACTGTGTGGAGGGGTTGCATTTAGATGCTGAAGGTCTCTCTGTCACAGTCCTGGCAGGAACAAAAAATGCCATTAAGGGGAGTTTAATATTAAAGATGTGGGCAATACCCAAAAGCGCATAAAAGCAGAGGAGCCAAAAGGGAGAGGAAGCTGCATGAACCCCACTTGGCCTTTGATAGAGAAATGCAATGAACCTGTGGTCTGGAAAAGAGTGGGAGTGAGTTCTGAAACAGACACTTACCCATCCCTTACACTCTGCTTTTCTCTTGCTTCCTGTCAATGGCCAGCCCCAACCATTATCCAGAGTCTGGGGAACCTGTGGACCTCGCCTGTAGGTGTCAGCCTCCCCGGGCAAGAGGAGGATAGAGCTACATGGCAAGTGGCTCTGGGAAACGAAGTGAAAAGATCCAGCAAAAAATATCTGCTATGCCTCGCAGATAAATAAATAAATCAGAAAACACTAGAGTAAATTACATAAAACCATATACAGTTTTCTCATCCCGTTTCATTCTAGGCAATGGCCAAAAACAGTTCTCCCCACCGAAGACTGTTTTGATATATATCATGTTTGTCAAGTGAAAATATTCTGTCCTATCTTCACAGAACCAGGAAAGTTACCTTTGAAATATGTATGGGGCTGAGCAAGAGTGACACAGACCATTTCTGAAGTGACTACATGCTCAATATGTTCCAAAGAGATACATAATAAAAACACCATGTGTCCCAACAGAAGGCAGTTTTCTCATCCTCTGGGCTAATATGGAAAAGTTAATGTCCTTCCAGTTACACTTTCAGAAGACATCATGAATCATTTCACGGTGATATCAGGTATACAGACAGCTCAGCTTTATTATTCTCTGCCTCGAAACCCACACTTAAGGATTTAAAAAATTTAGTCATTGTTTTTCCTAGATTCCATTTGTTTATATTTCCCTGAACCACAGTAGTATCCACCTACATACTACATCAATTCGCCTCGCATCCACAAATAAAGCTGTATTATTTTTTTATTCTCAAAAATTTATAGGATCTTTTTTGGTACTGCCATTTTTTTCTCTCTCTTTGTTGTAGTGTTTTATTGCTTCCAATTGTTCCTGCTGATATTTGAATACTTATTCTCCTTGCTTGGGCCACATCTTATTTCACAGTGCCCCTCCATTCCCATATATAATAGACTCACTATAGAAGACTGTCCCATACAAGTGATTTGTAATAAGCAAGGCCTTCACATTCATGCACTATTTTCTAGAATCTCACTGCAGGCAGCCGTTCACTTGCCATTCAATTTTGTGCAAGACATATTGATGTCAAAGAATAATGTTTTCTAAGGAGTTAAGACTGTCAGAGCTGAGGGACTTTCCATCTTAAAGAAGAATGGATAGACAGCAATTTGACTATGTGACTTAGTCTAAAGTACAATCTTAGAGATTTATACTACAACTATAATACAATATGTGAAGACTCTGCATTTCTTTATATAGTCTTCTAGTAAGGTAACCTCACTAGCTCTCATAGTAAAATCTCCAAGAGATAACTGATCTTGTCTTTGTGCAAAGTGAGAACTGCTTCTTATTCTCAGCATATTTCTAGCCGTTACTAAATATTAGTAAGAAGCTAAATTCCAAACAAAAAACACAATGCTTTTTTGCTACTGTTTTATAAAAATAAAGAATTTTACATAGTTCATGATATACTTTTTAAATTTTATTTATTGATTAAGGTATCACATATGTGTCCTTATCCACCCATTGCCCCCGCCCCCCCACCACAAACCCCTCCACTCATGCCTTCATCCCCCTTGGTGTCTGTGTCCATTGGTTATGCTTATATGCATACATGCAAGTCCTTTGGTTGATCTCTTCCTCTTACTTTTATTAAATTATAAAAATCTTACTTTTATGATTTTAATTTTTTACAGAAATATGGTATTTTATTACTTGAGTAATTTGGTCATCTTGATAAATATAATAAACTAGAGTCCCAGTGCATGGATTCGTGCACAGGTGGGGTCCCTCAGCCTGGCCTGCACCCTCTCAAAATTTGGGACCCCTTGGGGGATGTCGGACTGCCAGTTTGTCCTGATCATCCAGGCCTTGCTGCTCCTGACTCTCCCCCTCCTCTCCCCCACTCCCCTCCGCTGGCACCATTTGATAGGCGATTCTTGGTAGTGCTACAGCAGCTGTGCTTGCCAGCTATGATCCCGGAGTCTGGTGCCCGTTGGTTAGCTGAGTGGTGCTCCCATGATGAGAGTGCACTGACCACTGGGGGAAGCTCCTGCATTAGGCATCTGTCCCCTGGTGGTCAGTGTGCATCATAGCAACAAGTCATTTGGTTGTTTAGGCTTTTATATATATATATATATAGATGAGGAGAACTATTATTTTTTTGGAATTATCACAGGTTATCTGTGGTTTAAATAAAGTATTATCTAGAGCCTTTAATTTTTCTTTTGTACATTTATGATTGTCAAAAAAATATTAACATAAATTTCTAAGTGAAATTTTAAAATTTCAAAAATACTTACAATTCTAAAGATGTTTGACAGTAATTCCACATTAATGTAATAGCAAAATAATACCAACTATCACAAATATCTAAAAGTCAAAGTAAAATTAGTTTATTTTATTCTGAAAGATTTGCAATACTTTTCTGTTTAAGTAGAGATATTTTAATGAACGTACATTAAAAAATAAACAAAACAAAAATTGTCCATCAAAGATCTGAGTCTGGTAATCCCAGGAAATGTTCTGGCTCACTGAAATGGCATTAGTTTAACAACACATGAAAAGACATTTACAGCATAATGCTCTGTGAGCATGTAAATTCAGATCACATTTCAGGTACTTATTGATGCTTTATTTCCCTGATGTTATTTTTCCCGTCTCTTTGTGGCATACCTTATTTCCTCTAGTTAAAAATCTCAGTGCACTGGGTGCTCCTTACATGGAGAAATGTTCTCCTCGGTACTCTGAGCCAAGGATATCTGAAGTGTTGACAAAACTTAATGATTTTGAGTTTTTGACAAACACTACATTCAACTTCAATTCCAGAAAGCCCAAATGATCTGTTATAATACCACATTATAAACAAGCACAGGAGCAAATATCAACATAAATATTTAAAAGTGAACAAGTACATTTTTCTAAGTCTGATTGATAATGGTGTGTGTGTGTGTGTGTGTGTGTGTGTGTGTGTGTCTGCATTTCAGACATGAGAAATACCAGATTACCTGCTATCTATGTGTGAAAATAAAAATATGTTTATTGATCACTTTGTAAACAGTTCTCATAAAATCCTTTTGGGATCTTTGCTACAACACCAGGAGGAGAAATGTGATTTGTTGACATCAAAATACAAACTCTGAAAGCATTTAAAGGTGATTTTCCTGGAATGAAATGCCAGCTGATTATATCAGTCAGTAAAATATATAATAGGAGAAGCAATATTTAATATCCTCATATTCTTGGTATATTAAACAATAATAGGCTTATCTATTCTTTCCTCATATTATAAATGTGTTACACCTTATATTTGATTTAAAAATATATATTTTTTAATTGGTATGCTTGGTGGGTTTAACATCAACTTAATAATCTATAGATCCAGTGATCCTACTTCTAGGAATATAGCCTAAGAAATCTGAAACGCCAATCAGAAATAATAATATATATCCCTGTGTTCACAGCAGCACAATTTACAATAGCTAAAATATGGAAAGAACCAAGTGCTCATCAGTGGATGAGTGGGTAAAAAAGCTGTGGTAAATTTAAATCAGGGAATACTATGAAACTGTAAAAAAGAAGGATCTCTTATTCTTTGAGATAACATGGAGAGACCTGGAGAGTTTATGCTAAGAGAAATAGGCCAGTTGGATAAAGACAAGCATCACGTGATCTCACTCATATGTGGCTAAGAGATACTTATCCTCTAAGATGAATTATCAATACATTCCCCTCCCCTAGTGCTTTAAGAATCACTTCACGATAAATGTATTTTCTATGTGCTCCAATAAACTCTTAAAGCTAGATTGGAGCTGTTCAGTATCATACTTAACATATATCAATGCAATTTTAAGGATCCTTAGGCCATTTTTTCTTATCAATTATTAATATTTTGTAGGCTTCTATCTCATCTTTAGAATTCTCTTCTGAATCAATAAGGGCACAAATATCACCCTTCAAAGTACCTTCAAAATACCCCTTTTAAAACACTAAGACAAGCATAAGGCAACCCTTATGCCTACCTGCATCCCTGTTCTAAAGTGTTCTGACATCCAAAAAAATAAAGTGTACTGACATCTTCAGCAAGGTTTCCTAAAAATGAAAGCTGAGACACTGTTTAATAAGAAAAGCAAGAAAATGCAAGTTTATGGAAGATCAAAACTGTCTGCAGTTAGATAATAACCTTTTACTGGGCATCACACTATCTCTAGTTCAAATTGTATTTGGAAAATACATCTTTTTTCATAGAAAATGCATTCCTTGATAGACTTCATACTATTAACCTCAGACTAATCTACATAAAATAGCTTATGTGGACCTGAGACTGTATATGAATTTTATATGTACATGACCTTAGTAAACTCAGGTCTATCCAATTTAAGCATTAAATGAAGCATATCATAAAAAGAGACAGAAGTGAAACTGTCTTCTTTATTTTAGATATTATGCCCTACTTACCATAATTTTAAGTTAAAAAAAAGGGGAGGTGAGAATATTTTATTTCATTTATTTTGATGTAAGAAACCACTGTGGTTAAAATAGTTCAAGTGGTTCTAATACCGCATGAGAAATGAAAACCTTTATATTATACTTTGAACTAAAAAAAAAAAAAAAAAAAAAGTGCCTAATCTTATTCTAGCCTGAACTGTGTGTAGGACATCTTGCTAAACTTGGCACATGGTTTGTTGAAAATTAGCCAATAACCAAATAAATCTTGTTACTTGAGAAATAACTGACACAACGTGTCAGTTTAGGTTTATAATGTGTGGATTTGATACATTTATATATTGCAATGTGATTGACATTGCAGTGTTAACTATCAGCTCTCTCATCTCACAAAATTATCATTCCTTTTTCATAGTGAGGACAATTAAACTTTAGTCTCTTGACAGCTTTCCAGTTTACAAAATAGTATTATTGAGCATAATTACTATGTTTATGCATTAGATCTCCAAAAATTATTAATCTATTGGTTGCAAATTTATACACTTACTGTCAACCCAAGTCCCCCACCCCTAGCCCCTGGTAATCACCGTTCTACTCTCTGCATCTATGAGTATACTTCTTTAGGTTCCACATATAATATCAGAATTCTTTGAAACAAAAGTTAACAATGCAGTGTTTTCTCCCAGGAGGAGATGAGTTTACAGGAGCTCTGTCATAGAGGTTCAGTTGTAATAACAGTTTAGTTTTAGTTATATGTCGTATTAGCAAGCTGAACCTCTAGTTCAGTCCACTCAACAACTCGTTGTTCACACTGACTTGCGTTTCAATCTTCAGAGGCCGTGGCAGCGTTTTATGAATTTCCTACATGGAATCACACAGAACCTCAGAGAGCAAATATGGAATTTATTATGGTATAGCTACAGTCAGTCAATAAATCCAGACTATGGCTCTAATAGATTCTGAAGGACCAGCTACGTCAGGCAGTGTCTTTACAGCTCATATATTTATTTCCTGGTTGACAAAAATCTACATTCCTAAATTGCAGTCTGACTGCATAAAACATTCTTATATCAAACCCTCAAGCTGCAACTGGAAGAGACCTAATATGTTCAGCATACATAGCCTGAATAAATTTGGTCCTTTTAGAATCTCCCAATGTTAAAGTGAGTTAGTGCATAATATGAAGCTTATTTCTTTTTTTTGGACATAGTCCCCCGCAATTTGGGCAGTAGAGTAATAGAAAACATTGTTTCATGTCATTTTCGGTAGCTTCTGAAGTCCATGTCAAACTTATTGCTCACTAGAAATGTCTCCATGAAGAAGATTAAATAAATATTATTAACATCTGAATATCTGTCTGTTCAGATCAATATGGTTATTATTTTTAGATTTGTTTAGTGTCTTTCAAAAAAAAGATAAAATGGCATAAATAAAAGACACAGGGGAAAGAGATCTAACCTTTTATAGCTGCACAAAAATAATGAAATAAAAATATTAGCATCATAAATGGCTACACATATTAACATAAATAATCGTCTTACCATTTGATATTTTAGAAACCGATGTTTCCCACTGTATATTATAATCAATAAGAAAGTCTTTCTCAGGTTGAATATACAAAAAAATATATACTGTTACTCCCCAGTGCTAGTCATGGAGAAGAGATTTGTTTTTATAAAATTAAATATTTGAGTCTAAAATATAGTAACAGCCAAAACTGGGTGTGTGATCAATAATTTTGTTTTATTGTGTCACATAACATCCTCTTAAAGCATAATTAGTAGGAAGTGACATGCATAAAGCAGTATATAAAAAATACCAAATAACAAATTTTAAAGTTATATAGGAGATATAATATTTAATAGACCATTGTGGGATCTTTTCTTCAGGAAAATCTACATTACTGCCTGTTGTAGATAAATTTGAGTATTTCAACAACCTTTTGTGGTATTCACAGAGCTCTGTGCTTTAACCATTATGTACATGATATCTAAATTAGATTCTTTAGACTACATGCATTCCTATAATTTAATTACTAATATATAAAAGAAGGTAAATATACCTATTAAGCTTTTGCGCCTAGTCATTAACACACTGACTATAGAAAAATACAACTGGGTTCAACTTTGTTTCCTTACTCACAGTCTTTATAATCTTAGTAAATTACTTAGCTATCCCATGCCTCAGTTTCCCAGTTTCCTCATCTATACTAACAAAAGGTAATATGCTAATTAGACCAGAAGACCGGTCTAATCTTCCTACCATCCGACTTCCTTCCGGACAAAGCCACGGTAGTGGGGGCTGAGGCAGAAGCATTTAGGGGATCAGGCCAGCAGAGAAGGACAGTTGGGGGCCATGAGGCCAGCAAGGGAGCGGTTAGGTGGTGATCAAGCCAGTAGGCAGGCAAGTGGTTAGGAGCCAGTGGTCCCGGATTACAAGAGGGATGTCCAACTGCCTGATGTCCATCCTGGGCCTAAATCAGCAGTTGAACATCTCCCAAGTGGTCCCAGTTTGGAGAGGGTGCAGGCCAGGCTGAGGGCCACCCCCATTCATGAATTTTGGGTACCAGGCCTCTAGTATGTAATATAATTATACCCAATACAGATTTTTACGTAGATTAAGTGATTTATTTCTCCTAAATTTTTTGTATAGTTTGTAAATCTCAATATGTAAACAGATATATGTCATGTGTCCATTCTTCTTGCTGAAGGTAATCTAGTCTAGTGTCAAATATTTGGACCGTGAGTTCTTGAGGCTTAGGTAATTTTTGTGTGGAATTCAGGGTTTCTATGAGTTTTGGTTTAGGAAAAATACATCTTTGAAATCAAGATTTATATTTCATATTTAACTTTTGCATATATCTAGAAATACCATTTATAGTCATCATGATTGCAAAATCACAGTAGTTATTTTCAGTAGGAAAATATTGATGAGTGTCATTTTGCTGTCCACAGATACAAATGCATGTATAAAAAAAACAACTAGGCCATCTATTGAGCTACTTTGAGACTAGCAGTCATTTGTCAACCAACACTATCATTCTGAGTTCTCCATTGCTGACTCAAAGTGACTTTGAATGTCGTGATCAGTATGTAAAAAAATAATAATTTATTGATTTTTTTAGAGAGAGGAAGGAGGAAGGATAGGGAGATAGAAATATCAATGGTGAGAGAGAATCATTGATTGGCTGCTTTATGTATGGCCCCTACTGGGGAATGAGCCCACAATCGGGGCATGTGCCCTGATTTGAAGTTGAACAATGATGCTCAACTGAGACATGCTGGCTATGTTGTTGACCTGTATATAGACGGAAGTAAATCAACAACCAGCCTAGAGTTTCATGTTAAGCAGTTACAGTCTACACTGATCTGTCTTGATACATAAAATAACTTAAATTTTAATATTTTCTTGAAATTTACTGTATTGAGAAGCATATATATTACTATTTTACAATTTATAAAACATGTTAATAATTATTTCAATATATTTGCAATACTTGTTTTCTTATGTGCAATTTTTTCCCACTTTCTCTAGTTGCTTTCAAGATTTTTCTTATATTTGCCTTTGAGTATTTTGATTTGGTAAATATAGCCATGATTTTCTTGGAATTCATCCTATTTGTCATTTTATCAATCTTGAGTCAATTAACACTGTCCTCCAATTATAATATAAACACCTCTGATAATTTGTAAGTAGATAACATCAATCGTTTATACTTACTTAAGATGTATAAAATATAAAAGTACTAGTATACTCTTTGTTCGCTAGGGAAACATTCTAGAATAATAAATTCAATTGAGTCTGACAAGAATGTGTAAATTAGTATTATAGATAATTGTTATAATGGTGATTAATTATTTTCCCTGAATTAATAAATAGTTATAGTTCACATGTTTAACTCTCCAAGTCAATCTTAAATCCAGGTTAGTTGCATCTTGTGCTGATTAAAAATGCTATTTTGGTTTGGCATTTTTCATTCCTTCAAATTAAAGCAATGGAAACTAAGATTCAAAGCATCTGATGTGTTGACATTACCCTAAAGTGTGCACAGACATTAAAATCACTAAAAGGCTTTACATTTTATGGGTACTCTACTGTGGGAGCACTTCAATAATTTTAAATTAGTATTCACTATACAAAGCAATTTACATTTATTGGAAACAAAATCTGGAAAAGTTCAAATTCTGGGCAATGTCATACATTCTGCTTGAAAATTACTAAGAGCATTTTAGTGTGTTCTATAAGCATCTCATTTACAGTTGATCAGAGCTTTGGCAAGGAATGATGAAAAAAACAAAAAACAAAAAAACTTGGAAGTGTTACAGCCATCCCAACTTCAATCTAATTTAGAAAATGAAAATTCTTTGATAAATAAATATGATACTGTTTAACTCTTCAAATATTCATATTATACATTTTAAATTATGGAAATATTTTTGTGGTCTTGTTTTCCAGAACTTTCACAATTTATTTTAGGAGAATCAGTGGAGTTCAACTGATTGTAATTGGTAATAATGACAAAGCAGGTTTCATAAGAATTCTGATTCTATTAAAATTGTGCCACATGACAGGCTGGTATGGCTCAGTGTTTGAACATCTATCCATGACCCAGGTCAGGGCACATGCCTGGATCTAGGCTCAATCCCCAGTAGGGGGCATGCAGGAGGCAGCCGATCAATGATTTTTCTCTCATCATTGATGTTTTTGTCCCTATTCCTTCCTCTCTAAAAATCAATAAAAACTTTAGCAAATGTTTCCATAAAATGATTGTACAACATCTACTACATATATCAATATATGCTACTATAAGAAAGTACATCATTATGTAAGTATACTAATATTAATACAGTATGCATTCATTTGCAGCACATACATTATCTCACTAAAGGATAAGCTGGATATAAGAAATAAAAACTATATGATTTTGCAACTGTGACTATCTCTTAAGAATCAGTAGCCTTAAATATGAATCAGAATTTCAGGGGAAATACAATCCGCAGAATGATGATGTTTGAAAACGTGAAATTAAGGGCATACTATCTCCTGCTTCAATACGTATTTCCTCTTCCGGAGGTACCTTCATGTTTACATACAAACAGCATGCTGCATAAAGGCAGTGACTATTGCATTGTTTTGTCTACAGATAGCTAATACGTTTCATTTAAAAAAGGACCTACCTATGCAAAATATAACCCTGAGCCTTAAAGAATGAGGATTTTCCTTATTTCACCTTAGTGAAGAAGTAGGCCCTTAAGCATTTTGTCAGTGTTTCAGGAGTGATGAATAAGCCGGCTTGAAGTACTCCATGCATGCATTTTAATGATTAAAAGTGACTATAATTCTCCCTCGCATACCTAAAGTTCCATAGGAACTGAACTCCTGAAACCGAACCTGCATTATCTGGTAGGCATCTTTATAAATGAATCTAAAAATGCTGTTCACAGCTTTTGCCTCCAGTGACATTCATCCTAATTGAATTGTAAATGAAGCAGCTTGGGTGTAAACTAACCCAAAGCTTTCTTCACTCCTGAAAGGCAGGAAAAGCTTTAAATATAGCCCCTTTCATTGCGGTGAGGCTGAGATGACATTGAGAATTGTCCATTCAGAACTTCTCTTCTTATGGGATGCGCTTCCGTTTAAATTGCCTGTATCTTCCAGCCGTCACAGTGCCCTTGAGCTAAAAGTAACATGGGAGTCAAATGCACAGATATCTTAAGTGAAAACACCAACAATGTGATCTATTTACAAAATAACACCCAGTAGTTTATTAAAATATGGTTAAGTAGCCACAGGTTGGACTAAATTTGAAAGATCTAAGTACATCTCAAAAGTTTCGGGAGACATCAAAATGTATCTTTATTTTTTTTTTTAATATCTATGTATTTATACCCTGACCCATGAGTATTTTTCCATGGATTGTAGAGAGAGTGGAAGAGAGAGGGAAAAATAGAGAAAAACATCCATCAATGTGAGAGAAACACATTGATTGGTTGCCTCCTGGATGTACCTTGACCAAGCCCAAGTGCAGGAGAAGCTTGCAACCGAGGTACATGCTCTTGACTAAATCCAACCCAGGACCCTTGGGTCTGCAGACCGATGCTCTACTCACTGACCCAAACTGGCTAGGGCCAAAATTTATTTTGCTTTTGATTTTTATAATCAGTCATATTTAACACTTTATGAATATGCTAATCAAATTGATATCAGTTTAAGGATCATAATGTTTCTAAAATACACATAAATCCGTCTTAACATTATATACTTGTAATATAAAGAAAAAATAAATAAATGCTTTATGACTTAATGGCTAAGAAATAATTGCCAGTATTATCCAAAAAGTAAAATATAGGCAATGTATGAAATATTTACTGTAGATTTTTATAGAATAAAAGTATCACCATTGTTATATTTTAATAAACAGAAGACTTAGTTTGATAGACAAGGGAGCATAGTTTAAAAACCACAGGCTATCTATAGACAATTTATTCCTAGCAATTAAGGTTCCCTTGCTTGCCAAATTGTAACTATGTCTGAATAGAATTGGCTTTTACAATATTGTTAACACAATCTAACACCATCCCATTTTGGCAAAGTCAACAACTTGAAATAATGAAGATAATAAATATAAAGGTTTCAAAGGGTCAAAGTTAATAAATAAAATCCCGTGCAATATAAGAAACAAGTAGGAGACTTAAAAATTAGAAAAGCATTTGACTGACACTAGTGAAAATAGTACAAAAGTTCTATTATACAGTAAGATCCCGGAAAAGGTACTATATATCTACTTTACAATTATTTATGGACTAATGAGAAATTAAGGAAAAAAATTGATACAAATGAGATAGAAGTGTTATGGACTAAGTTCTATCCTGCCAAAATGCATATGCTGAGGTCCTAACCCCTTTTGCTCAGTATGACATGCCCATCTTTCAATTAAAATTACACAGTATAATAAATGGCCAACAACATAATTTGAAGAGACTAAGCAAACATCAGAACAAGATAAAGAAAAAATTGTAGGTTTCACAATCTGGTAACCGAACCAAAAACAACTATGATTTACTAATATGCTAAAGACTTCATTGGAAAAGGTGGATACCATGCAAAAACAGATAGGAATGCTATGTAGAGATATGGACTTCTAAAAAATATTCAAAACTAGATAATAGAATTTAAATGCACTACACATAAACCTAAATAAGTGCCCTGGATGGGAAAAAAGACTTTAATGCTTCTATGAGTAAACTGGACATGGCTGGGGGGGGGGGGGGGGGGAAATCTCTGAGTTTAAAACTTCCGAAAACTGTAAAGAGAAAAGATACTGGAAAAATCCAGTGGGACAATCACAAAGCTATACATGAAGCTATACAAAGCTACATATTAAGCTATACATAATAAGAATACCAGGAAAAGATCTAAAGGAATAGAAGAAGTCTTTGGGAAATAATGACTCTTTCCCCAAATTAATTCTGGACACTAAACCATAAATGAAAAAGCTCAGAGAACGCCAAGCAGAGTAAGTGTTAAATACACATGCACGTAGGCAGATAATATTCCATCTTCAAAACATCAATGATAAAGAAAAAAATATTTTTAAAAAAGCTATAACAGGTGGGGCAGTAGCATCTGGAGAGTAGCAAAGATAAGAATGGCATCTGACTTCTCAGAAACCACATGAGCAAGAGAATGCATTGAAATATGTAAAGTATTGGGAGAAAGAAAACCGCCAGCCTAAAGTTCTGTGCTAAGCAAAATTATCCTTCAAAATTGAAAGAGAAATATAAACTCTCTCGGATAAACAAGAATTAAAGGAATTTGTTGCCAATAGGACTGTTTAAGAAATGTTTGAAAGTTCTTTAGAGAAATGCAAAATAGTAGAGGTCAGAAAATGAAATCTACATAAAGGTTGAAAGAACACAGGAGGAAAAGGTGGAGGTAAAATGAACGTATTTTTCTGATTCTTAATTGAGCATAACAAATAGAGAATTAATGGCTTAATACACATAAATATTAGAATTCATTAGAATTTATCCTTATGTAAAATAATGCCATTTTCTTGTTCTTATCATAGAGACATTTAAAAAGATCATTTATTTTAAAAGGTCTACAGTTTTCCTTTAAATTTATTATCTCTTTTAAATAACCCCTTATGACAAACATTGTTATTCTACTTTATTATTTAAGAAACAGTTTCAAAAACATCAACAGATATGCCTATATCATAAAGCAAGGTGAGCTAATATTTGAAAGCAGGTCTGTGTAACTTCAAAAGAAGCATAACAGGCTCTGTGAATGATAACTCTTGCTGATCTGTTGACACATTTTGGAAGAAAATTCACACAGTAGAACAAGTAACAATACAAAAACACAAATAAGGTTGAATGAAAGAAAATCAAATATCATAGCTTACACCTCTAAACTATTCTCTCTGATGTCTGCTTATGGAACAAAATACTCCTCTGATAATAATGAAACAATATGTAAATCGAGGAAACATTACAGAAGACTTGGTATGTTTCAGAAACAATCACTGCATTGATCATGAAAAAGTCAATACAAAGCCCTGATGACTAAATGGTAATCCAGAGTAAGACATAAAAATTCTATTATATAAAGTAGTGATAAGCCTTATTAGACGTGGGCATGCCAAATTCAACATACCAAAAATGTACTCGATTTAATCACTTTTCTTGTGAAGAGTGCTGATGAGTCTAAACCTACAGACAGACATAACAGCTTTTTCAAAGTTTTGCTTTCCATATAGATTTGCTCTCCTATTTATTGCATACCAAGTTCCTATAAATTTGTGAATCCATAGACTCTCAATTCTGATTAATTGGCATGTCTACCTCAGAGCCATAATATATTATTTTGATTATCTTGCTTTATTGTAGATCAAACCCCCTTCCCATTCCTATTTCAATATTTTCTGGCTAATTATGACTCCTTTAATAGTCTGCAATAATGGTTCAATCTGCTTGTAAATTTAAGTTTCAAGGGTAAGACCATTTTAAGGTATTTATTACAGTTATCTTGAATTTTTGTACTTATTGGATATATTAAAATTTATTTGGTATCATTATTAAGTAAAGGCTGCATCTTTGACACAATTTTTAATTTTCCTCAATAATTGTTTATAATTAAGAAGATTATCATAACATTTATTAAGTATATGTCTATGTCCCTTAAAATATTTGTGTTGTTATTGAGCCTTTAAAATAAGATTAAGTTTTCTAATAGGCTTATGATAAAAGCCCCACCAAAAAAACAAAACAAACAAACAAAAACTTGATTTTGCCTTATTTGCTCTTCAGTGCCTTTGAATTTCTTTTTCATTTTAATTTATCTTTTTTAAAATTTCTTATCCAGCTTTTATAGTTGTTTCAGTGAAAACATTGCTGTGACAATTCATAATAGCCAATGTGGAAATGACTTGTGGGGCTTAAAATCAATTGTTTATTCCCTCTTTTTAAAAAGTTAAGGGGGTATACTTTTATTTCTTTAATAACAAAGAAATATAATCGCATTCTTAATGCTTTATGTATATGGATATTGGGTTTTTTTTCTATTAGAATGAAGATTCTTAGAAAGAAAGAAAAAATGTAGCTAAATAAAAAAACTACTATACCAAATAAATTTGTTTTCTTAAGAGTTAAGCTGGTCTTATATGTTGAAAATATATTCAACGAAGTATAACAGCAGTTACTAATGTAAGAATTAAAACTCTCTAAAACCTAAAAATACGTAAATACATTGCAGTGGCAGGGGCTGCGAATCCTCAGCAAGACCTGTTTTCCTTTTCTTGAGCACACAGTCCAGTTAGATTTCCCAGCCCTCTTGCAGGCTGGGAAAGCAATGTCCAAGAATTTTAGCCCAAAGAATATAAGCAGAAGGAATATATGATCACTAAACAGCACCTGCATATAGTCCCCGCTGTCTTTCATGTGGGAGGCAACTTGGAGACTAAGTGATGGCAATGCAATAAGGAGCAGGGGCCCTCTTGTTACTATGCATAAAAGAGATCCTTGACCAGCACTGGGATGCAACATGAGCAAGAAAGAAACTTTTACTGGGTCAAGACACTGATTTCAGAATGCTCTGTTACAATGCTTAGCATAGTCTGACTATTAAGCTATGTATACAATAAATACTAAATATTTTAAACATATATAGATATTAATATTATTCTATACTTATAATTGTTGGCCAGTCCACCAAATTATTATGCACTAATCATTCTAAGCAAAATGGCAATGTGTCAAAACATAAAGTTGAATTAAATATATTAACAAATATTTAGTAAATATTTCATATAATAGATGCTAAACAAAACACTAAAAATTGAGCATGGAGAAATTAAAAAATATATACTAGTTGGAAAAATACTATTTTAATTGAATACATAGAGCTAAAAGTTACTTTAGAAGTCATAAATATTAAAAATTATTTTCTTAGAAACAAATACAAATATATAAACAATGCTTAAATAAATTAAATATTTTAAAACTATTGTAGTTATCTATTTCAAAATATATAAGCAGTAAAACAGATTTTTTAAGTTGATTTCAGCATTTTATTTAATTATTTTTAGTATGAGAAGACATTTAAAATGCTGTGGTTATAACACTCTTATTTTTGACATCACCACAATCAATGTCCCAACCTAAATACCTCTTTTCTTGGATTTATTTTCTGAGAACACTTATGGTTGAATTGAAAAAAATTGGAACTGAGATTCTAATCAAAGTAGTACAACAAAAAGACATGAGTCGTTTGGAATTTTAGAGCTGCATTTCCATCTCTGAATAGCTAAAACTAGTGGATTTTCTGACAGTGTCCTACTTGTTAAGGTAAATTTCCACAAATATTTAGCTTCCATATTCATGAATTTCTTGAAATTATATATGCATTATTAAAATGTATATTGCAAAGAAACAGAATAGGAGAATTATGACTCACCAATTCATTATTCAGTATTCAATGTGCAATCTTTGTGAAGTAGGTTTGAGTTTTCCATGTCATTGAAACCTTTCTCTTTGGGTGATTTACCAGTGTAGGCTTTGCTTGAAAACACAAAGGGATGTTAACAGCAAATACCCCTTCTTCCTTAAAGTGAAATCAAGTAAAAGTGAAACAGAGAAATAAGAGAATGTAATCAGGACTTAGAGAATTACCTATTACAGAAAAAAGAAAATATATTAAAAGGGATGTAGGAAAGCCCACCTGTACACAGAACCCCTTTCAAGAAGACACTCTCTGAAACAGCAATGAGTTTAACTAGTTGCCATACCTTCTTGGGACAGACCTTGGTCAATGAGTGAGCAAAGCCAAGGTGACAATGCCCCTGCCTTTCCTGAGTGGCCCTCAGACAATAAATGTACAAATCAGTTGTTTAACGACTTTGCCCTTTCATCCGAGGCAGGACTCTGCTCAGGATTCTCCTGGCTGCTGACAGACTGACAAGTTTCCACTGTGGTCAGAGAGTTGCCCCATATTCTTGCAGCCTATTCCATTCATAGTGTTACTCCTCAAATATATCTTTTGTGTTCCTGTCTCTCAGCATTTACTCATCAGAATAAAAAAAAAAAAACACATCCCACAACAAATAACATCTTTTGAATTAAGAGGAAAGAGAAAACAATAAAGTTTAGTGCGCAATTTCATTTCAGAGATGAGATTTTAAAAAAATAATTTCCCTTATTGTTATATTCTGACATAAAAAATAAGTGTTGAAAAATTTGGCTAGGTATGCATTGCAGTTATGTATGTATAAATTTTAATAAGACTAAATGAATAAAATTGACACTAAAATTCCTAATTCCTAATGAGTCTTGTTGTAGCTTAGCATTCTGGTGTTGAGATTTTATCTTTTTAAAAATATCTTATTAACATGGTATATGCATTGACACTTTACAGCCACAAATTAAGTAAAATGGTGTACAACAAATTAGATTATTGCTATAAATTTCCACTCCAGATGGACTAAATGTGTAGGAAAAGACATATGTCCAAGTGAGACTAGAGAATTTTGATGTTAAAATTATATAGATAAAATATGCAATTTACACTTCATAATTCAACAATTTGGGGAAAGGCTCTTCCATAAAGCAAAATGTTTCTTATTATTATAAAGCATAAGTAAAATTTATTAGCCAGTGTATCCTTTACAGAGGCACACACACACAAAAATATTTTAAAAAATAAAATAAAAGACAAACTGACATTTAATGAGCCTCAGAGAAAATGAGTCTTGGAACATAGTTTGAAAATACAGTAACATAAATCCCAGAGTGCAATGCCATAGTCAGCTGCCTAATGCTTCTCATGGCACCAATCAATTCATAATGATAATATTTAGATGCTGCCACTCTTTTCTGACTAGCTTTTTAAAGAATGTCTATCAAATTAGATATTAGTTGTATAAAAAAAGGTGGCAATATCAGAGAAGCATTTTCAGTAGTTGCACTGGAAATAAAATTATATTACATCACCCAGTGCCACATGGTGTTTTCACTATACTACTGTAAAACTTCAATAGCGGAGAAATAGACTCAAGGAATTAGTATTGATTCTTGGATACAAGCATCACGTTGTTGTCATGACAATGGACCACAGCCACAACTGTGTTCTCATACAAATGAGACAGCAAAGCTCCTCACATCACACCACAAGCACAGCAGCTCACTCTGCGCACATCCAAAGCCATCAGAGAAGCATGCCGTCAATAAAAGCTTTATATCTTGTCAGTATGCCAATTGCAAAGTGGATAGGACTAGAAAATTGGCCCAAGTGTTTTTCAGCTCATAAGACCTGTGCACAAATTGTCAGATTGCTATATTTATCTTGAGCCATCTGCATGGAATTCTGTCCTGTTCCTTTTTTAAAAATTCTTTATTGTTTAAAGTATAACATATGTTTCCTTTTTCCCCCATTGACTTACCCCCACTGGTTCCCACCCTCCACTTGGCACATGCTCTCACTGCCCTCTACTGACTGTGTCCATGGGTTATGCTTAGATGCATGCATACAAGTTCTTCAGTTGTCCTGTTCTTTTTTTGTTTCTCACTCCAGAAATAATAATAATAATAATAATAAATTATCCCAAGAGGTTGTTTAAAACCATGTGAGCTAAATCAATGTGATTCTACTATAGGAATAATCATTTATTGAATACATTTTAACAGAAAAGGTTTTCCACACCAAAATACTATAAACAAGACAATTCATATTTCTCAACTTATACGTACAAATAAATATGAGGATAACTGTTCTCATTGATTAGTTTTGTAAACTTTCTCATTTAGGTGTTTCCAAGTACTTTCAATTATTAACAGATGCAAAATCACTACCTTAAATGAATGCAAATATTGTTTGCTGTTTTTTATGAGATATACATTGACATGTCTGATAAATAATAACCCAAATCAAAGGAGCTTATTTTTAAAAAATTAAATATATTTTTAAACCAGAATTTAAAGGTTTGCTTAACCAATATCTCTGACTACTATCTGTTCTAAAATTTCCATCTCTGACCAGGAAAACATTTTAGAAGTATGTGTTAACACAAGTTGATTTTTGGGTGAAGTGAAAATGATGTTATTTAGCTTGTCAATAAAAGCAAATAAACACTTTGGCAGAAAATAATGCTGTGCTGAAAATTGTGAGTGACATTGCTGTTATTGGAAATAAAATAATATTAAATCTGATTTTACTTGTGTGTCAACTGTGTTTCTATATTTATATCACACTATATTTTTTCTATGCCAATTTAAAATACTTTGGATTTCATTTTATTGGAACTTTATTTTTCTCACTTCTAGTATCATCCAAAGAAACATAATTCAGTCGGAAGTTGGAGAATGCATTTTAAAATGATAGTTTAAAATAAAAATAAAAATGTGTTGTGAATTTAGTTTGGTTAATAATAAATATCAAAATATGTTATTTGAATTGTTGGATGATAAAAATTTCAATTATATAGTGGAATTAAAGAGCTATTTGATAAGATAGTAGATAATTATTTAAATATTTGTTTTTTCACTAAGTCTAAGATTAAATAAATTTTTATCTGCTTTATAGCTACCTCAAATAGTAGATTGAACATGAATAAATTTCATGAAATTTCCATTTATTTTAAAGATTGTACTATATCTTCTTCATTTTTCTGTCTAATTAATGGAGTAAAAATTATGTTATATATTTTTAAAACTAAATATTTTGTGCTTCTGAATATTTCAAATGACATAAAATAAATTTTTTAAAACACTTCAACTTATGTTTATAAAATAGAAAGCAGGCAAGAAAGACAAATAAAAATAAAAATTACCATGTATTCAAGTCTCATATATTATCAAAGTCTTTTCACATAAAGTAATTAGATTTTTACAGTCATGAAAAACACTGAATGTAAAAAAAAAAAAAGAAGAAAATGAATAGGTTTGGTATATAACATTTTAACACAAATGTTTTCTCTGTTGTCAGAATAGAGTTCTTTATTTCCTAATATTTTTTTTCTTAATTATTTTCTTGCCAAATCTATATTGTGAAATATTTCATTAGAAGAAAGAGATTAATCATCGGACCATATGTATCTTGAAGTCTTCACTAATGTAAGCATAAAATAATTTGTTTACTTGAACACAGAAAGTGAATCCTTCTATGAATTAAGTCAATTCTTCTTAGTAAATTACTGTAAATTATTTCTAATTATGTGTACCTATTGATCATAAGGCAATAATTTAGGAAACATAGTAAAAATGTCTTATTATATATGCTATAAACATTTTCATAATTCATGGTTTAGCATTACAAAATAAATAAGTGAAAATATCACTTATTCTTATCAACCTCTTAATTTATATTATATAAATTGTGGTTAAAATAATAGCTTTCAGAGGGCATTGGGATAAGAAAAAAATCACAGAGTTAATTTTCAGAACACCATGTGGAAAGTTCAACATAGATTTCCATAGTTCTCAACCTACAAGGAGATAAGGGAACCAAGGGTGTGGAGATTGAGAAAAAGCCTTGGAAGAAAAATATCTTTGATTCCCAATTTATACAATCAGAGAAGGGGATCTAAGAAAGCACCTCTCCTCTTTCAGATTTAGTGTGAGGGGCTTCAAAGATGGCTACTTCGTGACTCCTATAATTTGGGACATATGTATCCCCCAATTTCCATTTGAACCTCCTTAGCTGAGGTTGGGAGGAAACACTTTAGGAGTGGTATTTAATGCATAGCAGAATATAAGGGGTTTATTGGAGGGGCTGGACCATGCACTTTTGTGAAGGCTGGTTAAACAGTCTATGAAATAAGTACTTCCATTTCAAGATTACTTTGGTTGGGCTTAGACAAGGAAATCTTTGTCTCTCATGTCTTCTAATTTTTGTGTAGGTGTGGATGACCTACGTGTTACACTGGAAAGCCTTCCCTACAGAACTGCAAATGTGCCTGGCCCAGGATTATGTTGTGGAAGGAGGACATCTATTGGGAGCTAAAGGAGCTACAATTTGAGATTTGGCTCAAGCGAAAGAGGTGAGCTTTTATCTAGACCAGAGTCAACATATGTGAGCTATAACAATGTCTGCTCTCACTCTAGCCTTCAAGGAACAATAATAGCATAGATGCTCTGTTTCACCTCATCCAAATGTCAAGAACATTTCTCTTGTAGTCAAGACTAACTCAAACCATATAGGGAGGGATATCTAATTTTGGTTAGTTAGGTTGATAGAGTATAAAGCCATTATAGGGCCGCACTAGAGAATAACTGAACTCCCTTTTTATGGTTGGTCAGAGCACATGCATCTTAGAGTTTTATCACCTTTGTCAGTTGCTTTGGTTTTTAATAAAAAATGTCTACTGGGAAGAGGAATTATAAAGCTGGAGTTAAATTTACCATTCTCCATTCCTTAAAAGCAGATGATTCCATCTGAGCCATTTCCTACTTAAGAAATTATGGGAGTCTTTTGTAAAATGTAAATTGATATCTTAATTATGAGATTGGACACATGCAATTACCAAATTGATGCTATGTGTCTGAACCTCAATATGACCGTTACTATTTACACATTATTATTACCGGAGAGCAATGAAAAGTCGCAGGGATGTCTTAATTTTTCATTAAGCTGCAGGGAAGTTATTGCTCTCTTGTGCAAAAATGTTTAAAGCAGTGTGAAGACAAAAATAAATTTCTTCATGATTACATTTCAGCAACAATTCACATCTAATACAAACATTCTATACTGTATAAACACTGAATAATGTTAACATTGCATTTCCTAATATCACCACTTGCTACTTATATTTATGTTATCAATTACCATTCTGGATTTCCAAAAAAAAAATTTAGAATGAATATAGAAAATAAAAATTCGGAACATAATATATTGTTTCCCTTATTTTAACCACTTCTGTGAACACTAGGCAGGTCAGTAGAAGGGTTTTCAAAAGCTACAGATTACTTGTTGCTGGCACGGAGAATATTTAAAATTCCACCCTCCATTCTAAACCTCCTTAGCTGAGTTATTACCTTCTCTGCAAGCAGCAAATTGCAGATAATAACTATTCTTACATTAAAAAATGGTAACAAAATAGAGGTACTTTTCTAATACCTAGTTTATCAAGAATAGCTGGATATTTAAAAATATTATAAGTTATTTAAAATACTGATAAAACATCTAAAGTTGTATGCAATTTAAAACACAGACATGTTTTATCTAGCACAGTGTAAAGCATTTCCGCAATAAAGTTCTGAGGTTAGAATTGTTATTTTTGGCAATGAAAACTGCTTGTGGAAAGAACTGCTTGATAATGGAACCTGGAGAATTATATTGTGGAGATTAATTATTAGAGGATAAAACACTGGCAAAGTTTAAGACTCTCTCATATACCAGATTAGACTAAGCAGACATAACACTTAAATGTAATAATGGTCTTCTAGATAGCATCTTGGAACAGAAAAAGGACATTTGTGGAGAAAATAGTAAAATACAAGTAAAATCTAGATTTCTGATAACAAAGTTGGTTTCTTTGTTATCGTGTGCCATGACGATGATGTTAACAGGAGAAATGGGTGAAGCGAATATGAGAACTCTATATTATCTTTGCGATGTTTCTGAAAACTATACTAATAAAATAAAAGGTTTACTTATAACACTGTGCATATATACTGATGTTTGTATATATGATCATTAAAAAGATAAAATACATTCAGTTAAAGTTATTATTTGGACAGAATTTTCTCACCATTATCTTTTAAAAATACTTCAGTCCATACAAATAGTCATTATATTTGATTATCTTTGTATACAGTATACAGTTGATCTTATAGAACATCTAAGCAATATTATTTAAATCTAGACATTCTCTAATATGTCACTGAAAACTTACTTTGAGTGAGGAAAATGTGGACTGAACATTAGCTTGGACTGGTTTTCTTGTTTTAAATATAAAATTACTGGGGCTCTGCAATATTAGGTAAAAATTGTGTGGCTTCTACGGATGAATGCTTGCTTGCTCAAGCAAATCAAAGGCAATATATTCTGAGAAGCCTTTTGAGCACAGGAAGGATCAGCTCCCTTACAGGCACATACTAGTACAACTGTCAAACAATTCAACTTTCACACAGAATGATGTCAATTCAGTCTTATCATTCATTCAAGGATTTTTAACTGTCTTCAAATAATAATTCACTATGGATGCTGTGAGCCCAAAAGCTACCTATTTGTATGTTTTCTACAATAAATGCTGATTAATCAAACTCTAATAAGTAAACTCAGGACATATCAGGACACATATTATAGATAGATAACAGACAGAAGATATATGTAGATAGAAGTAGCTATCTGTAATAATAGAAGTATAATATGCTAATTAGACTGGAGAGCCAAAAGACCTTCCCAGACGTCCTTTCACACATGCTTCCGGACGACCTGAGGCAGCCACAAGGGCCAAGCCCCTTGCACAAATTTCGTGCATCGGGCCTCTAGTAGATATGTTTGGTTTTTTAAAAATATTGATATATTTTATTGATTTTACACAGAGAGGAATTGAGAGGGATAGAGAGTTAGAGACATTGATGAGAGAGAATCATCGAACAGCTGCCACTTGCACACCCCCTACCGGGGATGTGTCCGCAACCAAGGTACATGCCCTTGACCGGAATCGAACCCAGGACCTTTCAGTCCGCAGGCCGACGCTCTATTCACTGAGCCAAACCGGTTTTGGCTAAATATGTTTTTTTTTTTTTAAGTTATATGTGAAAAAGAGGAGTTAAGATTATCTGGCGTTAAATTTAAAATAGAAAGATGTGAGCTTTGCTGAAAGTTGAGAGTCCAGTGGTGGGGAAAAACTGCTAACCAGGAAGAAATTATTGAATGACGTACAATTTGCCCCCTACTCGTATACACACTTAGTATGCTACTGGTCTGTGTCCCATCAAATACTTATACAGGCTGATTATATTGTACAACCAGCCCCTATACATGCACATAATTTGTTTTCCAAATATCCTCTTTATCTGAATGGCATTTGATGCAATGTTATTAGCAACAACAGTAATCATTGTATTTTTTATAAAAAAATTGTCCAAGATATTCTTAGTGCTATCAGTCAGTATACTGTTTAGGAGTAGTTGTGTTTTTGTAATGTTTTCATATTTATCTAATTGTTATTACAATAGTGTAGCTAAGCAGGTTGTTTTCGTTTTTCAGCAACATAGCATTAAGCTAAATTTTAGCCTACTGAGTAAACATACTACATTTTAATTTTTTTCATACATCTTGTTTATATAACTTAGCCTTTTCAATCAATTTCTTCACAGTTTCAATTTCTGCTACCTTGTTTTGTGTTTACCTTCCCGCGTAGGAGTAACCCTAGGCTCAGTGTAGATCTTATTCTAGAGAGACGTGCTGGTTCTAATTAAGCTTAAACAATGTAAACTCTAGGAAGCTGACATTTCCCCTTTTGTGAAAAGATGTTTTCCACACAGTGGTTACAAGGCTTCTGTTTTCTAAATAAATCAAGAAACCTAGAGAGCTTGATGAAATGGATGTTTATAAAAAAAAATAATAATAATATGCAAACTGTCAATATTGTCCTTTTCATGTTTTACCTTTTGAAATGAGAGTTTGCAATTGTAAGGCTTTCTTAGCAGATTATAACCAACTTAAATATTGCTTCTTAAAGCAGAAGCAAATTTTTGGAGGGTTGAAAGTTTTAAAGAATCATCTTTAATAAACTTCATCCCTAAAGTTCGCATTACGTTAGCTAGCTAGCCTTAGAGTTAGAAGCCTGTTTAAAGATAGAAATCATGGCTCTGACATAAACTAGCTTTTAACAGACCAATAAAAAATGGCTGGCCTTACACCTGATTATTTTGTTTTTATTTGTTTTGTTGTGTTGTTGTGTGTTATGGTATATGTGTTCCTTCTGAGGTTAGTACTGATGAGCATGGCTAGATATTTTCAAAAACGCCTCTGTTGACCTAAAGCTCTGATTGTAAAGCCAGACAAGACTTTTCACCAAAGACTTTAATGCTTTAAACCACTATTTCTTGATGTCAGAAAAAAAGGGTTAATTTCATATTGATCATTTCTATTGTTGGGTCTTGCACAGAGATGGGGAAAATTCTCAGATATTCATATTGTTAATTCACTGACTTTTTATCTTTAGGACATATTATGTTGATTGTATAAATCCTTCTATGACACAGTCACTTAAAAATACTCAAAATTAATTCACTCTCCTGAGGGATTTAAAATATGGTTTTAATATTTTATTAAAACTGCCTGCCATATATTTATGTCTGACACATTCATAATATAAAATAATAAAAGTACACCAATGTTAGCCATAAATATTACAAATTCCAGGCACATCTGGAAAGTTGAATTTTTTAAGGGCATTTTGTATATGACTCGTAACAATCCACTTAAAATTTATTCATTGTAAATAAGAAATCATAACTCATGTGGATCAGATTGGATGAAAATATCCAGGCTAGTTCTAGTAAGATATTCTATGCATACTTACAAAAAATAAAAAAGAAAGAAAATGAAAGAAAGAAAAAGAGACTGATTTTTATCAGGAAGAAAGAGTTTTAAAAAACGGACACTACCAGGAGGTATTAAGTAGACTGCCTGATTAAAATAGGAGATAACAGACAAGGACACTAACTAACCATAAAACTTTATGCAAACAGATATTGCATGAGAAGTTCATGAAGCTCACTACCGAGATACAGACCTCAGGCTCCTCTCAGCCCTTCAGAATATATGTCAACATTTTTTAAAAATGTGAATATTAACTTCATATAGATTTCTTCAGACCAGGTCACATAATATCAAGAGTAATATTACACATTCTTTTCTGAGAAGCAGAGTATTTAACTACTGTTCATGCTATATTCCATGTTAAATGTCAGGATTAGAGAGAAAACAAATACACAAAAATGTAATTGGACAGGTATTTAATTTATTTTTTGTGGTTTAATGTGATTTTATTTTAATTCCCCTTTTGCTTTCTTCTGCAGGAACACTCACAGAAATGAGTCCTAATGATGATTAGCAAGAATTCAAGGGTGATTGTCAAAGTGGAAAACTTAGACACTATCTCACCTAAGGTTTTTGATTTGTTCTTTCCTGCTACTAGTAATCTGTGTACAAGTTTGTTTGTTCTTTTGTTTTTTGTATTTTTTTTTTCAGATTGCTACTTTGCCAAAAATTTTGTTACCTGTATTGATATATACGTCTTGTTAAACACTGTGTGACTTAACTGACCCCCAACATACAGTAGTTCTTTAATCTTGGGAGATGCAATCCAAAACATATTTTGTTCTCCCTTTTAGAGTTTATCTACAACTCTGGAAAAAACAGAAAGTATCTAATTCAAAGATGTACCAGCTCTATCCAACACATAGAAATAAACAGAGGGAAGCTGTCAATATGAAGAGACAAATAATATGTCCAAAACGAAAGAACAGAACAAAATGCCAGAACTGAACAACATGGAGATAAGCAATCTACTACATGTGGAGTTCAAAACACTGGTTATAAGGATGCTCAATGAACTTAGATGAACTTAGTAAGAACTTCAAAAAGACAGAAAACATAAAAACAGAGCTAGAATACATATAAAAGATATAATCAGAGAGGAAAAATACATGAACTGAAATGAAGAATATATTGCAAGGAATCAACAGTGGAATAGATGAAACAAGATGATAAAATCAGAGATTTGGAAGACAATAAAGGAGGAAATACCTAGTCAGAACCAAAAACTAAACAAAGGAATGTATGCACTGTATCCATATAAAATGGAAAATGTGCATTTAAAATATTTCTCTTGTCTAGGATGATGAGGGAAAGAAAATCAAATGGAAATAGTAATAAAAATGCATAATTTATAAGTTGAAAATAAACAAATGCAAACATGATTAAAACACTTATATTAACTTCAAATGTTTTTAAAAGTTATTAAAATAAACCAAAAGTACAATATTAATTATGTCTTAAATATTTATTTCTACATCTCATATAATGATTTTAAATAATGTGAAATGTGTCATCTAAATATTTTATTTAAATATATAATACTAAATATGACATTTTGACAGTTAAGCATTTTTAGAAATGAAATAGCTGATTTTCTCAACACAGCAATGCAACCAAAAATATTATCTTCTTGTAAAATAGAACTATACAGCATATTAGCCACTGCAGTCTGATGAATAACTGTCCATTTTCATAATTTTGCATAATTTTTTCAGAGGTTAACCTCTACTGTATTTATAGTATAGAATATACTACCTAATAAAAGAGTAACATGCTAATTGACTATACTTTGAGACACCCAACAGCAAACAGGAATGAGTATGCAAATTAACCCAACAAAGATGGTGGGTTAATTTGCATATGTACATGCCAAGCAGCCGAGATGGAGCTGGATGTTTGTGTCATCATCATGGTGACGATGCAGGCATTCTGCACCACTCCAGCTGCTTGGGGTCTCTGGACAGTGTGGGAAGGGAGAAAGGTGGCTCCAGCCAGAGCTGAAAGGCAGTTGTGGTCAGAGCGAAGGTGGTGCCAGTAGCCAGGGGAATGTAGGCCCATTCTTACACAAATCTTCATTCATGCATCGGGCCACAAGTATGTTTATCTATCTATCTATCTATCTATCTATCTATCATCTATCTTTCATCTATCTATATAAAGAGTCAGGGTCATAACATACAAAACAACTAAAGGCTTGACCAAACGCCTGGCTGAACATGCAGCAGGCTAGCAGGCTGAAATGCTAACCTCTAGGGGAGAGAGAGAGAGAGAGGTGGGGCTAATCAGCAGTGGCAGAGGCTGTTGGCAAGGCCCGGAGAGGGAAATAGGGCCAGCAGCCAAGCCTCTTTTCTCTCCTAGAGATCAGCAGTTCAGCCCACTGGCCAACAGCCTGGCGTGGCTGCTGATCAGCCCCACTTCTATGATCAGGTCCAAAGATTGGCCTGGAGATGATGACTGGAATAGAAACCGACCAATCATAACCAAATCTAGGTGAAGGTAAGAGCTGATGGCTGCCTGGGAGGCTGAGCTTTTGATGCTGACTGGCATAGAAACCAACCAATCAGAACCAGCAGGCAGAGGGGTTGGGGCGATCAGGTAGGTGATTGGTTAGGAGCCAGTCATCCTGGATTGCAAGAGGGGTGTCTCAGGGATCAGGCTTAAACTGACAACTGGACATCTTTCAAGGAGTCCCAGATTGGAGAGGTTGCAGGCTGGGCTGAGGAACCCCCTCCATGCACGAATTTCATGCACGGGGCCTCTAGTCTATAATAATAAAAGGGTAATATGCTAATTAGACCCGATGTCTTTTGGACCTCATTCTGGATTTCCTTCCTGAAGAAGCCAGGGCCAGATGGAAGTCATTCTGGTTCCAGGTTCCTGCCAGCAGCCAGGTTAGGGAAGCCCAGGTCCTGGGTGCCTGAGGGAAGGTGGTGCTGATATCTGGGGGAAGGAAGCCCTACTCTTGTACAAATTTCTGTGCATCTGGCCTCCAGTATAAAATAAGCATTTGAAATACAAGTAATGGTGTTGATCTCTATGAACAATATAGTATCTTGTAGATGGAACTGAAGTAGAAGTATTCAGAAGAAAAGTAGTAGTATGAAGAAATTGCTTCATGTGTTCTTTCTCTATTAGGCACAGATCCAATTTAGAGTCCTTCCTTAGTTGTTGGTGCCTGAGGCAATATGCCCACAAGGCAGCACAGTTTCTACTACCCTTGGAAAGATAATGACTCAACTATGAATATTCAAGAGATAGCAGAAGTCATTATAGATGTCCTTAATTAGTTTTATTTTTATGTCTGAACAAATTTTTGTTCATGCTTAGATTAAAAAAAATTGGAAAATCTAGATATAATTAATACATAGCATTTGAGATTCTATCATATTTTTGCTTTATAAATTTTTTATCAATCCAACTAACTACTAGACTGGCGAAAACTATAGTTGACAATAGAGAAATACCTGCACTTAAGAATATATATGTTGCCCAGTCAGTGTGGCTCAGCATTTGAGAATTATACCCAGGAATCAAGAGGTCATAAGTTCAATTTCCAGGATAGGGCACATGTCAGGGTTGGGGGCTTGATCCCCAGAAGGGGCTGTGCAGGAAGCAGCCAATGGATAATGTTTCTTTCTCATCATTCCTTTTCTCTCTCTTCCCCTCTCACTTGCAAAATCAATGAAAAAAAAAATATATATATACATATATATTACATATTATAATATATATGTATATATATATATTATATTTAGATGTTACCATTTGGGATTTTATTTCCAGGAGGCCTTACATTCACAGTGCATCTAGTTTTCTTTTTTGCCTGACATATTTTTAAACTGACATAATACTTGACATTTTATTAAACATGATATTTTACTTATCTTCACTTAAAATACAGTGAGACACCTTATTTCCTTAGTTTGTAAAAATTGCTACATATGCTTAATATACTTCTTTGCTCACCTGAACACAATAAATTAATGTTGAAGTGAAAAATTGTCTTCATTAACTTCTACTGAATAATAGGAAACCTATGAAATTATAATTATGAAAACATTGTGAAATCAAAAGCTGTGTTGATTTAGATTAAAATGCATATTTAAAAACATCCTGTATAAATATTTTAATGTATTATCCTCTCCTATGCAGTGTTTGAATCTTTCATAAGTAACAGTAAAGTTTCATTAAATTAGAAGCATACAGTTTTTTTGACATCTTTAAATGTATGGCATAATCTGCAGAATTCATGTTTCTCTTATAATAGTAATAAGGCATAACAGCTAGGTCACAATGCCAAGTAAAATTCAATTTACTTATTAAATGAAAAGGCAGTTATATTTAGTTTTCCATATTCTGCCTCTTGGTTTCTAAAGCTGAATATTCCTAGTCAGATATGCATTTGTGGGTCTAGTAGGGGCACTTTGGGAAGATAGATGTCGATTGCTTAGGTGAAAGAACAAGAACAAAAAAACCCCACATGTATCTCATTTTCCTGAAGTAAAAATATCAATCTAAAATTTTTTACTTTTGCCCTGGCTGGTTTGGCTCAGTGGATAGAGCATCAGCCTGCGGACTGAAGGGTCCCAGGTTCGATTCCAGTCAAGGGCACATGCCTGGGTTGTGGGCTTGATCCCCATTAGGGGATGTGCAGGAGGCAGCCAATCAATGATTCTCTCTCACCATTGATGTTCCTATCTTTCTTTCCCTCTCCCATCCTCTCTTAAATCAATAAAGATTTATTTTAAAAAAATTAAAAAAAAAATTTATTTTCATTTTAATTCAAATTATATCTATAGTAACGAAAGTGTAACATGCTAATTAGACCAGACAGCCAAATGACCTTCTGGACGTCCTTCCAGATAAGTCCAGATGAAGCTGGGGCTACCATGGCCACGGCAAGCCCCTGTGGCTTAGAGGGCTAAGCCCCTTGCACGAATTTCATGCATCAGGCCTCTAGTTATAAAATATTTTCAGTTCCTGTGATGAATGATGAAACGTAATGTGGAATCAGGGAATCCACAGACACTGATGGCCAAGATCTTCTCAAATCAGATAAAGGAAAGATCTATACTCCTATATTCTCCATCAATCCAATCAGTGTAAATAAGGGGATTAAAACATGCAGCTTATATTAAGTTTGTAGAACAAAGTGGCAAACTTAGAAGATAAAATATAGTTGTGCTTCATGGGTAAACTCTGAACATCAAAAACCAGACAGCCCCAAACCTTTTGAGCTGAGTACTTTGGACATGTTATTTAATCACCTTGATGGTATCTGTAAAATGAATGCGAGTTGTGCCTTTAATTAAAGTCTTCTCAGAGAAGTAACATGACAATGAAATAATTCATGTTATTTAGAACAGTATCTGATATGAGTAAAAGTCACTGACAGTAATTATTACTATTCACTTAGATCAAAGTAGTAAGCAAATTACCACTGTAGAATTTTAAAGTAAATCAGAATTGCACATATTTTCAGAACTATCCTTTTTAGTTGATGTATCTATATGCATGGGAGGTGGAAGTGAACTTATCAGTTACGGTAAATGAGGACACCAGTAAATTCATTCAAAAAGAAAAAGAAAAAAGAGATTTACTTGGTATTTCAAAGTTGTAAAACTTACTTCACTTTCTTCTAACTTACTTAGAAAAGTTATGTATACCCTTGGAAGATATCCCAGGCTACAAAATTAGATATGTTAAAACATTTTAAATAAGTAAAAATTGCAAATAATTTTACATGTTTACAGCACAAATAGAAAAAAAATGTTGATTTCAAAATGTAACTTTATTATTATAATAAAGAATATTTCTTAAATGTCCAATATATAGAAAAAGGGAGATTGAAATAAAAGCATAATTTCTTAATATTCTTGTCTAAAATATATGGGTCTGTGTGCCTATAAGTTTGATATTTTACTAACATTTTATATGAAAAGTAGATGTCCAAGGAAATAATTGCACCATAATGCACATTCTGCCTTAACACGAGAATTGCAAGAAGCACATTACTATACTCTGAAACCAATTCTCCCTACAGAATTTGGGATCCCTTTGTCTCTATACCACTTCTCAACATTTCAAACTTTTTCTTAGCAAAACCCTATTTCTTTTCAAATATGAATCTGTGTTGTATAAAATATGCATGTGTGTTTATGTTTAAATATATATTTATATAAACACTAGCGGCCTGGTGCATGAAAATTCATGCACTGGAGGGAGGTCCCTCAGCCAGGCCTGCCCCCTCTCAGTCCAGGAGCCTTCAGGGGCAGGAGGTGACCCAGTGATCAGGGGAAGGTGATGCCCCATAACATCTCTGCTGCTGCCACTGCTGGCAGCACAAGCCTCAGTCAGTCCTGGTTACCTGAGCCTTGGGCAGCCCTGGGTGTCTGGACAGCTGACATCTCAGGCTTGCCCTCAGGCTGGCCCTGAGTGGCTGGGGGACTGAGGAGATTGGGGGGCCTGGAGGCAGGTGCCTAGAACAGCGGGCCCACCTGGGGGTGAGCCTGGCTTTGCTGCATGCCTGTCACCCCAGCGGGGCTCAGGGGACTTGGCACTGCCATCTTGTGGCTGTGGGCACCACCATCTTGAGGGTATGGCAGTCAATTAACATATTCCATCCTTATTGGCTGTGGGCCAATCCTACTTACTTCTCAATATTCAAAATTAAATTCTTGAGAAATTGTCATTTATACCTGCTGCTTCCACTTCTTACAGAGCCCATCAGTTTAATATCAGGAATTTATGATCACTAACCAGCAAGTGTGCTAAATTCCATAGCATTTCTTACCTCTTTCCTTTTTCAGGGGCACCACAGAACCTGACTCAATTATTTAGTATTTAAGAAGCTAATTTTGGCACACAACCACCTTTAACTTAATCTCTGTGTAATCTTAAAAATATTACACAACATCTGTGAGACACAACATCAGTTTTTCATCATTAAGAAAAAAAAAATGAATACCACATACAGACATTTTAAGGAATAATGAGATTGTTCTAGACTCTTGAAAATAGCAAATGCTTACTAAATTGAAGCCATTACTATTGTAGTTAGAATTTTTCCTCTGCCTTTTCTGCTACTATTTTTCATATAACTCTTCTTTTAATTTGTCGTTTTCCCAGAGCTACTTTTATGCCTATTACACTGTATCTGTGCGAGTTATTTTCCTGTGACCTTTCCAGATTCACTCTTGAGTATTCTCAAGTCAGCTCTGTGGCCTGGAGCTCTGGCTTTAATTGACAGCTTTAACAGTCTCCCTGGCACTGTGGCTATTAACTGGGTTTAGATGGTTTGGGGTAGTTATCCCTCTGGCCCCTCCTTGCAGGATCAGTATATGTTAACTGTGTTCCTCTACCAAAAATGATAGCTTTATGAGTAAACTTATCCTAAAGAAACTTCTTTCTCTTTTTCTTCAAGTAGTAGCACTCCCTGCTGTTATTGTCCCAGGGATTATATTACTACCTAGAGTTTTCATAACCCTCCCCACACATCTGACGTAGCTACTTCCTTAAGCAATTATCAGTTACCTATTTGAATGTGCTATTGTTTCCAAGAACTCTAAATCAATACCAGAATACAACAGAAAACTACATCTCCATAGGTTGTATTAGAGTGTTATTTATAATCTGCTGGCTGGCTACGTTCATGCCTAGAGTCATCATTGCCTGCAGTAAAGGAGGCTGTTGAGTGTTGGAATTACCTTTCTTTTTTTTCTTTTTTTTTTTTTTTTTTTTTGCAGAAAAATAAGTTAAAAGGCTTAGACAGAGGAAAATGTTGAAATAGGACTATAATAATGTTTTTACTCAGTTACTCCCTAACAAAACCGTCAAAGGGTCTGGTTGCTATACCCTTCAGCCATTGTTAGTTGAAAAAGTGGTCACCAACTTTACTGGAAAGATCATCTATAGGCAGTGACAAAGGGATATAAAGCCTCCATGAGGCTGCATTCTTAAACTTCTATGGCTGGAGAAGGAGAAATCTAACAGGACATTAAGCATTAGATTGACCTATCCAATCATAAAACAGGACATGTAGACAGCCTTGCATATTAAAAGAGAACTGGCAAATATATAACTTAGCTTTGAGACAACTAAACTGCATGAGCAAGGGCTCAGATCAGTGGTGTTCAGGTTTTCTTCCCAGCTGGAGGTAAACAAATGTCCTGGTAGATATATCTTCGGGTTTCCATAAAATAACACTGCCAAGTTGGTCATTAGTTATAGATAGAAAGACATGTATATAATTGGCCCATGGGAGCCTGTGCAGACAGCTCCAGCATACGACTGGATCAGACTCATGTGATACATGATGAAACTGGTCTCTAAGTAGTTCCCCATTACCAGTTAACAGAAGCCTGGCTTACAGATTGATGAAATGTTCAGTAATCAAGTAGATCAGTGTTGGCAAACCATGGCCCCTGGACTAAATCTGCCATACCATCTGTGTGTAAATTAAGTTTTATTGGAACACAGCCACATTTGTTTGTTTATGTATTCACTGTGGCTGCTTTTGTGCATAGAATCACAGAAATGGGTGGTTATAATAGAGATCATATGGACCGCAAATCTGTAAAATATTTAGTATCTTGATGGAAAAGGTTTGCTAATCCCCAAAATAAGTTAAAACAAAACAAAATTGTTTCAGATTTTAGGTGCCATCCAGCTTTTTTCAAAAATATGTTTTTCTTGGTTTCAGAGAGAGAAAGGGAAGGGAAAGGGAAAGAAAGACAGAAACATCAATGATGGGAGAGAATCATTGACCGGCTGCCTCTTGCATTCCCCCTACTGGGGATTGAGCCCACAACCTGGGCACGTGCCCTGATTAGGAATCAAACTGTGACCCCTTGGTACATGGGCCAATACTCAACCACTGAATCACACCAACAAGGCTCACCTAGCCTTTTTTACCTTGTCACCTCAGACTTGATAGAAGGGTTTCTGGACAAACTTGTCATAATGGCAGAAATGGAGCTAGGCATGGGTTGACCAAGATTCAGCTGAGAGTTCTATTCAATTTCCCTAAAACACTGGACAACTCTTTCCTCCTCATATAATAATATTCCTAGAGGGCCCAGAAAAAAAGATGGATTATGTTGGATGCTTTCATCATGGACAGCGCAATTCTCTGTCCTCCAAAATTAGACACATTGCTTTAGATGTAGATTTGCTTCCCTCTCCTCAGTCTCCTTGAATGGGAAGTAGTGGGGCAATAGACTCATGCTTACGAGTTTAATTTTTTTTCTAGTACTCTACAACCCCAAAGCAGCTGGCTTGACAGAAGAGAAAGCTCTACTGAAGTTTCTGTGATAGTTCAGCTGAAAAACATATTGGAGCTTTAGTTGTATGCCTCAAATCAAAGGCAAATAGCCAAAACCGGTTTGGCTCAGTGGTAGAGCGTCGGTCTGTGGACTGAAAGGTCCTAGGTTCGATTCTGGTCAGGGGTATATACATTGGTTGCCGGCACATCCCCGGTAGGGGGTATGCAGGAGGCAGCTGGTCGATGTTTCTCTCTCATCGACGTTTCTAGCTCTCTATCTCTCTCCCTTCCTCTCTGTAAAAAAATCAATAAAATATATTTTTAAAAAAAGGCAAATATATGTTGTCATATCCCCACTGTCAGATGCACAGGTATAAACTATGGGGTGAATCTGAGAGTGGACCTTCTCATATGTCTCCAAACTGAGTAAGCATTTGCTTCCACTCCCCATAATCAGGTTTAAGGGATGTGAAGTTCATAATTACAAAAGAGAAAAACATCTATTGATACATATATACTTTGTGGGTTTTTATTTTTTGTTGTGTTTTTGTTGTTGTTGTTCAAATTGTAACTTAAGCCTTAAACAACAGACAAAATTTGTTTACCACAGAGATAGATCATAATTTCCAAGGGCTGTGTTGCTTTTATGTAATAACTACCTTTTTCCCCGAAAATAAAACATCCTCTGAAAATAAGACCTAGCGCATGGAAAGATAAGACATCACCTGAAAATCAGACCTAGCGCAACTTTGGGAGAAAAAAATTAATATAAGGCACTGTCTTATTTTTGGGGAAACAGGGTAGTAGCCCTGAACATGAATCCATGCACCAGTAGCTCACCAGTAGCTCACTGCCACCCTCCAGTAGCTCTCTGCCTGCTGCCCCACCCTTCTGTAGCTTTACCCCCATTTCCTTTCCTCTACCCCACTTACAGCTTGCTGCTCTGCCCCCTCCTGTAGCTCTCTGCTGTCTGCCTGTAGCTCCTTGCTCCACGCTCCTAGTGATCTGTGACATGGCCGTTATGACTGTTTGCATATTACATCTTTATTATATAGGATAGTAAGGAAAACCAAGTTTGAAAACTAGATTATTCAGTGAGATACCTCTTAAGAGTCACTGCTAGTCCAATAGTCCTATGCCACTATCCTACAAATACAGTGCACTGGGGGATTCAGATCTCACAGAAATACAGGATTAACTCACCCTTTGAAGTACACCATTGTGTTAAGGTGCTCACAGAATTTAAGGAAAAATAAAAGCAAAGGCAGATATTACCAATTTAGACTCTGTGTCCATATACAAATGCAGAAACTGAAAATAGCTCTAACTTTATTTAAGATTTTTTCCTTCTTTTGTCCCTAAGGCTTACTAGTATGTGAATGTCAGTGGTGATTAACATTTTAAAGCTGAAGAAGTATGACAGAATTGATAGTACAAAGCAACATTATAATAGTTGATATGACTCTGTACATGTTCTATAATGGAAAAAAAAAATGTTTTGCCTGGATACAGCACAACGCTGGATTCTCTTATATCTGAGTTTTTCCAATGAAATATTCACAATGCTGCTCCACATTTTGTTTCTCCAAGCTACTCAGCATTCAGTAAAGCTAACTGTTCTGGTCTTCTAAATAGCTCCTTTGTCCTCTGCTCCCAGGTGAGGTTGTCCAATAGATTCTTGGCAAGAGATAAGAAAGTTGGAGAAAAATAAAATTGGGATAAACTTGCCTACTGCCCTCTGTGTGTGAGATCACCGTGCATTGGCAAACCCAATTTTATAAGGTTTCCAGACTTTTATAAATTTTCCCTCAACTAAATAAAGCTGCTAACAGGACTATGCTTCTGCTATTTTCTCAGTTTCCTTTAGTTATATAAGACATATCAAAGGTCTAGAATAATAATATAATATAATAAACATATAATATGATTAACATATAATATAATATAAATTGTGTAGCTATACTCTGTTGAAAATGCTATGGAAAATCCTTATAGTGGCTTCCATTGAATTAACTATCCTATTTTCTGCCATCATTGATCTGACCAGCTAATGAAAAAGAGAGAAGTTAAATAACTCACTATCATGCTTTGCGAGGAGTTGTGGCCTAACATAACAATGGGGTTTAGGGACCTACCTATGAAGCCACTGTAATAGTCCCTGTAAGAATTGATGTGTAAAAAAGACAAGCATACTTGCTGCTATTGGCATTGCTTGATAATATCCCAGCAAGTGCAATCAGAGTAAAGGTGATAAATATTAAAAATGAGACAGTTATTATTTTCCTGGTGGTATATTTGGCTACTTGTTATACCCAAGAGATTTAACGAAGAAAACATTAAAATTGAATTCACTAGGGAAGTTAGTTACTATCTGAATAACTTTCCTTTTTATGAAAAGAGAATAATACAGTCAAGATATATTATATACCATAGCTAAGATGAATATAATAGAGAGAGAGAAAGAGAGGGAGAGACTGCTCTGGACTGGTGAGGAGATCTGGTTAAGAGTACAAGCACTTAAAGAAACATCTATGCTCTGCACACTCTGGTCTTGCTTAGGAAAAACAGAAGTGAAGATATTGTATATTTTACTTTACAGTGCATGCAATGTGACAAGCAACTTCACTCAATGGAGAAAAGTAAAATGTGCTTTGATCAGAATATTTTACAGTATATATAATTAATCCTCAAATGGTTTCATAAGTGTAATCAACTGTAGGGGACTGGTTCCAGGAACCACAGGAGAAACTAAATCCATGGATCCTCAAGCCCCTTAATTGGTCCTCCACAGCCAAGAGTTCCATACCTATGGGTTTTAATCTGAAGTTGGTTGAATCCCCAGATGCAAAACCCCCTGGACACAAAGATTGACTGTAATCACCTTTATATTAAAATTTCAATAAAAGCTCTAACCTGGATCAATCACTTTCCAGAGTATGTGGACTTTGGAGTTACATCAGTCTAGGTTAATTGAGCTATTTTCCCTTGGGCATTAAGCTAAATTATTCGATCCAGTCTCCGGCATGCATGGTCTAATATTCTCCTGCAGTAATTAAGGGATGCAATGAGATCACATATACAAATATCTATTATAGTATTAAGGACTCAGAAAGTACTTTCTAAAAGTTGACTTGTAATTTGCCTGTTCTTCCTAGGTTTTGTGGATGAGAAACGTAACTGTTCACCGAAGCCTGTAATCTCCCCCCTCCACCCCCTCCACAGAGCTGCCACTGGGATGTAGTTGTCCAGCCAGGGACTACATTCCCCAGACCTTCTTGCAGCCAGGTGCTGCCACATTAATCATTCTTGCCGCTGGTATAGGAACACAAGTGTCATCTCTTTTCTGGACAGAAATGCTAAAAATCAGTATTCTGAACGTCCCATTCCAGCTCTGAAATCAATAGCTTGGAAGGTGTCACTTCTGGACTTCTGGACTTACAAGGAAGAAGATGAGCAAACTGAAATCAATGTCTTTTCTTGGATTCATCAGAGAAGTTAGGTTGCAGGGCACACGGTGACCCTCAAATCCAGGGAGACAGGTGAATATAGGTAATCGCAACCAGAATGCACTTCTAACATCAGAGGCTGCCTCCACAAATTATCATGAACACCTGCACAGTACCTGATGGATTTGCTAGAGTGGGGTGTAGATGATTATGAGAGTGAGAAGCTCTAGGGTCCACAGGCTTACAGATCTCCAATCGCCCACGGGTTTAGCTTCAGAAACCCCACCAGGTTCTCAAGCTGAATCGCCAAGAAAAATCCTCATATTTCTGGCAGGGTGATGGGAAAAGTAACTATTTTGAAATTGCTCTGACCATTTTCAATTTAAAAGGCCTACAGAGCAAGGAAAAAAAAATACTTTACCAGAGCCTTATCTGACTGAAGAGGTGAAAGATAAATTATCCAACTCCACCTCTAACGTTTCTGTCAAACATAAGGTGTGCTCAGCTAGTGTGAGATAACGTTGAAGCATGCGTACAAAGGCCCCCTAAAATCCTGTGATGTAATCATAAGATTACACATCTTACCTCACTACCAAATAGGCAGGGTTCCAGGTGAGTAATGGTAATTGAAGCTGAAGGAGCCTCAAGCACTGACCCTATTTTAGGAGGAGGTCTTAGGGGATCTGGAGACAGCGAGGGAGACAAACACAGACTGTGAGAGGAATGGTGAGCCCTCAGGCACCTACAGCTACAATAAACATTAGTGGCCTGTTTATTCCTCAGGCCATATGTCTTTTCACCTAAGTAGCTATTACCAAATACATCACGTCTGACTTTCAACAGAAATGTATGAGGCATGTTAAAAGACAAGAAAATGAAGTCTGAAGAGACAAGGAAATCATCAAACCCAGATAAATGTATGAGAAATATTTTGGAATTTATGGGATAGGAAATTTAAGATAACTTAGGGTGCTAATAGAAAAAGTAAGTAAACAGCAGGTAAGAACATGAAATAGTGGTGATGGGGAGGGGGGGATTTCATAAAACACAACCTATATAATAAAAGTGTAATACTCAAATAGACCCTAACAGTGGAACAACCTGAATGACTGCTTGACCAGTCACTATGAGATGCACTGATCACCTCTCAGTCCCTTTCCCCAGTCTGCATGAAGGATAATAAAGCCATTTGGGAAGCAGCTTGGCAGTATTTAGTATAATATTTATAAAGACTGTATTATAGATACAAATTATATGGATAAAGATATAAATATATAGACATAGACAGACAGAAATACGACAAAATATATAGGCTTACCATATGATCCATCAATTGTTCCCCTTTGCATTTACCCAATTGATTTTAAAACTATGTCCACACAATAACCTACATGTGAATATTTTATGGCTGTTTATTTATAATTTATAAAAACCAGAAGCACTCAAGATGTCCTTTAGTAGATAAATGGACAAACAACCCATGGTACATCCATGCAATAGAATATTTTTTTCAGTGATATGAAGAACTGATTTATGAAGTCACAGGAAGTCATGGTGAACTTCAAATATATATTGCGAGGTGAAAGAAGTTATTCCAATTATATGACAGCTGGAAAAGGCAAAACTGTAAAGGCAGTAAAAATATCAGTGGCTGCTAAAGGTTCATGGAGGGCAGGAGGGTTGAATATGTGAAGCACAGAAAATTTTTAGGGTGGTGAAACTATTCCGTGTGATAACGTAACTGTGTATAAATTATACTACATGTTTGTCAAAACTCCTAGACTCTTTCCCCTCTTTCCGAATGAAGGTTTGACCCTAATGAACAAAAAATTTTTTAAAAAGTCATTTATGGTGTTAGACAACCTCACATAACATAGCAGACTCTGACAAAATGATCTGACTGTATTACAACTATATAAAACAATATTCTAAAGAGAGTGTGGAGGAAAGGGGAGAAGGAACCAACCTGCAGACCCAAGAAACTTTAGAAAATAATGGCTTCTGTAAGTCTGAAGGCATAATCATACTACATAATCACCGCATTTTTGTTGACAAAGCTATTTCTCATGAGGGTGCAGGTTAATAGGTCTAATAATCCTATACATGTATACTGAAATTGAACAGTTAAATACATATATGGGAGCCAGGTTCCTTATTGCCGGCATGGGACTTCATAGATAGGAGAAGGAAATCCATGTGGTAAGGGGATAGAATTAAAAGATCAGTATGAACTAATTTTAGCTTAATTAGACACAGATAGCAATATTTTTTTGCCAGGAGAAACACATTTTTTGTTTCAGCAGCTAGAATCATCTATGATACACAATTTGATGATGATCACTTCAACATGCTGAGCTTCCTATATGCATGGTTTCAGATTACAAGCAGTAAAAGGAAGGGAGATAACTGATAACTGTGTAAATATATCTGGATATAAAGGATAAAAAATGTAAATCTGAGATTTATTTGATCTTTCAAAGAATAAAATTGAGCCAGTTTTAGAAGTAATCATTCTCAGCTATGTGGGATATAGTGATGAGTAAAAGGAAGAGTCTGCGCTTACCACCAGGATAGCAAGGTAATATCTAGGAACAAGAACATGGAAAGAGAGCAAGGGGGTGGGGGGTTGGGAGGGAAGAGGCAAATGAAGAAAGAAGTGGGATGTTGAAACAAAAGAACAAGGGCCCTGGGGGAATCTTATCATGAGTAATCATAGAGGAGGAAACATAAAAGTAAAATCTGGTTGTTTTTCATGTTATTTGTTCCTGAAATTTCCTATGCCCATTTAATGCAGAGGCAATGGTATTCAAAGTGGAAAGAATCTAAACAAAACAAAACAAAACAAAACAAAACAAAGAATCTAAACAATATCAAGAAATATTTAAATATGTATTTCCTTAGGATTTTTACTACATGTAAACATATCTATAACTTCCAGAAGGAAGACAAATCTTGAATGGTAGTGTATTAGGGAAAAAGACAAAAAAAAAAAAAAAAGTCATTTTTACATAGTTGTGTTTTTTTCTACTAATAGGAAATAATATTTCTCTAATTGGAGCTATATTTCATATTGGGTGAACATGGAAAACAATTTGCCTGTAATATTCAATGAACTGATAAAGGTTAGTTTAAGGCTGTAACTTAAGTAACTCACCAACTTAGATAATCAGATTGTGACCAAAAATAAATTGAAAATGAAGTAGCATATGTTAGTGTATGAAGAAAACTTTGAGATGCAATAGAATCATTTTGTGGAAAATTAACTTTAACCTCCCCCCCCCCCAATTGCTTTTTTTAATGGCATATTTCACTACATAGGAAAGGGGGGATGTTTATAATGACAATTTTCATACATTATTTTATTTAATCTTAACAAATGAAAATCTTTAAATTAAACTGTTCATGGAGTTGTTAAATGAAACATTAAAATGCCACTTAAAATTCCATTTCCTAGGAACTTGTTCTAAGAAAGAAAATCACTGAGTGCTTTGTTTTTTTCACCTTAATTGCTCTTATGAGCCCTAATACAGACTGCATCTGAATAAATCCGGTTCAATTTTCAAGAAAAAAAGGAGAAAAATGACCTTACACAATCAAGAAAATGAATAATTTAAAAAATTTATAAGCTAAAATATGACAGTAATTTTCTCAAGCAGTCAGGCACATTGCCCTTTTATATTACTGGGCCCGATGAATTATGAATGTTGGCTGAATCAAAAGCCTGAGGGTGACAACAGAGCCAAGTTTTGTCATTTGCACTTTAGACAATGTGTATTACCCTAGCTGGATTTCCAAATCTCACCGTTTCCTCCGGCTGCTAAGGAAACGCAGGAGAAGTATTTCGGGGGTGGGGAAGAGGAAATACTAATTGCTAACCATGATAATAATAACTCTAAATCATGCAGGAACAAAAGTCTTTTGAACTATGTGAGCAGCCAAGCTCAGCAAACTCCCACTGTCCTAACCTACCCAAACATACAAAAGCAAAATCAAAAAACAAAAAAAATACAAAAAAATCAAAATGAAAAGGCAGTTTTCAAGCGCATACATCCCAGCTGCAGGAATTAGGAGTGGGAAGAACAGGTGTTCTGAGAGATTCTACAGCGCTTCTGTTGCCAGGGAGACCACTTTCATCAATTCAGAACCGCTGATAACCTCCACGTTTGCTGCCAAATTGGTATCAACAAAGGTTGCGACCTTTATAAGCATGCACACACTAATGAAAAGGACACGGATAGTTTAAAAATAACTCAAGGAAAAGGTTGCATGGAGAGAAACCTGGCAAAATATTTGTATTTTAAGCAAGAATAGCAGCATTATTGCTAAATAATTTGAATCTGACTAATCTGAACACGTGATTTCAAAGTTACAGTGTAAAAATAGAAGAAGTTAATATATGTCCGTGATCTCATTGGAAACAGTGTTAATGAAACTAATAACATATTAGTCACTACATAGTAAGCTCAAATTATATTTTAATATGAGGCTAATTATGCAAAACAGAAAGCTGAGCACTGTATGAGTTTAATAGACACTAATACAAAGTAATTATGGGTAAGCTGTGTATGAATGATGTGATATAACTTATTATATGGGGCAAAATATGGTAAATACTGAATATGTCCCACCTAAATATTTCTGCAAATAATTGGTTTGTAAAAGTATTATAATTATCTTTGTTGAACTGTTAAACTATTTTTTATAGCAACATTGTTTATTTATTTATTTTAAATAAAAAATACAGTGTTGACATTATTGCCGAACCACTGAATAACAAAACACGTATCTGAGAAATAAGAAAAAAAAAATAAAGAAGTAGCAAGCAAGTATGAGAGAAAAATCTTTCTTCCTTTCCAGGTTTGGTGAGTGCAATACTAGAAATATTCAACTTATATTTAACATATAAGATCTTTCCATCTTTCATATTATTAAAATTATGACTCATAGCCAAAACCGGTTTGGCTCAGTGGTAAAGCGTCGGTCTGCGGACTGAAAGGTCCCGGGTTCGATTCCGGTCAAGGGCATGTACCTGGGTTGCAGGTACATCCCCAATAGGGGGTGTGCAAGAGGCAGCTGGTCGATGTTTCTCTCTTATAGACGTTTCTAGCTCTCTATCTCTCTCCCTTCCGCTCTGTGAAAAATCAATAAAATATATTTTTTAAAAATTATGACTCATAAATTAACATTCAATAAAAAAATATATTTTTCAGTTAGGTTGTTCTTATGATTATTTTTTTAAAGTTTCACAGTGATGAAAGTAGTATTGCAAACTTACCTTTAAAATATTAAAATTTATCATTTGGAGTCTAATAGCAAAGTTGCAGGCTAGATCCCCAGTGTGAGGCAGGCAGGAGGAAGCCAATCAATGACTCTCTCTCATCTTTGATGTTTCTTTCTCTCAGTCCCTCTCAATTCCTCTCTGAAATCAATAAAAATATCTATATCTATATATATTTTAAAAAGGAGCACTGGCATTCTTTTACTTAATGCTTCTCCTCAGAAACCAGTATAAAATATCAGCATTAGATGAAGCCAATTGAGGGATATCAGTGAACACTGCATTATTTTGCAAATTCTTTAAGCCTAGTATTATTTTAAAACAAAAGTTTCAAGATATCAATGCTGATTGTGAGAAACAGTGATTCAGAACTTCGACCTAAAGCAAGAGGATGATTTGATGAACTTGCAACAACACAGCAGAGCACAGTCACAAGGACACTGCTCCCTGGGAAAGTGTTCCTTTGATTTAGCCATTGCTGTTAAGTAATATCTCAGACTCTGTGATACTCCTTACTAACTTACAAATTATATCATAGAAAAATGTAACCTGAAATATTAGTTTATTACACTGAAAAGTTTTAGATCTATTAGCAAATTCACCTCAGCACTCCTTTGACTAATTGATAAAGTACATTCTTCAACTTCTCCTTTGTACCAGCTTCACTATCATGCTGATTCTCTAATAAAGCAATCCAATAATCTTTGGCATGTGCTCATTCTACTTTTGTATTTTATAAGACTTGTGGTTTTAACTTTTCCAAAGTAAGTTCTTAATTCATTTTTATGGTGTAAAACGATGGTCCTATTTTACTTTATTTTGTACATCTCTCCAATTTTAATAAATCTTTCATTAGGTAAAAAACAAAAATAAACTCATGAAAAGTCTTATTTCTTTCTTTTTATACATGTTTTGAATAAGGATAAAACTATCATTAAAATGAAAGATTTCTATCTTCTTTGCTATGTTCCAAATTTAGATATATTCAGAGTTGGGCAATGTGAGCATTGAAATTTTAAAATTAATTTGTCTTTTCCATTCTTCAACTATTGTCGAAGGATGCAACAAATGCAATGGAGAGGTCTTTGTGAACCAATAATAGCTGTATAAGAAGTATTGAAGAGCCAAAACTGGTTTGGCTCAGTGGATAGAGTCCCAGGTTCGATTCTGGTCAAGGGCATGTACCATGTGTGGGCACATCTCCAGTAGGGGGTTGCAGGAGGCAGCTGATCGATATTTCTCTCTCATGGATGTTTCTAACTCTCTATTCCTCTCCCTTTCTGTAAAAAATCAATAAAATATAACTTTTAAAAAGAAATATTGAAGAAAATGTGATTTTATATCACACAGACTCAGTGTCATGTCTATCTATTGTAGCCAGAAAAATCATTCAAATTGTTTTAACTACAAGGAAGGTATTGTACTAAAAATGAGTTTTTATTTCAGTTTTAATTCAACAAACTCTTTTACTTACCAAATGCTATGACAGTTACTTGGTGTATAAAAATTATATCTATTTAAGATGTGGACATCTAAATAAAAATATATGTGATAATTTTAATGCATTTTTATAAGTTTTAAGTAATGGAAATAAAATAGCTAAAGGAGAGATAATTTATTCAAGTTACTGCATTGATTTTAATAGGTAACAGATGTAGATGTTTGTCATATGCCGTACTTTTAAATGAACTATATATCTTCCTTTCCTCAATGTGAGTCAATTACTATTACCTTTATTATTGCTATTTTGTAATATCCCTATTTTTGTAATGACAAATATGAGGATTAAAAAGGTTTGGTGTGTTTTCCATTCTTCTACAACTTATGACTGGTAGATCACAGATTACAAAACAGCCATCCAAAAGAGTTTGTAGGAATGATACCTGTTCAAATCTGAAGTATGATTAGTAATTACTTAAGTGTGAGGAGTGGTGGTTGTTGGTCGTGTTGTTTGAGTGGTAGTGATGCTGGGGGATGGGTAGAAAGTCAGCACATAATGGAATAAAGAAGTGATTTCAGGACATCTGTGAAGACAATTATCACAGCATGTGCAGGAAAGTACATATATTTTCATTTGAACATGAAGGTATTGTAAAAAGATCAACTTAGAAAGTTGGGTAATTGTGAAATATGGTAGGCAATCATGTATTAATCAGATCAGAAAAGGCTCCTATATGAATTCTAAGAAACTTGATATCTTCTTGAATAATAAAGGAAATAACTGAAGTGCTTGAAAGAAAGATAGTGGAGCACTCATAGTATTTAAAGTTCATACGGAGGACAGATATAAAATTTACTGAGCTATAATTTACACCCAATGAGATGTACCAGAATTTATGCACTTGCATAATTAACTTATTCACCCGTGATGTTCCCTCATCCCCCTTGGAAAGCAAACTTACCCACCTTCAGCCCCAGACAATGAATGGTTTATAGCAGCCAAAAATTGAAAGCAATGCAAATATTTATCATCAGGAAACTAGATAAACAAATTGTTGTATATTTATGCAACACTTTTTTTAAGCAATAAAAAGGAATCAAACATGATACATACAGCCACACTGAAGACTCTAGAACTTCAGGTTGCATGAAAGAAGCCAAGCACAAGAAAGCACATTTACATGAAATTCCCAACCATCAAAAGTAATTATAAAAAATAGGTTTATAAGCAGGCAAGACGACTTAAGGTAAAGGAAATTTAGATGGTTTGATAAGAAAAGTCTTAATTATGGAGGTAACAAATTTTTTGATAAATTTGGGATATTTAATTTCCTGGACTTAGATATTACAACTGGAACTAAAAAACCCTTGCACTGGAAATCAAGCTATTTGAAATTCAGATTTTAATTTTGGTTTCATCAAAGTGAAGCTGTAAACTCTTTAGAAAGTTATTGTATTATATTGAGATTCAGAATTCCGTAACAAGAGTTTAACATAACTTTTCTCATTGAGCTTTAGTAATTATGAAATGGCATGACATATATTAAAGTGCTTAATAGAGCTCCTGGCTCATAGTGAATTGGTTTCTAGTAAGGAGTAGGTAGATATTATTTCACTACTATTATCACATATATAATTTTTTTTTCTTCTTACCTTTCCAGGAGCACATCCACTCAGCGTTCATGGACCTTGAGAACGGGTGACCCTTCCGTAGCCAGTCTCTGTCGGGCTGGGTGCTGATGTAGTGGGAGACACAGGGGACCAGTCACAGGTGCCTGGGATCAAAGGACAGGATCAGCGGTAGGGGCAGGTCTTCCGGCAGCTCGTGGCCCCCCAGCTGACTGACAAACGGGTTGCCCAGGGCACAAGTCTCATAGTTCAGCCGACTGTCCCGCTCTACATGGACAAACTTTCATGTAGAGACCATCCCCGCCGCTACCAGAGTGGGCAGCGTGGACATCACCATCTCCTGGGCACTGGCCCTCATTATCTTCTGGTTGACACGCAACAGCAGGTAACACATGTGGCTGTAGGTGGCCTTGTCCTTGCCCATCACCCACCCAACATCACAAATGGCCCTGGCCAGCCCCCTGGCGGCTCTCGTGCCCAAAGAGCTTGGTCATGGTCCCATGAAGGCGCCGTCCTTTTGTCTGGAAGGGCATCCGGACTCCTCTTAGATGCCACCACCATGAGCCCAGCGCTGCTGCTGGCCGCCTGCCCTTCACATGCCTGGGACCTGGGCTTCGGGGCCTGGAAATGGCTAAAGTCCGGGCTCTGCGGGAGTTCCTGCGTCTCGCAGAGGCTTGGGGAGTCCCGGAGAGAAATCGGATGCTCCCACTCAAGCGCTGGTCTCTTTACATACAATCCACCAGATGGTTCACCGATTGTTTTTGTTTTCTTTGCGGAAGACCCTGGCCGCTCCTTCCTGGGGGAGCTGGTGACAGAGACGGAGGCTTCAGCCCGCCGTGCCCGCTGGCTCAGGCCACTGTGCGTGCCGAGGACCGCGCGGGGGCACGGACTGCCCGTCCTGGAAGAGGTCCTGCCTCTTGGTCTCTAGGCTCTGGAGCTTGTGGCTGTCGGAGGTGGGGAGCAGGTGGGACCACAAGAAGCCAATTACCGTCAACGAGCAGCATGATGCGGTTCACCTGCCCGGAGGGCGAACGCTCCAAACCCTCTGCAAAGTTCTACCTCTGCGGGGCTACCAGGAGGCATACGCTGCCCAATGCCGGGGTGGGTAGCCCGCCAACAGGCACTTGTTGAGGTATGCATGCCCAAGGGGCTGGGCTTGCAGAAGGGGTGCTGGGGGCCCATGAGGAGCATGAGCACAGGACCAGGCACCACTGCACCGTGATGCCCTGCCTCATGGCCAGGTAGGAGGCAGCGGCGTGTGCGGCCCAGTGTGCACTCCTGGGAAATCCCAATGGATCTGGTGCAGATGAAGGTGGTCGTGCCCTGCTGTCCTGGACAACCAGGAGCAGCTGGGGGTGAAGGTGGACGTCTTCATCCTCCCTCCTGCACCTTGAGTGCGCCTCCAGGGGCCGGGGCCTCCGAGGTGAAAGCGGCCACAGCCCCTCAGCCACCTCCTGCAGCGGGGCTCCTCCTTGCAGGGCATCCTTGCTGACCAGTGAACATGCTGCCCCAGAGAAGGCAGGCTCAGACTGAGCGGCCCCGGGCTGAGAGCCCAAAGAGGACGCAAAGCCACCCCCTCTGCATCGGCCTGCAGCCTGGAAGGGGGCCAGCAGCGGGCGAGGCCTGCACTGCGCAAGCGCAACTGGAGAAGGAGGACAATGTGCTAGCACAGCATTGTTTTTGCTTGTTTGTTTTGTTGTTTTTAAATACGGGGTTGCAGGATTTCCCTTAAAAGAACAAGATGAATGATCTGCATGGTTTTGGAACATATACCATTTTTGTGCCTACTGTATGAGATCAAGGGAAGGTGTTTTAATTGACTTAGATGGTAGGAGTTAGGGGTTTCTATAGAGATAATTTAAAAATCTGCACTGAAGTAAAATTGTGGAGTTATTAAAGACTAAGAAAAATATTATCACTAACTTTTCAAAGACTTGATTTGTGAAGATGTTATTCAAAATGTAAGAACCTAACTAGGTGAGATCACCCAAAGAACTAGTTAGGAACTAGGTAAGGAAAGTACATAGATCCTGTATACATGAGATGATTAATGATTGATTGCATATGTTTCTTAGTTATTCTCCCTTACCCAGGTTTGGTTGCTTTTTCAAAGCATTTATCTTAGAAAAGGAAGGTTCGGTGATGTATTGGCCCAGACTCAGACCAAAATTGCCTTCGCTGCTTTCATCAGATGGTCTGTCTGTGTTGGGTACACATTACATGGGGACCTCAACATGCTCAAGTTTAGTTGAATATCAATAATGGACAATTTCATAGTAAAGGATCAAATAGTTTGTTCCCTTATATTTCTAATTAATTTATTCAGATGCCCGATTCAGAAACTTATCAAATTGAATCCACTACTTGTAAATCTTGCTCTCATTAATAAGTTTTTCTTTGTTTTCCTACCAGGGAATGTACTAAAGCTATGAAATAATAGATGTTTAAATTTAATATATATTAAAATTTTATAGCACAAAATGGGATTCTTCTTATGTATTTTTACATTTCCCAGGAAAAGTAGGTGGTATTATTTTTACCGTACCTATAAATAGCTAATGAACATTCAAGGAACCATTAAAATAAAATGTATTTATTTCCTACTGCCCCTAAAAGCTTTTTATAAAAAAGTAATCAAATGAAAATTTACAGTCCAATGGGAGTTTGATACAAAATTGAATGCATAATAGTATTAATCGCATAAAAATAAAAATAATTAATGTGAATGCTACTTTATGACAATTTGATTGCAATTTTATTTGTAAATAAAACCGTTATTTTAAAGGACCAGAAATGACATTTATGTTTTATAAGGTGAATATATTTTAAACCAATCCTCAGAACATGAAGAATTATCTTAAATCAGAACTTTTTTTTTTTTTAAGACAGAAATATCCTCTAACTCTAGACTGTCTAATATGATAGTAACTAGTTACAGGTAACTATTAAGCACTTGAAATGTGATTATCATGACTGAGAGATTGGCTTTTAAATTTCAACTACATAACATTCAGATGTAAATAGTTATATGTTGCCAGTGACTATTATATTGGACAGAATAATCATAGATTGATAATGGGAGTTATTTCTACGTTGAATAATTACCCACTGCAGGGCTAATGAAGTAGGATATTTCATTTGACACAAAATCAATGATCTGTTCCCTCTCTGAACTTAAACACTAAGAAAAAGTCTGCACATATTTTACTACAATTTATAAACATAAGTTGTTTAAATGATATGATGAGAAATTTTCATTTCTGAGAATGGTATTAAAAATTAAAATAACCTTCATTAACAAAGTCTAGCAATTTTAACTCAGAACTGAACTCCAACCCTCCTATCATTTTGTCTTATCTTGACTTTATTCCTAGAGATTCTTGCTCCAGAAACCAGTAAATAAAATTTTGTGTTTGTTTCAAGGAAATCCTATAAACCAATATAGGGTAAGATAATTGTATCATGTGGACTATTAGCTCTTCCAAAAGGAAAAAAAGAATTATCTAGGGGGAAATGTTTGATTATCACACAAGTTTACTTATTAAGATAGTCTTCTGTCTGTGCCTACACTCCTAAACTTTTATGCCCCAAATTTTTCTACTCCCAATTTACTTCTCACATTGAAAACTTATTCTAAACCAAGCTGGATCCAGGCCTTAAAAATTCTATAAATATTTTCCCCTTCATGCCCATTCTGAGATTCACTAAGATGATATCAAGGCAGTGTTCTTCATGACTGCATTGGTCTAAAATTACTTTGTTTGACTACTAAGTTTTCCAGTAACTTTGCGGGGAGTCAGCATTGCACAGAGAGCTTGATAGAAATTCCTTAGTAAATAGCACCTTGTTCTTTCTTGAGAGGAATGGACAGAGTTAATAAAGTCCCAAATTCAAAGTTATTCACTTTTTGTTTGACTCTCCCCTGTAAAACAAGAGTACTGATAGTGCCAATAGCACATGGTTGTTATAAGATTTGAAGTAACTGAATCATAAGATTAACTTTATTTCCTCCCTAATAGGCCCTCAAGAGACATTGATCATTTTTAATATTTAACCCCAAATTTTTAAAAAAATATTTCCCCAAATGGAGTGGAAAATATTACTAAATGTTCCAATGGAGCAGGGTTTATATATTTATATTAGTACATTATATTATGTAGTTGTATAATACATAATATAATAGTATAATATATTAACATAGTATAAACTCAAAGTTAATAAGAGCATTTCTATTCCTGATAAACTTTCCTAGGAAGGTTTTTGATTCCTAAGAAATGCTCTATTTAATTTTGAATTTCAGCCACGTCCTCCATTCCAGATAACCGGAAACTGCATTTGTGATTTTAGACTCTGCCCTAGTGCATAGTAATGTCCCCCAGGAAACTCATGGGGGAGGTTTGATGGGAATAATACCGGATTGCACATGGCATTCTGATACCATAATAGCTGCGCTCTCCTGTTCAGTAAAATTATTACATGCACCAGCTGTTACGGTGTTCTTCTATTAGAGAAAAATTACTACTGGACAATACCACATTCAGCTACATATGGAGTTTATTGGTAAAACATTGAAAATAATTGGGGGAAATTGTGGAATTAACATGGTAGAGACTGGAACTGATTATCTAGAATGACAAATGAGAGTGCATTTCAATTAACATTTGCCAATTATGGGAAATCTAAGTTCAACTTAATCGACACCTATATCAAATCCTTTAGGCCTATAAATTAGCTCCCTGGGACACATAATTCCAGGAAAGTTTAACAGAGGCATCTATAATGGATGTGTTAGCAGTCTCACAGTATGCCAAGGAGTGCATTTAGGTGTCAGTGGGCTACTTCAGCACTACTGGAGATGAACAAATTACTCTGCTGCAGATCCTATGGAGTTTCACAAAAGAGTCTATTTTAGGTTTTTCTATAACTTGAGAGAAGATTTGTGCAGAATGTATGAGATTAAGGAGTTGTACAGATAATGGAACAGATTTTATAATGCAAAAAATGCCATCACTTATTCAACTATTTTTGTCTATCAATACAAGCTCTTTATCACCATAGAAACTCATAACATTATGAAATCATTTTATGCTTAATGATTGCCCACATAATAACATGTGTTAACAGCAGAGTCTGACTCTACTTGATATTGTTAGTGCAACAAAATATTTAACTTTCAGGAATATGTAGACTCAGTTTGGATGTAATTGTAGAACACAATGTAAATTAAATGTAAGCTACTATGAGAAGGTAATAAATATCTCTAAAATTCATGCAGATCTGATTGGTGTGGCTCATTTGGTTGAGTGTTGTTCCATGCACTAAAAGGTTGCCAGTTTAATTCCTGATCAGGGCACATGCCCGAGTTGCAGATTCTATCTCCAGTTGGGATGTGCGCAGGAGGCAACAGATCTCTCCCTCTCTCTCTCTTTCTCTCTCTGTCGTTGTCTTCCTCTGTCTCAAATTATTAAAACCATATTTAAAAAATAAGGAAAATACAATTATATTCATGCATTTATAGTTTCTGTTATACAAATTAACATATGTAAGCTGTGATGCAGCAAAAGAGAATGCAGCACAAATGATCTTTCAGATCCATTCCCACTTCTTTTGAATCTGAAGAAACATGTCCTGTAGTTTTACTTTAGCCCAGCAGGGTTAAATTAACATTTTTGAGGAGGTTTGTCAATGGTTTCAGACTAAAGCAGGTTATGGATTTGTTATGCACAAATACCCTATACAAAATGAAATATAAGAAACATCAATGGTTATAATTTTACATTTAAAGGTCAACAAATCTAATGATAACTTTGTATTGGGTCGGCAACTAAGTACTTGCGGGTTTCACACATATATGGCTTCAGTTGAATTTTTAGGTTTGCAGACGTAGTACAAATGTAAAACACATTTTGTATTTGATAGTTGGCTATTCAGCTGTTAATCAGTAAAAAAAAGTTTTTTGATCTGTTTTGTAGTTTTTGTTTGGCGTTCGTTGAAAAATGGAAAATCAAAAGGAACATTTTCGTCATATTTTGCTTTTTTATTTCCGCAAGGGAAAAACGCATCACAAGCTCATAAAAAGTTATGTGCTGTTTATGGTGACGAAGCCTTAAAAGAACGGCAGTGTCAAAATTGGTTTGCCAAATTTCGTTCTGGTGATTTTTCACTCAAAGATGAAAGACGCTCTGGTCGTCCAGTTGAAGTTGATGACGCCCTAATCAAAGCAATAATCAATTCGGACTGTCACAGTACAACACGTGAGATTGCAGAGAAGCTTCATGTATCACATACATGCATTGAAAATCACTTAAAACAACTTGGCTATGTTCAAAAACTCGATACATGGGTTCCTCACGAACTGAAAGAATCACAGTTAACGCAACGCATTAGCAGCTGCGATTTGCTAAAGAAACGTAATGAAAATGATCCATTTTTAAAACGACTGATAACTGGCGATGAAAAATGGGTTGTTTACAACAATATCAAGCGGAAAAGATCGTGGAGCAGGCCAGGTGAACCAACTCAAACAACATCAAAAGCTGATATTCATCAAAAGAAGGTTTTGTTATCAGTTTGGTGGGATTACAAAGGAATTGTCTACTTTGAACTCTTACCACCCAACCGAACGATCAATTCTGATGTCTACATTGAACAACTAACGAAATTAAACAGTGCAGTTGAAGAAAAGTGGCCCGAATTGACAAATCGAAAAGGTGTTGTATTCCATCATGACAATGCAAGGCCACACACATCTTTGGTCACTCGGCAAAAATTAATGGAGCTTGGTTGGGATGTTTTGCCACATCCACCATATAGTCCTGACCTTGCACCATCTGATTACTTTTTGTTTCGATCTTTACAAAACTCCTTGAATGGTAAAAATTTCAATAATGATGATGATGTCAAATCGTACCTGATTCAGTTTTTTGCTAATAAAAAACAGAAGTTTTTTGAACGTGGGATTATGATGCTGCCTGAAAGATGGCAAAAGGTCATTGATCAAAATGGGCAATACATTAAAGAATAAAGTTATTTAGTTCCATGAAAAAATTGTCTTTGATTTTCTTTAAAAAATCCGCAATTACTTAGCTGCCGACCCAATATATTGGCTTTTTAATGATAATCCTATATCCACCAATGAATCATTGAATTTCTGGTTGAGTTTTAAATAAATAATATATATTTTCCAAAATATGTAGCATTGTTAGCTTGTCTTTTAACTCATGGGCCAGTTAAAAAATGCCCCCAAATTCTCCCTGATTTTTGGAGCAATATTTTGGTTACTGGGTGATAAAAGGAAATCTATAGAGATGAGAGGAAGTTGGACTCAAATCTAATTTTTGGATCTCTAGGTAGCCACATAACATGACAAGTGTAACATCTGGTTGTAACCAATAGAAGTGAAGTGTAGATTAGGAATTTTCCTCCTATTTCTGGTAAAACTCACTTACTGACTATTTCAATTAGGAGAGGCACTACAATGTGATTTTCTGTCTTTTATAAATTGTGACTACAAAGTCTGATAAATACATCTTCAGTCCAAGCAATATAGGTTCCCAGCACTGCCTTATATTATTTTCCTACCATATTATTGTCTAGCTATCAAAAGGATAGAAAATAAGGTAGCCAAATTCTTATTTTTACATTAATTTTGAGATAGTAAATTACCTAAAAGAAAATTGGTAAGAAGAATGTGCAAAAACTATCTCTGAAAATAGATTTTTTGGAATGGCTTCTAAACACATTGAAATCATTGTCATTATAACTTCAAAGCAAGGAAAATGAGAGTTTCAAAAGTAATGTCTGCATTGCTTGATAATGTAATTTAAGAGACTTCAGAGAGAAAATTCTCTGAAGTTGGAGATCTTCAGAGAGAAAATTCTTGCAGGCAGCTGTTACATGAAATCATATGGATTTTATTTTATTTATTTATTTCTGCCTTTTAGAATCTGAGCATAATCGTAGTAACAGTTATATGTAAACAGTTTTCTTATCATAGAATTGTACCACTTTATTGTCCTCGTAATGATGTTTTTAAACTTTATAATTTTAACAAATGTTGCATATTTATTATTATTTACCTTAAAATACTTTGGTATATGGCATCCTTATTTCATCTATTCTATTTTTATGGTAACATTTTAGTAATAAACAATTAAGGAATAATACTTAAATTCATTATTTGTGAATAATCCTACCTAATAAAAGAGTAATATGCAAATTAACCATCACCCTGTTACACCCACAAGCCACACCCACCAGCCAATCAGAGTGAGTATGCAAATTAACCCACCCAAGATGACTGCAGCCACAGAGAGCAGTTGAGAAGCTTGGATTTCCCGGCAATAGAGGAAGCCAAGCTTTCCACACACCCTCGGCCTCCACTCAAGGATACAAAGTTTCAATTATAGAAGATAAATCCCAAGAAAAATTCAGGCTGGGCTGAGGGACACCCCCACATCCCATGCACAAATTTCATGCACTGGGCCTCTAGTTATTAGATAATATTGTTATTTATACTTTTGTTATCCTTACTATAAAACTGCTCATTTGATAATAATTATGGTAGATTTTTCTTACAATGTGAAACAATTTTATTTAATAACAAAATAATAGCCTGGAAAATGATTAGGGATAAAGTAAAAATTACTTTTAAAAAGTTTTCATTAAGGCATTACATTTGAGCTTATCAACTGTACATAAAATATGTCTTTTAATAAATATCTAATATCCAAGTAATAAAAAACAAACAAACACTAATGACTCTTCATTTTCTCTGTGCCCAGGGAAATGTGATACACAGATCTGCTTAGTGTGTATTATGTGTGCAACTGTGAAGAGTCAAAGGGCTTGGCCCTTGTTTGGCTTAAGCTTGATATGGGTTTCATTTACAGTAAATGATCCACTGCCCACGCCTCCCATATAAATATACACACAGACAGATGCTTCTCCATTTATGCTGGGGTTATAGCCCAATAAACTCATTGTAAATTGAAAATATGGTAAGTAAAAAAATGCATTTAATTTTAATACAACTTACCTACTGAGCATCACAGTTTAGCCTAATCTACTTTAAACATGTTCAGAACACATATATTAGTTTATAGTTGGGCAATTATCTTGCATTTCATCTCAAGAGCAATTGCCTTTCTCTTCTTTTCACCAGAAACAGGAGACATGAATGGGCATTTTGTAGACATAGTGGGATGCAAAAAGACAAACACACTATTCAAAACACACTGGCAACACAGTACACTATAGAGCTACCTGTTCTTTACGCTCAGGATCTCCTGGCTTACCAGGAGTTGAGGCTTGCTGCCACTTCTTCCTAGCATCATGAGAGAGATCATATTGCATATTCTTAGCCGGGATATAGATCAAAATTCACAATTGGAAATACCAGGGATATAATACTTTTCAATATCTTCTAATATATGTATCAGCTATCTACCTTTTGTCATCTGTCTATAGAGAGAAAAGTCCTAAATTAATCCTTTAAAATAATCTCATCATTGATAATAAAATTTGATTAATTAATGATGATAATTTTTCTCTTAACCATTTTTATAGCTAATGGACAATTTTTCTTCCCCATGACTCTCCATTCCATTCTATAACATTTATTACCAAATTTAACATCTTTATTAAACTTCATCCTCTTGAGTTTAGGCTCTTTTCTTATAAAAATGTATTTATTTTATTATTATTATTTTTTAATTTCAGAAAGGATTAGAGAGAGAGAGAGAGCTAGAAACATCAGTGATGAGAGAGAATCATTTGTTGGCTGCCTCCTGCTTGCCCCCTACTGTGGATTGAGCCCGCAACCCAGGCATATGCCCTATAGAATGGAACCTGGGGCCCTTTAGGCATATCCACTGAGCAAAACCTGTTAGGGCAAGTTTAGGCTCTTTTTGTAATCTGCTATCAACTTTCAAGTATCATTTTATATATTTCCTTCACTTTGCATTCTTATGCTCTAATCACATTATTTATCTTTTTTTTTTTTTTTCTAAAATAGCATTTCTTTAAATTCAGTGATTAATTTCAACAGGGCCAAACCTTCTATCCATAATATCCTATGTAGTTTTGTATTCTGTGTCTTGGCTTATGATAGTTCATCTTGCCAGGATACCCTCAACCACTGGTATTCCCTCTTGAACAAAATCCTATATATTAAAGCTGTAACAATATTTGTATATCCTGACAACATATTCCTTCTACTGCTCAACCACTACACTGTGTTCTCTTCTCAACTATGATTCTACCTACTGCACTTTTACCTGATCATCTCTTGTTTCAATTTCCTAAGAGTTGGCAATTCAATTTAATCTATCATTATAAATATAAACCCTAGATGCTTCTGAAAATATATTAAATACACAAATGTATGTTTTTAGTATTAAAATTTGCTTAATAAGAATCTGTCAATGAATAGATCATTTTATATAACCAACTATGATGAAACTTTTGGACTGTGACCCTTTAAAAATTTATATTCAGAAAGGAAGGGAGAAGGGGAGAGAGAGCAAGATAAATATAAATGATGAGACACTGGGACCCAACCACACATCCTGTGCATATGCCCTGATGGGGAATTGAACCGAAACCACTGAGCTACGCCAGCTGGGCAGACTGTTATCCCTTCTAACTAACTGGTACGAAAAAGTATGACATTTTAATTATACATTTTCTAAAAAAATAAGAGCTTCATATTTAACAGTAAGATGGAAAGGGGTCTTATGTTCAGATTATGTATATGGTATTTCTATTAATTCCTCTTTTATCATTAAACTATATTCATAAACTATAAACTGATTAGAAAAAAATAGAAATTGGTTATCCATGTGCTTACATATCTTTATTTTAAAGAATTATTACTGAGTTCAATCTATTTGTTTTTCACTTTTCAATATCACTAAAACTGTGTGATAATCAATGCCATTTAAAATCACTATCAGCCCAGCAGGTACCAACTTGGCTGTTATTCTTGTTAATATTACTGCCCAACTGTAAACTATCACAATTTAATCAACAGACTAAGTAACAGTGAAAGCAGGCAAATCAGTCCTAGTTGTTGTGTGAAAACATTTACTTACAGAAAACATTGATTGAGAATGAGCATCAAAACATAAATGAATGTCAGCAATATGAGAAAATATTGAAGATTTTTTGGAAGAAAACCCTTAAAGAGAAACCATTAAGGAGAAAGAACTTTAAAGAAAATGGTGTATTCTCAGAAATTTTTATTAGAAAGAGATGATACTGTGTGAAAAAAAAAAAAAAAAAAAAAAAAAAAAGCATATATATATATATATATATTGCTTTGACCTAAAAAGAGATTCAGAAAAATCAGAGTCTGGTGAATAAATTTTAAATCAACTTAGCTATTTTATATTCTCTTATTGTTCCTCTATTTAATTTAAAATAACATTCTTAATATCTATATTTAAATAAACCTAAAACACCTTCTAAATATGAATATTTGTTTAAATCAATATTTTATACTGGGTATTGTATGGTTATAGTACCATAAATTTATTAAGAACTTGTTAAGCTATTCATTGTGGCTACAGTTCAGAATATAGCTGACATTAGTCTTAATTAAGCTTAAAGTCACATATTTTTATTATTCTATGTAATAAAAGACAAATATTCAAATTGTCCCCTAGGGAGTTTGACCAGCCAGGAGTTTGACTGCTCTCAATGATGTGCACTGATCACCAGGGGACAGTACGAAATGAAGGAAGGCTCCAGCCAGGCCTAGGAACCCTACCTATGCATAAATTTCATGCACTGGGCCTCTAGTTATGTATCCTATATAATAAAAGGGTAATATGCAAATCGACCAAACGGTGGAATGACCAGTCACTATAATGTGCACTGAACACCAGGGGGGCATACTCTCAATGCAGGAGCTGCCCCCTAACTGCCCCCATGGCTGGCGAGCACAGTGCTAAGGATGTCAGACTGCAGCTTAGTCCCACTCCCCCGGTGCCAAAGCCATCAGTCAGACATTCCCAAGGGCTTCCAGACTACTAAAAGGCGCAGGCCAGGCTGAGCCACCATCCCCAGTGCACAAATGTCGTGCACCAGGCCTCTAGTAATATATATAACACACACTTGCACAAACTTACAAACATAAATGTATATTTTAAACCTTATTTTACAAAACCCTTGATTGAGGATAACCATAGTTTTTCATTACAATTTATACTTGCCTATGTTCTTGTTCTTTAATTTTCAGAATTAATATTCACAATTAAAAATTGCCCTTCAAGCTCAATGTTTATTTTCATAATTATCCTTCTAATTTTCAATTCTAATAGCGAAATCAAATATTTTGGGTAGTTAAATTATCTTTTTTTTTTTAATCTAATTTCAGTAACACCTTTACAAGTTTTGTGTATTTTTATTGTTTTCTAAAATTTCTTTCTTTTTTTTTTTTCTTTTTTTTTTTTTTTTTTAGAAAATATATTTTATTGATTTTTTCACAGAGAGGAAGAGAGAGGGATAGAGAGTGAGAAACATTGATGAGAGAATTATCGATCAGCTGCCTCTTGCATACCCCCCACTGGGGATGTGCCCGCAACCAAGGTACATGTCTTTGCTTGGAATCGAACCTGGGACCTTTCAGTCCTCAGGCCGATGCTCTATCCACTGAGCCAAATCAGTTTTGGCAAAAATTCCTATTGATTCCCATAGCTTTTTTGTAAGATTTTATTTTTAATCAGAATCTAACTTATGACATTTTTTTCCTGTTGACTTGGGCTTAAAAAATATTCTCTCCATGCTTTAGTTATATACTATTGCAGAAATATTTTTATGCAAGTTAATCTATTTATATCTATGTATGGGCAATTTTAAAAATAAAATATGCCTTTATTTGAAGACAATTAAAATAGAGAATTACATAATTCATGTAAGAGAAATAAGAAACTTTATGTTTCAAGGGAGAGTTTTTAATTTTTAATTTGTTCATTGTGTTAGCTTTTGGTAGTGCAATATGCCATGAGCAAAAATTTTGGAGGGAAACCTCTGATATTCTTATCTCAGTTTTTCAATTCAGTGCTTTTAAATTGGCAGTGGTGGTTGCTCAGTTGCGGCAGAAGTTGCCCATTTGTTCTCCAACCCTTTTTTCTTTTCTTTTTTTCTTTTTTTTTTTTTTTTTCTTTCTGGACAGAGCCAAATTTTATTTCCTAGTCTCTCTGTAGTTAGTTGTGGTCATGTGACTGAGTTGTGGCAAATAGAATGTCATCAGAATGTAGAAAGGTGGCTTCTAGGCCTAGCCTCAAATAAATTCCATGCATGATTATCTACCTTCTTCATCCAACAAGCTGGCTAAATTCAAAAGATTTATACTTCTAAAGCTGGATAAACCAAATTGGGAAAGGGGCCTAAGTCCCTGACTGACCACATGCAAGGCCACCCACTCACCAGGAACACCCATTTTGGACTTCATTTGAGTAAGAAAAAAATAAATGTCTAAACCAATAGATTTGGAGGTAAATTTCTAAAAAGGAAAATTAATGCTTTTCTTACTAACATAAATAATACAATAAGTCATCCTTTTTTTTTTTTTTAATCTTCCCAGAAATATGTTTCTTTACTCTCCTCCTTGTTACTTGAAGCTTATCAAACAGAAATCAAACAGAAGTGATGGAGATAAACTAATCCAGTTTGGCCTCATTCAAAATGAACACTAATAGAAAACTAAAGGAGAAACAAATCTAAAATAAATTTAAAATGCAATATCTAAAATTAGGCTACTTTAGAAAATTTTAAAATGTATATAGGATATTTATAGTTTAGCTCTGTCACATGGATAATTCTATGTGAGATGGATGGCTAAATCTATGAAATAATGTCATTTAATAACTAAAATTAAAGTCTAGCAGCACTATTTTTATTTAGTAGAACTTACAGGTCCTTCAAGAATTGAGTGTCTTGTCTTCTCCTTTACCATGGGGATACTACTGATATTATTTAGTTCTTTTCTGACTCACAATTGAGCTGTACTTCTGCTTAGCCACTAACATTCATTGTTTAGTCATTTTCTGACCTCCACAATTGATTCCAGTTATGGGCCTACTATATTCGTAAATGGTCCTGAGATTATTTTCTTAGATTTAAAAATCTGACCTGATTATTATAATTGAAATAATTACAGCATTTTATAATAGGCAAAACTTTATAATGCACAATGAAAGTACAATAATAAGCACATTGTTTTATGATGGTTAATTTGATGGTCAGACAATAGTCAAATATTTGGTTCAACATTATTCTGGGTGTTTTTGCAAGGGTGTTTTGGATGATTCACTTTTCAGTTGGCAGAGTAAGGCAGATAGCCCTCCATAAAGCAGATCTGCCTCACCTAATCTGGTGATGGCCTGGATATAAAAACAATTGAACTTCCCATATCTAAGGGAGAATAATAGCCTTTAAATTGGCCATCAGCCTTTTACCTGACTTTGTATTTGAACTGAAATATTGGCTCTTCCTGCATCGCAAGCCTGCTGGCCTTCAGACAAGGTCAACATTATTGGCTCATCTAGCTCTCAAGCCTTCAGACTTAGACTGAAGCTACACCATCAACTATCTTGACTCCTTGCTAACTCACCCTGAATATCTCAGAACTTGCCATCTTTCATACTTGTGTGAGCTTATTCTTTATGGTATATATGCATACATCATATTAGATTTGTTTCCCTGGAGAATCCTGACTAATACAGGTCATAACAAATATTCCTTGGAAGAACAACTAAGAGCTATAAAAAGAGCACATAATTTTTTTGTAAAGGCAGCTACTTATAGAACCAGACAGTGAGATTAATTTAATTTAATTATATCAACAGAGTAATAAGGAAGATAATAAAGTCTTCTTGCTACTAAAATATTAAAATTGTAATGATTTTCTAAGAATTTTTAGGTTGGTAGCGAAAATCAGCGACTTCACTAATTAGCTTCCATAAACAAAGAAGACTATTAGTAGAAAAAAGAAACCCAAGGGAAGTATAATTTTTAAAATATCATTATTTCAATGTGTGGCTTACTTTTTCTTTAATTTCAAAATGTTATGGAGTTAAATTTGATAGTCAGCTGAATGTTCATCATTGCAAAAATTATATCTGTTTTGTTTATTTTTACTTGTTAATATAAAACAAATGGAAGTTAGGGAACTATTTTATTTTAAATATGCCAGCATATATATATATATATATATATATATATATATATATGCTAGTTACTTTAAAAAGCATAAAATGTAACCTCAATAAAAGTATCATATCAAAAAATAATAAACACCTTTTCAATATAAGCAAATATGGAGTCATTATTCACATGACACATTACATTATAAATATGTATTATATATAAGTTTTTTTTTATTTTTTAAATAGTTCAAAGACAAACCAAAGTGCAGTGTGGTCTGTACATATAATTGGATGATGTGACTCTCAAGTCTCTCTGAATATTTTCATTTTTTTATTCCTTTATTAAAAATGTTGCAGTATAATTTGTATGTAATGAATGTCATAGATCTTATGTATACATTTAATGAGTTTTTAAAAAAATGTTCATTCTAATACTCTTTGCTTATCATATGGGTATAACAGAGTACTAGTAATTTGAAGAAACTAATAGTAGTATAATACAAATTCATATGTACCTCTGTAGCTCCTAACAATAGGTGAAAAACATAATAATGCTATATTTCAAGTATCATATAGTAATGAAATGATTCTCAGAAATGTTAATAATTTAAGCAACTTAATTTTATGGGATGTTCTGCTGACACCAAGTTTAAGACCTTGAGAAATCATAATGGTGTATCTTTAATATTTTTAGTATGAAAATGAATAAGTAAAAAACCTTATCTTATTTTTAATAATGTATTGGGAGAATGCTCCCAAAGTATTTTAATGTGATTGCAGTCTCAGAAATGATATTTCATGATGATGGAAATCTTGATTCTTAAACTCATTTGACTTGGGTTATAATAAAAGCTCCATCGATCTTAATAACTCTAAAGACTTTGGATAAAGTACTTAGCTTCTTCAAACTTTTGATTTCCAATTGAGTAAAAGGTGACCGAAAAGCTAGCTTATAGAGCTGCTGTGAGGATTAAATATTTCTGTTCCTTATTAAATATTCCTGTAAGCAGTCAAGTGTTTGTTCTATTTTTCATTGAATAAATAGGATGAATGATAAAATTTAAACACCTTATTTTAGGAACTATCGAAACCCTACTATTTCCTTTTCTTCAGGTTACTCTGAAAATCCAGTTGCTGTTTATCAAACTGTCAGCTGCAAATTTGGTTCCCTTGAGCCCTTTCCTAGTTCAAGCCCCTCAGATGGCCCATCTGAAACAATTCTGCAAGGCAGATATTTCAGGCAAAGATGAAGTACCACACACTTTGAAAGTGTACAGCCCTGGTTCTACATGCTAAGTTTGTGGTGAGTATCTGGGATAGATACAAACCATGCTTTTTCTTTCATTTCCTAATACTTAAAGGTCCCTGAGACAGGAATTATTCTCTGCCTGTCTCCTTTCTTACTCGCACCATGAGGCCCTTCACTTATCCATTCATCAAGAGGGCTCCTTCTCTAGCTGTACATCAGTATAAAGGTGAAGGTGAGAATGAGGATTATTTTAACTCATTACATAGTTTTTTGTTGTTGTTTTGTTTATTTTGTTGTTTTATTTAACACACACACACACACACACACACACACACACACACACACACACACAATTTTCATCCTTATATTGGAAACAAGTCCTCCTATCCAGCTATCCTAATATATAAAAACCCTGGGTCTTAACGGCCAGTAATGACCAAGACTAAACCAACTGGAAGTCAGTCCTGCAGTCAGCCTGGGTTGCTGTGGCAACCCAGCACTGATTCCGCTGCAGGTAAAGTGCCCCAGCACCTACTGCTGAGGGGGCTTCAATCAGAGCCAGAGAGAGGCCTGAAGAGAGAAGCAGGGACTGATTCATTCCCTCTGTGGCAGCTTTTAATCAGCACATGCCTCTCTCTTTCTCTCCCAGACTGGCCAACGCCACACCAACATTTCTCTCCAGGCCTCCACAGGGACTGCTGATCAGCCCTGCCTTTTTGTCAGGCACCATTGATAGTCCCAGAGATACTGACTGGCAAGGAACTGACCAATCAAGCGAAATGTTGGGTGCTGTAAAAAAACCAATGGCTACATAGAAGGTGGAGCTTCTGAAACTCACTGGCATAGACACTGACCAATCAGAACCAAATGTGGGTGCTGTGGGGAACCAATGGCTGCCTAGGAGGTGGAGCTTTTGATGCTGACTGGCATAGAAACCGACCAATCCCTACCAAATTGGCCAGCAGATGAGAGCAGTTGGGAGTGAGATCAGGTTAGGAGGCAGAGGCAGTTAGGGGTGATGAAGCAGGCAGGCAGGTGAGAGGTTAGGAGCCAGTGGTCCCAGATTTTGAGAGGGATGTCCCACTACCAGTTTAGGCAATATCCATGTGGACCTAAATTGGCAGTGGAACATCCCCTAAGGGGTCCTCAATTGGGGAGGGTGCAGGCTGGGCTGAGGGGAACCCCCGCCCCCATGCACTAATTTCATGCACTGGGCCTCTAGTATCAGAAATAAGGTGATACCTTTATTCCCATTTGAAGAATAAGTTTATTAAATGAAATTATAATTAATTAGATTCTTTAAGGAGGACTCATAATTAATTAGGTTTTCCCCTGGACCTCCTACAGGGTAGAAATTAATTAAATAACAAATTAAAAATACTTTTTTATATTTTCAAGGCAGTATAACTACTTTGCAGTTTTTGTAAACTACTTTCTATTCTGCTATTTCCTTACTGTTGTGCCTGTGTTAGTATGGGACACCTTGAGACCCAATTTCTAAGTACCTCTTGTCATCACACACATGAGAAAATGTATCCCCTTTAATAGATCTGTGTCCACGATTCTGGGATTCAACCCCAAAGGTTTCCATATAATGTATCCATGATTAAATGTCATTTGTCAAATAAGAGACCAACTTCATAAACCATCCTCCACCACCAATTCTTGAGTTTGTCTTTTGATTTTTGTTTTATTTCCCTTCTCCATTCTGTATTCCTCATTTCTGCCCCTTAATATCATGGTTGGAAATAAACTGACTCCATGCAAGCCTTTGATTCAGGATGGGTGGTCCTTGGCTGATATGAGGTCTCATTTTAGAAAAGCCATTTTGATTCAAAGCACTAACATTTTACACTAAAAAAAAATGTTTTCATAGCATATTTTATGATTGTTTCTTTTCAAATTTTCCGAAGATTTATTTTCCATCACATTATCTAGTTTGCTCCTTCTTGATAAATGTTACTCATTATTACATAAGGTAACATCTATTTAAGCCAGTGATTAATCCTATAGAATAAGAGAGGAATGTATTAATTATCCGACTTCCTAATGACAGATCACGGATCTGCAGAAAGCTATAGGATGGGGCAGGGCAGCAAGTTATGAGAGGGGTCAGGGGATGTACAGGAGGGCAGTAGCGACCTACTGGAGCATGGAATCCTATGCAGAGCTACTAGTTATAAATAAAATGAGTTGCATTTTAGTCTACTGGTTTACTATTGAATGGTCTTTCAAATCTAAATGGAAGTATGTATTAGGGTTAACATTCTCTTCTTATACTCATTATTTGTTATGCCTTTGTAATTATGCCTTATTTAAGGTGGTCCTGCTTTCTAGTCTCAATACATTTCAGTGAAGTTGTGAACATGCTGTGTTATGAGAAACTACAGTTTAGTTGATGACTTTAACCATCTGGGTCACAGAGCTTATGAAAAGTGGATCCTTAAATGAAACATTACAATCTAAAATTTGAATTAAAAAACAATTTGATTTCACAGCTCTTGTCCATTACCACTACAATACCTTTCCTCATAGCCTATTTGTAGCACTTTTTCAGGGTTTATTATGTGCCAGGCACTATTTATAACAAACCAGACAGTTTGTAACAAAATAATACACAACAAAATTTGTAAGTTTCTTATGTACCAGGAAATATATTAGGCACTGAGGAAGAGGGACACTGAGAAAGATGAGGTGAATGCCCCTTCATTTATGCTTATTTAAGGACCACATGACTCTTTATTCAGTCCATTCCCCACCATCTTCTCTCACTTACTTTACTGACATGCTAAGTTAACCAAACTGCATGCCTGCATGTTCTACCACTTTCATTCATCCTCCAGCCAGGACTCAGGTATTTATTCAGTGTAACACATAGACAGATACACACACACACACACACACACACACACACACACACACTTATTCAAAGTACTGCCCTGAAATTGTGCAATACCTTCTCGTTTACATTTATTTTTAGAATAAAATCTGATTTCCTTAACATGGTTCAGAAGACCTTCAATACAGACCATCTCTCTACTCAAAGAACTGTATCAACATTCTCACTGTCAGGCTCTACCTCTGACCACAGTGAACTTACCCATATCTGTGTTCCATGCTCTGCAACTTCTAGATCTTGTCACATACTTCCTCCTTAGTCCACTGTGAGCTCCATTAGAGCAGGGATTAGGTATAAATCTAAACCAATGTACCACAGTGCCCACTGCATGTTAGGTACTGTGAATATTTATTATCTAAAAGAATAAATGCCTTCCAATGAGATCATCCCTTCTTATTTCTTTGTTCATTCTTCAGGTTTAAGCATGCATGTCATTTCCTCCAAAAAGCTTGCCCCAGGAGAATCACACCTACCTACAAGAGCACTGTATTCAAGAAAAGGAAGCGTTCAGTTTTTTTTTTGTTTTCTTTCTTTGTGTAGATTTTACTTTTATAACCACAAATGCAATTGTCAACATTCACTCTCGGGGTCAATACGAAAACACGGGATAGTGGAATGTATGGATCCAGGCTAATGTATGCCTTGTCCAGTAGGGGTGGCCCCTCTCGGATCCAGTGGGCCAGTGTCAAAGGGAGATTTCCCCAGTATTGTCACATCTTCCAGCTTTTCAAACCAGGCCAGAAATACAGAATCTTGTCTCTGATATCAACACTTAAATATTAACAATTTTGTCAAATTTTAAATACTACCAGTTTATAACTTTCATCTAAATTTTTGTAGATGCTTAAATATTTATTCACATTTAATCACAGTTATTCCCTTATGTAGCTGAGGAATATAGAATATTTTCTATTTTTAGTATTATTATTTTTTTCTCTTTTCCTCTGGTTAGACTGAAAGCTCTGTGAGGTCAGGGAATATATAGGTAGATATACATATACATATACATATACACATACACGTACATATACACATACATATAATTCACAACTTTAGAGTCAGTGCATAGTCAATAGCCTAGAAACATTAGATCCTTTTATAAGTCTTACACAATGAGTAAAATAAAAATTTAAAAGATGGTGTTCTAGTAAACATATTTTAAATACTCTATAAACTGATCATATAAAAATATGGGTAGAAGGACTTGAATCTAGGAAACTAGTAAGCTGAATGACTTTTATGTGCCAATGCTATAAAATACTTATTTTTCACAGGAAATGCTACTAATATTCACAATGTCTATGTGTAATTACTACCCTTTTCAGGCCAAGCAGCCACAAGAGAATATAAAAGCTGTTCACCTCTCTTCCTCCCTTCCTTAACTGAAGTAATCATTTTGGAACTTTACCTTATTTTCTATTGTCCTAATTTTTGCAACTGTTAATTTTATAAGTTTAATTATAAATCTTGTTTTACATTAATGAAATATTTTAAATATTGGAGGAAATCTAAAGGATCAGTAAGACACTATTGTGATTTTTTAAAAGGCTTTTTCTTATTTCAATCATCTCTTCCACACACATGTAAGAATTTCCTCCTAACCACTATTCCAGATCCTAGTTCTTTTTCATCAAACAGAAGGTGTTTCATTAGCTGCTACTGTGAAGAAGAAAACTCACTGTTTTTTACCATAAAGTGTCATTATATCCCCACTTCTATCTAAGGAAACCTTTAAATCTTCAGCTCTAACCAATAAAAGATTATTTTCCAGTCAAAGATGTTGAGAATCTCTTCCACTGTTCTCTTATTAGAGAGCACATAATGGGAGAGAAAAATAGACTTAAAGAAATACACTCAGCCTAGAAACAAGAAAAAAAATGTGAAATGAGTAAGCAAAAAACAGGAGGCGCTTTTCAGAGCCACTGACCAGATTTTCCTGGGCTAATTTTGAGTAATGATTTAGGATACTCTGAAATAATAATATGGTTCCTGATTCAAGGGCATGACTATTTCTGATTGCAACACAGTAAAGTCAAGAATGGTCTGGGACATAAAAATAGATGGTCAAGTTCTCATGAAAGAAATCATTTAATTTATCATGGGCTAAAATAGAAATTATCTGCTTAGCCACATGGCTTAATGACTCTATTATTTATTTTTATGGAAAAATACAAACATAAATGAAGTTTAGCATATATTACCTATAGTTATATTATTTTTAGATAGAAATATTAAACATTTTTTGTATCATAGAATAATTTCAACATCTTCCACATTTTTTTCTCTAAATGCCAAAGATACAGAATTCAAAACCCAAGTAGACCTTAACTGATTTTTACAGTAGAATAGTCAGTCCAAAAATAACTGAGGAATCATCCATTTTACAAAAATTTTGATTCAGATAGCTAAAATATATTTATTTAAGCTGCATGGTACTAATCACATAATTATTGAATAAAATATTTACTCTGCATTTCAGTATTATTTAAGCATAATTAAACAATTGAGAAAATCTGAAGTGTATACTTTCAAATAATCATGAAAATATATATAATAAGTGACTAAAGATTCATATAGAGACTCCCCCTCTAAAAATATTTCAAGAAATCAGTCCTATTCTGTTAAAGCTAAAGGCTAGTTCACAAGTACTTATCAAATGGCAAAAAAAGAGTATCATTTAATAGTATAGGAAAGAAAAAATGTTATTTACTAAGAGCATCGGGGGGATATAGCATAGGCAGGAACTCCTGTAATTTCTTGTTAGATAGAAAAGCAGGGATGCCTTTGCTATTATTACATCTGTTTTCAGTCTATTTTTATGAAGCTCAAGACTTCTGGATTATATTTTATTGAAAAGGCAATATAGTTTCAAGTGTAATAACTACTATTAATAATAATACTTTCTCTAGGGGTTGATACAGAAACACAAGAGCAAAACTAATACAATCTATTTTGATGCTTTTTTTTTCTTTAGAGCTACTTGCCACAGGTATTTTAATCATAAGCTGAAATGTAATAATTTGGGTTTTATTTGCCTATTTTAGTTTTCTACAAAAGAAGCCACTTTCTTTGAAGGCAGTAATTGCTCACTTACCCATTTAGCTAAGAATAGATCTCTAGCAATAATAGGCCTCTGACTATCTTGACATAGCAAGGAATAAGATATCTCTAGGCAGCATTATAATGCCCAAAATGTTTTTCAAATTTTGTAGTTTCAAAATCGAACATTCTCTTCTAAATCAGTTAAAATATAGCTGTGATGTTAATATAATTTGGAGCTATTAAAGTCAACAATTTTTATGCATGCTTTTATATTTAAAAGTAGTTGTATAGGGGAGAGGAAGGGCTGGTCAGTTTCATCTGAAAGTGTTCATCCCAATGCAAAAATGTGGTCCCTCAAAACAAGTCATCTTAATATGACCTGCCCACTACCTACTACAGCACCATCCTCATGTGAGAAATTATTAGTTAGATAATCCACCAGATTTTTAAAGTGCTCACAGGGGAAATAATTAGACATGTGTGTAATCTTTTTTTATTTTTTATCATTTTGTTCTATAATATTTAATTCTCTATTTTATGTATATTTGTGCAATGGAAGCATTTAAAAGTTGATGGGAATATAAAGTAGAAATTAGTAAAGACATTACAAATTTAAAAAAATGTAATTCCACTCAGCTAGAGTTGTATCATATCATGTCAAAACTTTAGACTTTGGCCTTGACTGGTTTAGCTCAGTGGATGAAGTGTTGGCCTGTGGGTTCCAGGGTCCCAGGTTCGATTCCTGTCAAGGGCATGTACCTTGGTTGCGGGCACATCCCCGTTGGGGAGTGTGCAGGAGACAGCTGATTGATGTTTCTCTCACATCCATGTTTCTAACTCTCCATCCCTCTCCCTTCTTCTCTGTAAAAAAAAAATCAATAAAATATATATTTTAAAACAAAAAAAACACTTTAGTCTTACATTTTATTTGATGAGCTCAACTTTGTCTCAGTCTGAAAAAGTGACATTAAGACACAACACATACATTTTCGTGAATCCCCTCTATTTCTCTTAATTCCTAAACTTAATCCATCCATCTAGATCATGATTCTCAAACATTTCTGCCTTTTCAGGAATGGGATGCCCCTTTTTGGATTATCAATTTTCTTCTATACTTCTTAATTAGATCTTTCCCACTTAGATATAATAATATTACACATCTCTTCATCTTCACAATATTCTTTGTACATGAAATCCCTTCTCTCTACTATCTACAGTTTTATCCTCTTCCTTTTATAGGAAGACTGAAAAAAATCATCTTTGTCCTACTGTTCCCTAATTCCATCCAGCCTTAAACTCTGAATTTTAGCCACTGTCCCCGAATGAATAAAACTGTTTTGCCAATTATCTTTGTGAAGAATTCAGTAACCTCTAAAAATTGTCATTGCATTATTTTAGTCTATGGACCATGTTCTCACACTACAAGAAGTCTTAGCCTTAGCATTTCATACTAACAAATGTCCTTAGTTTTTCTGGTCTACTTTACTTTTGTATTATTTATTTATTTATTTATTATATTTAACTATCTTAAGAATCTTACTTTCTATCTGCCCAATACTCTCTTCAAGCGAACTCATTCAATAGCATGCTGCCAATTATCAGAAGATGACTGACATTGCTATATCCCCAATGCTCTATTGCGTATCTTTATATATTGTTGTAATCTTGACATTTTCACTTATATGTCCAAAAGTACCTAAAATTGGATTTTTCACATCTTTCTATTAAACTGTAGTTGGTTTTGTGTTTGTGTGTGCTTATTTTCTCATAAAAGAATAGCACAACTCACAATTTTCTGCTTCGTCTTCTATGGCAGAAAATTAGATATCTCCCATGCCTCACTAAACATATCCCATCAGTTTAAAGGGCCAATGATTATATGTCTGTAATACCTGCTCAAATCATGTATTTTCCTACCAGCCTCCATTTTTCTAGGCTTCCCCAGCCTTTCTCCCTCACTCAATGGGATTTCTCTGTCCCTTAATTTCTTTTTTCTGTTTTCAAATTAACATCCTCCAATCAATTAAGTAAGGTGGCCAGCTAAGCTTACAACTCTCCACTTCTTATTTTCTTATTATTTAGCTTTCCTCCAGTTATTCATTTCAGCAAATATTTATTGAACACTTACTATATGCCATCATAATCCTATGTGCTTATCACATGGTGATGAACAAAATAAGATAAATTATACTGGGTGTCCAAGCAAGCCCTTGTTCAAAGTAAAATATTGAAGCTGAGAATTAAAGGATGAATAGGTGTCAGCAAAAAGATGAGGATTAAGGAGAGGATTTAGAATACAGGAAAAGTAAATTTAAAGTCTCTTACGTAAAAAAGACTTTGTTGATTTTGAGAAATTGAAGGATTACTATGGTTGAAATACAATAAGTAGAATAGTAGAAAGAGATAAAGCTTTCTTCCAAAGGAGACCAGGTCCAAATTACCTTTCATATTGGTAAAAATATAAAGTATTGAATAGCTTTAAGAAGATATATATATATGTGTGTATATATATATATATATATATATATATATATATATATATATATCTTCTGCTGTGTAAAGATATTGGGGAAGTCAGGAAGCTACTTCAGTAGACCAAGGAAGTGAAAGTGTGTTATAGACTATAGTAGTGGTAGATATATTTTGCACCTATGTTTATAGGACAACCTGATCTCTTCCCATCTCTTCAGTTTATTTATCCTGCCATCATATAATACTTTGTTTCAGCCTTAAAAAGTGTCCTTCCTTCACGCTGCACCACCCTTCTTTACTTGGAGATTTAATGCTATTCCCTTAGAACTTAGATTATAACCTTCTCTGAAAAACATCCTCTACTCCATATCCTGTACTGAGTATAAGATAGTGCTAATCACACTATCATTGCAATTGTGTTATCATCTCAATAGCCTATAGATGCCTCTGTGTTATGCTAAGCTTTATAGAGATTAAGCTGAGATACCAGGTACTTGTTCTACTTGGTATGTCTAGCATCTAATAGATTTCCCAGCACATGATAGATATGAAATAAATAGTGTTGAGTGGTATTAAAAGATAATGTTCTCTTACTTTCCTATCCTTTATAAACATATCAAAATATAGTTGCTTTTAATGGCATTTAATATCTGCCATTTAAAGTCAAAATATTGTCTGGGATGAAATATTATTTTTCTTTCCTTTTAGTAATAGCTCTAAGACTTGAATTGAAACAAGTATTTTAATCATAAAAGGTTACTTCAGTTTGGCTCCAGAGGTCGATAGAATTAATTTACACCAAAGGTAAATTACAGGCAATTATTTGTCTTTACAACAGGTATTTTTAAATGAATCAATAAAGTAATAAATGCCTATTGTGTGTCAAAAACTGTGCTATTTATTAGGAAAAAATGAAGAAAAATACTTCACAACCTTTCCTCTCAATTAGTTTGAAATCTATTAATAAAACCAAAATTAAGAACAAACTGGTAAATAAAAGATAATTTCTAGACTCTGTATTAAATACTAGCCTGGTGAAAATTATATAATCACATAAATATATATAAAGATGGAAGATATTTTCATATTAGACAGAAATGGCTTTATTTAAATTTGTCTTGACCATGGTATTCAAAATTGGAACAGAAAAAGAATGGAAGGTGAAAGAGAGTTATCAAACAAAATAGCAAAGTATGAAGAAAAACACAACCAAACAAAAAAAGGTGAAAATACTATCTAAATTCATAGCACTGTCTTCATATAAATTATAACATTAAGTGACATTTTTCTAGACTGCCCTCAATGCACATATGCAGATGTATGGGTGGATAGATGGAAACAATCTCTTTGGAAAAGGACCGTGTTATTTTTAATTATGGTGAAATATACATGAACTGTATCATTGAACTATGTACAATTTTATTAAGTACGCTTGCATTGCTGTTCAACCATCACCACGATCCACCTTAGAACTCAGACACATCAAACAATACCTCCATTTCCAAATGCCCCCCTCTGCTGGCCTGGTCACCCCTAACTGCCCCACTGCTGGTCTGGTCTCCCCTCATGGCACTCCTGCTGGTCACCCCACACAGCCTGCTGTTCAGTTGTTTGATCATCCCTCACTAATCCCCCTGCTGGCCTGGTCGCCCCATGCACCAGGTGACCAGATCGTCCAGCTTTTGGCGGGACAGTCCCGATTTCTAACAATTTTTTCCATGTCCTGCGGCGTTTTAAAGAAGTCCCGATTTTTGGAAAGAATCTTTCCAATCTTTCCAAAAATCGGGACTTTTTTAAAATGCCGCGGGACACGGAAAAAAATTGATAGAAATCGGGACTGTCCCACCAAAAGTGGGACTATCTGGTCACCTTACCCATGCAACCTGCTTGTTCAGTTGTTTTAAGTCCTGTGCCAGCCTGGTTGTAGGCCGCCATCTTGTGAGGGTGAGAGGGTTAATTTGCATATTACCTCTTTACTATATAGGATTTTATTTATCATAGTTTTTATTAATTTACCGGTAGATGAACACATCCACTTTTGGCTACTGTGAATAATGCAGTGTACAAATACCTCTTCAAGACCCTGCCTTTCGTTCTTTTGGGTATATACACAGAAGAGAATTTTCTGAATGATATGTTGGTTCTATTTTTAATTTTGAGGAGAACACCTATATAGATTTATTTAGAAGTTGTATAATTTTATATAGCCAACAGCAGTAAACTAGGGTTCTAATTTCTCCATATTCTCTCCAACACTTTGTTTATTTTGTTGCTGTTTTGTTACATATATATATTTCATAGAGGAAAGGAGAGGGGGGAAAAGAGATAGAAACATCAATGATGAGAATCATTGATAAGCTGCCTCCCGCACACCCCTTACTATGGATCACAACCTGGGCATGTGCCCTGACTAGAAACTGAACCCATGGCCTCCTCATCCACAGGTCGGAACTCAACCACTGAGACACACAGGCCAGGCTGCTAATTGGTTTTTTTGAATATTAGCCATTATAATGAATGTGAAGTGGGTTTTCTTGGATTTTTGTTTGTTTGTTTGTTTTTGTTTTTTTTGTCTTTCAATTTCCTAGTACTTTTGAGATTTTCTAATGTACTTTACAGAAATAAGAAATGAGAAAGAAGATTAAACAACAGATGTGGTCATTGTAAATTATAAGAACACATCCATTATGACATCTATAAATCTTATGGATTATTTTATTTTTGTTGTTGTTGTTGTCGTTGTTTTTATTTTTTTAAATTTAAAAAAAAATTTTTTTAAATAAATTTTTATTGTCCATATTATTACAAATGTTGCTTCCCCCCCCCCCTCCATTGCTCTCCTCCACCAGGTTCCCACCCCACCCTCTGACTTTTCCCCCACCCCCCATTGTCCTCATCCATAGGTGCACAGTTTATGTTCAGTCTCTTCCCACATCCCCTTCTCCCCTTTTCCCCAAGAATCGTCTGTTCACTCCCCTTCCATACCTCTGATTCTATTATATTCAACAGTTAATATTGTTAATCAGATTTTTTTTTAAATTTCCTTGGTTTTTAGATTCACTTGTTGATAGTTACGTATTTGTTGTTCATAATTTTTATCTTTATTTACTTTCTCTTCTGAAAGAACCCCCTTCAGCAATTCATATAATTCTGGTTTGGTGGTGATGAACTCCTTTAGCTTTTTTTATTAGTGAAGCTCTTTTTCTGGCCTTCGATTCTGAGTGATAGCTTTGCTGGGTAGATTATCTTTGGCTGTAGGTTCTTACTATTCATCACCTTGAATATTTCTTGCCATTCCCTTCTGGCCTGCATGGTTTCTGTTGAGAAATCAGCTGACAATCGTATAGGTGCTCCTTTATAGGTACCTACCTGCTTTGCTCTTGCTGCTGTTAATATTTTCTCTTTGTTTTTTGCTCTTGGAATTTTAATTATGATTTTTCTTGGTGTGACCCTCTTTGGATTCCTTTTGTTTGGAGTTCTGTGCACTTTCTGGACTTGTAAGTCTAATTCTTTCACCAGGTGGGGGAAGTTTTCTGTCACTATTTCTTTCAGTATGTTTTCGATATCTTGCTCTCTCTCATCTTCTGGGACCCCCAAAATTCTGATGTTGGTTCACTTGAAGTTGTCCCAGAGGTTTCTTACATTATCTTCAATTTTCTGGATTCTCCTGCCTTCTTGCTTCTGCAGAGGAGTGTCTTCTGGCTCTTTATGTTCCAAATCTTTGACTTGATTCTTGCGATCTTCCATTCTGTTTTTAGGACTCTGTATAATATTTTTTATTTCAGACAATGTATTCTTTATTTCTTGTTGATTCCTTATTAATTCTAGTTGATCTCTTTTCATATCCTCACAGGTCTTATCGACCTTTTCGAGGAAATTCTTGAAAAACCTTATAAGCGTAGATTTGAACTCTATATCCAGTCGCTTTTTGTCCTCCATTTCTTTTGTTTGTGATCTATTTTGTTGTTTCTGCATTTTCAGCATTTTCACAGCTTCCCTGATGGGGTGGGGTTTCAGGGTGGAGCCTGCAGGCTTGGCTTCCGTCAGCCCTGCCCTATGCAGCTCCTGAGTCTCAGTAATCCCCAGGGTCCTTCAGTACTTGTTGCAAACACCTCTGAGAGAAAGGTGCCCTCAATTTTCGCCTGCTACCAAACAGTCTATGCTCTCCCCCAATGAGCCCGGAACTGGGGTTCAGTTCAGTTGGAAGTGGAGTTGGAGGTGGCATTCAGAGCAGTCTGGAGCTTTTGTCTCCTTCCCGCCAGGGCAATCCCGTGGCACAGCCAACCGTCCCTTCTCTGCGCGCAATGTGCGTGCCTCCTGGACCTCCTTTTGCCTCTTTCCCGGGGTTCCGCCTTACAGCCCAGCTCCCTATGGATGAACCTGGGTCCCCGGGGTCTGGCCTAGCACTGGGGTTCAGAGCAGTCGGAACTGGGGCCCAGCACAGTCGGAGCTTTTATCTCCTTCCTGCTAGGGAACGCCAGCCAGGCATTCAGCAACCCCTCGTCTCCGGCTCCATCCTCTCCGGCTCCGTCCTCTCCACATGCGCCCAGTGTCTCCGTACCTTAGGCTTTTACAGCTCCTCCGCTCTTCCTTCTGGATTTCTCCTTGCTTCTCGTTGTAGAATTTCCAGTCAGTCGACTTTCCTGTAGTTCTGGGTAATGTCCATTTTATATTTTAGTTGTATTTTATTGAAATTGTTGTGTGCAGCTGCGGCTAGGTGTTTACCCGTGCAGCCATCTTGGATTCTGGATTATTTTTTTTTATTAGATTTCATCTCCAAATATTTTTGTTCCTGTTTCAGTTATTATTTTTATAATTTTTTCCTATACTTCCTATTTTATGAATTTCTGCTTTTTATTTTTATTGTGATAATAACATTACCATTTTAATTATTTTATATGCACAGTTTAGTAGTATTAAGTATATTCACATTGCTATTCCCCTTATAGTATGGCAGAGTAGTTTATATTAAAGCAACACTCAAAATTGCTTATACAAACTGGATACAATGCATGAATCAGCTGTTTCAATTCAAAGAGAAGCAATCATGGAAGCAAGTTTAGGACCTGGTCTGAGGGAGAAGAGGAGGGAGATCACTTTTCCCCTTGTTGCCTTGGCTCATTCATAGTGTGTGAGGCTCGGTGGCTGAGAAACATACAGCAGTTCCGAGCCATCTGTATCTCATGGGCACGGGAAGAGAAAAATTGGACTTCAGTTTTCCAATGACAGCCAATGGGATCATCCAACGCGAAAGAAAAAATATTGGCAGAAACATGAGCCCAGCATCCCTTGCTGTTTTTCCACTCAAAGCATTTTTCAGGTCTTATGCTATGCAGGACAAAAGGCAAATAAACCAAACAGAAAATAGAACACCAAGTCAAAAATTAATGCAGATCTTGAACAGTCTTGTTGAGCAGGAAATAAAATCTGGAATTCAAGAATTACCAATGAAGAGGGACAATGATATATACTCAGACTTGTGGTCTTAAAAACAAAATGAAATAGAAAAACACTCATAGATGCGGAGGAGGAAAGTTAGGGGTGATCAGGCAGGCAGAGGCAGCTGGGGGTGAGATCATAAGAGACATATTTAGTTCATGAGACCATGACAATAATTATTAAAAAACCCCACAAAAAACAAAAATTGACAGTTCAGTGGAAACAGGACTCTACAATTTAAAATAATTACTTCCTCAAAATGTATCTCATAAAATTTCATTTAATCAATTTACAGGATCATTAAAAAAAACATGTGCCCCTGAACTTATAGAAAACAAAAATTATATTTTCTCTATATATTAACTGTCAACATAGTAGTTAGTATGACTATTATTATTATAACCATTATATCTATGGTAATTATATGACCTCAAAAATCCAGCTCCTTTCAATCCTTAATTTTCAAAGCAAACCAAATACATTAAGCCATATAACCTGAAAGTTCTAAAATAATACATTTCCTATCTAAATGATACCTAGACACATACCAATTTTGATTTTGTCTTCTCATTTACTTCTTAGACAAGCAATCACATGAAAACATTTCATTTCAGTAGCCCTGAAATTAATTTTAACACAATACAAATTTCCTAATTTAAGGCCTATTACCATTCATCCAAGCTCTCACCAGTCTTCCTTCTCAGACTGTACTTCAGTGTAATGAATGGCTGGTGGGGACCCCAATGCATCTCCTTTCCCACCTCTTTTTTTTTTGCAACCCTATTCCTTTTGCTTATTGAACAATTAAATATCACCTACAAACTATCTTAATCTGAATTTGCTTAGATCAAATTTCTTACTGGCACCGTATCTATGATTCTATTTTCTCTTCAGTCTTTATGTTTAGACATGACAAAATCTACTAATTGTTCAAATTGTGTCTTATATCTGGTCAAAAATCCTACTCCTAAGCCTGGGGTTGCAAACCCTATTTTTAAAGCAGTCTTTCTGGAAACAAGATGAAGATTTCAGCATTACTTTAATTTATAATTCTGACTATTCAGGATTGAAAATAAAATATACATTTAATCTAATTGAAATTCTTAATAAAATTTGTTTTAAAAATGTATTATGGAAGTGTTTGCAGATATTCCATTAATACTTTAAATATTTAAGATTCTAATTTAAATAAATTTTTAGAAATCTTTTACTCTGACAAGCAAATACATTGCACATATTCTTCCATGTAAAGAAATATATATTGAGTTTGAGACTAGACCATGTACTATTCCCTAAGATATATATATACTATCTGACTACTTTATATAATTCTAGCAATGTTACCTGTAATTACAACTTTTCTCATATGTTCTTCAGCACAAGATAATTCTTGTGGGATCCTGGAGCATAAGACACAAGGTTAAAAAATAGATAAAAGACTTGTGTGAATTTATCCTTACTAGAGAGATTGAAGGGGCTGTAATGAGTAGTTAGTAGGGTCAGTTCCGGTCCATTTTTATTCTATTACATATCGGAATTTTTAGTGAAACTTACAGACTAGTTGTATCCAGATTTCCCACCTTTTGTTTATTTTACATCTCACGATTTCTTTATAATTAAGATTTAAAAAAATGTTTAAATGTAAGAAAAAGAACAAATACTAATATGAGCAAGAAAATTTATCCGAAAAGACCAAATGACGGGTACATTTACTTCAGGGGCAAGACTGAGGCGAGAAACTAGGCGAATTCCATATTCTACCACTGTTAACAAGGATGGAAAGCGATCCTCTTACCTCCTCCTCCCTTCCATCTCTGTACCTTCCTTCTTTCCTTCCTTTCCTCCCTCCCTCCTCCTTTCCTACTCTCTTCCGTAAAGAGTTAAACACCTGCTAAATATATAATTTGAAGAGTGACTGCATCGCACGATATGGTAAGAACAAGCAAGCAAGCAGAATTGTGCAGCAAGGAAGTCCCACCGGAAGAGTCAAACCACAGACATTGCACGCAGAGACTATTAAAGTTAAAGGGGAATTTGCATGAGACAAAGACTTCTTAAGAGTCTGTTTGGGAATAAGACACTATTTACTTTGACATGGAAATTTAAACAGAGAATCTAAGATGAGAGTTCAGGATGCATAATTGAAAAGTTTGTGGGTTTTTTCTTCCTAAAGCACTGTTTAATTTCATGGATGATTGAAATTTTCCATATTTCAAAATATATTAAATACTCCAAGAAATTGACTTGTCGCTAAAATGTCTACTCCTGTTAACATGAACAAAACGAGATTCACAAAAGTTGGTTACATATACAATAATTAAAGCAAATGTAATTTTAGTTTGTTTAAAGATGGTTGATTTCATATATGAGAATGTTTGTACACCTGCAGTTGAAAATAAAGCAATGTGTATTTTTGACAATTCAAAGGGCATTTTAATAAGAGTTGTCTCAGTTCATTGACATTAACTTTTTATTTTAAGCTGAAATTGAATAATGAACTCATAATAGGGTTCTTATTATATACACACTAGAGGCCTGGTGCATAAAATTTGTGTGTGCCTGCGTGCGCACGTGTGTGTATGTGTGTGTGTGTGTGTGTGTCCCTCTCCAATCTGGAACCCCAGTTTACACCCTTTCTAATCTGGGGCCCCACAAGGGATGTCCGAATGTCCATATGGGGCCTAAATGGGCAGTCGGACATCCCTCTCAGAATCCAGAACTGCTGGCTCCCAACCTACAAACTGCAGGTGATCATAAGGATCTGATCACTCAGTATATATATAGTCTCCATGTATTAAAGCCATACATAAAACATAAATACCTTATATTCATTTGAAATATTTCAATGGCTCAAGAAATAAATTTTTTTATTTACTTTATCTTTATTGTTGAATAGAACAGCAAATAAATTGCTATAATTCTAAAGTTTCTAGTGACATTTTTAAGATTACCACCAATGTGTAACTATTTCCATAAAATGACCCTATGTGGCAATTAGATTTGTGCCTATTTCTTGATATAACATGTGCAATATTTTACATTACATACCAAAAAGTTTCATTATAAGAAGACATATTTTTCAATACTTAGTGCTCTGTGGACACTTTTATTAATGGCTGAAGTAGCTATGTAGTTATACTTGACTTAAAATATTTCTAGTTAAGAAAGTAGTAAGCATGCTATATGCAAAATAGTTTTGAATTTTCAGTTCCCCATCCTTCTTGACAATGTGATGGATTTAGGAGCCATGTTTAGGAGATCTTACTGGCCTACGAATACTCATTGGAGAACCAACTGTACCCACGTTAGATGGCCTTTCATTCAGGTACACATCCTAGAGAGACTATTCATTTTCTACAAGAAAAGGTCAACTCTATTTTGAGTTGACTATGTGTTACTACATATAGGTCAATATTTATCTGGCAGCATAGAATTGCCTCCTTTCAATTACTTGCCAGGGAATACAATCTCAAATTCCCTCCTGCCCAATATCTATCTATCAAAGGCCCTTCGGAGAGAAGTCTATTTGTGGAGCATTTCTTCAGGGCTGTTCTGTTTATCAGTTCTTGCACGTGATCTGAAACCTGCTGTTCAATAGTTCAGACATTCACAAAAGTGAGGAATTGCACGGTGCCACATTTATCTGATTTCTCCCAATAGTCACAGCAATTGAATTATGCATTTGTGTAAATTCTTTGTCATTATAAAAGCAAAACATTCATGTATTTAGAGCTAGGATGTAATAGATGTAATATTTCATTTGAATGCCCTTTGTTGGTTTTTTATTAGGATTACTATATGTCTCCCAAGCAAGTAGATTTGCTTTAATCTTATGGAATCTATATATAATTACACAGACCAGACTTCTTGGTTTTGGTCTTGCTGCTAGAAAGCTAAAGGCTGCATTGAAGCTTATTATTGACAACTGTACCGGTAAAGCCCCTTTGCATATGCATTTTATAATGCTATTCTATTTTTCAAACTATTTAATATGATGCCTTACTTTTATTTTTTTTTAACTAATTTCAGTTTATGTTATGTATCACCCAACATTACATTAAATTACTTAACTGAAGAAAAGTGGAGAAAATCACATTTATAAATAAGTAGAAAAATTAAGTGTTATAACAAATTATATTTCACAGTTTTAGCTCAAAATTTGACTCAGATTTATCTTCTTAGTGCAATCAAACGTTCAAGTAATAATTATATAAAATTTCATTTAAGATTTGAGTCTTGAAACTATTTTATATTGAAACAAAACCATAACAGAAGAGAGTGATTCATAATATTGCAAAGTCCTTGTTTCAAAACACATTTGGTTTTTCTTATCATGAATCCATAATTTGAGATACAGTATCTGGGAAAGATAGAAAATTTAACCAAATATTTTATTTTTTTTATGCCAGACTTAAGGGGACATCACAACTCTGAAGAGCTTTTTTTTATAAATCCAACATGTGATAATATCTATACATATACTGAGTAAACTACTGTTTGATAGTAATTCTATTTTGAAGTTCTTTTGGCATAACTCATTACATATGGATTTTAAATACCTTTACTATTAAAGTTAAGAGATAATACTTTTAATAAGCTATTGTGTCCTGAGTTTGTCAGTTTGACATTTATAATAATTAATTTTTATAAAAGATGGCTAATGATATTTAACATAAAATTGTCTAAGCATCCTAAAATTAAGAATTTTAGCTAAGAAATTCACCAAATTTTTTACATCTCTTATTCAAATCTTATGCATATCCTCATTAAATATATTTGTATGTAACTTTAAATATATTTTTATTTAAATATATTAAATATATACATATATGCACTTGTTCATAGTAACATGTGTAGAACTTTAAGTCACTCATCAAATATATAGTAAAATGAGCAAATTAATTAATTGAATTAACATAATATAAATAAGAATACAGAGCTCATAATATGGATATTGTAAATAGTTGCATTAAAGTTACTAAGACTTTCAAATGAGTCTATATATAAAATTGTTATTCTACATGTGATCTTTTCATATAGTATTGAATTTTGTTAAAAATTACTTGTGTTTTATATTCTATGAAACTCACTAGTGCCTGGTCTGTGTCATTCAGTGGTTGAGCAATCAACCCACGAACCAAGAGGTCTTGATTCGAATCCTGGTCAGGGCACAAGCCTGGCTTGAATGTTTAATCCCCTGTAGATTACAGGAGGCAGCTGATTGATGTTTCTCTCTCATGGATGTTTCCATCTCTCTATTTCTCTCCCTTTCTCTCTCTATCAAAAATAAATAAATAAATAAATTGCTTATTAATTGGTAATAAATTTTTAAACATTAGCTTATTTTCATATTTCAAATATGAAATGACAAAAACATTGCCTTACATTCACAGTTCCTTTAAATAGTGAGGCTATGATCTATATAAATAAAAGGCTAATATGTTAAGTGTCCCTCCACCCAACCCGTCACTATAACATGCACTGACCACCAGGGGGCAAATGCTCAATGAAGGAGAGGAAACCACAGGCATGAAAACATGGAACAGACTGATGAATTTCAGAGAAAAGTGGTGGGGAGGGCAGGAAGAGATTAATAAAAAATCTTATATGCATACTACAGGCCTGGTGCATGGACTCTTGCACCAGTGGGATCCTGCGACCTGGCCTGCACCCTCTCAAAATCTGGGTCCCCTCATGGGATTTTGGAGAACTTGTTTCAGCCCAATCCCAGCAGGCCAGGCCAAGGGACCCCACTGGTGCACAAGTCTGTGCACTGGGCCTCTAGTAAAATAATGAGCTGTTTTTTAAAGAAGAATTTGCTTCAATTTCATCTTGAACTATGACACTCTTACAATAAATGGATAATATGGATTTCCCAAAAGAAGCCTGTAATGGATTAGCTTTATGGGCAATTGTAGTATTATTTTAATGTGGTTTTTTTTTGTTGTTTTTGTTTTGGCAGGGGATTGAACATCACTGGCATAACATTTACCATAAAAATAAATTACATGATTCAAATTTTAAAGCTGGAAACCACTTGATTATAAAGATTATTGTAATCAAATATGTGTATTAATTGTTTCCCTTTTTTTGCCAACTTTTCTTAAAGCAATTTATGCTTGCAATTTTTTCCAATATTCTATTCAGCACTAAAAAATGTGCATTTATAAATAATAGCTGTATATAATTATTTATAGAAATATTGCCATTGTACACACAAAATATGCATTATTGGAATTACCTTTTTGCAATCCAATGTCAGTCTTTCCCAATAATGATTAAAATAATGATACTATGTATAGTCCAGACATATTATATATAGATTGGTGCATATACCAATCCTCTATCAAGCCAGTGAAGCCATAAAGTATAGCAATTTCTCAATGTAGCATTCTGTTTTCTCCTTTTCATTTTGCTGCCTCTGTTGGGCATGAGTCACCAGGAAGATATTTTGGAATTTCAAGTAAGTACATTATGAGATTAATGAGATTCTTTCAATAGTCCCAACATATTGTATCTTCTATGATAAAAACGATTCTCTGTTCATAGGAGAACAATGCTTAACTATGTATTGAGAATCCACGCCACCTTCAGCATTGACAATATGGTGTGAACAGAAGAAACTATTGTTGGTTCATTTGCCCCTTTTGAAAGCTAGAAGAAATCTGACCCACATTTAGGATAGACAAGTTTTCTAAGACATCAGTTCAAACAGACTGTTTCAACTCATTGTAGTCCTATAGTCACACTTTTAAAAGGCTTCGGGGATAACAGCAAACCACAGGAAGTATGCTTCCACACAGCTGGCAAGAACAGGTCTGAAAGAGCACACGCTGTCCCCATCTCGGCCCACTAGATTGCTGCTGCCAGCCTGGTGTGAGTTTTCTGGTCATTGGGCATTGATTTCCCTCTGAGTTCTGTCACACAGAAGCCAATCAGAAGTGATTGTGAAAATGCCTCACCTCTAAAACACACACTGAGCCTGAGATAAGTTCAATGTCCACTAAGTCTTTTCACCTTGAGAAGGTAGAAATCTCAGAAGGAATAACAGTGTTTTTTTTGGTCAATTAGAGCAAATAGTCACCATTGAAATATCTGAAACCTTTGAGATTAGTTTACCAAGAAGGGAAAAATGAAAGATTAGCTTACAATATTTTTAGTTAGATGGATCTTAGCTTTACCATTATGTTTCATCTTTCTCACTATGCAGTGGGTAAGTCATAAATATGAGAATGTCATGTGATAATGTAAGGCTACATTATAAAAATGCTTGCATATGTGCTAATTATTGATCTTATATATTGAGATGACAATTAAATTTAATTTCATCAGTTTATTGACCTCATGTTAAGATATTTTTAGATTGTGCCAAAGGTTTATTTATCATGTAAACATTTTTACAAAACAATCATTATTTTGACTTTTTAAAAAGGACAGGTTAATATGAACATTTTTGTTGATATTTCAGGTTGTATCTGGCTCCTAGAAATATTTTATAAAAGTGATTTCCTTCACACAGAAATATAAATTATTTCGGAAGTTGTGCCTCTTTCAATAAATTGTTTCATTTGCTTCTTAAGCAGCCTTTGTCAGGATTGTGGAAAAAGATTCCCATATTCTCTACCTATTGATACCGTGGCTGGCATCTTTTACAGATAGAATCTTCGGAGTAACCTAGGATACCTATGCTATAGACTTAATGTTTACCCTCACACCCCCCAGTTCATGTGCTAAGTCCCAATACCTAAGGTGATGGTATCAATATTTAGAGGTGAGGCTGTTGGAAGGTGATTAGGCCATAAGGATAGATGCCTCAGGAAAGAAATTAGTGCCCTTATAAAGAGACTTCAGAGAACTCCCTTGCCTAAAGATAAAGTGAAAAGATGACCATCTAAGGACCAGAAAGCAGGCCCTCACTAGATACCAAATCCGTCTGTTTTCTGACCTGGGACTTCCTAGCCTTCAGAACTGTGAGAAGTAAATTTATGTTTTTTATAAGCCACCCTAGAATATCAATCAATTCCATTGATTGATATTCTAGGGTGGCTTATAAAAAACATAAAAAGCTGTGAATTAAGATACACAGTTTGCAAATAGCTTCTCCAAGTCTGGGATTTGTTTGTTGTGTAGTTTTTGCCCAGCCATTGTTTCTTAGTGGTTGAGCATCAACATCTGAACCAAGAGAGCAGTTTGATTCTCAGAAGGGCACATACCTTGGTTGTGGACTCCATCCCCAGTGTGGGGCATGCAGGAGGCAGCCAACCAATAATTCTCTCTTATCATTGAAGTTTCTATCTCTCCTGCTCCCTTCTCTGAAATTAATAAAAATATATTTAAAAAAAAGAAAAGAAAAAATAGGTTTTTAATTTTGATCAAGTCCAATTTATCATTTATTTTTCATTATGAATTGTGTTTTTAGTGTGGTTGCTAAAAACTCTTAAAGAAATAACTATCTTAATTTTTCTAATATTTTTCAAAAATATATATATTTTATTAATTTTTTACAGAGAGGAAGAGAGAGGGATAGAGTTAGAAACATCGATGAGAGAGAATCATCAATCAGCTGCCTCTTACATACCCCCCATTGGGGATGTGCCCACAACCAAGATACATGCCCTTGACCAGAATTGAACCTAGGACCTTTCAGCTCTATCCACTGAACCAAACCAGTTCCGGCAATTTTTCTTATATTTTTATCTTCATGATCCATTTTCAGTTAATATTTGTTATGGTGTGAGCTATGGGTCTAAATAAATATTTTTGCACCTGGATATCTAATTGTCTCAATACCATTTGTTGAAATTGCTTTCCATTCCTCATTGAATTGCTTCAGTCAACTGGTTATAATGAATTCTTCAAGAGGCCAAAGGTACCCAATCTCATATATTCCTCTTCAATTTGATGATGGTTTGCTGCAAAGGGTACCCAGATTTATGGTTTGGTGGGTCAAGCAACACACATTTTATGAGGGAAGCTCTAGTAACATGGTAACTTCCTGCATGCATTCAAATATTCAGTCTCTACTACTGAAACGTGGGTCTCAAAATGCAATTACTCCAAAATCCCAAACTTTTTCTGTGCTTCTTCATTAGGAGCCTGCCAAGGTATCCATAAAACATTTCTGTTTTCCACAAACACTTCAAGCACCAATCTGATCTGCTGGGCCATAGAACCAAGGTGAGTAGCAGCTTTATAGCAGCCTGGACCTGTAGATTCTTTCCTCTACAATATATCAAGGAAGTACTGACATTTCAACATCATTTAATTTAAGTTACCTTTGGGTCCAAGTTTCAGTCAACAGATCAATACAGTTTTTAAAGCTGCTCCCAGCCATTCAAGCTAACCCAATGAACCATATTCTATGACTGAATTTATATCAATAAAGTTGGTCTAATATAGTATCATATCCCGTCCATCATGATTCAACACCGTTAGACTCTATCCTACTATATGTTCTCCGGAGTTTGTTCAATATAAATTAACAAATCTTGCAATTTTTTTTTCCTGTGTGTCTATAGCCTTTCTTCACTCATTACACTTTGTACTTTGCCTTATGAGCCCTACTGAGACTTGATTATGCTTATAGGTCTAGGAATGATGAGAAGTGGTAAGAATAAGTACTCAAAAGTATCAGCAGTTCTTTGCAAGCCAGCTATTTCAGGAGAGACCATTACAAAAATTTTCAGGAAAGGTTAAATCAATGTCCTCAGGAGGAAGGGCTGCTCTATTGACAAAGAAGTCTTTGGGGGAACTCAGGGTTCCAAGGTTTAGGACTCATTAGAATCATCCCATATGTTTCCATCCATATGTATGGCATAAGAGGAATATGTGGGAGGGTGAGGGAGAAAGAGATAGAAACATCAGTGATGAGAGGGAATCACTGCTCTGCTGCCTTCTGCATGTCCCCTACTGGGGATTGAGCTACAACCTGGCAAGTGTCCTGACTGGGAATTGAACTGGCAATCTCTTGGTTTCTGGGTGGATTCTCAACCACTGAGCCACATAGGCTGGGTGAATCTCTCAGTCTTTCTTAGCCCATTGCTAAATCATAGCTAATCTCTACTGTACTTACAAAATCATTGTAATTTCTTTCAAACCTCAGGCACTCAAATTTATTTCAAATTTAAGACAAAGACCGACTGCAAAGTTTTAGGAACTGCTTCCCCATTTTTACATCAATGTGCCATAATTACTCATAGTGTAAAAAAAATCTACCAGTTATGGTTATATACTTGATTTTCCTATCATTCAACAAACAATTTCTGCATTGTTTGTTTGAAGAAGTAAAATAATTTTCAAAATGTTTCTAGGAAAACATATAACATATGCAACTAATTTTGACCTACTCAGTAATTTTTTTTTTCATGTTGGAGAAAAGAAAGGGAATAGTGTTTATTTAACTCTACAGTATATGTGGTGATGAAATTAAGAATCTTTTGCCCAAAAAATGCAATATGTTTTAGTATGTGAATATATTTATAGAAAATAAAAGGAAGCAAATCTTACATCCTATTTATCTCAAGTTATACCTGTGTGGCAAACTGAAAATATTTTAAAGAAAAAAAATAACCATATATAGTTGTGTGTATATGAATGTATGTATATGTGTGTATTTGCTATGACTTTTTAATAAAGCTTTTCTAGCCTGCTGCTTGTAACTAATTCTTTTCAATTTAAGCTTCTTTCTTTTATTGCAAATTTGTGCATACATTAATCCTTGTTTTATTTCTTGTCAGTCTTAATTCATCATAATTGATTGATACTGACTACTTCAGGAATAAATTGTTTAACTGTGATTGAATGAGGGCATTTAACCTTATTGAAAAGAAACAACAGGGGGAAAATGAAGGAACAGGAAGTGTGCTCATTTGTAAAAAAATAAAAAAGACTTCAGACACAATTTGGCTACTTGTGCTGACTAAAAAGGCTTATTGAGATTAAGTTGCCATAATTAATTAAATAGAACTTTTAGATCCTTTCTAAGAAAATAGAATTGGAGATGAAGATCTTCTTTGAAATTTAATATGACATGACTATGTTCAGAGACTCCATAATGATATATACACAAATGGAATAAAAATCAGCAAGATAATTATATTTTAAAGTCATTTCAAAAATATTTACTTCTGAGACATATTACCTTTGAAAGATTTAATCAATTAAGTAGACATTACATATTGTGTATTTGATATGTATGCATAGTCAGAGAAGAGCTTAAAATCATCTACATTTTACTGATAAGAAACTTCAGGTCCAAAGAAACAAAACCATAGCATTAGCAGGTGGCTGGCCTGCCAACCTACCTAAGTCTCCTCCATGAAATCCTGTTTAGTCATTGTTGTTTTTCTTCAACAATTATTTTCCATGGCATTACTTTTGCTTTTCTCAATTTTAAGACAATACGATGATGCTTCTGATAACAACTCTAATAAACTATCTATTGAACATGTAGGAAGGGTAAAATTATTTATCCCTAGCCATTCTAGGTTCTTGCCTGAGGCCCTACCTTCCCCTAATAAAAGATACGTTTGCAAGAGAAAAACAAACAGAAGCGTAATAATATGCATACTTCCTACATACATGGGAGATATCCAGAAAATAGGGTAACTTTCCAAATCGAGCAAGCCACCATCTTATAAACCATTTCCAGGTCAAGGCTACCTTAGATATTGGTGTGGGACAGAAGACAGTTATGGGAGGTTACCAGGATAAGTACAGGAAACTAGGCTAATGTTGCTATGCAGATATGTCAATAAACTTTATACTGTGACAAAATAGGAAAATCAAGTTTGGCTCAGTGGATAGAGCATTGGCCTGCGGACGGAAGGGTCCCAGGTTCAATTCTGGTCAAGAGCATATACCTTGGTTGCGGGCACATCGCCAGTAGGGGGTGTGAAAGAGGCAGCTGACTGTTATTTCTCTCTCATGGATGTTTCTAACTCTCTAGCCCTCTCTCTTCCTCTCTGTAAAAGTCAATAAATTATTTATTTTTTTTTAAAAGAAAAGAAAAACTCTACACTGGTAAGACTTTCTAGAGATTTTCCATCACCCTTTCCTTTTAGGTACAAAAAGGAATACATCATTACAAATGAAGATTTCCCTTAGGAATGCAAATGACTTCCCTGCCTGGCATGGCTGAGCAACCACCTATGAACCAGAAAGTCATGGTTAGATTCCCGGTCAGGTCATGTGCCTGGGTTGTGGCTCAGTCCCCATTGTGGGGCATGCTGGAGGCAGCTGATCAACGATTCATTATTGTTGCTTTTTCTTTTTCTCCCTCTCTCTTCCTCTCTGAAATCAGTAAATATATATTTTTTAAAAAGAAAGAAATGTCACTGTCTCTTACAAAAGGAAAACTTCAACTTGGTTTACAGAACTTGTCCAGTGTCTGCCATTTCTTAAAAATTACTGACTCAAGATAATTTTTGTGTGAAAGAGATATTTTGGGGTGGCAAATTCTCATTTTCTGAAGTAAAAGCAACAGCTCTAGTTTGACTAATGGGATAGACAGTGGGCCTGCTAATTGAAGGGTCCTGGTTCCATTCCAGCCAAGGGCACATTCCTGGTTGTGGGCTAGATCCCCAGGAGGGGGCATGCAGGAGATAGCTGATCAATGATTCTCTCTCTTTGATGTTTCTATCTGTCTCTCCACTCCCTTCCTCTCTGAAATCAATGACAATTATATTAAAACAAATAATAGCAACATCTAAATACCTCCTGAAAAATATTTGCACAAACTGAAATAAAGCTAACTTTTCACAATCTAGCTGGTAGATAAACAAAATTTGAAAACAAAACCAAGGCAGATCGAATGTATTTACGTTTTGTCCATTTGAATGGCTAATATAAACAAAGGTGGAGGTACTTCCATTCAGAACTCTTTCAGTTTCCTTTTGTGCAGTAATTACATTACAGAGGAGCCTCTGGAGCCAGAGGGGATGCTCCACTGCGGGCTCTGGTCACACTCAGGAGAAAGAATTCAGAGGACTGCCCTAGCTGGTTTGGTCCAGTGGATACCAAGTCAGTCTATGAACTGAAGGGTCCAGGGTTTGATTCCGGCCAAGGGGATATGCCCAGGTTGTGAGCTGGTTCCCCAGTGGGGGTCAGGGAGCAGGCAATCAATAATTCTCGCTTATTATTTATGTTTCTGTCTCTCTATTCCTCTCTGAAATCAATAAAAATATATTTTAATTTAAAAAAATATATTTTATTGATATTTTACAGAGAGGAAGGGAGAGAGATAGAAAGCTAGAAGCATCGATGAGAGAGAAACATCGACCAGCTGCCTCTTGCACAACCCCTACCGGGGATGTGCCCACAACCAAGGTACATGCCCTTGACTGGAATCGAACTCGGGACCTTTCAGTCTGCAGACCGATGCTCTACCACTGAGCCAAACCGGTTTCGGCTAAAAATATATATTTAAAAAGCAAACAAACCTGTATCTAAAAGAGAGAGAGAGAGAGAGAGAGAGAGAGAGAGAGAGAGAGAGAGAGAGAGAGAGAGAGAAGAAAGAATTCAGAACAGTGACAGAAGGCAGTGTTGAAGGAAAGCAAGCACATAATTATTAAGAATACACTTGGCATAAAGCACAAGTGGGCAGCTCAGTTAGTCTGAGAGCCCCACATCTGGCTGGTGTTTAAGTATTTTATACTTTTCCCCCTATAGGTTTCAAAGTTCCCTTGCTGGATAGACTACGTAGATTTCAACGCCGCCGCACCCCCCCCCCCCCCCCCCTGCCATTCCCCTTTACATTGTTGCAGCTTTTCCAGGAATTTATGAGAACACCTGATGATTTTTCATTGGTGAGTCGCAAGACAGCTGACTTTTTTGTTCAGTGGGTGAGATAAACTCCCCCCTTTTTCCCCCCTTCCCTCCTTCTGCCCTAGCAGCTATCCATCCTGCCTAACATTCCTCTCCTTCAAGTGGTACTAGCCAAATGGTTTTAAGGCTTTTGTTATTTGTCTCTCAGACTTCATCTGTCCTTGGGTTTAATTGGCACAAATTATATTAATCGGTTCTTTGTTCTTTATTTTTCCAGGCCAGGGTGATTTGAGCTATGTATTCCCTGGTTAGGGAAGAGAGGCATAAACCATTTCCTCTCAAGTGTCCTCCGTTGGGGAGGATAAGGTCTTGTGATTCACTAGCTCAGCGTTTTTCAACCGCTGTTCCGCGGCACACTAGTGTGCCGCGAGATGTTGCCTGGTGTGCCGTAGGTGCAGACAAGACAAGAATTTTATAATTTTTCACTATTTTGTTTACTTAATATTTCATAATAAAGTAATTATAAAATACTTTCTTTGTGTTTATTTGATTCCTATTCAAGAGAATTACTTTATACATAGTCAATATAGGCACAGAGTTAAATTTTTTAACATTTTCTAATGGTGGTGTGCCTCGTGATTTTTTTCATGAAACAAGTGTGCTTTTGCCCAAAAAAGGTTGAAAAACACTGCACTAGCTGGCTGCAAGTTGACCAAACAGTTTGGCCTTGTCTAATTTTCTTGAATCAGTTTCCCTATTGAACTTACCCAGGCATTTTCCTAGCTTCTTACTATCCTGCCACAATCATTATCAAACTAATATCATTTAGGACACATCTGTAATACTTCCAACAATAAAGATAAATTAAAAAAAAAAAGAATACTGTCTAAATGTGGTTGTAGAAGTGTTTATAATTATATGTTTGTAAGATTTAAGAAATCTTTTTAACTTGCATTACTTATGAACAAATAATAAATTATTAAATCATGATTAAAGTGAGAAACTAAATATCCACAAAAGAGGGAAACCTACAATAGACAGAGGAAAAAGGAGCAAAATGAAAATTGTTCCTATACATCATTTTATCACATCTTTATCTTCAAATGCTATATTTATACTCTCACCAAAAAATGTACCCTCCTTTTTCATATTTTATACCTCTAAATATCTTCCTAGAGTTTTAAGAACATAGCAATTGTTACCCTGTGAACGGGAATTGCCAAGGCGGAGTCATTTATGTCTAGAGAAGTAAAACAAAGAAATTTGTCATGACTCACATCACACCCAATACATTTGTCCACGAACTTTTGAACCTTTGAGCTGCTTGAACTTTATCACCTTCTTCCCATGACAACCAGATTATTTGCATTTTTCACTTTGAAAAGAGCCAACCTAGTTTACCAACCAGCCTCCTTCCTTGACATATTGGGCTTAACCAATCACCACTAACTTAGCCAGAACCCTCCTTTTCATAATGCAAACTGAATTAAGAACAGCGAAAGCAATGCCAGACTTTATAAACCCTGCCTCTTTTTGTTTCCTCTGGAGAACAATTGAAGCTGCTACCTAAAAATGTGTCCTGGATTGCAACCCTTTTCTTTGCTCAAATAAATGCATTTTATTCTTTAACTAGTGGCCTGGTGCACAAAATTTGTGCACATTAAAAAGTAATTAGTTAGAGGAAATATTTTAATATTGCTAGTTTCCCTTTCTCACTAATAGGAGTGTCAGAGATGAGAGAAAATTAGTAAGATGAATATGAAAATCTTCCTCCTGTCAGAGTCTGGGGTGCGCTGCAAGACTTAGAGTCAAGTTCCTGCCATCACCCACACACACTCTGAAGACGCAGGAGACCCAGACCCAACCAGCCCCACCCCCATTGGGTGAGACTCAGACCTAGCCAACCCCACTCCCATCAAGCCTCTCTGGGTGTGGGAGGGCACAGCCTAAAAGTCCCCTGGCCCAGTGCCAGGGCTGGGAGTGCAGCCTAAGGTCCCTTTCAAGCCCTTCAGGATGGGGGTGCGGCCTGAGGTCTCCCTGCCCAGTGCTGGTGTAAGAGCGTGGCATGAGATCTCCAGGCCTGGTGCTGGGTGAGAGGCAAGGCCTGAGATCCCATGTCAAGTCCTGCCAGGCCTGGAGTGCAGCCTGAGTTCCCCTGTCCCAGCATTGAGGTTGGGGGCGTGGCCTGAAGTCCCCTGTCAAGCCCTGCCTAGCAGGGGGCACAGCCTGAGGTCCCACTGCTCAGTGTTGGGGTAGGGGTGCGGCCTGAGGTCCCTTGCCCTGGCCAGGCGCCATGCAGCCTCAGGTCCCTGCTATTCAGTTGTGATGTTACGGAATACCAGATAATTTGCATATTCCTGTATTTTATAGATATAACCAAATATTTATTTTATTTGTTTATTTACTTTTTTGGTTAACTATCCTTATATTTTTCTTTAATTACTGGTTTTCCAGACAGACTGCTCATTTATTCCAGAATTTCTGAAAACAATGCTATGCTACTTTCCTATAAGCAAGAAAACTTCAACTTGGTCGCATGTTGTAGGATACCAGAGGTCCATTGAATTTGTAATATACTTAACATGGTTGTATAAAAGTTGTGAATATAATTGTGCACCATCGTGGAAGGGTTATATATCAGTATATATAATAAAAAGAATTACATAAACACCAATATTAGCATTAAATAAGGAAATAAATTAAGAGTGGAAGGTATTAGATCTGAAAATACTGACTGTTTTTTATTCATGAGCAATCTTAGTTTGCTTTTCCAGTATCATCACTCACCACAGTCTGTAAATGTGGCATTTTGATGAAGGTTGTCTTTATGTGATTGGTTGCATTCATTTTTTAGACGTTAGAAACAGTCCAAGAAACAAAATAATATATCAAATAGTACAAGAAAAAAATGAATTCATAAACTTCATGATAGTATTTTGAATGATGAAGGCAAACTTGCTAGAAAACAAAATTATGCTAACCAATATATAGTCAGTTAATAAAAAAATAATTTTCCAAATCATAATTATATTTAGAAACATAAAAATAATATTAATATAGTGCATATATCTGGTCAGTGAACATTATTTTTTATTATCTTATCACCTAAAATAGAATCTCATTCATTAAGGCACTGTCTTTCTCTTCATGCTGTACACACTTTCCAAAATCTTTTCCAAACAGAAAACATTGTTAACTATTATTGAACTGGCATAATTACTGATATGCCCATTTGTAATCAGTGTGAGCACATTTTTAGTAATACTTTGGATTTAAACTGCATTACATTTTCTGGTTTTATATATAGTAAATCAAATAATGCCATTTAAAAAAAATGTTTCTTGTCTGAAAATAGCTTCCTAGAATTATTCTCCCAAATCAGTAATTTTAATGAAATTATAAATAATTTTGAATGTCAAATTCTTAGTCTAATATTAAGATCAAAAGTGATCATAGAGGTTACATTGTAGCACAAATTTTTTAAATGATTAAATAAATGGATTCCAAAGAATTATATGACTCTCCTATTGTCTCATAGTTTGTAGGACAAGTGTCTACTCAAAACAAGGAAGACCCCAGCCAGCATGGCTCAGTGGATTGAGTGTCTTTCCATGTACCAACAGGGTGCTGGTTCAATTCCTGGTCAGGACACTTGCCCCGGGTTTTGAGCTTGATCCCCAGACAGACTCAAATATTGTGGTCCTGGTATCACCTTTTTTTTAAAAACAATTTACAACCTAAACCCAAACTTTGCTTAAATTTCTTCCTACAAATCACCCAAATCTAAATTCCTTTTTCCTGTCAATTTTTCACAAATCTATTCTTTCTTTGTCAAAAAAGTATCAAAGAAAGCTACCTTCTTTGATAATATCTTGGAGCCTCATTAATCTCCCTTGTGAACATATTAAATTGTTTTTTGTCCGGTCAGTCTGGTCTTGTGTCAATTTCATTATGAGTCTAGTCATAAGAATCCAAGAGTAGTATTGGGAGGGGGGGGGGGAAGGTTCCACCTCCCTCATATCAACAAAGAAAACTTTTCTGAGAAAATCAGGTATAATTACATGTGCAATGAGTTGCTGTAGCATGCAAACATCTATATTAGTTAAGGAAATCAGTATAATTTAACCATGGCATTCACAAACCTCAAATAGGGTCTTACTTCACTGAGCTCCTTTCAATATGAGGCATAGCTAGTGTCTATAATGAATCAAGAAAGTAAAGATGACGGTAGCACTAGCCCCAGTTCTCTCCTCTCTGAACCCTAGGATCCAGGCAGGCCCTTGTAAAGGTGTATGAGTTTTCCGTGGAAGAGTCTAGGCTACCAGAAAGGAGTGGGTGTTTATAACAGCAAACCCAATGTGCACTGGAGTAGCCCATCCCCTAAGAGGAGTTTCATTCTGTCTAAGTGTCTGGATCCATTTAAAGGTAAATCTGCTTCTCACTGGTTGACACGTTAAAAAGGAGTCCCTGCATTTTTATAAGACTTCCCTTAAAAATGTGAGAATTTGTTTATTACTGGCACAATTATCATTCTCATGAAAACATAAAATGGTGGGGCTATACATCATGGCATTCCTTTTAGCCATATGTTAATATCTGGTAAAACAAAAGCAAATGACAACAAACAGATATAAAACCTCTCATTTGTTTTTGTTCTTATCACTTTAAATTAAAACAAGCTCAGTGTGAATTCAACTTTATCTTTGCCAAGAAAATATATAACAATTTTCTTATTTGAAACCAAGCTCTATTTGGTTTCAAATAAGAAAATAGTTTACTCCTCAACCTCAACAAGAGCCAATTAAATATAGAAAATGTAAAGTAATGTAAGTCTCAGTAAAGTGCATGTCTTGGGAAAGGCCTACAGGAATATATTATACTTGATGGCTTATACATTTGGCTGCAAATGAGAATCATCTGGGAGATTTGTTAATAATACAGATTCCCAAGACACAACCCAGACTTAATGAAGCAGAATCTCCAGAGAAGGGGCATGGGAATTCTGTTTTTAATAAATGTCTCAAATGATTTGTATAATCTGATTATGTCTGAAATTTAAGTTCAAGGCTAGATGTGCCACAAGACAGATGATAACAAGTGGGAGGAATCCTTCTGTTGTGCTAAGACATGTAGTTTTCACAGTAGATGAGGCATCATTGAAATATATAAATGATGAATGAATGAGCAAACATGTACCAGAGAAAGATAACTCCGGGAGTAATGCCATAAATGATGGTTGAGACGGAAGGCGTGAAAGCCAATAAATTACATGTGTGACCCGGATGTCCAGTGAGATCCCACTCTAATGGGATAGTGACTGCGGCAGATATAAAAGAAAGGGTAGCTTAAAAAGATGAGGAAGTTTTCTTAACCTGACTTGCCGATGGAATCCAAGAATAATTTATTGTATTGGTTTGCTTGGGCTGCCATAACAAATGTGATCCAGACTGGGTGAATTAAACAAAATATTTTTTTTCTCTCATAATCTTGTAGTCTACTACTAGTAGACGCCCAAGGCCAAGAATTGGCAGGTTTGATTTCTCCTGAGGCCTCTCTCCTTGGCTTTCAGATGGCTGTCTATGCGCAGTCTCCCCACACGGCCTTTTGTCTGTGCAAGCACAGCCTGGTGTCTCTTTGTGTGTTTCATTGTCTCATCTGATAAGGACAAAAGTTAGATTGGACTAGGGTCTACCTGAAGGGCCTCGTTTTAACATAATCACTTTTCCCCTACAATGTTAACAGTTTTATTTATTTATTTTTCTTGTTTACACTATTCCTATTTTAATGAAAGACCTTATCTTCAAATACATTCACACTCTGGGATACTGGGTAATAGGGTTTCAACATAGCTGTTTTGGGGAACACTATTTAGCTCATAACATGTATAGTGCTCAGAAGACTCCCAAGTGTAATGATTCTGACAACTGAATAGGTTGATACATTTCTCCAAGATAAGGAACAGTATAAAGATGAGATATTAAAAAGCAGATAGGCAGGTAGATAACAGATGTATGTATATGTGAAGGAATGTGTATGCATGTGTGGTAATGTGCATGCATAGAACTTGGTTATACGTAATGTCTTTACTTAATTTGAAAATATAAATTGAATGAAATATTGGAAAATGAATATTTATAGCTCTCATAACCACTCTTCATGATATATAAAAGTATTATCATTGATTATCTTAAAATCAATTCCTCTTTCCTTAATATATCCATATTAGTTGTGCCACCAACAACTTTAACCTGCCTTAGTGAGGAAGGCTTAATTGCTACCTTAGATATCACTTGGTCTCTTGGGTTCCCTCCTCTGTGCTGTTCCTTCTATGTAGCTGGATAAAAAATAAGTATTTCTGAACCAACACAATCTCTATTACCTCATTTGTCTTTCCTGGAGAGAAACTGGTCTCAGCTGCTTGACATACAAGACCATGTGTTGCAAACAGCTTTTCAATATGACTCAGTGCTATAATATTTTAATCAAAATTAAATAACAAAAAAGTTTTTAGATTTCAGTCTATGACAAAAAGCAATATTAAACAAAAAATATTCAGGAAAATCTCTTAACCTAAATCATGTCCAGTAATTTTTTCTTTATAGAAGTGGGAGACAGAAATCGGGATTTTTTTGAGTCATCAATTTGCAATGAAATCCTAGTAATGCAGATTTATGCATTACTGCAATATTATTTCAAGAGATATCTCTTTATAAGTGAATACTAATTAACTTATACAAGCCGCCTATTACTTTTAATATACAACACCCTATTACCTTTAAATTAATGTACTAAATGTTTTTGGTGAAAACCAACAGAATAACATTTTTATAAAGTGATTTTAGAAGAAGAGTTTTAGTGATGGTTATTCAATGAAACATCTCACTTGTCTTGGAATATTACATCATTTCCATTTTTTTCCTCTTAAGAACATACCAATAATAATATCTACATCATTAATCCCACCCTGCAAAAGCTGATGCATTCTTCTCAGTTCATATAAAAATTATATGGAAAAATTATATATGTATATATATTATACATGCATATATCTGTATATATAATATGTATATATTTCCTATCATTTATGTTTAATATTGGTTGCTTGTTTACTAACATTTCCTTTGAAAGTACTCTTTCTACAAGACATAACATTTTAATTTTATTTATTAATAATATTTTATTTTGCCCTCAATAGTTTGGCTTATGAATAGAGCCTGTGGACTCAAGGGTCCCAGGTTCAATTCAGGTCAAGGACCTGTACCTCAGTGATAGGCTCCTCCCTGATCCCCGGCTCATGTCAGGGCACATGCAGGAGGCAGCCAATCAATGCGTTTCTCTCACATTGATGTTTCTCTCTGTCCTTCCCTCTCTCTAAAAACAAATAAATAAATAAATAAATAAATAAATAAATAAATGGAAAATATCCTTGAGAGAGGATTAAAAAAAAATGTTTTTGCTGACATCAACTTTCAGACAAGGCCAATTCAAATACATATAAGGATTTATAATGCTTTAATGAATATAGTATTTGAATATTCAGATTCATTTACTTTCCATGAAGGAGATGAACAAGAATCAAAGAAAAATTTCTAAGACTTTAAGAATATCCTAGAAAGTTTTGTCATGATTCATCCTAGACCCATGGTTGGCAAACTGCAGCTCACGAGCCACATGCAGCTCTTTGGCCCCTTGAGTGTGGCCCTTCCACAAATGCCACGGCCTGGGCAAGTCTATTTTGAAGAAGTGGCGTTAGAAGAAGTTTAAGTTTAAAAAATTTGGCTCTCAAAAGAAATTTTAATCATTGTACTGTTGATATTTGGCTCTGTTGACTAATGAGTTTGTCGGCCACTGTCCTAGACCATCTGCATGATGGCAATAAATCAGTTCAAAATATGACCATGCATTTCTTTAATTCAGTTCACCTTCTGCTCCAAACTGTTTTTCACTTCTCACTCATGGCGATTAATTTACTTACACAAATATGATGCAAAAGACCACTGTGTCTTTCTGGCTGCAGTTACTTAGAAATGGTTCCTTGATTATAGCTCTCATTGGTTTAGAGTCACCTTCAGACATCTAGTGAGCTGGGTTTCACCATATCAATTTGAATAGTTGCAGAATAGTGGGGTTTTTGTGTGTGTGCTTTTTTTTTTTTTTTTTAATTTTCCCCTTAGTTTACTGTAGTTAGTATTTTACTTCATTCTTACAAAACAGAAGAGCTGTCCCATACAGGCTAATTTAAAAAAGCAGCCCAAAGCAAGCAAGTGGCAGGCATGCATATGCCTGTGACACTGAGTTGCCCTAACACCTGAACTAATGTTTGTGTACCTGTTGTCTCCAAGATGTTCTGCAGTCTAATTCTAACTGGACACAATCTCATGTTTTCTAGGTATTTTTTTTTTCACTTCTGAATGTTTTTTAGGTTAACATTTAGAGAAATTAGGTATAAGCTGCTTATGCTAAAAAAAAAAAACAAAACATAAAAATAAAACAACTGTGAGGTTTAGCAATATTGTTCTACCCAGCCCTATAAGATGGGCATACATAAATTGATGTCTAGGTAGTTGCAGTAACATGTTCAAAGTTGTTTTGTCAGAGTTAGAAAATATATTCACATGCATCTATTCCATATTTTTTTTTCTCCCAGTATTCCACACAACCTCTAAGAAAGGCAGTTTCTTTGCTGATGGGGGTTGATAGGACCCAAAATCTTATTTTCAATAGACAGAAGATCCCAATTAATGTTTTTATGCATGCTTATTTTGAACACTCTATTATTTGTGATGACTCAATTAGTTCTAAGCTAGATGTACACTTAGGCTGACATCAAAACCAGTCCTTGCTTTTTGCTAAGATTCCATGCATGTTTCAAAGTTTCAATAAACATGAACTCTGTATAAATAAATTTACATAGATTCAATCCAATTTAACACAATTGAATAAATTATTTTATGTTAATTTAACATAGAGCTATATAGTTATTTGTTATGCATCTTCTGATCTGTAGTATACAGTATTTTTTGTTCTCTAAAAATGTGATGATAATGGTGTAATGACACCTGAGTTTTATGTCTAAGATGTTAATACATTTTTAATTTTATAAATCTAAAGTAATTAACACAGAATACTTAATTTATTAAACTTTTAGTTATATATATATATATATATAACTATATATATATATATATATATATATATATATAATTCTCAAATAAATTCCTCAAAGACTGTCCTTGTTTAATTTCCTGATTCACATAACAAACTAGCTAATTGATAGGTATCTCCACTCAATGTCTATAATGCATTTTCAACTGATCATCTGTTAAAAAGAAAATTTGTTTATCCCATTCCCTCCCCATCAGTAAATGTGCTCTTCTCCCACTCTTGCACAAGCCACTCACTTGATCAAGTCCAGACTTGGGATTCAACTTTATTTTTCTCACACAACTCACTTCCACATCAAGAATAAATCATCTTTGCTTTATATGAAAATAAATCCAAAATGTGACCAATTACTTTCTGTCCTAGACACAGCAATATATCTTTGCTTTTTATTAATCCTCACCTGAGGATATTTTTCCATTGATTTTTAGAGAGAGTGGAATGGAGGGGAGAGACAGAGAAAGATAAATGTCAAAGCAAGAGAGACACATTGATTGGTTGCCTCCCACATGACCTGACCAGGACGGAGCCTGCAACACAAGTACTTGCTCTTGACCTGATTCGCACCTGGGACCCTTCAGTCCACAGGCCAACACTCTATCCCCTGAGCCAAATGTCTAGAGCCACATCAATATTTTTATGCTCTGATAATGAGACCTTTTCCCCCCTCTTTATATTTTTCATGTTGAGAAGTCTCGGCTAGTCTGCTGGAGTTTCAGACTCAACATACACCACAGCCAAGACTTAGGCCCAGCAACACTAGGTTAGACCAGTAAGTCCATCAACTAATTGCACATGTCCAGCTGAGATAAGCAAGCCATGTATGGGTACAGGTAACCCACAGACCTGTAGGAAAAAATAATAAATTTTTGCTTTTTGCCTGTGACCTGTTGTGTTAATGCTGTTGTTTTAGTGCAAAAATGTAAAATAATTTACTATGAGTAGAGCTATTCTACAAACCTTAATAGGTACTTAAAATAGCACCTTATTACAGCACAATAGAGTAATTGATTGTTACATTGATTATACATTTTAGATATTTTAAAACTAAGGTTATTTATAACAACTTGGTGTGAAAATATAATTAGTTTTGTCTTTTGTTTTCTCTCCAATTTTCAAGAACTCTTTGTGAAACTTCAATAACCTACTTTTGGCTGTGTTATTATTACTGTTTTGAAACAAAACAAAAAACACACAAACTGTTAGTTTCAGGAGTAATGCTCCCAAAATTGAATTAATATATACCCAACGAGGGCTTCTGTAGTAAAACACATTTAATGTGTTTCAAATTTAAATATCTTTCTTGGTAAGTGGATTATGCAACTCATCACTTAGCATCCAACCATCTACTCTGCTTTCATCTTTGAACAGTAATGTCATCTATGACATATAAGCAAGCTTGCATTTGCTTAGTAAGTTAGATGAGAGTCATCTATATTCACTGTCGAGAGCAGCAGCAGAGCTCTCGAATCTGTGGAAATAAATTCACTTCCAGTATAAAACTATAAATCTCTTCAAAATGGGCTTTTACAAAAAGAATGAACCCAGCTGGTGTAGTTCCATAGGCTGAGCATCATCCCATGCACCAAGAGGTCACCGGTTAGATTCCTGGTCAGGGCATATGCCCCAGTCACAGACTCAATTGGCATGCTAAAGGCAGCCGATTGGTATTTCTCTCTCATTGATGTTTCTTTCTCTGTGTGTGTGTCTCTCTCTCCTTTCCTCTCTAAAACCAATAAAAGCATATTTTTAAATGTTTTTTTTTTAAAGAATGTAAAAGTGGTCCAGCATCATGTTGCTATATTAATTATAAAAGTAGTAATAATTAGTCCAACTCCACACAGTAAAGAGTCACCTGGAAACAGCCCAGGTACATTTTGATGTAGAGACTGTAGGAGAGAAAAATTTGTAACCCCAATATGTATCTGTTTGGCTGATTACTTTTAGGACAGAGAATACTCAGGAACTTCTTACTTCCCCTTAGCTGCCTCAAAGAATTTAGATAGGGGCCTGTTCCATAATGGGAGCTCTCAGCAGAGATAACTACAAAGAATCGCAGCTAGGTGTGGTTGACTGGGAAGAAGTTAGCAAGACCTTGTTCATAACATGTTGTGTTCCTTTATCTTTGCTACTTTTTTTAGTTTTAATAGGCTAACTGTAAAGAAAATCAGCAGAATCTAGGAAACTTGGATAGCATTATCTATCACCTTTACCTTAAAGACATCCTATCGCATAAAGAGTGAATGTGCTAATTGATCGTCACACCCTCATAAGGATGGTAGTGCCCACAGGCAATAAGGAGAGAATATGCTAATTGACTGCCATGCCCTCAAAAGGTGGTGGTGCCCACAGCTACAAGATGCTGGCCCCGGGGCCCCTCTGCCCCATCGAGGTGGCAGGCACATGGCAAGGCAGGACCCCATCCCCAGGCAGGTCCAGCTGCTCTGCAAGCCTGCCTCTGGAGTCCCCCAGTTCCCTCAGCCCCCCAGACACCCAGAGCCGTCCCAAGGATGTAGGCTGCCCAGCTGTCCAGGGCTGCCTGAGGCTCAGGTAAACAAGGCCAGCCAAAGCTTGTGCTGCCGGCAGTGGCAGCAGCAGAGGTTTGATGGGGGCTTTGCCTTCCCCTGATCACCAGGTCACCTCCTGCCTTTGAGGGCTCCCAGACTGTGAGAGGGTGCAGACTGGGCTGAGGGACCCCCCTCCAGTATAAGAATTTTTATGCACTGGGCCTCTAGTTATAGAATATTCTACTAAACAACGTATTCTTTACAAGTTCACTTGGGCATTCACACAGATAGGACATATTCAAGGCCATAATAAGAAATATAAATTGCTAAGTAATGATAAGGTGCCTGAATAATTGCCAATATAAATGAATCAGACAAAATGTGTATGTGCATAGAGATGATATTTTCTACAATTAATTAAAATAATGTTGGCTTTCCTAATATCACCAATGATAATATGGTGAAGAGGACATATTTTAGACATATTTAACTCATGTTTAATAATGACAGAAATCATAAATGAATTCTGACTTGCAAAATTTTTCTTTTAAAACAGAAAACTCCCTTTATCTTATTAAAAAAATGTCTCAGCTTTTCAAAGTTAATTACTATTACTAGATAGTTTGGTAAACATTTTAATATATATGCCAAATTGCCTTTTAAATAAAAAACAACACAAAACATTCTCCCAAAACTGTTATCATTATCCCTTCTTGAACTAATACATAGGGATGTCTATTTCCCCAGACTCTAGTAACCATGGAAATCATCAGCTTGGAAAATTATGTTAAGGAGACTGTTAGTCTCATGAACAGAAGAGAGTGATCAGAGTTATAAGAAAGTCACAGGTTTGATCTTACTGTAGCGAACTACGCTAATGATTATTATAAGAGAGAAAAAGCTTGAAGATCCAGTAAACAAAGCAAGAACAATGAAATCCGTAAGTTTATGCATACTTGAGCCATTACGTCTGCCAAGGACAAATTCTATATTTTTAATCCCTGTAAGTTTTTCATATTTTTGAGTGGTTTCAAAATGAGTAAATGATTTCTAATGGTATCAGCATATGAATAAAGAATCATCAACTGACTTGCTACTGACATGCAGGACCTAGATGAACACTGTTCACATATACAATTTAGTAAGAAACACTGGTTTACATGTTGAAATTATGTTTTGTAGCTGTAGAAACTTATTTCATGCATAATACTACAGTGTGTGTGGTCCCGTGCACCATTTGTTTCCTCCACGCCACGTTAAATAACCTCATTTACCTCTTGTGAAATAAAGTTAACTGAAAGGCCAACTACTGCTCTGGTGCCCAAACAGGGCCTGTCTGCTCACCCAGCGGAACCTGTCTTGAAGTCTTTGAACTATTCGGACACAGCTACTTGTGGCATTCATATAATATCGTGTAAATAATAACAGTGCACTGGAACTAGTTCTGCTTTTGAATAGTTGAGGGTGGTGGAGAATTTCTGTGCAATATGTCAGTTTTCTAGGTTTCAAATATGTTGTTTAAATTTGCTAAAAATATGTTTTCCAAAAATTTGCAGTTACATAAGTGATTTTGAGAAGGAAATGTTAGCATTAAAATCAAAGGCATCACTATATTGTATTATTAAGAGGGGGGGGGGGGAATAGTGCAATAATGAAAAAGCTCAAAGTATTTTTCCCCCCAAAGTTATTTTGAAAAGGTGATGTTGTTGTGGCTCCCATCAACCGGTACCATGTTGCTGTTTCAGGATACAAGTGACAGCCATACAATGAAGCCATCCGTGTCAACAGGGGGTGAAGGTATATCATGGGTCCTTTGTCAACAATGACATTTCTGCTCCTGATCATTCAAGGACTTGTCTATAACCACCTGCCCAATAGCATCCAGTTATATCTAGGCTTTTTGGTGCACAATCTGGGAAGAATCAATATAAATGTTTCTCTAAAATAAATCATAAAACTAATAGAATAATATATTGTGTTTTAAGAAATGTAATGCTGACTGCCTGTGTTTCATTATAGTTGTATGCCCGGTGGGAAAAAATAGAAAGACAAATTCAGTGAATCATTTGGTTTATGTCCAGTTTATATAAGAGAAACAAGAAAAACCTTTATAGCCCTGATTGTCATCCTGAAGAGGTTAAGGGGAAAAGGAGCCTATTTCAATTCTGAAAACATTTTAAGAAAAATATTAATGAAAACAGTTTGAAACCTGCTAATCCCCTAACAGAAGGTTTATTTATCCAGAGCATAGCCTTACTTCAATGGGGGAAATTGTTTAGCATATCACACTGAATAAACAATGATTATTTTTTATTTTTTATACAATTCTTTGATATAGGCATAGACCCAGATTCTATAACTCTACCACATTTCTCATGAACATTATCATTTCTTATTGAAGCCTTAAAAATTACAAAGGGATCCAGGGCCACTAATAGAGTGCACTTTTGATCTGTGTGATTCTATGTTTCTATTTCATACGCTGGCTTTGAGTACGATGGCATTTATTTGTGCGCCTGACTGTCCCCGTGACAGAACAGTTTTCCTGTGAGGACCGAGGTGGGGCGGTTTATATCATCACAGAAGAGCTGGACAATAGTTCATGTAGTACACAGGAGGTTGGGAGGGCACCCAGGGCTAAATTATTTGTTGGAAATCTGTTTCTGTTGTTTATAGCAGATGGGAGCAGTGCCTGCTTTGAAATTCCCTGAATCAACTTGAGCCCACAGAGCATAAAATTCTAATATATGTACAAGGTTTGCTAGATTTTAAACAGCAGCGTGCTCTTATTCATTCTACTAGTCATGGGAAAAGGAACCTGCCGTCTAATGAATGTAATCTGTGAAATATACATTTTATTTTGCATAAATGCTAAAATATTCATAATATAAAGTGGTGGGGTTTTTATTTTTAATTTTTGGTGTTTTGTTTTTTCTCTGAAGCATATGTTCCAAAATTTGCGATGTGCTTACTTGGGTGAAGTAAGCTAGAAAGCCCACAGTGCGATGCTTTTCTATAAAAATGTTTTGCTATCAAGGGCCATGCTGGCCTATAGAAAATAAAGCAAGGCTCTAACTCAAACAAAGAAAAAACGCCCAAAACAAAATAAAAATCAAGTGAAACTCAAAGTCCAAAACCTCAGCAGATGCTCTTTCAACCCCCATATTCCCATCCTGCTATGATTTACATTTGAATGAAATTTTCCATTTTACTGAGTGACATGAAATTTAATGACATCCTTCCCACACAAAGGAATCATCAGTTGTATTAACATGCTGAGTTTATCAAATTGAAAAAGTAAAGTTTACAAAAGACTATATAATGGTGATTAACATAACTGTTTCATTTTAATACAATAATTATTTCTACTTTTAAAAATATACTATGTGAATTAGAACATTGCAGAGTAGTACTGATGAAAATATAGCATAGTGTTTCATCAAATTGCAAAAAAGTTTTAATGATGAGCAAGGAAATGAGGCATACTATGAAAATAAAATCAATCGGGTCTTTAAATAAGTCTTAATTGACTTTAGAGAAGGAGGGAGAGGGAGGGAGAGAGAGGAACAGAAAAAAAAAAGAGAGAGAGAAAAGAAAAAGGAAAAAAGGCAGAGTAATTGTTGTCTGAACTGTCAGAAGGTAGAAATATATGCATTCTTACAAAATAAATTAAGGCATATTAAACATTTTAAGAGTTTATTAGAGAAAAAATCGATTTCAGTCCAGCAGGGCCAAACCCAAAATGGTTAGGCATGCTCCACCGACAGGGTCTTTGGAGAGAGACCTTTATAGAGACCGTGTAGAAGCAAAGTAAGGAAACTGTTGATTGGCTATGACTTAAAGGCTGGTTGTCTGTGATTGACCTTAAGAATTTCCATTTTGTAACCTTGAGGCACTTGCAGACTTAGATTTTGGGTTGCTTTTTAGGCCACCTCAATCAAATGTCCTCCTTGTTTAATTCATTTAAAGGAGCCTATAGTGTCATGTATCTATACATATGCATACATCTCTCTATATGTGATCATCTGTATCGATAGTAAGCTAAATATGAGCCCATACCAATGTCTTCTACTCGGATCCATTGTCATCTAGCCTCCCCTCCTTGTTACTCCATCAACTCCCTGTGAATACTGAGAAAGTTGGATGCCACCATCCGGCGCCATTTACTTAATTGTTCAGCTCCACTGTGTGTATATCAGCATGAGAACTGCTAGCCCGTCGTACCCCAGGGGAAACTGCTTTATTAACAAACACAGTGCTTATGCACAGTGTGCTTTACTTTTGGTCTTACAGAATTCTCTCATTGGCAAAGTTATTTAGGTCAGCATCTGCCTGTCTCCCTTACCCCCGCTTCTGTGCACCTGTTCCGCACATGGTAATACAGTTAGATTGCTTCGTCACATTCTCCATTCCATTCAGGGTTTCCCCAACTTCTTAATTGATTTTTTTTTTAAATTTGTATATACTAAGGTTTATTCTTTGCGCTTTAAAGTTCTGTGGGTTTTGATACATATTTAGTGCTCTCCAAATTTTCCTTTTTTCTCCTCTCCCTACCTTTGTCCCTGCCTTCCTTTCTTCCTTCTTCCTTCTTTCCATCCCTCTCTCTTTCTTTTATTATAGTGATACTTTTCTCATTTATATGCTTATAACCTGTCAGTTTATTGAGTCTGTACTATTGTTATTAATACATTTAGATTCCCCTTTCTCATTATTTCAGAAGAAATTACTGCTACAGTAATATATATATATATATATATATATATATATATATATATATATATACATATATAATTCTTTTATTAGTGCATATATATATATATATATATGCACTAATAAAAGAGAAAGATGCAAATTGATCATACCTCTGCAATGTCCACAAGCCAATAAGTAGTATGCAAATTAACTCAACAAAGATGGCGGGTTAATTTACATATGCAGGCACGGAGCGAAGACTTAAGACTGAAGACTGAAGATTAAAGGCTCCATTGTGGCCTGAAGTCTGAGGCTTATCTCTGTTGATAGCTGAAGGCTTGGCTCAGTTGAAGCCTGGGTCCTGGAGCCAGAGGAAAACCGGTGCCTGCAGCCGGGGGAAGGAAGGCCTATTGCACGAATCTTCATGCAATGGCCCTCTAGTATGTATGGGGACATACCACGTTCTGAGTTTTAAAAATAACTGATTAAAATTAATTTTAAGAGATTCAGAGAAATATTTAGTGACAGTTTACTGTTGAGCACTTGCATTGCTTTTAGTGCTACCCACATCTCCAGTCCCATTTTAGATAAGATCCCGCAGGCTGTCAACAAGGTGGGGGGGGGGGGGGGGGGGGAGGAATGATGTGAAATGGAAGCATACATTTTTTATAAGAGTGACCTTCCAAAAATGCCAGGATGCCCTGGGATCTTATATCTACCACAAGACAACTACACAGGGGAGAGTGAAGGTGATAGGATCCAAAGGAAAATGCCATGGATTCTGGAGTTGAGGGTGCCTCCTGCTCAGCTGCCTTGTGAGGCAGCCGGTCTCTGGCCTCTGAGGAACCGGAGACCTGGCAAAGTCTGATTGGAGTGAGGTTCGTGTGTTACATAAGATAGCGCAGCTGAATTCACCAATGGAGTTTGTAGAATAGCAGCTTCACAGGTTACTGTTATCAGACACAAAGGCCACGAATGCCGCGGAGGGGAACATATAGCAGAGCAGGGCATACCTGAAGGGCTGCAGCTGAAGCAGCAAGGGGGACCGGAACTCAGTGGGTGGGATGGGTGAGGCCACACAGAATTGCAATCCTCAGTGAAATGAGCATAGGACCAAATATGCCCACTGGTCAGATACCCACTCCCGCTCAGGCCGAATCAATTAGCTACCCTAGTACAGCGATCAATCTGAGGAATAGTAGGAAATAGAGTAAAAGCACAACATGCTTAAATTCACTGTGTTTATTCACAATACCTTTAAGTGATTGAATTTGATGGTGTCTACATGGAAGTGATTAATTAAGGTTTCTATTATGTAGAATGGTGGCTTGTGATACAAATTAAGTCCAGTTATATAAAATAATGTTACAAGTTTGAAATCGGAATTTGAAGTTTCTGAAAGTCATACAGCTAACCTCTACTCTGCCTTTGATAAGAAAACTGTTCAATGTTTACTTTAAGTCCTATTGTATTGTATGAATTCATTTTTAGGGTGAGCGGGCTTTTCTGTATGCTTTGCTGAATGCTGACTGGATGTTTTTTTTTCATTTAACCTCAGAAAAGCTTATCTTTCCAACTCGAGTGTTCTCCGTGTGTCTATGTGTTATGCGGTGATATTTCTCTGTCACACTGTGGCCAAGAGAAGGACTAAATCACATTATCTCTGACAGAGAGAATCACTTCCTTATTGAGGTTAGATCTGAAAATGGAACTCATATGGTGCAGCCAGGGATCATGCCCAAACAGAAAGAAATTGTTTTTAACCATTTTGCATCCATCCTTGTAGCCTTTACAGATAACTAGTAAACATCATATTGGTCTGAATGACTAATATGATGTATTTCCACATTGTAAATAGGACTGAAGGCTATGTTTTAAGAGAAGGGATCTCTTCAGATAAGCGGTAGTATATCTCATATTTGTATAATATTTATCCAACTTGTAAAAATTTTAAAAAAACACAATGTGACAGAAGCAGGATCTGCACGTTTTAAATTTACAACATGAGACTTTAATTTGTTGAAATTAAATATTACTTTATGGTCAAAAGATTGAACTTGTAAATAAAAAATCATAGCAAAAAAAATTATACAAAGTATACCAATGTAAGAAATTTATGGATTAATATAGGTTAAGCCCATTAAAATGCTAATGGGAAATCTTAAAGTCCAGAAAATAATTCAAAGGGCTTTTGTCAGCCTACAATATTTTTTTCCAAAATAATAACTATGTTAAATCTGGAATGGAGTGAAACTTGCCCTATCATTTTAAGATTTCTATAAAATAATAATAGTAAACAACATGTTAACAGTATGTGCCCCTAACTCACACTTTAAAAGAATTAGTTTGACTAGCTTTATTGCTACAAATTTGGACCTCTTCATCCTCATCTATTTCTTTGGAATTAATGGAGACATATCTTCTGTTTCTATTATAACATAACAGAGACTTTTATTCATGCCACCAGCTGGTTGCTTCTTCCATCACTAAACTAACTCCTTTATGTGATCTCTTAAAATGGATAAAATAAAATAAAAATGGCTATAGAAAAAGAAACACTGACCTTGCCCAATGTGTTATATAAATATATGATATATCTTTCCTCCATAACGTATGAAAACTAGGCTTGAATTTACAATAAATCCTCAATGGTGATAGGAAATAAAGTAAAATATAAGACCAAAAACTTTTTAGGGGACTACAGAAATTTATTAGAATTTTAACACTCCTTTTTAAGATAATCTGATTTTGAAGTCTTGCTCTGCTTTTAGAAGAGTAGAGGCAGCTTGATGATCCCTCATGTTGTCACAATTAGAAGTAATCTGGGTAAACATATGTTGTCTTCCCCCTCAGATTTATTGAGATATAATTTGCATGTAACATGGTGTAAATTTAGTGTATAACGTGAAGAAATGATACACATATATACTACAAAATAATTTCCACAATGAGGTTAGTTAATGCATTCATCACCTCACATAATTAATTGTGTGTGTATGTGTGTGTATGTGTGTGTGTGATTAGAACAAATATATTTCTTGGAGTCTGGGCCAAAATAACCTTGGGTCTTTTGGGTAAGAAACAGACATTTGTGTTATCCTTCTCCGAAAGGTTTCCATGCCACTACAGCTGTCAGCATGATCATTTATGCCTTCAATGGAAAACTGACACATACCTAATAAAGTTGAATATGCCCATATGGTACCAACAATATAGTTCTACTATTGTTTGGTATCAGAAATTTTCAAAAGCTGGAATAATGAATCCTAAAAAATTCCAAAATCTAATCAGATGTTCAGTTTAATTGGGTTTGCCCAAAGCTCAGTCCAACTTTTTTAGGTTCCTTCTCAAAGAAGTCTCAAAAATTTTTGCTATCAAACCTGCCCAATGGTCAATTTCTTATACTGTAAATAAAATATACTCTGATATTTTATTTAAGGCAAGATTAAAAATCAGAAGTTAATATGCAAAATTAAACTAATAATTATTACTGAAATGTAGACTATATTGTCTTGATATACCTGAAAATTTAGTTCCATCTTTTTTTAAAAAATTAATCATGGCTTAGCTGTCCAAAACCAAAACTGTTCCAACAAATAAAAACTATCTGTAAAAAAAAAATATCCCAAATAGTGGCATCTATTTTTAATATTGATGACTACTAGACTATCTTGAGAACTTGCCTGCTTGGAAACCAAACTCTGTGTCAAATCATTCAATAATTTATGATCTTGGTCTTTGGATATGGCAAACGATGGCCCAGTTGACATTCCCTATGGGTGTTTTTTTAGAGAAGTATTTCTGGATAGAAGAGATCGTTGCTCTCCCTATAACGCTCTCTTAATTTCCTCAGGCAAACATAGTTCAGTTTGCTAATCTGATCATTGGAAAAAGGATGGTGAAGTCGCCCAAAAAAGTGTCTACGTTTTATAATTAAAGTTTTGCCCAATCCCTTAATATTGGCTCATAACTTGTTGACCCAGCACTTTTTTTTAAATTCACCTTTTTGATTGTGCATAAAGCTGGTTTTTCTCAAACTTTCTTTTCTAATTTTGGAGAAGACCTTAATTTGACAGTGTTAAATTACCTGTTAAAATGCAGGTTTGAATTAACTTTCCTAGACTGGAAAATCCGTGCTTGCTTAACTATATTTTAGCAGTAAGTCATGTTTTAAATATATATTTATGATAACATAAAAATTGTGCATTCTTCAGGGTCTTTTATTGAAGAGGGTGACTGCGTAGTATTTAAAAGAAAATTGAGAGTCACAGACTTCAACCATTCATCCACAGTGAGAATTTAAACCTTATTAAGTTGCCTTTGTATCCAAATCTCTAGATCTATAAATGCTTGACAAAATAGATGATTTGAGAAACTCACTATTAGCCTATGCTTGACTATTCATAATTACAGTAGTCCCATAAAAATGTATTCACATTATCCTGCCTTAAAATTTACTTTTACTGAAAAATGTAAAAATATAAAACCTTTGACTTTAGGGGCAGAAACCTCCAGGGAATAGGAATACAATGTTTCAAAAACTTAAACTAAGGAGATAATTTCTTACCCCGATTTTGTGGCTGTCACATTTTTTTTTCTTAGAGTTAGACCATGTAACTTTTTACAAAATGAATATTTCTGGATTCTTACTCTCCTCCATCAACATTGATCCTCTGTTTTAAATTCTTGGAATAGTTAAAAAGGGTGAAAACACCCACAGCCCAATCCTTACTGCTTTACATTTACTGCGATTCTGCCACCGTGAAAACCTTTGTCCAAGTTTCAGAGTTCACCTCCTCAGTTTCCAGTGGGTTGATGTAGAACAGTTTGTGTGCCACATGCCAAATACCAAGGCTTCGCTATGCATATGTGCTATCTGGAGACATATGGGTGTCACCCCTATCCTGGACTCACAGTATCTATTTCAATCCTCACACTTTTTGCTCAAGCATTAAAAATTGCTTCAAATCAATTATTCATTAAATATATACACATTGATTCCCATAGCTCAACAAAAGTCAGTTCTCTTTTTTTTTCTTTCATCTCTCTCTTTTCTTTCTTCCTTTCATTTTTATTTCTTTCTTCTCTTTATTGATTAAGGTATTACAAATGTGTTCTTATCCTCCCATTGACCCCCCTCCCCCACTCATGCCTCTACCCTCCTGTTGTCTGTCCATTGATTATATGCATGCACTCAAGTCCTTTGGTTGATCTCTCCCCTTTACCCTACCCTTCCCTATCTTCCCTCTGAGGTTTGATGGTCTGATCGATGTTTCTCTGTCTCTGGTTCTGTTTTTGTTCATCAGTTGATGTTGTTCATTATATTCCATAAATGAGTGAGATCATGTGATATTTATCTTTCTCTGACTGGCTTATTTCACTTAGCATAATGCTCTCCTGTTCCATCCACTTAAATGAGTGCAAAGGACTAGAACTCCTTCTTATTTACCCCAGCATAGTGTTCCATTGTGCAGATGTACCACAGTTTTTTAATCCACTCATCTGTTGATGGGCACTTAGGCTGTTTTTAAATCTTAGCTATGGTGAATTGTGCTGATATGAACATAGGGGTGTGTATATCCTTTCTAATTGGTAATTCTAGTTTCTTTGGGATATATTCCTAGAAGTGGAATCACTGGGTAGAATGGGAGTTCCATTTTTAGTTTTTTGAGGAAACTCCATACTGTTCTCCACAGTAACTGTTCCAGTCTGTATTCTCACCAGTAGTGCATGAGGTTCCTTTTTCTCTGCATCCTCACCAGCACTTGTTGTTTGTTGATTTGTTGATCTGCAGAGAGCTTTTATGATATCTGGTAATAGTTCTTTCCTCATTGGGTGAAAATGTCTTAAACCATGTGGACACACTTCACACTTCTGGAACCAGTTTCTTTAAGATTTTGCTAGGTCTCCCTAGGGAAACAGTAGGAGAGTTAGTAGTATAACCACAGGTTCTAGCTTATTCATCGCCCCCACAGCTACAATTTACCCTTAGATTCCCTGAATCTGCAGTTTCCACTTGTGATTGACAGGTGGATTACCTAAGAGTGTGTCCTGTTCTCTAATTAGTATTGTTACCTTTAAATCAAACTGAAATATATGGAGATGAGAAAGAACATGTAATTTAAAAAAAATGGGCCACAAACATGTACATGTAAATTTACTGGAATTCAAAGTTTTATTTAGTCATTAAAGAAAAATGGGGAATATGGAGAAATAATGTTTAAAGAAGGAAAGAAGGGTAGGAAGGAAGAAGGAAAATGGAAAAAGGGCCATCATATATTCCAGACCTTCAGAGCATTAATGTATTAAAACTTAAAATGCTTAGGGCTGTTGATTTTTTTTCCTACCACCAACAACTGCCTAAAAAATATACATATTGTATAATATACAATATGTATAATAGGAATTATGTCACCTACTCATCATCAAAAGGTTTAGCATTTTTTATATATCAATTTATAAAATACATTAAACAGGGAAATGGAACTACAAAGTGACTCAAACCTTTTGATCTGGGCATTACATATTCAGAAAAAGTGATTTACTTTTCTTAACAGAAGCCTGCTCATTACATAAGGCCAAGCTGAAGTGTTGGCGTATTTTTTCACCCTCAGCACTATATTATAGCATTCCTCAGACAGTAAAGTATCTCCTACTGTGACAAGTATTGATCTCATTTTTCCTTAGAGACTCCTAACAAGCCGAACTGTGGCTTCCTAAAATATTCAGCTGAAACAGTGGTTTGTCAGAACTATAAGTTAACAAGAAATTTACGTTTACTCTCCCACCAGAAAATAAAACACCATCAGTATTCTCCTTGTATTTACTGATTATGCAATTGCTTTTTTAGCTAAATGACTGAATGATACAAGAATTGAAGCCAAGACTCTTTTTTATTTTACTTAAATATATATGTATTTTGTCCAGAAAAAAGAATAATTAATACTTTAATAAATGATAAAACAAAAATGAGGGATATGAATCTTAAATCTTTATCACTAAATGATATTTTATTGCATGGTTTTAAAATGATTCTTATACCAAAATGCATATAAAATTAGTCTGCCTAAATAATAAGAAGGCAATAGGCTTTATTTAAATGTCTTCTTATTTGGTACTCATACCATGCTTTTATGAAAATTATAAATAAAAGCAGTGATTGAAAGGAGAAAAGTTATAGTGTATTATTAGTGAGATTTAGGATATTGCATAATAGAAGCTTATAGATCATAATGGTTATTATTTTTAAATGCAATTATTAATGACATTTGGTCTAAGAAATTGCTATAAAATAAGAATGCAAATGTCTAGAACACTAAATATTACTGAATTACATAAGGAGTAAATAAATATATGATTTGCATACTTTGAAAAGAAAATCCATTCTTGAATGACATATTTCAATTTCCCTCAAACTTTATAACAATATGGTACATTTTCACTTTTAAATTTGGGAACATACTAATATTAACTCAAATCTTTTGAGATCATATTACATATGTAAATAAATCTGTTCAATTGGTACTTAGGAATAAGTTATGCAGTACAGGAATCAAATATACAAATGAAACAATGTCAAAGAGATTATCTAGTCCTTTCAGTCACACATTAGGCATCAGTGTTCTAAATTATATAGAAAAAATAACCTCCTTAAATACCTGCAAGAAAATTAAGGGAATAAAAAATGACTCAATGATCATAAGTAAGTACAATATATCTAATATCTTATACACAGTATACACTAGTGGTCTAATGCACAGATGCATGCACTAGTGGGGTCCCTCAGCCTGGCTTGAGGGGACTGAGCCAAAATTGGCTTTCCAACATCCCCTGAGAGGTCTGGGATTATAAGAGGGTGGTTCTTGGGTGAAGCACCCTGGGATCAGGTTCCCTCCTCTCTGGTTCCAGGTGTGTCACCCAGAGCTGCCACTGTCAAGAGACTAGCTCAGAAGCTCCTGTGTTGAGTGTCTGCCCCCTGGCGGTTAGTGCATAGTTACTGGCTGGTCAGCTGATTGGCTGGTGGCTTAGGTTTTTATATATGCAATATTCCATTCAAAGCTTTTATATAGATAGATAGATAGATAGATAGATAGATAGATAGATAGATAGATAGATAGATAATGTTCCATTCAAAGCTTTTATTCATTTTAAATTTATTTTCTTCTGACCCTTATATGAAAATGTCATTTTCTGCCTTATACTCACAGAATAAAGGCTCTAAATTATCAGTTTTTCTTTTATTGGAAACCATAAATTGCACACTACATTTCATCCTCTGAAGAAAAGCTGCCTATTGCATGTTATATTACTGAAGAGACAGTAATGCAACACAGATTTGTTTTAATCCAAAGAATAAAGTCTTAGGATTGGTAAGAATGTATTAATTTAGTTGAGCACTGAAATTGACCCAGATATTTATGTTTTAGAATAAACAGGTTTCCTTTTTTATACATGAGGGCTTGCCTTTCCAACTTTGACCTTGAAAAAATATAATAAAATTGTATCATGTCAAGTAAAGAAGGAAAAAAAGTAAGTCAAATTTCCCTTCTGTGGAGAGTTTGAAGAAGAGACCCAACCTTCCGTATTAGTCAGCTAAACAGATATTTGATACAAGAAATAGAGAATTCACCCATATGACTGGGATTCATTTACAGTGTCTCTCATGAATTTTGTATTTGTTTTAGTAAATAAATATTAGAATTCCAAACAGCCTAAATGCTACAGATGGAAGACAAAGATTTATCCTTCATGGATAAAGCTGTAGTCCATTTTTCAGAGTAGATCAGAAGACTTACACAGTTTAGTACCACGAGTTGCATGAAATTGTCACTAACACAAATTTTAACACAATACCTCATCTACACAGTCCCATATAATGCTTTCGACATGTCATTTATTACATATGGGATTGTTGGAAACACTATTTTCCACTGCTGTATGGATGATTTTCCTAGTAATTTTTCATGGGTGTTCATTTTTTAAATTTTTTTTTATTTCATAGGATTCTTCAATACATTTTTTTTTGGCTTTTGGTGCATTTTCATTTTAATACAAATTTTTTTAGAGGATTAGCAGAATTTTAACATTTTCACATTAAAAAAGCAAGAGTATTATTTTTTACTTAGAAGCTAATTCTTTATAACAGTATTAAATACTTATAACTTTTAAAAATATATTTTATTGATTTTTTCAGAGAGGAAGAGAGTTAGAAACATCGATGAGAGAGAATCATCAATCAGCTGCCTCTTGACCCACCCTATTGAGGATGTGCCCACAACCAAGGTACATGCCCTTGACCAGAATCGAACCTGGGACCTTTCAATCCGCAGGCCGATGCTCTATCCACTGAGCCAAACCGATTTTGGCAATACTTATAACTTTTAACCCCCATTTTATAATGTTTATGATGAGGGTTATTTGATTTATGCAAACTTTGCTCCATAATTCTTCTGAGATATATATATATGAAATGTTATAACATTTTACATAAAAAAATGTTTTTCTCCAGTCACACACTAGAAAATTCCTAGTACCATTTAGAAATAAAGGTAACTGTTAAAATATTACATTAAAAGTCCATCTGTATCTTTAAAGTCGTCTATAAAGTAAATAATTAACTTCACATATTTCATTATATTTTTGTGATTGTATATTACTTAGCCCACATTTATTTTATCTTTTTAAATTCACTCCAATATACTGTACAAAGATAAATTGAATGTATTATTTTAATTACATAAATAAGATATATTTCCAAATATTTTATTTATTTATTTAGTTATTTATTTAAAATATTCACCTGAGGATATTGTTCCATTAATTTTTAGAGAGAGCAAAAGAGAGAGGGAAAGACCTAGAGAAATATTGATCTGAGAAAAACACATTCGTTGGCTGCCTCTTGCACACATCCTGACCAGGGCCAGGCTGGGGAGTACAGCCTGCATCTGCCTGCAACCCTGTTAAGTGCCCATGACCAGAACTGAACTTGGGACCCTTTGGTGGTTCAATTTAAAATAATCATTTGTTCTAAAAGTAGTTACTAATTATAGTTTTTTTTTTAAAAAAATACATTAGTCTATCAAAGTCACTTTGTAAAAAAACATGAATAGCCACAGACAAATATTTCAAAGTTTTTCAAAGCAGGGCTTTGCTGACATAACTTAATCTTATTTTATAATCTAAGCAAAGTTTGTCACCTTTTCCTTTTCCTTATCTCCAAATTCTGCTATCATATATGTGGTTCAATCCTCATCCTTTCATATGTCTTCATTCATATTCATTAACTTGTTAATTTTCACCTAAGACATTATATTACACTTTTATTTTTTGGTTAATCCTTACCCAAGAATATTATTCCTTTTTTGGGGGCGAGGGGGGATGTTAGAGAGTGAAATGAAGGGGGAGAGACAGAGAGACACATTGATTGGTTGCCTCTCCCAACCAGGGCCTGAAATGGAGTTCATGTCCTTGACTGGAATTGAACCCAGGACCTTTCAGTCCACGGGTTGATGCTCTATCCACTGAGCCAAATTGGCTAGGGCTAGATTCTACTTTTGACTAATGTTTTCTCAACGACCTTGTAGTTGAAAATTTCCTCTATAAAAATTCTCAAAACTCAGTTCCAATAACTTTTTATTTTGTTCCCTCATTACCTGATACAGAAAGACAGGGTTCAATTGTAGTTTCAATGTGCTATTGAGGTCTACTATAAATGTCACTTTTCTACTCATATTAATAAACATCCCGAGTCTGGCTTCTGCCCTATTATTATAAGTCCAGGTTGATATATAAATTCACATTCTCAATTTAAAATCAGATTCCTTAGTTGTTCCCTTTGGTTTGTCAGAAGAATAGTTCCTTCTCTCTACTAAATCCCACTCATACTCTAGTTTGTACATGACTGAGATGACATTTTCACAGTCCTCCACCACCCTCCTACTAAAACTTCGCTGACAAACTGGTAAGAGTTACAGAGAAATGCATGTGTTATCACTGCCAATGCAGCCATCCTCAAAACTGTCAAGATCACCAAAGTCAAGTCTGAGGAACTGTCACAGCAAAAGGAGTCTAAGGAGACCTGGCAGTGAACTGTAGTGTGATGGTCTGGATCAGTGGTCAGCAAACCATGGCTTGCGAGCCACATGCGGCTCTTTGACCCCTTGAGTGTGGCTCTTCCACAAAATGCCAAGGCGTGGGTGAGTCTATTTTGAAGAAGTGGCCTTAGAAGAAGTTTAAGTTTAAAAAATTTGGCTCTCAAAAGAAATTTTAATCATTGTACTGTTGATATTTGGCTCTGTTGACTGAGTTTGCTGACCACTGGTCTGGATGAAATTATAGAACAGAAAGGATGTTACCTTAAACAAAGAAATCTGAAAAAAAAAAGAACTTAATTATATATATATATATATATATATATATATATATATATATATATATGCGTGTGTGTGTGTATGTGTGTGTGTGTGTGTGTGTGTGTGTGTGTGTATGAGTTCATTTAAACATTATTTGAAATATTGAGTGAAGACCCACTTTCTTTCAGTGTGCAGGTAAAACTACATTTGCAATCATTTGATTCTTCAATAGTAATCCAAAACCAAGTTTCTCTATTCTAGCAGTGTTTACTGAGCATGTGAGGATATTTACCAAAATACTAATAGCTGTTATCCGTATGTCCTTATCCATAATTACTCTTAATTTGTTGTCCTTTTGTATTCAAACTTCTATTTTGACCTCATTTTACTTTTATCAGAAAACAACTCACAATAAATGTGTTTCTGAAATGCTAAAATAAAATTGAATGTCTTCGCCTACTTACCTTCTGTGACACTATGTCCTTTGTGTCATGTCAGTGTCTCTAGATATTCTTTTATTTTTTATTTACTCCACCTGTTTCCACATTTGATTTGACAGCCAAAAGGCTGCTCTGTTGCAATTAAAGCAATTTTGAACTCAAATACAATACCTGACTTGTTGTTCTTACATAACTGAATAAAAAGCCTGTGGAATAAAACTGGTTACATCTTCTGTTTTTCTAGTAAAACAAATAACTAACCCCCAGCTTTTAAAAACCATTAGTTATGGTTTCAAACCAAAAGGCCATATTTCATAATTGACAAGACAGGCTATTTCTAGTGGCTTTGTTAAAAACACACTGTGGTACCTGGTTTGAAGGACTAGGAGTAAGGCACATATAGACATTATGGTGAGACTGTGAGAGAAACTCAGTGTGGACCTGAGAGCACCTGGTCTGATGTCCTCCTTGGTGCCAACCAACAGCCCGTGACCAACAGCTGGTGCCTAATGAGCAACATCTTTAGCCTGAGGGTGTCTCCATTGTGATTTCAATACCGAAAGTATATTAATGGAAAATTCACTTTCAAAAAGATAAGTTTTCAAAATGTTCCATCATGAGCATGGATGGCCAAAGCTACCATTCTCGGTGGATGTGATGAACAGCCTTTCTGAAGGGACAATACTCAAAAACCTGACGACCGAGGCTGAGTCCTGGCCAGGCAGACTTCTTTAGGTTCCAGTAGGTAAGTGGGTCACAGCTGTGTTCAAGCACCTCCTCCTCCTAGTTAAGAAAGCACGATGGCTTCAGGAACCATCTTTTCTTTTTTTATCTTTGCCATGATGGATTCTTTTTTTTTTCTTTTTCTTTTTATTTGCTTCCCCTCTCTACTCATTCATAATGCCTGTCCTCTACTTTTCTATCTCTACAATTATTTTCTTAGAATATGTCATGATTTAAATAACATATTCTTATACACAAAAATTATATATCCAACTCAAATCACTTTTTCCCTTTCAAAGAACACATATATAATAACTATATGCATGACTCACAACATATATCCATGTGTTCAAAACAGAGCTGTCTACTTACTCTCCAAAATCATATTCTTATCAATCATATTTGCCTAATCAGAGTAGATTATGTCAGAAGCATACAATCTTGCTGGAAACATTCAGGTAATTCTCAATTTATTCCTTTCCCTCACCAACACACACCTTGAGTCCATCAGTAAATCATGACATTTTATCCAGACATTTCCCCATCTGTCTTGATCTGACCATAGTCATTTTTCATTTTGCTTATTCTAACAATTTCTTAAGAGTTTTATTAGATTAAAGTGTATTCTCTCAAATATTTTTAAAATAAATGTTTTAATTTAAAATAGTTTTAGATTTACAGAAAAGTTGTGAAGATAGTAGATATAGTCCCCATAACCTTTTCACCTGTTTTTCCCCCTTTTTAGACTAATATAGTACATTTTTCAAAATTAATGAACCGATATTGAGACATTTCTATTAACTACTTTCTGTACATTATTTAGATTTTCTTTTATCGAATATCCTTTTTCAGTTTGAGGATCCCCTACAAGATAGATTATATTTAGTAGCCATGTCTCCTTAGGTTCCTCTTGTTCATGATAAATTGTTGGTCTTATTTTTTGATAATATGATAGTTTTAAAGTGTATTAGTCAGGTATTTTATAGAAATATAAATTCCGTACCAATGTAGAAACCTCTTAATTTATAGAAAATTAATTAATTTTCTATTAAAGTTATTCTGTGTCCAATAAAGATACATGGTTGAGGCTGTGGTCTTCAGTATCTAAATTCTGGAGGCTTACATATGTGTGTGTGTGTGTGTGTGTGTGTGTGTGTGTGTGAAACCTAAGCATATTGAAATGTGAAACATAGAGGAATCAATTAGATATGCTAAAGACAAAATAAACATCATGAAAAATTGTATATAAGGCATCAACCAGAAATTTATACAAACTCAAACTTATAATCACTCACAATCCTAGACTTAGTGTTATTTTCCCAACATCCAGATAACCCAGGACATTTGCAATACTAGAATCCCAGCTATCATTCTCTTTACTTTTGTTTATAAGAAATATAATAAAATCATACAAGTATAGGTTTAATTCCATAGTAACTGAATCTCTCCTTTCTCCCCCTCTGTATTCCTTCTCTCTTTCTCTACATAGTTACCTATTCATTGAGCAGTCTTTATATTTGCAATGTTTTCTGATCTGCCTTTTTACTGCTATTTGAATTTGAAAAGCTATGCTATAACTTCGCTAGGGAAACAAGAAGCAGAGGAATCAATGTTAGGAGAATAATGTGGGATATGGCAAAGACATGATTTGGAACTGAATGAATCCAACAGAACTTCTACAACACCAAGGTCCTTGAGGATAAGGACGGTAGTGTAGTTAATTGACACAGGCTTTCAGCCTCAGAGTATATCCTGATAATCCACATTGAAGTAGCCAAAGCAATGATGCATGAACAGCACCTGAAGCTCAGCTATGGGGTAAAGAGGAAACAGAATAATTGCTTTAAGTTCTGCTAACAGAACTTATAATAATGCTGGAAGAATGTCTACTTACTTCTTTAAAGCCAAGGACATTCTTTGTTTTCTGTATAATTTAAAGTGATATATATGTACCGTATTTTTCGGACCATAAGATGCACTTTTTTTCCCCCAGAAGTGGGGGGGAAAAGTCCCTGAGTCTTATGGTCCAAATATAGCCTACAGATATACTGTAAAAAAAAAGTTTTTTACTTGCCCAGCTCTGTGTGGTCTCTGTGTGCTTGCCCGGCTCTAAAATGGTTCTAAATGCTGCTGCTTACTTTACAGGGTTGATTACATGTGTTTATGACTGGGATGTTGGGTTTTAATGCACATAAAATATTTTAGGACACTATTTGTTTCAGAATCTTTTTTTCTTCATTTCCCTTCTCTAAAAACTGGTGCGTCTTATGGTCCGGTGCGTCTTATGGTCCGAAAAATACGGTAATTCTCAATAATGTTTTGAGAATAAAAATGATGTAAATTCATCAAGGGCTTTATTTAACATATATATTTTTTTTCAGTAATGGATTTTCATCTGATTCTAAAGAAAACAGGTCAAACTGTATATCTTTGTAATATTAATTAAGCATATATAATGACCTCTTGTTCTGTACTGTTATTTCCTCACTTCATCTGCACATTACCTTAATGTGGTTATTTCATGAGTATTTTACAGAGGAAAGTCTATAATTTTAAAATATATTTTTATTGATTTCAAAGAGAAAGGGAGAGTGAAAGAGAGATAGAAACATCAATGTTGAGAGATAAACATGTCCCCTATTGGGAGTCAAGCCCGCAACCCAGGCATGTGCCCTGACTGGGAATCGAACTGTGACCTCCTGATTCGTAAGTTGATATTTAACCACTTAGTCACACTGGCCAGACAAAAGTATATAATTTAAAAGGTTAAATGACTACAAAATATCATACAATTAGAAATTATTTAAGCTTGCATGCAAACCAACCATTATTAAAATGCACCTATGGAATTGGTAGTTATTAATTTAAAAAATCTACATTTTAATTGAACCTTTGAATAAAGCAGTTTTTAAGATTGAAAGATAATGATGGCTAAGGAGTCCAAGATCATTCTGATTTTTAAAATGAAAACATAGTGTGCTATTTTTATAGTAAAAAAGTAGGAAATAAATTTAAAATATAAAAGCAATTTTTAGTCATGAATCTAATTTTGTGAATACATTTTTAATTTTCTAATTTTAGCTAAAAGACACATTTAGGAAGTGTGAGTTTTCTATGTCTTAGACAAGTTAGACTCTAGCACATTGAACCAGATTTGGAAAGGAAATTTAACAGCCCTAATTCTATTTTGTACCCAGATATTAGTTGTTAATTGTACTTAAATATATAGAAATAGAGCTAAATAAGACCAGTCAACAGCAAAAAACACACACTGATGATTCAAATGAGCTATCTACCTATATTGAAAAAAAAGAACATTGTTAAACAAAGGACTAAAAGAGATATATGTAAAATTTAAATGAAAAAGTAGTAGAAAAAGGATTAAAGGGGTTAAAATATATGGTGACAGAGGTTTGACTTTTGGTGGTAAGCACAATGCAATATACAGATGATGAACCATAGAATTGTACATTTGAAACCTATACAATTTTAATAACCATTGTAACTGGTATAAATTAAATATTTGAAACATTTAAAAATATTTAAAAAATAAAAGTGAATTTAGCAAAACATCTGACTTAAGAATTGATTTAGGTATGCATGTATCACTAACAAAATTCAGATTTCATACATTAAACACTAAAAAGAAAAGAAAAAGGAAAGAAAAGTAGCAGAAGTGGGGAATGGTGGAGTAAACGGATGTTGTGGAAAAACCTATGGTAGCCTTGCTAATTTTTTGAATTGCTAAACCAAGCCAGACACAACTTGTACACAGACATGACTTCTATTTGGCTTGGGATCCCTGTCATCCCCATTTTTCAGGTAGAAGTTGATCTAGAAATCTGGAGTACATCTCTTTGGCAAAATGAATGCATGCAATTTTACTGTGAATGGTAGATTTCACAGGTTCAGAAACTTAACCGAGCATGTTGCCACCGTTACAATCTATTACAACCAGAATTTAATGGTTGCATTCCTGCTTCTTGATATCTACTTACATTTCACTAACCTTAAGAATGCTTTAAGCTAATGTGGAAGTTAAAGCCCAGAATTATGCAAGCCTGTACAGTATGTGGGATGGCATTTTTATCACCTCCTGGGTCTCCTGAGCTTCTGGTTTCATTATTATACACTCCATTGACCTGAACTTAAATCTTGGCCCCACTTCCAATTTAAACAAAAAATTAAAATCACTCAAAGAAAGAATTTGTGCATTTAGATTTCAGTATTTTACCAAAGCAGCTCCACGTTTCTTTCCCCATCTCTATTATTCAGAGCAATTCAACTCTTCCTAACTTTATTTCAAGGGTTATCTATTTAACGGGAAATAAATTCTGAAGAAGACCATTCTGATGATAGACACTAAGGCATCCAGATTGACTAAGGATGGTTTTGTTGATTCTTAGGTAGAAGGGCATATAAGAAAGAAAAGACAGAAAGGTAGAACATACTAGGGTCCCTTTTATATCAAATGGGGAAAAAAGGGAAAAAAAGGAAAGTATTTGTTAATCTTCCATTTGGAGCTGTTTTATGCATGTATCCACTGCCTATACTTGTTTGTGTGTTTTATATGTTGTTTTTTTTTTTTCTTAAATGTAAATAAGGTTAGAGAGATTAAGTAATTTGGGTCAATAAATATGGAGGCAAGTCTTGACTTATGTGGAATTATGAAACTTCATGATGGGTAGTCCAGCTATCTAGGGATACATCAATATATATTTTTTTCTGCACTGTAAAACATTCTGAACAATATACTGTGAATAGTTAGGTCATTAAAGAGGTCCTCCTGGGCTCTATTGGCTTTATAGTTCCATCTGTTCCATTATCTGATGTTCTGGTTTCAGAGATAAGTTACTTGTCTATGGATTTTGTCTGCTGGTAAACTGATATTGTTTAATGTCTCAGGCATGCTGATTCTCAAGTAGAAACAAAGGTATATCTGTGTCTACATTGTCTATGTCAGATCTTAATCAAGTCTCAATAATCTAGACAGATGTGAAATACCTGGGCTGCAGAATTTTGGGGATGTGTGTCACTGGTTCCATCTTTGTGATTAGATTTGAGAGATAAGCTGTTCACCTGGAGGATTTAGCTGCCTGGTACCAGCCATGAGCTTTGTGAGATGTGCTAGCTGTCCAAAGTTATGATTGCTGATGTGTCAATCATGGATGGTAAACCTTTGACAGGCTAAGGCCTCACAGCCTCAAAGCCAGCATGTGCGATCCAGTTCTCACCCCTAAAATATATATTTGATTTATGAAATGATTATTGTCCTACAGGTTGCTGGGTGAAAGTGACTGAAGCTGCTACTTACAGAGTGCAGGGGTTTCATAGTACAGACGGCGATTCACGAGTATTTACATCAAGTCGGAAAGCCTTAGATAGCCAGGGTCATGACTATTTCTTCACGCTCTCTTCCACACATAATTTTTACACTTCATGGCCCAGAAGAAAGATCCTTTTTTTCTTTTATTCTCTCTCTTTTTTTTTTTTTGCTTGAAATACTCCCTGAATAACCCTAGTCAAGATTCATTAACCTTTCCTCTGTAATTCTTTCTATTTATAACATGTATCTTTATAGCTACCATAGTTCTTATCACATTATTGCTGGTATAATTTCATGATGCATTGTTCTCCTTTTGCCCTGCCATTAGGCATCTAGTAGGGTTTTACTAGGCAGACAACAACCACAAAATGTTACTTTCCAAGTTCCAATAATATTGCCACCTTGTTTCCAATTTTCCTGGTGCCAGTAATATTACTGCATGTACTTTAAAAGGGCAAATGTATTATTTATGTGTAATACACATCCGAAAATTGGTTAAAACTCAGTTGTAAAATATGAATATATGATTTCCACAGAATAATATATTTAGCCTATTTAAATAGTAATTATTTTTAAAAAATCAATTATGAAACCATTTAATGTTTCCCCAGTAAGTTCCTCTATCATTTCTACAAAATCACTGAAAGTATAAAAATATACCCTATTTTATGGCTTTAGAATTTTGCACATGGCTCTTCTGTTCTTGATATGGTCATTGCAACACTTAGTAAATTTGGAGACAGAATACTGAAATTATATAAACTAATGAATAAAGAAAAAAACACAGCCGAAACCGGTTTGGCTCAGTGGATAGAGCATCAGCCTGCGGACTGAAAGGTTCCAGGTTCGATTCCGGTCAAGGGCATGTACCTTGGTTGTGGGCACATCCCCAGTAGGGCTTGTGCAGGAGGCAGCTGATCGATGTTTCTCTCTCATCAATGTTTCTAATTCTCTATCCCTCTCCCTTCCTCTCTGTAAAAAAGCAATAAAATATATTAAAAGAAAAAAAGAAAAAGAAAAAAACACAGATTAAGAGAACCTGAGTCTCAATGGCATGTAGGACATAATAAGTAGTTTACACACATACAGTTGGAATCACAAAGAATGTAGATGAAATAAACAGAAAAAATATATTTGAGGTTATTACATTCAAAATGTCCCAAGATTGGTAAGAAAAAATTTTTAAAAAGGAATGTCAGGACTCTAAATCCAAATGTGCACTCCCATGAACATGTACACGTGTGCACAGACACACACACACACACACACACTCAGACCTGGACAATACATAGTCAAAGAGTCATAGGCAAATATAAAGAGGAAATAAAGAAAAAGTATACCAACTCATAATTACATATTGCCTAGTTATAGCTTTTCCCAAATAAGTTATTCATTTAAAGTAGATGTCAGAAAGAAAAACAAAGGAAAAAATAAACAAATGGATGACATCACACTAAAAGAAATAATTTAAAAAAAAATGAAAAGTCAACCCACTGTATGGGAGAATACATTCAACAATGATACATCAGATAAGGGGTTATGATACATCAGATAAGGGGTTAATTTCCAAACTATATAAAGATTCTTATGCAACTAAACATCAAGAAGATAAACAACCTGATTAAAAAAATGGACAAAGGATCTGAATAGACACTTCTCCAAAGAAGACATACATATAAGAAATATGCCCAAAGTCTTTAATAATCAGAGAAAGGCAAATTAAAACTTCAATGAAATATTACCTCATGCCTGTCAGAATGGCTATCATTAATAAATCAACAAATATAAGTGTTGGGAAGGATGTGAAGAAAAGGGAACACTAGTACACTGCTGGTGGGAATGCACACTGGTCCAGCCATTGTGGAAAACAGTATAGAACTTCCTCAAAAAATTTAAAATGGAACTACCTTTTGACCCATTGATCCCATTTCTGGGACTATATCCAAAGAAACAAGGAACAGTAATTCAAAAGTACATATGCACCAAATGTTCATTGCAGTGTTATTTACAATAGCCAATATCTGGAAACAGCCCAAGTGCTCATCAGTAAATAAATGGATAAAAAGATGTGGTACATTTACACAATGAAACACGACTCAACCCTAAAAAAGAAAATCTTCCCTTTTACAACACCATGGATGGACCTAGAATCTAATCGACAAAATAATTTAGCAAATGCAATAGAAACAGAAGACTGCCAGAGGGGAGAGAATTAAGGGATTGGGTCAAAAATGGTGAATGGGTTAAACAAAAAATGCATACTCAAAGAAAATAGTTGTGTAAAATTATTATAACAATTTCTTAGTGAGTAATTTTGTTAAAAATGTGGTGAGAAGGCAATTTATACGAGCTTCTAAAACTAAATAATTTCCACAATATATTAAACATCCATGTTTTTTTATTCATTACAAATTATTCATTACTCTCTTTAAAGTTTCAACTCCTTGTCAGGCAAGTTAAAAACAGCAGTAATTATTGTGACAACAAATGAACATGTAAATAGAGTTTTCTTATATCAACAAAATGGTTTTCATTCTGCTGTCTACAAATTAGACTGGAAGGGAGCAGGGGGGAGGGAAATTAATGTTCAGTTAGTTCTCTATTTACAAATTTCTGTGACTCAAAAATTCAAGAAATTTTCCAAGGTTAATGAAAATGTCTTACTTAATTGACTCTTAGTACAAAAGGAAAGCTTACCACTATTGCCATATACAGACACTTAGTAAAAACTGATCAGGAAATTGATTTGGTAACTTAAAGCTCACTTTTCTAGGTGAGAAGAAGGAGATATTTGGGGTCCAGGGTCTTTAGCTCCAATTCACCTGATTCCAGAGTCCTTCTTCTTCTTTTTTCCCTGGATACTGCTCTAAAGATCAGATATGATATCCATTTTTGCTTTTTGTGCAAATTATCATTTAGGGAAGAATTTATTTTGTGTATAGCATTTTTCTGTTTGTTTTATATACTTTTGTTTTTACACAATTTAGTTGCCTAAAATTTTATTCTATCAAAATTTAATATTTTAAACTTTTATTTTTCTTAGAATCCTTTATTTAATTTTTTTCTCTTAATATGACTAAATGCAATCAGGTTGCATTTTCTTTCAATGTTATCATGTTAGACAAGTATTCAAGATCAGGGAAAATTTGTGTGAATAGATTCCACACATTAGGCAAGGAAGAATGATGATTTTTCCATTCAGTTAGTTTGTTGATAGGCTATTGATAAGTGTCCACATATTGCCAGATATTGACCCTTCAGAAATGCTAAACCAAGGAACCCAGAGGCACAAGATCAAAATCTCCACAATATGATAATAGTTGTGCTTTTTCCAAGTCTCTTATACAATCCAAATCTTATCAGGAATTACATATCCTAAAATATTTGGATATTTATTATTTACCCTCACCCTTCCAAATCCAGTGGTCCAGTGGAACCTTCTATATAATAAGAAGTGCAGGTAAACATAATCATAAATTCAGGATAGTCTTTGTAGTGAAATCCCTCATGTCTAGGCGAAGAGAAAAAGAGCACACATAGTTGTTAAATATGTAGCTATAATTATTGGTGCTGCCTTTTTCTGTGTTTATGTGTCATTTTTTAATAGATTGCTGAAAGGATTACCTATAAATATTTATGTTCCTGTCCTTATATAAATAGTGTTCATCAATGTAATCACTGAGATAATGAATTATATATGTCATTAGAAGTAAGAAAATATTTATTTATGATTTATAATCCAGTCTCTAATTTTGAGGTGCTCCCAGCCCAGTAATGTGCACAAATGGCCTGGGATAAAAAGATTTTTGTTTACAAGATGCATGCTTATGTTTACCAGCCCAGAAAGTGTAAATTTACACTGGATGAGTGTTGCTATATCAGGGTCCTATTATACTGATATTTCATAAACACACACACACACACACACACACACACACACACACACACACTATTCTGGGTTAAATTTCATATAACCCAGAATTTATCTGGAACAAAATTTGCTAAAGAATTTACAAAACAAAAACTGAAATAGGTTTAGAGACATGGAAGCATGCAACAAACTGATGAATCTTAAAGGGAATGGGTAGGGAAGAGATTAACCAAATAATTTATATGTGTATATACATAACCCATGAACACAGATAGTAGTGCAGTGAAGGCCTGAAGAGGGAGTAGGTTCAGGGTAGGGAGGTAGGGGTCAATGGGTGGCAGGAGGCAAAGAGATACCTGTAATATCTTCAACAATAAAGATAATTTAAAAAACAAATTGACAAGATATGGGAAAACAAAAATAATAAATAAAAAACTAAATAAAAAAGCCAAGCATACAAAAAGCCAAACAAATCATTACTACCACTAACAAGAACAAAGGTAACAAAAATCTACCTGTTTGGGATCTAAATACTGTTTATAATTCAAGTAGACAAGATTCCCAGTGTTCATAACAACTTTAATTTTCTCCAATACGCTATGCAAAAATCCTCTCTAAAAATATATTTTTGTATTATTCTCACCTTTTTCACTTAAAAGAAGCACTTCACAGCTTCCTTTCGGTATGTCTGAATTGCCAGCATCACCACTCTTGTGCTTTGGAGCTGTTATTAAGTAAATTGAGGGTTACTTAAACAGAAGCACTGCAGTTCTGAGACAGTTGATCTGATAACCAAAACAGCTACTAAGTGACTAACCAGCAGGGAGCACGTGCAGCCTGGATATGCTGACAAAGGGATGCTTCCCATGCCCAGCAGGACAGAGAAGAATGGTGAGAGGCTTCATCAAACTACTCAGAATGTCTTCTCTGAAATTTAAAATGTATGAATTATTTATTTCTGGAATTTTTCATTAAATACTTTTGTGCTGCAATTGACTGTGGGTAAACTAAATCCCAGTAAAGTCATAATACAGATAAGGGGAACTACTGAACCTGCTGTCTCCTCGGTGATACTACTACGGGCAGGGCTAGTCTAGAGCGAGGACTGACATTTAAGGTGGGATCACAAATACTAGTCATGAAGATTAAAATATTTGAATTTATTGTTTTGAATATTCAGATTAACATACAACTTCCTAAGATGAACAAAGTATCAATATTTTCAATTTTAAAAAAAAAACTGTTTGTCTATTACTGATCTCTCCTTGCATCTCAGGTTCCAATATGGCTCTACCTGAAACTGTATACTCATGTGTACTTAAAAATTAGATGTTTGTTCAACGTGAATTTTTGCAGTAATTTTGAGCTGTTTTGTAAAATATTGAACAAAGAATTGTTTACTTTTATGACTGAATTTTTGGTTCCTCACCAAGTTTTGCACTTGAGTCAAATACCTTTGTCACCTTACCTTAGCCCTGGCCCTGGCTGAGGCAGAATCGCTCATTCTTAGTGATAGTCATCAAAATACTCCTTGGATTTACACCTCGAGAGCACGTAGTAAGGTTGTATAATACTTCTCTACTCCTTTGAAACGAGGTCATGTACATGACTTGCTTCAGACAATAAAATGTGAGCAGGATTAGCATAAGCCATGTTTTGCTGAGAGCCTTTACAGGGCAGTAGGTGATTTGTCACGTTCCCTTACTTTTCTATTCCAGGTGCTGGAGGCTTTGCCAGCCTGTGTTCAGATGTGGGTGAGGCAGCCTGGAGCTGCAGGTCACCGCAAAGGAGAATTTAATCGTTTTGGTTTTAAACCAAAGAGAGTTGGCTCTTTATTATTGCTGCAGAATAGCTGGTCCATTTTCACTAATATACTCCTTCAGCAACTTAAATCTTTGCTAAATGTCAATTTCTGTCATTTTCTCAGGAACGTTTTTCCTGAGTATTTATTAGAAATTGCAATCTACAAAAAGATATCCTCCACTATACTTCTGGCTTTTCATTATGCTGCGCAATCTTTTTAATAGTACGTATCATCTTTTGACATGCTGTATTGGTAATTTTTTTAATGTTCTATGTCCACATAGCATTTAATACGAAGCGTACACACTCATATTCTTATGGGCCATAGTGCAAAACTATAACCTTCAATGCCAGTGATACAACGGCCAATAGCTGGAGTGGCCACTTTGGGTGGAGCAAATAGGAAGGAACATAGAGCCCTGAGCCCTGTTCATTCAGCAGTGCCTTGATCAGCTACATCCCAAAGTTCTGATGGTAACTAATGGTAGGTTTACAATCGTGAGTTGGCAGATGTTCTCTAGAGCAGGTGACCTATCATTGAGTTTCAAAACAATTCTTAATAATGTCATTTAAGGTTAAATGATGACTGGACATTTGGCTGCTTATCAGCCTAAATTCACATGAGGTCCCCTCATGTGGATGCTCCATATACTCTCTGGATTATAAAGTTGTCAACCATGTTAACCTTATGCAATTTGCTTTGAAACTCACTTGAAGTTTTGCAAGCTTAAGAGGGAAGAAACTTTATTAATAATCTCTCACATAACTGATTGGATTACATTATTCAGAATAAATAATCTAGTATATTGAAATTAGGCTATTCACCCACCCACAGTTTACCCATCAAGAGTCCATAAGGCATCCATGGACATGTGAGGCATCCATGTGTTTTTTCTATTTGTATTTCTCATTTAATTTAATTAACTATTTTAGTAGAGTATGTAGATAAGTAAATTCAATCCTTTTAAAGTATGTATAAAGGCAAATAGCCTCAAAATTATTTTTCAATTACTTATTAGGGAAGTACTTGATCAATATTGAAGAAATATGTATTAAAATCACAAAGGATTCTATAGATAAATTGCTTCAAATGTCTTTATATTTTTTAAAAAAATACATGTTTATTTCATACACTGTATATTGTAATATAATTGCCAATATAGTAATAGTTAGCACATTTATCAACAGTACCTTTAAATTGTTATTTCCACTTTAACCCCAAAAGAGATTATTGTGGGCATGGTTTATGAAAAAAATAATAAACCACCCACACTCAAGCTTTCTTTGTAACACACAAGATTTTTAAATTAATGTACATGCATATCATTTAAAATAATGTGTATAAGTTGTGAATGTGTCATTTTTATGTAATTTTTTAACAAAACTTCCAATTAATTTATTTACCATGTGCTCTAAGGGCATCAAATAAAATGGTATCTACAATAGTGTATAATTCTTTTAACTGGAGGAAATTTTAAAGGTCATCTATCCCTACTATCCTCACTTCTGAACTTTTTGTTAGGTTTAATGAATATATTCTAAAAGCCATCAAATGACTTGAAAAATTGCATATCATGTTAATGAAAAAATTTTAAAATATTTCTTCAGACTTCTTCAGAGTAGACATTATTTTGTTACATAATGTGCCTTTCCATTGTTTTCTCAGTTTTAATTGCATTGAGGAAAAACTCTCAAAATAAAGTAACTCCTTCTCTGCTTTATAAACCCATGATGTTTGATCTCTCAGAAGCAGATTGATCATAAAACAGATGCGTGTGAAATGTGTAAGTAATTTGTTAAGAGGTGATCTTAGGGAGAACAAATGAAGGGTAGGGGTGGGAGAAAGAGAGCAACTTAAAACAATAAAGTGTGCCAATGAATGGATTGCTCTTGTGAATAACTTGGACACAATTCTGTTAGGAATTTCTGAGAAACATGGGATACACTTCAAAATATTCTCACTTTAAGATGAGGAAATTGGGAGGTTTATCCACTGTCTGCCTCTTGTTATTTGCTGGCTGAGAGTTGGCCTGAGAGCATCACTTCACCAAGATTTCCAAGTTGTATCTGCCCACTACCAGCTACTCTTTTGCCACAAAAACACACAGAAGAGAAATATAGCATGAACTTGGTTCTGTCTGCCTTCCACAATATGCATAGCCCACCTGTAGGGGAATGGAGAGGAGCAATGAAAGGGACAGGACATTGCATCATGATTATCTGCTACAATTACAACAGACCCATAGACATTTTTATAAATAACTAGAGGCCTGGTGCAAGAATTTGTGCATGAGTGGGGTCCGGCTGTCCTGCCCTAATCTGAGTGGGGGGTGTGATTGTGGGTGGGGCTGGCTGATGGGAGGAGCCATGAGCAGTTGGCCTTCTAGCCCTTTCCCCTGGTCAAACTCCTGGTCCAAGGGACAATTTGCATATTAGCCTTTTATTATATAGGATAGACTAGGAAAGAATCCTAGATACTATCCCATTTCCTCTAATATTGTTAGGCGGCATCTGTGTTCTTAAAATTAACTAAGCTATTTCAACTGGAATATGCCACTTAAAATCATTAATAAATTAGTTATATTTCCCAAATAATCAACTTATTAACCCTTTTAGACAGTTTAAGCTTCCAGTCAGTGTTTTACAAGCTAGGTTTACACATTAGGTACTGATTCAACTTTGTGGAAATAGTAAATGCATATGGGTCACATAATCATAAAACACATTTGGATCTTTCTAAAGAACATTTTAAGTCTTATCATGCTATCTCTGAAATGTTGTTTATAATATTTACATAGAGGTTATTGTGCATAAAATAAAGTCATGATAGGTCAGCAGTTTTAGTAACCTGTTCTTTTATACATAATTTTATATTTCAAATTCTTCACCATTTCTATTTTTTTATTTTTGGAGATGCTATCACCATTGTGACATAAAATGCTTAGGAACCTTTCTTAACTTCTATTAAACCAGCACACAGAGAGAAGATACAACTTAATAATATTAAAAACGAAAATAGAAATAGAAAATTAAAAAGTCATGTATTTTTATAATGCTCCTGAAATTATTATAATATTCTTATCATTCTTGTAGTTCATTTTTCCTCTTCCCTCCCAGGCTTAAATTTCATCAAAAGCTGTGTTATTACCAGAATATTAGTAAGTAATAAACCTTTGTTAAATATTGTCCAGTTTTTTTTTAATTGAAGTGAATGCTTTGACTTGGGATCACATCAAAATAAATGTTGATCTCAGATTAAAAACTAATCTAAACCTTTGTACAATATAGTGATTAAAAATAGCCCTGCAGATGTGGTTGAGCATTGACCTATGAACCAGGAAATCACAATTTAATTCCTGGTCAGGGCACATGGCCAGATTGTGGCTGGAGCCCCAGTGTGGGGCATCCAGGAGGCAGCCAATCAGTGATTCTCTCTCATTGCTGATGTTGCTATCTCTCTCTTTCTCTCTGAAATCAATAAAAATATATTTTTAAAAATAATAGTCTCACTAAAATCTTGATCTCCAGTCGCAGTGCTTGACAGATGAGTGATTTTCTTTTTCTTCACATTTTCAAAGGTAGGAACTTTCAGGCATTATTGGATTTTTGTTGATAGTTTATATTTTACAAATTTTACTAGATTTTTTTTTCATTTTTATTACGATTGGGTATACATCAGTAGTCATTTTATGGAAACATAAAGGTTTCTCTTTTATTAGGTTCAGTTCCAGCTATAATCCCAATTTGATTCAGAAAGCAGGAAGCCATCACGGCAATAATAAGCTTGGTAGATAATGTTCTTTCATTTTAGACAATACCTAGCTTCGAATGCTGTAATTTGTCTCCAGGCAACATTTTCTATTTGGCTCAGTAGCAGTTCTAAGATTACAAAATGAAATTCTGATTTTGGTTAACTCAGTTTATCCAGAGTTAATGCTCTATATGCATATTATGCTATCACTCATGTAACTAATTATAGGTGATGCAAATAAACAGTCATTGAAAGGATAATTTGTTTTACTTCTTTATTTTTTTTTATTAAGTGGCTCACTTCCTTTTATAATTTATATCTTTCAAAGTTGAATTGAAGCATTAAGTGTTCAATGTCATCACAGTAAACATCTGAATTGTAAGCAAATATAAAACACGGTACCAAACAATTTGCTGAAAAAAACAGAAAGTAGCACATGATTGGCTTGATGGTAAAATTTTAAAGCTGGAAGGAGCTGAAGAAATTTAGGCCCAGATTTATTAAGAAGCTTGTTCAAGGGCACAGAAAGATTAAGTGGATCTAGAATTCATATTTCTGCAAAGAAATTTAGTGTTCAATGTTTTAAAAAATAAAACGGGCAACTAAATGCCTATAGCTACACTTAAGTGGATACAAAATGTTTTGAATAAAGGATGATAAGCAAATAAAATTTAAATCATAAATCATATTTTATTTCAAATGACAATGGCCGGATATAGAAACGATGGGCCAGGAGAATTACATAACAATGCTGTAGGATTTGAAATGGATTTAGAGTCATCTGCTCATTAAAGTGGTAAGGTAAGGGGCAGGCTCATTAACAATGGAACTCCTCAGATTCAGGTATCTAAAAGATGAGTGTATTTTCCTCAGTTGTGTTAGTGTGTGTGCATATTTGTGCAAGTGGGTGTAAAAGAAGGGGTTGGCAAGACAATGTAAATCACCACAAAACCACATGGCTGCATTTTAATGAGCATTTTCCTGATCCTTGTTTTATGGAAAATTTGCATTAGAATACAACTTCACAGTAGGAGTGGAACAACTCTTATAGAACTATGTTGCTAATTTCATAAATACAGACTACTTCAGTGTTTAATAGACACACTTTTCTCCAATTTCCAAATTTCTGTCTCTCTATGATTTGGTATAGGTATTTTTTATTCACTAATTATCTATTCAGTGAGCTTAACTCATATTTGAAGTTTTAATTTTATTAGTGAGTTTTTCTTTTATTTCTGAAATTCTCATTAAGTGGTTTATTTGTATTTCTTAGTTCTCTGCTGAAATTTTCTGTATGTTAACTTTTTCTTACATTTATTAAGCATACATCTTTCTAGCCCCAGTCTATTTTCTGATTTTTCTTCAGATTTAAGGTCAGACAATTTAGAATGACTCTCTTAGATTTTTTATTTTATTATTTATTTATTTGTTTATTTTTAGAGAAAGAGGAAGGGGAGGGATAAAGAGATATAAAGACTTGGATGAGATGAAAAAGAGAAACATTGATTGGCTGTCTCCTGCTGGATTGAGCCTACAACCTGGGCATCTGCCCTGACTGGGAATTGAACCAGTGGCCTCAGTTCATGGGCTGACTTTCAACCACTGAGCCACACTGGCTGGGGGAGATTTTTAATTGTTTGATAGCTCCAATATGAGTATAATTTACTTCGAAGTATAAGATTAACATCCAAACTTCTTTTACCTCTTTTTAAATAGAGTGTGTCCAAAAAATGAATACATATAATTTGAATAATTATAATGGCAGCATTTATTAAAACATATTTTATTTTTAAGATTGACCTATTACAATTGTAATACATTTTTGGGTCACCTTATATATAGTGCTTGGACTAAAAAGTTATAATTTTGTATCTTTTAATTGAGTTATATTTGAATCTCTATAGAAATGCTCAATTAGATGCAAATTTTAAAGCAGTTTACTGTAAATCAGATTAGGTTGAGATGTAAACATTAAAATATAATTCTCAGTAAAATTGAGCACCATAATTTGTAAATACAAGCATTTGATGGTATTATAAACCATGAGCATCTGAAACCAGACATCTGGAATTGAATGGGGATAACAGTCCTACAAAGAAAGCTAAGCGCTTTTTGATGTCCAATAAAACGTAAATTCATATAGATAATTAGTGACCAGTTTAAAATGCCAAGAATAATAAAAGAATTTCATTCTTTTCTATAACCTCCTACTGCCACAGTGCAAATTAAACATTCATTGGTATAAAAATTACATCATTAAAAAAGAATACAAAATACCCACACACAAATGCAAATATTTAATTTAGTCAGCAAACTAGCTCTGTGTTGAATAAACACAATACTTCAGTGTGATGTAAATGGCACTAAATACATCCCTAAATAAAATATCTCCTCACTGGATCATTTGAAGGTCCACAATTACACTTCCTAAGGAGTCTTACATTTTAAGTCTGTTGTGGTGTTATGCTGTTTGGAAGGGACAAACCTTTGCAAGTCAATATTGCTGGAGGAATACTGATCTAATCAACAAAAATAGTTATTCACTTTTATGGGGTAATAACAATAATAGTGCTTAAAATTTGTCATCTGCTTGTTTTGTGCTGGAGATAATAGATGTTGTGGAAGGGACAATTTACACATACCCACTATAAGTGATGCCTGGGGTGTGTGTGTGTGTGTGTGTGTGTGTGTGTGTGTTCCATTTTCTCTAGGATCTTAACCTTTTAAGTTTGCACTGCCTTTTTAGTCTCTCACATATATTATGTAATCTCTATCAGAAGAAATATATATATTTTCCACAGTTTGCAAAGGAAAGACAAGTAGCTTAAAATATTCAGTACCGTATATACTCTAAGACAATTAAGAAATGACAGGTCTTGCCGAAACCAGTTTGGCTCAGTGGATAGAGCGTCGGTCTGCGGACTGAAAGGTCCCGGGTTCGATTCCGGTCAAGGGCATGTACCTTGGTTGCGGGCACATGCCCGGTAGGGGGTGTGCAAGAGGCAGCTGGTCGATGTTAGTCTCTCATCGACGTTTGTAGCTCTCTATCTCTCTCCCTTCCTCTCTGTAAAAAGTCAGTAAAATATATTTTTAAAAAAAGAAAAAAAAGAAAAGAAAGAAAGGAATGACAGGTCTCAAATCCACACAGGAGTTTCACTGATGTTTGGGATAGGTCAGTGTGTCTCCAACTAAGCCTAGCAACCACTCGCTGTCAGAAAACAGAAATTCAGACTGAATTCTCTATGAATTGTGTGAACTTCTTCATCTTTTATTTTTTATTTCAGTACAATCTAAAACCAAAGTAAGTATTCTAGATAATCTATGTTGCAATCTCATATCATTCCTCTAATAATCTTGTAAACAGTGTGGAGGTATTTGTCTTATTTACAACTGAGTTGTGCTAAGTACCCTGTTTCCCCGAAAATAAGACTGTCTTATATTAATTTTTTTCTCCCAAAGTTGCGCTAGGTCTTATTTTCAGGGGATGTCTTATCTTTCCATATTAGGTCTTATTTTCGGAGGATGTCTTATTTTTGGGGAAACACGGTAGTAGGACATTGCTTGAGTTAATGGAAAAACAAAAAAAGAAACCCAGTGTAGTCTTATTAAAGAAATTATGATAAATATGACCTAAAATTTTGGAAACATGTAATTGCCTGACATTATTTGTATAGATATGCCAAACTTAATGAATCTTTCTATGTATGTTAATTTTGTACCAATATTAAGAAATGCAATTAATTTTAAAAGTTTTCAGAATTTTTGCTGCACATGAAATTAATATCAATTTGAATTATATTGGTTTGCAGTTTCTGTTATTTTGTAGAATCTATTAGGATAAATAGTTTATACTTAGTTTACATTTAAATGTATTCAATATCATTGATATGAAAATAATTTAAGCCAGGGAGAATTATTTTTCTTTAAAATAGACCAACATAATACTCTTGTTTTCGAAACACTGGCATGGGAATAGCTAAGTTTTGATGAAGTAGGAACTTTGAGTATAAGGCCTTTAGGCAGTTGGAAAATCATTTAAGTGAGAAAGCAGGAGATTTCATATACTTATTATTTGAGGCCTTAAGATAATTCATGATCAATAAGGAAGGATGGAAAACATGGCATATAAATTTACCACATTTTTATCTTTTCCTTAAGGTCTAATCTGAGGAACAGACTTCTCTATAACATGATAATAGGTAAAGTTAAAATTCTATTCATTTTTGGTGTTGTTTTATACTCCATTATCTGTTATGAAAACACATGCTGAAAGTCTAAATGATTTTCTTTTAAAAGCAGTGATAAAGTTAATCTATAAGTCTAAACCAATCTGGGAAAACATAAATATAAAAAGAGTAAACCATACAGAATGAAATAAAAATAAATATACTGGGCCACATAATATGCTTCTTTTTAAATGTACCTCAAATTACTATAGATTGAAAATATTGAATCCTAAAGGAGTACCAAAGAGGTCATTTTGCAAGTCATTTTGCTTTTATGGTATACAGAAATAAAATTTTAGTATTTGAAATGTATCATCTCTAATACTCTTCTTAACTACCTTCTAAGTGACAATCCCTTCATCATTTTAAGTAGGCATTCAATATGAAATATAAAAGTTCACATATTATTGATCAAGATAAGTTAAACTAGCTTTTATTTATTATATTTGAGAAATGAATATTAAACTATTTCTGTCAGTTTAATGAAAAAGCTTATTTCTTTTTTAGAGTCATTCAAATAAGAATTTTTCTTTATAGGGATTTTTACTTCAAAAGATTGGATGAACTTTAAGTCTCAATGTATGAATAAAAATTTCTCCCCTTGAGGTCATGATAAGATTGACTTGCATGGAAACTGCTTGCTTAACTGGTGGCAGATGGGGTGAAGTTGAAGGTGGATTAAAAAGTATTTTGCTAATTAGGTGACTTGAATTCATTAGCCCACCAAAATAAAAATAAACATCTGGGTATATTTATACTACACAAAATGTTTACATGACAGATATTAAATTCAGTGGATAGTACCTATTTCCTGAAGCAATCCCAAATAATGTGTAATTTATAAATAAATGAAAAATATTAGAACAAAAGAATTAATATTATCAACAGGTTTGCATCCTTATTGAGAGAGAAAAAGTTCTCTCCAACACCAGTAGCTAAAATTATTGTGAGTAAGCTAAAACAAATATTAAAAAGAGACTCAGATTTATTCTAAACATAAAAACTTAAAGTAAGTGAAATGTTAGTTTGCCATATGTTATAATTTGCATATGGCAAACATGAAAAACAATGTGATAATCATCATATAGAGAACTTATGTTTGCAAGTGCTACTTTACATCTATTAAATTTTTAATTGTGCTATCCACTGAGGTGGGTGGCATATCTATGTGATCTATAAAACAAGAAGAAACTGCTGTACAAGAAAAGTCATTAGGCCAAGGTCACATTGCTAATTATCAGTGGAACTAAACTTCAAATCTGTGTATTCAGACCTTCAGAATTCATGCTTTTAATGACTATGCTATAAACCATTTTGACAGTTTTCTTCACTCTTGGTTTTTCTATTCCCCAGAATGGGCAATCTCAATGGACCTATCTCTAAATTTGGTAACACTTTCTTTCACTAACTAAAATCTCTTGTTATATCCTTCAAGTGATTGTTTCTTTTTTGTTTTTTAATTTGTTATTGTACTTTTTAATTCCATAATTCTATTGTTTTTCCTTTTACTAATTTCGGTGTATTTAATGATATTATATATTTGGTGAGACATCATTCTCCAACTTTTCTTGTTATTTAAACATGAGTTCTTTTAGCGACTTGAACATATTTATAATGGCTGATTAAAATGCCTTTGTCAAGGAAATCCAATGTTGTGCTTAGAAAAAGTGTCTATTGATTCTTTTTTCCCCCTATGTATGGTAAACATAATTTCTTGTTTCTTTGCAGGTTTCATAATGTTTTGTTGAAAAATGCAGATTTTAAATGATGCAATGTGACAACTCTGGAATTCAGAATCACCCTGTTTCCATGTGCTTATTGTTACAACATTTTGTTTTTGTTGCTGCTATTGTTCATAATAGTGACTTTGGTGATCAAATTGATTAATGTTCTGTACCTGGTAATATGTGGCAACTGAAGACTCTTGAAGTCAGCTAATGATTGAAAAATATTTCCTCAAATTTCTGGAACCAATACCTTCTCACATTTGCCAAGAGCTCTGTGTACGTGTTGAGGACACCTTCAAGGCCTAGTCATTCTGCAGTGTTGGCTTAGACTTCACTTCCACTGATGCAGAGCCTTAAGGTCATCCAGAGTTAAGAGTTTAGGGTCTTCTCAGTTCAGGTCCTCCTGGATAAGCATACAGTCCTGAGCACAACATTATGCTTATGGGTGACCAGCCAGGAATTTATTAAAGTTATTCAAACACAGAAATTTATTAGCAATTTTCCAAGCCCTTTTAGCACAAAACATGCCAAAGGTTTTCATTTTAATTTTTGGTCAGTTTCTTGTTTGACACATCAGTAATGTTGCCTTAGGAAGTTGTGGTGTTAAGTAGTTGTTGATTGTTTTTGACAAATGCCTCCAAGTAAATATGATATTTGAATTGGATAAGCTCTGATTCTGATCAGCTAAAGACAAGTGTTGTCTGTCTTTATTTTCCAAGGGATTCCATACAGATCAAATACAGTTACTTGGGATTAAGAACTTAGACAGTATCCTACCATGTTTTGGTCCCTCCAGAGGCTGTTGGGTTTCTGGATTTCACACCATTGTGGGCCCTTGGTGTGTTTTTTTGTTTTGTTTTGTTTTTTTTAATATATTTTATTGATTTTTTACAGAGAGGAAGAGAGAGGGATAGAGAGCTAGAAACATCGATGAGAGAGAATCATCGATCAGCTGCCTCCTGCACACCCCCTACCTCGTGCGGGGAATGTGCCCGCAACCAAGGTACATGCTCTTGATCGGAATCGAACCTGGGACCTTTCAGTCCACAGGCCCACGCTCTATCCACTGAGCCAAACCGGCTTCGGCAATTGTGGTCCCTTGGTTTTAATGTTGCTATGGAAGTGAGGTGGGGGAGATAGTTAGGGCATGTTAAAATACTACCAAACTCGATCTTTTATTCCAAGATTCAGCTTTTCTTGAATAAACACTTCCTCAATCATTGCAAGCCTTTGGTTAATTCCCATTGTTTTAAAAAGGTTGATTTAGACAATCCTTTATTGGGTTTTATTAGTTTTATGGAAAAAAGGGCTTTTAGAGATATTCCTCCATTCCCATTTCTAGGGTATATTTTAAATGTCATTGTTAAAGAAAATGTATGATCTCAAATATATTTAGTGAAGAGAATATAAATTATTCAAGCTTTTCTCTAAATATTAATATGAGCATAGCAAACTAAATTTTAAAAAGAAGAAATGGATTAGAGATAAAATATAATTAAATAGGCAGAGAGAATGAAAATTCACTCTCATTTAAACTATATTGTAATAGAACATTTTAAACAAAATACGCTGTTGAAGCTTCAATCCCTGTTAGAATGATGGGCTGAGTACCAGTTCTGCCTTGATGAAGATACCATAAAATAAACTATTTTTTAGCATTTACTTTGATATGCACCCATAACACTCACCCTATAGGGAATATTGGTAGAGAGAAAGTAAAAATTCTTCACAAGCAGAATTCAAAGAAAGGCTAATATCAATTAGTCTCTGACCTTTGCTGATAGGTTAGCATTTTTTATCCTGTCATTATTCAAAAATTTATAGCAAGTGACCTGATAATGACCAAATTGATTGTATCCTAAGTAAATTGTCCTTCAGGATAATTGCCAATTGCATTCAATTTTGAGATTAAATTCTTAATAAATTTAATGTCAACAACAGTTAGAATACAATTATTCACTTACAATAGAGTACGTCCCCTAGCTTCTAAATTTTAAATGCCAAGTATTTTTTATGTTTCTTCAATGACTCAAAAAATAAAACTGAAGTCAGAAGTTATTATCATTTAATAATTTCATAGTATTTTGTAACCATTAATTATAATTTTTTCTGTGCTTCATAAAGCTCTAAAATGAGGTTGAATGTATTGTTTCTATAATGGATAAATAAAATAAGGCAGGAGTGTTTAATTATTTTCAAGTCTAACGAAAGAGGTGAAATAACAACCAATCCCACAGAAATACAAAGGATTATGAAAAAATACTATGAATAACTCTGTCCCAACAAAATAGATAACCAAGACAAAATGGACATATTCTTAGAAAAATACACTAAAATTTAATTAGGAAGAATAAGAAAAAACCTGAATAGACCCATAACTACCGATGAAATTGAAGCATCAATAAAAAATCCTCCAGCAAACAAAAGCCCTGGTCCAGGCAGCTTTACAGGGGAGTTCTACCAAGTATTCAAAGAAGAACTAAAACATATCCTTCTCAGACTATTCAAAAAAATTCAAGAGGAAGGCATACTTCCAAGCTCTTTTTCTGAAGCCAGCATTACTTTAATCCCAAAACCAGATAAAGACACCACAAAAAAAGAGATCTACAAGCCAATATCCTTGATGAACATCTATGCTAAAATCCTCACAAAATTCTAGCAAATCAGATTCAGCATTACATTAGAAAGAGCATACACCATGACCAAGTGGGATTTATTCTGGGATGCAAGGATGGTACAATATCTGCAAATCAATAAATGTGATACATCACATAAACAAACTGAGAGACAAAAATAACATAATCATATCAACCAATACAAAAAAAGAATTTGACAAAATCCAACACCCTTTCTTGATAAAACTCTCAGCAAAGTGGGAATAGAAGGATCATACCTCAACATAATAAAAGCCTTATATGGCAAACCTACAGCCATCATCATACTCAATGGGCAGAATCTAAACTCATTTTCCCTATGAACAAGAACAAGAAAGGGATGCCTACTCTCACACTCCTGTTCAACATAGCACTGGAAGTGCTATCCATAGCAATCAGACAAGAAGAAATAAAAGGCATCCAAATTGAAAAAGAAGTAAAACTGTCCCTATTCTCAGGTGACATGATAATATGCATAGAAAACCCCAAAGACTCTATCAAAAAACTACTAGACCTAATAAATGAATTTGGCAGTGTATTAGGATACAAAATTAAAACCCAGAAATCTATGGCCATTTATATGCCAATAATGAACTCACAAAGAGAAATGAAAAAAAAAATTCCATTTACCATTGTACCAAAAAACTAAGATACCTTGGAATAAACTTAACTAAGGAGGTAAAAGACCTGAACTTGGAAAACTACAGGACATTAAAAAAAGAGATAGAGGAAGACATAAACAAATGGAAGACTATACCATGTTCATAGATTGGTAAAATCAACATAATTAAAATGTCCATATTACCCAAAGCCATATACAGATTCAATGCAATCTCCATTAAAATACCAACAGCATATTTCAAAGATTTAGAACAAACTCCCCAAGAATTCATCTGGAATAAAAAAAGACCCAAAATAGCCACAAGCAATCCTGAGAAAGAAGAACAAAGTTGGAAGGATCCCAATATCAGATATTAGCTATATTACCAAGCGATGGTTCTCAAAACTGCCCAGTACTGGCACAAGAACAGACATATAAACCAATGGAACAGAACAGAGAACCCAAGCCATTATGCTCAATTAATATCAGACAAAGAAGTCAAAATATACAATAGAGTAAAGGGAGTATCTTCAATAAATGGTGCTGGGAAATTTGTTCAGATACATGCAAAAAAATGAAACAAGATCACCAACTTACACCATACACAAAAACAAACTCAAAATGGCTAAATGACTTAAATGTAAGATGGGAAACCATAAAAATCGTACAAGACTCCATAGGCAGCAAAATAGCAGACATATATCATAGCAACATCTCTACACACATAGCTCTCAGGGAAATGGAGACTAAGGAGAAAATAAACAAATTGGACTACATCAAAATAAAAAGCTTCTGCATAGCAAACGAAACTATCAACAAAACAACAAGAAAGTACACTGCACAGGAGAACATATTTGCCAATGATATTTCAGATAAGGATTTAATCTCCAAAATTTACTGAGAACTCATACAACTTAACAAAAGGAAGATAAACAATCCAGTCCAAAAAATGGTCAAAGGATCTAAATAGACAAATTTCGAAAGAGGACATACAGAGGGCTCAGAGACATATGAAACATGCTCAAAGTTCCTAATCATCTGAGAGATGCAAATCAAAACAATAATGAGATATCCTCTCACACCTGTCAGAATGGCTATAATCAACAAATCAACAAAGGACAAGTGCTAGTGAGGATGTGGAGAAAAAGAAACCCTCCTGCCCTGCTGGGCGAGTGTAGACTGGTGCAACCACTGTGGAGAACAGTATGGAGTTTCCTAAAAAATTTGAGAATGGAACTCACATTTGACCCAGTAATCCCACGTCTAGGACTATATTCTGAGAAATACCAGAAACACCAGTCAGAAAGGACATACACATCCCTATGTTCATAGCAGCACAATTCACCATAGCTAAGATTTGGAAACAGCCAGTGTCCATCAGCAGAAAAGTGGATTAAAAAAATGTGGTACATATACACAATGGAATACTATGCCGCTGTAAAAGGAGGAGGAGGAGGAGGAGGAGGAGGAGGAGGAGGAGAAGAAGAAGAAGAAGAAGAAGAAGAAGAAGAAGAAGAAGAAGAAGAAGAAGAAGAAGAAGAAGAAGAAGAAGACGAAGAAGAAGAAGAAGAAGAAGAAGGAACTTTTACCATTTGCAAAAGCTGGAGAAAGAGAAATATCACATGATCTCACTCATCTGTGGGATATAATGATCAACATTATTTGATGAACAAGAAGAGATACAAAGACAAATGGTAGGGAAGGGGCCTTAGAGAGCAACCAAAGGACTTGTACACATGCATATTTGCATAACCAATGGACACAGGCACTGGGATGGTGGTGGCTTGCCTGGGGTGGGAATGGCTTGGAGGGAGGGTGGGGGGTTGGAGGGTGTGTCAATTGGGGAAAAAGAATACATATATAAAACTTCAGACAATAACCTTTTCTTTAAATTTATTTATTTTTTGCAGGTCTTTTCATTTTTGAACCTTCTATTCCAGAGCATCTCAGCAAAGCAATTTACTTATGCATGCTCACACTAAAGGCCAGATGCACGAAATTCATTCAAGAGGCTCGGCCCTTACAGCCCTGGCTTCTCTGGAAAGATGTATGGACAGTTGTTCTGCTGTTTGGTCTAATTCGCATATTAGCTTTTTATTATATAGGATAGTTGCAACAGGGTACTAGTTCTGTCCAGATGAAAGTATTATAAAATAAACTCTTTTTCAACATAGGAGGTTGAAAAACTGCTCTTTGTGCAAGCAAATTTCATTTGATGAAATGTATAAAATAAAGAGAGCCTATTCTGATGCACAAGTCTACATTAAAATCTTAATCGCCATTTCTTCAGAATTAGAAATTATCATTTGACTTCTTGGTACACAGGATCCTCATCTGTATAACAGTAAATGTTGACTATGCTCCTATTATTATTTAAAAAATATATATTATATTGACTTTTTACAAAGAGGAAGGGAGAGAGAGCGAGCTAGAAACATCAATGAGAGACAAACATCAACCAGCTGCCTCCTGCACACCCCCTACTGGGGGTGTGCCTGCAACCAAGGTACATGCCCTTGACTGGAATTGAACCTGGGATTTTTCAGTCCACAGGCCGACGCTCTATCCACTGAGCCAAACCGGTTTTCGCAACTATGCTCCTATTATTAAAGGAAGAGAATAAATTACCTTATTTAAATGCACCTAAGACTAAGACTGGCACAGAGTAGATGTTCATGAAACTTTTGTTCACATTGTCTCCTTTAAAATATATATATATTTTTATTGATTTCAAAGAGGAAGAGAGAGGGAGACATAGAGATAGAAACATCAATGATGAGAGAAAAATCACTGTGTACCCCACACTGGAGATGAGTTCGCAATCCAAGCATATGCCCTGACCAGGAATTGAACCATAGGCCAACAGTCCACTACTGAGCCATACAGGCTGGGCCCCACTGTCTCTTATATAAGCTTATGCTCAACCTGAATTACAGAAAAAAAAGTAATGTTCTAATTCTCACCATAAGTCTAATGTTTGTCTTCACACTTCATCATAGCTAAAAGGCTGAGAAGCGAACTAATAGTAATATTTGACTTTAAAACCTTGCTTATATTCTTCACTTCCCTGTCCTTGACATGAATTTTTAATTAGAATGATTTTTTTTTCCTGAAAATTTGCAGATAGCTTTATTATTTGAATTTTAATATTGTATTTCATGTTTTTTTATAAGCCACATTTGCTAGTTAGGTTTGACATACTCAAAGAATCAATACTCAAGGGATTGAAACAACAAGGCCATCATACTAACCCAATTTTATAAATATAAGACTTGTGGTACAGAGAGGTTTAGTAACTTGTTCAATGAGGCACAGCTTCTAATGGAGGTTGGATTATACTCCAGGCAAGTTTAAATCAATATACTCTACAGTTCTATCACTAACATAAGACATTAAGAAACTGTAGCATTTTATTAAAGATAAATATCAAAGGGAAATAATAATAAGTATGAAAAAAAGATAATGAATATAGAAATTTGAAATTGAGTGTAATTAAATATAATTGAGCCAGAGAAGACCTCACTGAGTGACACTGTGTAAAAGCCTGGAAAAAGGTGAGGCAATAGGAAAAGGTTTCCTGTAGATGCAGGAATGACAATTCTAGAGAAAAAGAAGGGAGGTGAAGGTGAAGTGGGATTTGCCCTGAGGAGACAGAATATGTTCAGGCTTAACTTAGCCCAACTGGAAATCCTGGTCATGGCATTAAACCCTCCACACCCATAGCCTATTGTTCCCTACATTCTTCCTGTTGTTCCAATCAATAAACTTGGATTCACTTTTGACTCCCCTCTTTTCTTCCTAAGCTAGTGATGGCACCAGGACATTTTGCCACCTTCAAAACATGTGGAGAATCCACTCATTTTTTCTTTCACCCACTGTTACTCCACCCACAGTTCAGGGACCTTCTACTATCTGTTCAAAACACAGTATGATGATACTGCTGAAACATATGTGAAATGTGTAACTCCACTTCTCAAAACCTACAATAGCCCTTCTTTGCACTCAGAGTTAGATTCCAGCATTGTTCTTATTGTTCCCATCATGATCTAGTAATGGATCATTTGCTTTGCTCTCTCTCCTGTTGGCACCATGTGAACACATTCAAAAAGAACAGCCATATATTTATAAATTCTGTGAAATTTTCAGCCATTTATTTTAAATTCACTAACTCTTCCACCAAATGCAATCTGCTATGTTTATTACCAAGTATGATGAATCCTTTTACGTGACAATTTAGCTAGATTGTATAGTAACCAGTTATTTTATTGCACTAATCTAGCTAATGTAGGTATTGCTATGAAGGTGATTGTAGATGTGGTTGTGATATTACTATCCTATTTAATAAAATAGTAATATGCAAATTAGCTATCACTCCACAACAAAATGGCTGTGCCCATAGCCACAAGATGGCAGAGCCCACCAGGAGTCTCAGTCTGTGAGGGTTATGTGGCTCCATGGAACCAATCCCTCAGTCACGCCAACCAGGCAGATATGGAAGAATCTTTTTATTTTTTATATTTTTTATTTTTTATATTTTATTGATTTTTCACAGAGAGGAAGAGAGAGGGATAGAGAGTTAGAAACATCGATGAGAATCATCGATCAGCTGCCTCTTGCACACCCCCTACTGAGGATGTGCCCGCAACCAAGGTACATGCCCTTGACCGGAATCGAACCCGGGACCTTTCAGTCCGCAGGCCGACGCTCTATCCACTGAGCCAAACCGGTGCCGGCAGATATGGAAGAATCTTAAATGTTTCTTTTTAACATATTTTTTTTACAGAGAGGAAGGGGAAGGGATAGAGAGCTAGAAACATCTATGATACAGAAACATCAATCAGCTGCCTCCTGCACACTCTCCACTGGGTATGTGCCCTCAACCCTTCACCAGAATCGAACCTAGGACCCTTGAGTCTTCAGGCCGATGCTCCATCCACTGAGCCAAACCAATTAGGGCTGTCCAATATGTTAAAGAAAAAACCCTATTTAATTAACAGGGAATATGCTGGGAGGGCAGTTGGAGATGATCAGACTGGCAGGGAAGCAGGCATTGATCAGGCTGGCATGGGAGTGGTTAGGGGGTTATCAGGCTGGCAGGCAGAAGCGGTTAGGGGCAATCAGGCAGTCAGGAGGGCAGTTGGGAGCCAGCAGTCCTGGATTATGAGAGGGATATCCAACTGTGAAAGGGATGTCCCTGTGGGATCAGGCCTAAACAGGCAGTCAGACATCCCCCAAGAAATCTCATATTGGAGAGGGTGCAGGTTGGGCTGAGGGATCCCCCCACACCCCCCTTCTCCCCCTTAGTGCACAAATTTCGTGCATCTGGCCTCTAGTTTATAATAAATATATATTTTTATTTTTTTCTATGTTTTCTGGCTTCTGGCTTCCAAACCCTTGAAATTTTTAAGCCACAGAAGAATTAAAGTATATTTTGTTATAATATTTGACCTTTCCTCAGTTTCTAAAATCTCTATAGAACTATAGAGCTGAAATGGGTGTTTTGTCAGTTAAACAAGCCCATTTTAAGCACACCTGAGTTTATGTTAATAAGGTGACCTTCAGACAGTTCCTAGGATTGAAGCTGGTTGCCAGAGGAATCAACCATATGGGTTGAGACTCTTAGCCCTCCACTCTTAACTCTCCTCTATGGGGAGAAGAGAGAGACTGGAGATTGAATTTAATTGGCAATGAGCAATGATTTAATCAATCTGACATGCAATAAAGCCTTCCTAAAAATCCCTTATCTAAGGGTTCAGACAGTTTCCAGGTTGGAAAAACAGAATGCATTTATATGCTGGCATAGTGACTCACCCCAGATTCTACAGGGACAGCAATTCCTGTGTTTTTCAGAAGCTTCTGGACCTTATCCTCTGCATCCCTTTACTTGGCTATTCACTGATATCCTGTAATATATATTTGTAATAAAGTGGTCATCTATTAAGAAAATGAGCTTCCCAGATTCTATGAGCTACCTAGCAAATGAATCAAACCCAAGGAGCTGGTCCCGGGAGCTTCCTATTTATAGCCAATCATTCAAAAGCACAGTGAACAACCTAGACTGAAGATTGACATCTGAAGTGGGGACAGCCTTGTGGGACTGATCTCTTAACCTGTGGAATCTGACTTTATCTCAAGGCAGTGACAGAATTGAGTCCAATTTGTAGGACATCTGATCATTGGTCGCTGAGAATTAGAGAATGGCTTGGTGGTGTTGGGAAATACACTTTGGAGTGGCTAACACCTACAGTCAGTTGACTCTTAAAGTGTAGAAGATTAACCTGGACAATGTGGGTCAGCCTCCTCAAACAGTTGAAGGCCTTAAGAACAAAAATGGGGTTTCTCTAAGAGCAAGAACTCTGTCTCCAGACTACAGCATCAAGTCCTGCGTGAGTTTCCAGCCTGCCAGCCTACCCTGCAGATATCCCCATAATCATGTGATGCAATTCCTGAATAGTTTTCTTGCTTCTGGTGCTTCGGACAATCTAACTGATACACTGCTATTTTAATTTATTTTCTTTTTTTTTTAATTTTGCATTTCTTGAAGACTTTCTACCCATAAAATCCTATAGGGCATGCTGTAATTTTGATGTTTTTATATGTTTGCAAATTTATTTTTATATTTCTAGAGATATTACATATATCACATATACTAATTTTATTATTTTTTTCTGATTGCTCAATTAAGTCCTCATCCGAATAAGTGAATTTAAGAGTCTCTACTTCAGTGCTGGCCCTCTTAAGATATCTGGTTAATCTTAGAGCTGTGCTCATCTTCCTGTGTTGCCTGCATTTCATAAAGCAAGGGTTCACAACTGGTAATTCCACTTCAAGAAAAGAAATATTCAAGGTAAGTGACACTTACTCTGGAGCTAAGTATGTGCCAAAACTCTAACTTTTTAAAGAGGAACTACCTTAACCAGGTACTATTATGTCTTGTTTTTTGGTAAATTCTCCCTGCCTGAGAATGCCAGATCTATGTAAAATCCCACTTAGGTAAAATCTTTTGGAATGCCTAGAAATGTTGTTTTGTTGCAAAGGAGTATAATTCAATAAATACTAAATATATTATCAGGATTTGTTATAGTGCAAGCAATAGAAAGCCTCATACAATCTGAATTAAACAATAAAGGCAATTAAATGACCAATAAATCTGAAAATGCATGGCAGGAAAAAGGTAAAAGGTAAACCTTGGTCTTTCAAATCTACAATGTCACCAAGATGTGCCTCTCTCTCTCTCTCTCTCTCTCTCTCTCTCTCTTTCTCTCTCTCTCTCTCTCTCTCTCTCTCTCTCTCTCTCTCTCTCTCTCTCTCTCCTCTTTCTCTCTCATCTCTCTCTCCCCTTTTTACCACTGCATTGTGTCAACTTTGTCTTAAGTCTGTCTCCTCTTATAGACACAAGATAGCTCTTAATAAGAACAGAAGGTGTATATTTCTTTATCCTTATCCAAATGAAGAAGGAAGGCTTTTGCTTCAGCATTGTGCTGTCATGTGGATCACCACAGCCTCATAGAGATGATGAGCACTAATGGTAATGGCTCAGGTGAAAAAGCTTATCTGTATTCCAGTCCCTGCTGGTGGAGATATGGAAGGAATTGCTTGTCTTAAGAATGGATCATGCATTTTATACAGGTTTAGTGAGTGAAGTCTAGTTTTCCCAAAATCAAACATATTCTCAAGTGTCAACAATAGGGATAAATGGAAGACAAACAAAAAATAATGTTATACTAAAGTAAAAAAATGAAAACAAAACAAAATAAAACAAATTACCAAAAACTCTTGAGATAGAAAGTTATCTCAAAGATCAAATAAACCACACAAACAACAGAGATTCATTCAAAATAGCTTAAATGAGAGAATTAAATACCAACTAAAATCTCTGACTTTAAAAATATCTTCTTTCTGTTAACTTCTTTCTAATCTCTCAGTTATGATCAGAATTTTCCAACTTTAAAAACAATAACAACCTTTCAACTTAAACAAAATAATAATAAAAATCAATGACTATGCTAGCCATAGGAATGAGATTAACTGGAACTTGTTTTAGTCCTGTTATCTAAAACCTTAGACAAGAACACACTAATCCATATTATGGCTGCTAACATCTCTTGTCCAATCAAGTGCGGCCATGGGCATCGACATATATAAGACAACACAGCTCCTAAAGAACCTAATTATCAGACATAAAATAAACCAGTGATTAGAAGGTGGATTACTGTGCATAAAATTCAAAATATGTCTACTCTAGCCTGATGTTAATTGTGCTTAGCTACCTGATCCATCCACTTAATTTTATTTATTTTTTTGTGTGTGAGGAACTCTTATTTTTTATTTCTATTGTGACATGATATACTAACAGATTACATTAAAACCAGATGTTTTCATCTATTATTTTTTCTTTCACAGCATATCACTTTATAAACACTTTAACTGGAATACATTAAAATGTTGGCAGTGTCACTACTTTTTTCTAATATTGCAAGAATTATGTCATATTAGTACCTAATTGCAATATTTAATATACTAACTAAACACTTTTGTGTATTTTTTCAAAGCTTAACTATTATCCTATATCAAAATCCATGTATCTATCATAACATTTATTCTTCTGTATAAATCCCCAGTCTGACAAGTTTTGGATAAAAATTATAAATATATAATGCATGTTTTAAATTAAATGTTATTTTTTTACTCTTTGTAATAGATCCAGATTTTGACTTAAATCTAGATCGAAAGCAATCTGGGACTCTGACTCCTTTCCTCTCATGATTATTCTGTCAGTTTCCTCTCTGTGCTTCTGACCTTCACACCAGATCCCTTGCTTTCTGAAATATAAATGGCTGTATATAATATATTATCCTTTAAGGTTCTTTGAAAATAATTAAGCACATGGCTTTTTGATACACATCTGCTCTTTTATTTATTTTTATTTTGTCTACCTTGGATGACTTCTTCATTTTTTCCCCCTGAAGTTGTTCTTCCTCCTTGTTCCTTTATAACTGAGAGATGTACTCTTTATACTTTTTACTCCTATTAAGGGAGGGAAAATTCAGGGCATAGTATATTGAAAAGCATTCATTCTCTTTTGCCTGTTCTCTTTATTGCTGCTCTTCTGTCTTTCTAGTGTCTGCCAGGCTGATCCTCTCCCAAGCTTTTGGCCTGAATCGCTATTATGTCTCCTGGAGGCACTCACTCTTCCCCCGTGCTGCTCATTTGTTTCTTTCAACAAGCCTCTCAGGGAGGCATTATTACCCTCCAGTGAGTCCTGAAGCACTTGATGGAGACATTGAGGTACAGGAAGTTCAGGTAAGAATAGGTGGAGGCAAGGCGAGAAGCATGTTTTCAAGCCTTATCTTTAAGTGACTCTGAATAGTGTGCTGGGAATGACAGCTGATAAGAATCTGGCAACGGACACCCACATGGGTTCGCTTGAGAGAAAAGACTGAGCAGCCTGTGAGTGTAAGAATTCTACTTCAGCTCATTTCAATCCCAAACACATGCTCTTTTCACTCCCCTGCTTCTACCGTTAGCTGCTCTTGGCAGACGTGGAAATAAATGTTTCTTGATGCACACTAATCATGATTTGCTACAGGAGGGGAGGAAGCGGCAGGGAATTATGGTTCATTAAAATCCTAAAATCATCCAGAGCATCTCACAAACACTGCCAGAGCATTTGTGTTAATTCTACCATGCCCCGTGAAAATGAAAAATTGTGAGGCTCTATCTCGCTCAATCCTTTCTGTGATTGTCACTTTTATTGGATTTTTTAAAATAAATGCTCAAGCTAAAGACATATTCCTGAGTGCTGCGTCTGTGTATTTATATCTGTTTGAATATGACTTAAACCAGGAAGGCTGCCTATAATACCACCTATCCTGACATATTTACCTAATGTTGAAGCCTCTTTTTGTTCATGACAGAGACACCGGTTTGTGGATGAGACACTCTGGTAGCATGCAAGATCCAAGGACATAAAAAATGTTGATATTTAATCAGTGCCATTGTCTACTAAATTTTTCTCTACCCCTTACATTTTATTTTGTGTGCAGTATCTCTGAGTTCTTGTTATTTATTAAAATGCTACATTGCAACTAGAAAATTATATCTTGGATTAACTATGCACTTCCGTGGCAATCTTTAAGCATGCCCATACACTCTTATCTAGTTTCTCATGGACTCATCTTGAGAGATACTGGTTTATGAGTCTGAACAATAAGTAGGCTCCCCATTGGTTTTGAAAGCATAGGCAATCAAATCAGCCTTTCTCTGGGAGCCTGAGTAAGTGAAATGTAAAGGTCAGAGGTCACAAAACCACACAAATGCACAGAGACCAATAGGACGCCAGCAGTAGTGGCAAGGCTATGAAACTTGGGAGCAAGTAGTAGGAATGATATAGAATAAATAAATTAGTTTAAAATGACTGAACATGAGAATAAAAGACAGAGTAAGTAAGATGTCATGAAGGAGAGAAGAAGGAGCAAGGCATATGGACTTTTGGGGAGGTAAATTAAGCATGAGAGGACTTGTCAACTGGGATGCAGTCACCCTGTTTCCTGCCCTTCCTCATTTCCATGAGCCACTTCTAATAATCTGTCACTTACTGGGGGGATCAGAGCCCTCTTTCCAGCAGCGTTCATGAGCTCAGGTGGTACAATCAAATACCTAAGAAAATGGATCTGCATGAAGGAAGCTAAAATCCCCTCATCAAACGGGCCTCCAACCCCTAAAGCTATGCAGATTGCGTTGTCTAAAGGAAGAAATCCACGAAAACATGATGAATGGAGTTTATCCCGTCTGAGATGTTTCGGGTGACTTTGGCTTTGTCTAGAATATTTATGCACTGCCAACAGAAAGTGTTAAAGCTGAGCAGAACTGCAGGTGAAGTGTAGATTAACAGTGGGATAGTATAGTCCATTCACCAAGATGAATAGACCCAAAAAGACTCAAAGTCCTAACTGAGTAAACATGCTCAGAGGACTCTGCTTTTTAAATAATGGGCACAAGAAAAAAAAAAAAGCCTCTTTTTGTTCATGACAGAGACCATCAGGCACCAACCACCTTCGCCTGGTGGTGAATGGGGACGTGGGGGTGGGTGGCGGCAGGGGGCAGGGCTGGCTGCAGGCAGCTGGGGAAGATGGCCCTGATCACTTAGAGATAGTACCTGCACAGGCCTAGAGACAGTACCCGCACATGGATTTTGGGCACCGGGCCTTGAGTCTATAATAATAAAAGCATAACATGCTAATTAAACTGGATGTCCTTTCAGATGACCTTCTGGATGAAGCTGGGGCTGCGAGGGAAGCCTGGGTCCCGGGTGCCTGCCGGAAACTGAAGGGAAGCCAGGTCCCAGGTGCCAGAGGGAAGCCGGTGGTAGAAGCCAGGGGAAGGAAGGCCTGCCCTTGAACGAATTTTGTGCATCAGGCCTCTAGTCGATTATAAGAAGCTTTTTAAAAAATATACATTTTCATTGATTGCAGAGAAGAAGAGAGAAGGAGAGAGAGGAGAGAGAAAGAGAAACATCAATAAGGAGAACCATTGACTAGGCTGCCTTCTGCACATCTCCACTGGGGATTGAGCCTGCAACTCAGACATATGCCCTGACCAGGGATCAAACTGTGACCTCCTGGTTCATAGGTTGATGCTCAACTACTGAGCATTGCTAGCCAGGCTGTTATTAAAAAGCTTTTGAAGTGACTGTGATGCTTTCTAGAATTTGGGAATCATAGGTTTAGGAAACTAAATAAAAAACATTAGTTTGGTCTTATACTTAGTAATGGAAAAAATAATAACATAACATATATGTCTATAGAATTATGCCAATGGGACTTAGAAATAAATATGGAAAAGGATGCTTAGACAATACAAAGAAGCCTAAGATCATTGTTTGTAGAACACTTGTACTAAACGTTCTGTGCTGGAAGAATCCTATTTGTATGGGATGATAGAGAAAATGTATCAAACTCAGAGCAGAATGCTCTCCTAATAAGGATGAGAAAAATTTTAAATATTACTGAAATATTTTAGAAAAGTGAAGTATCTTATTGACTATATAATAATTATGCTATGAATGAACATAAAAAATAATGTGCTGAAAGGATTTACCACATATGTTAATGTTATCTACAGTATGACCAATTGATATCATTACCATTCCTTTCTGAGATACCTTTTCTTCCAACTCTGAAGTAGGTAAAAATATTTTTGTATGATGAGTATAATGCCATGGAAAAACTTAATATTTAGAAAAATATATTAACATGATGACCATTCTATTATCACACATGACTCATCAGAAGTATAGCAGGACAATTTGTGAGTGACATATGTCCTGGTATACAACTAGAATGCATTGCTTCTCAAATTAGTATCTAATTCATAAGAATGTCATTATTCTATGATAAAGAATAAATATGTATAATCCAAAAAATTGGGAAATATATTCAATTTAATGCACATTATAGGTAGCATAAATATGAACTAACTTACATGATATAAGATTAGTTAACATAAAATAAAAATACAGGTAAATGTTTTTTCCACATAGAAGAAATTAGCTTTCTGTTCCATATTTTTGAACCAGAAACAAAACTATCAAAGTTTTTTCTTCTTTCCAGCTATTAAAATATTTGTTGATATTAGAATTTTTTTGTGTGTGTGCCAGAGTAAACATCTATTAAATTAGTGTAACTAATAGTAACTTGAATGTTATTCCTTCATAGGTAAACTTAAAAATTATCCATACTACAAATAGAAGTCATGAAAAACATCAAAGACTTTTCAACAATATTATTTTAAATAGAATTTGTCATAAATCAATGAAATATCAGTTTAGAAGTTAACGCTTTCTAGTAGAGAGTTATTGCTTACTTTTTGAAGTGAAAAAAATTGAGTATTTTCTCCTTAATCTGAAAGTCAAATATCATTGGACTATTGTTTCACGTGTGTGTGTGTGTGTGTGTGTGTGTGTCTGTGTGTGTACGTACTATTGAGTGAAACATTTATATGGTAAATGTTAAATAATTTCAAATGCTCATTGCCTTATTCAACTAAAGCAGTTGTTGAATGAATTTTCAATTATTGGTTGCTATGCCAATATCAGTTCCTACATTTAAAATGCAATGCTAGTTATATCACATAGTGATATCAATTTTAAAGAGACATTGCTCCACCATTTGCTCCTCCATTTATGAGATGTATATTCAATACTCACCCGGTGGCAGAGACTACATTAGGGATGCATGGATGAACAAAGAGTTCTTTCTGGCATAATCTATAACTTTTTGGGAAAATCCAGACATACAACACTTTTTTTCTTCTTTTTAAAACTGTATCCAAGAATTTTATTTATCCTCATTAGAATTTCAGAGGCCTTTTATTTGTCTAAATGAAGCCATATCACTTTATATATATATATATATATATATATATATATATATATATATATATATATATTTGATTTATTGTACACATTGGCTCTTTGGAGGACACCCATTCTCATTCACACAACATGTTTAACAATGAATGCTTCTCCTAGCACAACTGGATTTGATATAATGATGCTGGACACTTTACCCAAGCAAATCAAGCTCCCTTCTCCTGAAATTCTGATTCAGAAAACTGCTGAGAAATAACAATGATCACCTGAATTCTGTTTAAAAGTACATAACATAGATTAAATTACTCAGTGGATTAACAGAAGACAGCTGGTCTTATTTACCAACAGGAAGGGGATAGAACAGCTGCAGATGAGAAAGGATGTAGGTAGCTTCAGATGAATGGTAGGAACCTTGGGAACTGATATTCTTATTTCAGACACACCCTTTTCACTTGAGCTGGTTTATGTTTTCCTTGAAATTAAAATTTTCTTGACTATAACAAACATGATTTTGCTTCCTGAAAACACCTGCAAATAATGCAAAACAAAATCTAGTGAACGCAAATGTAGTAGCTAATCTATCAGGTTATAATTAAGGGATCATTTATGCCCACAAGTAAAATATCTTGAATACTGCTGTCATTCAGAGGAATGAAAAACCAGGAGGAATTGCAACCTATTTTGAAAAATGCTTTCATTATTAGAATATCTCCATAATTCCTTCAGAATAACAACAACTCATTCTCATATTTGAGAATGCTTTTTAAACCAAATGAAACGTGTTGGTCTAGTGATTTTTTTTTTTTTTTGCTATACACAGTCTCACAGGCTTTTGGCTTTACTATTTTCAGCTGCTAATTGTGTAACCCCCGCCTTAAGAGCAAATGTATTATGCTCTGTGATGTAAAGGTAAAATTTTGTTTTGAATCAAAGGACATTCACCATAAAGGTTTTCATGGAACAAAATGTTTATAATCTTTTTCAAAAGACTATATTAAAAGTTGCTGAGTTTCCACCACCTGTTCCTGACAGCTATTTTAGTGTAAGTAATACATCACGAGGGTGATGGCAATCTGATGATGTATTGGAACTATACATCATTGTGGTGACGGCGCTTTAATGACAGATGAGTAATACATCTTCAGGTAAAGCTCTCAAATTTAGAACTGCCTGGAAAATAGAGTTTCGGGAAGAAGAAAACATCTTATCAACTTTATAAAAGAATGCATGTAATAAAACATAGTTTGCTAAATCGGAGGGCTATAAGTTTGGGTGCAGAAATGAGATGTCATTTAACGTGCTTACATTTTTTTCTTAGCATGTTTCTTGCAAGTTAAAAATGTCTTTTCATTAAAAATTGTTCCCACTTATTTTTATCTTTTCACATTTTATATAGCCATCTTTTCAGCATGTATCATTATGCATTTCTTCTTTCCTCAGAACTGGAAGACATTTCCTTTGAGTTTAGACTGTTTAGAACTAATGGCACTCTTCTTGCTAATAAAAGCTTCTTAACTCTGTACAGATAGGGATGGCATTAATACCATTATAATTGTAGTTATTAATAATAGAAAGGAGCACAGGGAAGGCTAGATATTATAGGCATGTTATTTGGGTAGCTTCACCAGGAAATTGAAACTTTGCACTCCCTAGGCAAATGCTGGCATATGACTGCAAAACAATGGATGAGGGATCCAAGAAAGGGAGGAAAATGCATGCACAGTAAAGTTGGGATTACATAGGGAACATACATGGTTGTCAGTCACACCTGGGAACAAAGATCATTGGCCAGAATGGGCATGGCCATGGAAAGCACACGGAAGTTTGGGAATACATAATTTCCTAAACAAAGGAGTTCACTCTCTTGGCATGCTTGGCTGTGACTCTGGGCTCTCTGGTATTCACTCCTATGGCCCATGTCCATGCAGAGCCCATACACCATGGACTAATGGACTGCCACTAGCCTGATGCTGCACCAAACTATGCAGACATGGAAAGGAAATTCTGGACACTGGCTCTGATTCTAGCTCTGTGGAAACCCCAGCTACCCTTTTTCTATGACTAGACTAAGGGAAATGGGACTTTGCAAACTCAGGGATTTAATTCCATGCAAATAAAAATCATCCATTCTCCAGTAAGATCTTTGAAAATTATTTTTCTTGGGTTATCACAAAAATTCCACTCTCATGAGCAACCATGGGAGACGAGGCTCTCTCTCCTTCATTAATATTACTTGTCAATTTATTTCTGTTTTTTTCTAAGTTTAATAAACTGTTCAAAACATATTTTCTTAATGTTTTTTTTTTTTTTAAGAAATTACTTTTCTTGCCAAAATGAGTTTGGCTCAATGGATAGAGCGTCGGCCTGCAGATTCAAGGGTCCCAGGTTCAATTCCAGTCAAGGGCATGTACCTGGGTTGTGGGCACATCCCCAGTAGGGGGTGTGCAGGAGGCAGCTGATCAATATTACTCTCTCATTGGTGTTTCTAACTTTCTATTCCTCTCCCTTCCTCTCTGTAAAAAATAAATTTAAAATATATTTAAAAAAAGAAATTGTTTTTCTCTACATGGATACGAAGAGCAGTTCTTTTGTCTATTATAATCATTAAGGGAAAGAATCAAATAGAAATCTTTGAGAAAAGACTTTATCAATATTCTGCCTTTTTAAGAAACATTATCTTCTATCTCCATTAAAAATAAAAGGAATACTTATATTATACAATCTTTAAAATTATTAATTAGGGCCATCAGGCAGGCAGGAGAACAGTTAGGGCCATCAGGCAGGCAGGCAGGTGGCACTAGGAGCCAGTGGTTCTGGATTGTGACAGGGGTCCAAGATTGGAGAAGGTGCAGGCAGGCTGTGGTACACCCCATGTGAATTTCGTACACTGAGCCACTAGTTATATATAAATTTGTACTCTTTCTTTAGTAAATTGTTCTTGAAGAGAACAAATCCATAGTGTATGTGGAAACTGAAATACATGTCTTATACTAAATAAGTAGAAGAAAGATGTCTTATACTAAATAAGTAGAAGAAAGAAGTGGTTTACCTGTGATGGGAAAATCAGAAATATCCTCTTTTGTGGCAGTCTGGCCTAGATTTCAATTTCAACGCTAAGCCATCTCTATTGGGTGATTATGAGATAACACTGAACTCCATTACATTTAAAGACATTACAGAACTTTGAATGAAACACTGTTAAGTATTAAATTATAAAATGTACAGGAAAAGGGAGCCTGGCATATTTCAAGTTATCAATAAATAGTTATTATAACTTTAAATTAAACAAAGAGATCTTCAAACAGACTCTTCGTTGACCTTAAAAATATATATATTTTTCGATACATTGAAAAAATAACAAGAATGATTACTATGGAAGAACTTAACCAAAATGACAAATTATATACACACACTTGTTTTGGCTGCCCAAAAACTAGGAAATGCTGGCAAAAGCTAAGAAAGGCTGCCAAAACTAAGAAATGCTGGCAGCAACCTGAAACAAAAAGAAGCAAGGGCTAGATTCTCCCCTGTAGTTCCAAAATGATACTGTGTTCTGATTTTTGGAATATATATATATAATTTGATGACATAGCACAGTTGACTTACCTCTCATCAAACTCCTTGTCTCACTGAAGACTTGAAACAGGTGGTCCATAGAGCTTGAAAGGCTCACCTAACACTTCTCTCAACATTAACTCAAGCTCATAAATAATATATCTGTTAGTTTATTTCAACCACTTGTCCTTTCTTGATCTTCAAAGAAATCAGTTTCATTTAAAATCTACCACTTAAAAGCTCCTCACTTTCTCTTTGAAATTACTTATGAAAAATCTAAAAAAGCATAACCTTAGCAACTATTTCATTTTTATACTTTCCTCTGCAGATACTTTTACTTACTCCTACATGCTGCTGGTTGCCCTTAGACAATTCTCCAAACATAAGGAAAATTTTATTGCCATCCAATGTTACCTAGTTTTGGAAAGAGTTCAGTTTTGATAATCAGATGAAGGTCAATCTGTAAATAAATTAAAGACTATGAATCTGCTTAGTAGTTTTTCTATGTTCAACAGATTGATATTTTTGATAATACTATTTTCAAATACTTTTGTAAATTGAATGGTTTGTTCAATATAATGGAGACCTCTCAATTAAGCTAATATTCATGAACACATATATTTAATTTTATATGATCCAAGGTACTTAGTAAGTAGAATTATACCTCTGCACCAGAATATGAATTAAACATAACAAATGTCAAACAACTCCCTATTAATGAAATGAAAGGCTATAGAGATGGTGATATATATGAACAATGAGTGCTATTTTCTTTATAATAATACGAATTGAAAAGAAATGTTGTTTATATACTTTGAAAGGATGATATGAACTTACATTCAAAAGATGTATTTATTGTCAGATGATATTTTCTTTATCAAATATTTATTTTGCATTCACTTTTTTAAATAATGGCTTCTCTGTAGCTACATACATGTGGGTAAGAAATAAAGGGAAATCAGTAGCCTTGAAACAGACTGATGTAAAATATATTTATTTAGAATTTGTTGTGATTTAAGTTGTCTGTTCTGATTCTTAGCACAGCAATTGTGACTTTTATTTTTGTAAGCTACCAACGTATTAGTATTTACTTTCAATGAATCAATTTTAATAATTACCAGGGACTTATTTAAACACTTCAGATTAGACCTCCCCACCACCCCCCCTATATAGAAGAGCCTTTATTTAGTCAAAGGAATTTGTTACTGGCATTTATTTTTAGTGTGTGTGTGTGTGTGTGTGTGTGTGTGTGTGGTGGGGGAGATCTGATTTACTGTCGTTATTTTTCTTAGAGATAATGTGTCTAGCAACTCAGGTTCTATGCACAGGTCAATGAATTGTTTAGTCTAATGAAGGTAGCTTTCAGACAAATTATCAAAACTACAATATAGATAAACATAATCCATGGGGTTAGGCAAAAAGTTAACTTTCCAACTACTATCTTATGAGGACATGTAGAGTAGGAAGTAAATCCTCTAGGATCTAGTTTCTTTTTTACAAATATTGTATTAATCATTTAAATATTTTTAAAATATTATCCATAGAAAAATGTAGCTAGATGTACTATAATTATATATAATTTCTAATCCACAAGCAGATTTATTAGAAATATGTTTTTAGGAAAATCTATTTGCGTTTCTTTCCTCCAAGTTTGGGCATGCTCTTTTTTTTTTTAAACATATTTTTGATTTTTTACAGAGAAGAAGAGAGAGGGATAGAGAGTTGGAAACATCGATTTGAGAGAATCATAGATCAGCTGCCTCTTGCACACTCCCTACTGGGGATGTGCCCGAAACCAAGGTACATGCCCTTGACTGGAATAGAACCCGGGACCTTTCAGTTTGCAGGCCGACGCTCTATTCACTGAGCCAAACCTGTTTCGGCTTTGGGCATAATCTTAAATGGCAAATCCATGACTTTTCCCTGCTTATTAGGTAGAAACCATGAAACAGAACATGGCATTTTAGTTTGTATATGCAGTAAAGAAATCTTTCTTAGTTTATGCACACTTAAACTATACTTATTTTATGTATATTTGAATTTACTTCACTTGAAATTATTTATCTGTAGTGACATTTTCTTATTCCAGATTATACTAATTGATTCCTTTTATTGTTGTAAATAGGAAATTATACTAAAACCAAAATGTGGTGTTTGGGTCCAAGTTCATTGTCTCACAAAATCAACAGAAGAACTGGTGGACAAAAGTGGTTAGTGGGAGCAAAGTTTATTCGAGAAGCCAGTCCTGGAAAAGGAGCAGCTGGGGTTCCAGGAGCAGGCTGGGGTCCAGAGCTTCCTTTCCATGTTAGTCAGGAGTAGTTCAGCATCCAAGTTACTTCAAGTCTATTAGTCCGTGTGGGAGGCCCACATGGCCCTAAGCCATGTGGCTGCGAGGGAGCACATCCCCTGCCACAGGAACCCAGGGTGCCAAAGAGAGAGAGAGAGAGAGAGATCTTGCTAGCTACTAAAGGTCCTTTCAAATAATTCTGCCTTAGCTGCATCCTTGGAATTGGTTGTACCCTTGCTGCCTTGTGACTGATTAAAGCTGCCTGTCTTAGCAACATCCATATACTCACATCTTTATACTTAAAGCTCACATCTCCCATGCCCGCCCTTTCTTCCCTGCCCAGCTGGGTTGCCTTAGCAATTCTGCCAGCAAGGTTCTCTGGTTTTACTTCCTCCAACCAAGGTCCCACCCCTGACTACCTAACTTCCTTCTGTCTCCTCAATATTTAGCACTTTCAGTAACACATATACCTGTGTAATCAATCACAGTAGCCATAAGCTAAATGTCATTATTGAATAATTAAAATGTCATACTGTAAGTGCAAAATACATACTGAATGGCAAGTACTAGGTATAAAAATATATAAAATATTTAAAAAAATCTGTTTATATTAATGAAATATTAAAATGATAACCTTTGAAATATATTAGATTAAATAAAATTAATTTTAGCTGTTTTTATTTATTTTTTAACGTGGCTGCCAGAATCTTAAAATTAAATACAACACAATCATTATGTTTCTATGGAATGAAGTTGTTTTAAGTCATTAAGCAGTTTAGAAAATATATACTAAGGAAATGACCTATTTAATTATCAGTAAATAAGGAAAACAAAATTTAGTGAGGTTAATTGGCTTGTTTAGCTTACCTAAATCAAAGGTAAAGAATTATTCTGCCTCTAAGTTTATTTTATTATCTTTATTTTCCCAAAACATTTACAAGGGTTTTTACCTTGAACACTGCTTAGGCAACAGATGGCAAGAGTAAAAGACCTAATAATAAAAACATTTTTTGGAATTTTATTTGAAAAACTTTTTGTGGTTTAACAAATTAAAGAAAGTATTAACTGTGTTCTGGTTTATGAATAAATCAACTCAAGAAAAGCTAAATTTAAATGAAATGGATCTATTAAAAACAATTATCACCCTAACCAGTTTGGCTCAGTGGATAGAGTGTTGGCCTGCGGTCAGAAAGGTCCCAAGTTTAATTCAGGTCAAGGGCATGTACCTGGGTGGTGGGCATATCCCCAGTAGGGGGTGTGCAGGAGGCAGCTGATCGATGTTTCTCTCTCATTGATATTTCTAACTCACTCTCTCTCTCTCTCTCTCTTCCTCTCTGTAAAAAATCAATAAAATATATTTTTAAAAAAAGAATTATCACTTATTGATCTTGCTATTGGTAATGTGGGTATATTTTCACTTTTTGAAAACTAAACCATCTATTTATTTTTATGCTTTGATATATATTTATGCTATGCATTTATGATACTATAATATTAATGTTCATCTAAAAAAATTAAAATTTTTGTCAAGACATCTGATGAATTTATCAATGTTGTGTTCTTATTGAAATACTATTAAATGATTTCACTTAATTTGGCACATGTAAGTCAACAATAACTGGAACACATAAAAATGTCCAATTTTGGTATCAAGCAACAATGCTCCTTAGATATTTTTTAGGAAGGTGAAAAGATAACACAAAATATCAATGTAAAATTAGTTTACAGAAGTGCACAGAAGTTGACTTCGTAAATTGGGAAAATTACATATATATATGCAAATACACTGAATGGCAGAACAACCAAACAATTGGTCGCTATGATGTGTGCTGACCATCAAGAGGCACACACAGAACATGGTGAGCATGGACAGCAGGCAGCAGAGTGTGGAACATGGCAGGAATTGGCTGCGGTGAGATAGTGGAGCAGGTGAGCAAGGGCACCAGACCAAGGGAGGGAGCTGGTTGCTGTCATCAGGGAGAGCCTATGGTGGTTGCGGAAAATTCTTTGCTCCACTGCCTCATGGTCCCACTGGCACTTGCACCTGTTGCTAGCACTGGCCCTGCTTGCACCCACTGCTGATGCCAGGTGCTGGCCCAGAGCACTTAGCACCATCAGCGAGTGAGTGGTGGCTGCCAGCCCTGATCACTCCTCAGGGATTCTCCACTTCTCCCTGCTCCTGAGGGGTGATTGGGGTAGCAGCTGCCGCTCACACCTGCTGATGGCTCCGACCCCACTAGCACGCACTATTGGTGCCAGCCCCAACCACTCTGTGCCATCAGCGGGTGTGAGCAAGGCTGGTGCCATCAGCACATGGGAGCAGTGGCAGTGGTAGCAGGGCTGCTAGCAGAGAGGGAATTGGGGGCTGTGGCTGGAAGGTCCAGGCTGGGGCATAGATGGGCCAAGAACTGCCCCTGTGCCTACCACAGATTCGTGGCCCACATTTCCTTTCTAGGTGCATGAATTTATGCACTGGGCCCTAGAATAGGTAACAACAAAGGGTATTTTTAAATTATATGATATCTTCTAATTTATTTATTTTTATTATGTTTTTCATTGTTTATATAGGCTAAATACACATTACAATTTGTATTAAATGTGTTATACTATATATAAATCTGAAATTTCTTTAAATTCTTGAAAAAAATTGCTCAAATTTTAATTACTAGTTAGAAAGTTAATACATATGGTCCTATTGATTGAATTCTATGTAATAATCTACTAATTTCCAACATTGTTATGTGTGTTGGATTAATAAAAAGTCATGGACTTTGAAGCCAGTCTTAAAATTATCTGATTTTAATCACACCTTTGCTCGCTTATTGGTTGGTTGATTGAATTATAGACTGGAGAAAATCATATGTCTTATTTTGTTGCAATGCAGTCAGTAAAATATGAACTGTAAAATTAAAGCAGTTTGCCTCTCCTTAGTTATACTCAGTACAGTGGTTTTAGAATCAGAGTATTTATTATCAGTGAAACATGCTAAATACAATAACCAATTCAAACTAGTTTACTATCTTTTCACCAGTACTCTTTTTTAATTTCTTTATTGATTATGGTGTTACATATGTGTCTTCACCAATATTCTTTATTAAAAAAAACACAGTATTTATAGATATTTTGAGTAGTTTGACTAAAAATATAATGAACCGTGTCCAGCATGGCCATTGGTGAAACTGAAGAGAGGCGGTGAAGAATTAAACAGACAAGAGGGTATAGTTGGGGCAGGTGGATCACTGTGCCTGGATGAGGAAACAGTGACACAACCTGTAAGCTGAAACTTTATTTACTAGTATAGTCAGATCACACAAAGCAAAACAAAGGAGTGGTTAAGATGTTTACAATGTTCTTGTGAGTTTCAAATCTGCTTCTTTCCTTTTGTTGAAATTCTCTGAACTCTATCAAGCTTTGTTTTGGCATCACTTGCTGTACTTCCTGCAGCCCACCTCCCTCAGATACCTAGGATCACAGGGTCAGACTATAAGATCAAGCTTACAACCATAGTCTTTGGCTATAATTGTGCTGGGAGGTCTTTGTCTTCCAAGCTGGGACTAGTATGTGGCTTTGCCACAAGAGGACTGTGCCCTCTCTTCCATCTGAGGTTTGAACCTGTCCAAATGCTGTAGCTACTCTCCACATCATAATGTCTTAATTTTATTTAGATCCTTGTCATTCCTATCAAAGACATTTTATCAAAGAGGATGATAAAATATTCTAGTTTCCATATGTGTGGTAAAAATTGGCTTTTAAAAGTTTGTCTATATTTTTGGTAAGCATGGATAAGTAATTGGATTTTCACTTTCTGTTCAAGCACATTTTATCTAACAATATAGGGAAAAAAAGAAAAAAAATGTATGTATATTAAAACTTAATCCTCCCTCAGATAGGTATTTTAAAATGCTCCAAAGACATTCATCAGTAAGCCAGAAAAAAAGATGATTGAAATTGGTTTCATATAGAGGAGACAGAGGAAAGCTAGGTAGACAGGGGCAGGGACCATGGAGGGGGAAGAGAGAAAGTAAAACTGGGAACCCAACTAGGTAGTTACTAAGGCACACTAACTGGATGGGGGGAAAGGATGCACACATGAGACATGAATTTTAAAATGTATGAATGTTGCTAAGACAGGCAGCTTGCAGATAATCAATAATAAGGTAGTAAGGCTTTTATACCAATCATAAAGTTGTTGCTCAGGCAAAATTGTTTGAAAGGATCAATCAGGGACTAACAAGCATATAGATGACAAAGCGTGTGCATCCTCTTCTCTGCCCTGCCCGCTAAGTTCCTGGATTGTTGGCAGGAGATGTGCCCCCCTGTGTCCACACGGCTTATGGCCATGTGGGCCTCCAGACAGGGACTAACAGACTTCAATTAGCTTGGATGCTGAACTACTCCTGACTGTCACAGGAAAGGAAGCTCTGGACACTGGCCTGCTCCTGGAACCCCAGCTGCAGCTTTTGCAGGACTGGCTTTTCTTAATAAACTTTGGTTCCTCTAACTGTTCTTGTCCCAGACTTCATTCTTCGATTTTGCAAGACAAAGAACTCAAACTCAAACACCCCATATTTTGAGGGAGCGTCAGGTAGTCAAGTACAGTACTCATTCAGAACTCATCTCAATGGGAAGTCAGACTGCAGAAAAGGGGCCTTAGTAGTTTCTAAGTATGTATGTGTTAGTTTTAACCTTCTTTGTTTATTTCTCTTTCATGACTTGGAGCTACACACTAAAAATGCAAAGGTTATAAGTGATTCTAGACCTGAGAAAAAGGCAGACACTTCACAGCCAATGGAGGGAGAAAGGAAATAGTGGGTAATGTGAATGGATGGCCATTTGTAACATTATTCAAATTGTGGGGTAATTTGCTATTGGAAAATTTAAATTGCTATAAATAAGTAATATGTCTGGCTGTGAAAGTTAACCGCTACCTGTAACTTGTGTTAAGCTAATTACCGATTGAAGTAACTTTATGATGACTGAACATTCTAGAAGGTGATTACTTGATACTTGAAATTCTATTGGAAACAAATCTAAGTGCAAGCGTTTGTTAACTAACATGTGACCTTAGCAATATCTTGTCATTGGTGAAATGAGAGGGGCTTAAAACAGAGGGCTGAGTAAAAAGGTTACTCAGGTCCCATCATTCTTCAATGGATGAGATGTATACCAGCAGCCAGCTCAGCGGCCTAGTTCCACTGGGCTAGCAATAAAGGTTGAAAGCCCCAAGCAGTGTTGCTACTCCTCACCTCAGAGAAGATGCTGTTGCCTGAACTATCAGAAAACAGTTGTATCTGATATTCGTATCACACAATGGTGAAGGTTATTGTTTTTCCAGGGAAGAGGATGGGGGTTTCAAAACAGTGGAAGAGCTTGTGTGATGATTTCTGTGCCTGATTATTTACAATAAATATTTCTATTTTGTGGGAGAATTTGGATCTAATACTTTCTTTCCTTACAACTTGACATTTTCTGAATATGCAAATCAGTGCAGTTCATTTTGCAACATAGTGTATATTGGGCCTGTATGCTGTGCAAGTGACAGTAAAGAGGTATAATACTTATTCTCAAGAAATTCACTCTAAATGCTATATATATATATATATATATATATATATATATATATATATATATATATAATATTCCTGTCTATACACATACTTAGGAATCCTGTATCTACTGTGCAGGCTAAAGGATGCATAAAAGAGAGAACTAGGAAGGAAGGAAGGAAGGAAGGAAGGAAGGAAGGAAGGAAGGAAGGAAGGAAACATTCCTGTAACATGAATTAAATTTTGCAGTTTAATGCAGCTTTTGTTGAGCCCAATGTCCCAGTCTTCAGATTATTTGCTCCTGTTCCTATTTGATTTAGTTGATCTTCCTGAACTCCAACATTTTACCTGCTTACAATTATAGTATATTTCACACACTGAAGGGTTAGTGGTGACTCTGATAGAGTTCCTCTTAATGATGCATACCGTGATATGAATTGTTGGCTTTGTTCAATATGCATACTTTGGTCTTTCTAAATAAAAGGTAGTTGGTAATGGGATTAGTGAAACTTAATATACAATATCTATGTAAGGCAATTATTAATATTTTAGTCGCACTAAATAATTTTCAAATGCATAGTTTCTAATACATTATTTCATTGTAAATCTCAAAATAATTTCAGTAATGAGGCTTAGAAGTTCTTAATGCCTAAATATATGCACAGCAATCAATAGACAATTCTAGATTGGAGAATTGCTTTCTGCTTCTAAACATCATTCATTTTATATGTGACTATATGACCAAAAGTTGATTTTATATATATATACATACATATATATATATATATATATATATATATATATATATATATATATATACATATATATATATATATATATATATATATATATATATATATATATACATATACATATCAGAGGCCTGGTGCAGGAAATTTGTGCATGGGAGTATGTTCTCAGTCTAGCCTGTACCCTCTCCAATTTGGGACGCCTCAGGGGATGTCCAACTGATGGTTTAGGCCTGATCCTGTGGGAACTGTTAGCTCCTAACCACTCACCTGTCTGACTGCCTGATATCCCCCTAAATGCTCCCCTGCTAGCCTGATTGATGCCTAACTATTCCCCTGCAGGCCTGATCACCCCCAACTGTCCTCCCCTGCCAGCCTGGTTGACCCCAACTGCCATTCCCTGCAGGCTTAGTTGCCCACAACTGCCCTTTTCTGCCAGCCTGTTCACCTCCAAATGGCCTCTCCAGTTGGCCTGAGAGCCCCCAACTGCACTCCCCTGCCAGCCATCTTGTGGTGGCCATCTTGCAATGATATGAGGATGTCGCATGAGGGTGTGAGGACCACCTAGGCTTTTATTAGTATAGATCACTGCCATTCCAGTTATTCAGGATTTATAGAAACAAAGCTTCTTAGTAAATATCTACTTCTTCTATGTAGATCATCAGTCTGGCTAATATAGACATTTGTAACATTTCTTCTTATAGCCAAGACAAATGCAAGATTGTCTCGTGAAAATGCTAACAAAATTTAACTTTTGTTCTAGGTGATAAATGCAGGTGCCTAACTCTAAGCTTAGGCATTTCTTTCACCAGTTCTTCATCAAACCACTCACGCAAGCATTACCTTCTATCAGGTATGTATTGGAGCTCCCTGTATTAAATCTCCCCTCTCTGACTCCTTTCCTTCGTGTGATCATCAAGCATCCATTTAATTTCTTCTACTATATACCTGTGTTATAAGCAGGTACTAGACATATCCTGATGAATAATCTAGATGAAAAACCTTTATTTTTTTAATTAATTCATATATTGTATAACTTTAGAAAGAATCCATCTGTAATGCTTCTTAGAACTAACTACTCATTACAAAATCCCACAAGCAGTGTAGCCAGTGGTGAAGATAGTCAGTGTTAGTATTAGTAATTTATTACATTAATAGCATCACAAAAAATTAGAGTATTAACTTTAGAAAGATATAAATGTTGATCCTCTAAACTATGCATGTACTTCATATTCAAATCTTTAATGCTTGTAAGTACTTAGAAAAATTAAATATGAATAAGAAACTTGGAGGTTTAATTTCTTAGTAGAAGCTGCTTTTTCTCCCAAATCATCACGAACAAGTGTGATAACTTATATAGCATGCATTATTTCTCTCTGTGAAATGGCAAATGGCAATGGAAATAATCACCTTTAAAGTAACTCTCTAGCTAGACCTTTTTCTTTTAAAGTGTACATATATTAATAAGTGAGCACATAATGAGTAACTCATAAAATGAACGTCACTGATTCACATTAGTTGGAGACAAGATCAGTCTGAATTAGTGACATGCCTAAAATAGAGGTTTATGACTTTCAAATATCTGAATAAATTAAAGGCTATGTAAGAGCAAAGAAAGTACTTAAAGAAATGGCCTTCATAAATAAATATTTTAATTAACATATCTAAATAGAATGCAGAAAGAGGAATTAGAGTGCTATGTGTGCTGGCAAAGAGTTTGTTGTCTTATATAATACCATCTCCCTTAATCGTTCTTGTAAATATGTGTTTCTTGAACAGCTTGATTTCATTTGAAAGTGATGCTATTTTTCCTCTGCTATTTTCTACTTAAATATGGAAATCTGCCTAGTTTTGAATTAGTTTGCTTTCCATTACACACTTTTTTTTTTGTTAACTGTTACTTAATGCATACCAATATATTTTCTGACTATAAAAATAAGATACATCCCAGAGTTGGGTGAGAGAGAATGTGTGGCCGTCATTTATTTCAAAATAGGATCAAGGAATTCAAGCCATTAGCCCTGACTATTACCTCTCTATGCAGAGATAAGTTCATAGAGTCAAACTGATTCTCTTAGAAATGTCGTCCTATTACCTGAGTCACATTATATGCAGCAAGATTGACTTTTGATTGAAAAATGGCATTTCTGGTAACATTTCTAAAAATGTTTCCAATTGATTTTCAGAAAGACTTTAAATGATCTTAGATCCATACCAATAGTTAATTGCACAGAGTAAAGTTCTGCAATATTACTTCCCCATACCTTTGTTCTTATTCATTATTTTGTTTGTAGTGGGTTGAAGTTGCCTTGAAATAATTAAGAAAGTTACATGTCCAAAATTTATCAGAAATATAATAGTACACAGTTACCTTTAACAACCATTAGACTAAAAGAATGAATCCAAGAATAATTATCAAAGTGGTTTGATGTAATGAAATGGCCCCAAATATAAATAATAATAGCAAATGCTGTTGGATCATTTCATTAAATATATATATTTGTACTGATTTCAGAGAGGAAGGTGGAGGGAGAGACAGAAACATCAATGTGAGAAAATTGTCAGTGAATTCGTCCAGCACAACCCCACTGGAGATTGAGCCTGCAACCCAGGCATGTTCCTGACAATTCCCTGACCAGAAATCCAACCATGACCTCCTGGCTCATAGGTGGATGCACACCCACTGAGCAACACTGGCCAGGCAGATTATTTCACTTTGAGTCTGTCCTTAGGCAATAACTAGCAGGTAAAACTTAAAACAAACAAAATAAAAAAACTAAAAAACAAACAAGCAAACAAAAACAAACACACACTGAATTAACCAAAGTTTCTGTTTCCCCATCAATAAAATAGCAACAATAATAGTCTTTCTTATGATTATTACAATTAAATGAGATTATCCACATAAAAATCCTTAGACTGGTGTATCATATGTAATTCAGAATTTGTAAATAACAACTAGAAAACTCGATATTCAGACCCTATTTCTGCCTCTAACAAGTTGATATAGATCAAAATGTTTAACATAATATATTTCTTAATTATCCCTTAATTAAGTAGCCTCATCTTGATCGCTTGTTGAGCTATTTATTTGAGAGAATTAGCAGAATTCAGAAACTAAATAGTAGTGATTAATGCAAGCTATTTCATTTCAATTTTAAAAAAAACTCCATCTATGACATTTTACTAGATTTTCATCATAGAATACCAAAATATAAAAGAATACTATAGGTCACATCTGTTACTATGAATATCTAGAGAAAATGTTTTTAGAACTCCCAATAATCTATGGGGTATAATTCTGGAAAACTAAGAAGTTACATATCATGAGAAAGGCAGGGTTCTTTGGAAAAGGCAATAATGCTGGAGAAAATAGAAGGAACTAGGGGAAGAGGAAAACTCACTATGAGATGGGTAATTCTATAAAAGAAGCCATAAGCATGATTCTACAGGAGCTAAGCAATGATGGTGAGGACAGGACATTCTGGAAATCACTCATTCATACAGTCACCAGGAGTCAGAGCTAACTCAAGGACACATAACTCACAAGAAGTTACTGCAGTATCTTCATTTGTACATAATGGAAAGAAGTTCTGTCTTGGAGCAAAATAGACGCATTTTTTCACTGCCTTTTTTTTTTTTTTTTTTTTTTTTTTTTTGTAACTGAACTTTCCAGTAGAAGTAGGAAGTAGAGTTTTAAATTGTTTCTTATTTGGTTGTACCAGGGCTCTTGGTAATGAAGAATACTCACACAGTTGTCATTTGCTGAACATGAACATACATTTTGAAACATTATAGGAAGAGAAGTAGGTATGTGAACAGTGAGTTCTAAAGCAAAATGCAATCATCTGTAGTCGTTTTTAAGGTGTGTCTATTACTATATTAGTTTGAACTGTTTAAAGAATATAATATCTTTCTTAAATGCATGGTGGAATTATATTTGGTCAGAGGAGATTTTTTCCCCTCGCACTATCATGTTTTCTACTTTGCCTTAAACAAAATTTGGCACTCATATTTTCTTAGAAATCCAATGATTATAGTTTTCAAAAATAATCCTACAAATGTATATTAAAATACCTTAAATGCTTAAAACTGATTTGGTATATAGAATTAGGTCTTTATCATTTCTAATTGTGTATAGTCATATTTTCTTACTTTTTATGTCCTTATTTAACTTGATGAAGTTTCACTATTTTAATAGCTTCTATGTGATTATTAGACAAAAACACAGACATATTTTTCCTAGAGTGTTAATATTTCATGTTATCTTAGTAATTTCATATTTTGAGTTATTTTGATATAATTTTCCTAGTACACCATATGGTTAAACTTTATTATAATAAATTTAAAATTATAATCTGTACTTTTTCTTCAGAATATATATTTTCAGGAAAATAAACCTGGATATTATCTAGTGTATAAATTAAATGATTTCAATAAAATATGAAAATTTATTGAGTTACTTAAGGTACTTAATTTGGTAGTTTTATTAATCCATGTAATAGCTAAAATAGTGATCAATATCCTAATTTCTGTAATCTATGAATATATGATATATAGCAAAAAAATTAAAAAAACAAAAATATTTTGCAAATGAAAATAACTATACAGATTTTTAAAATATAATATAATATGCTGGACCAGTATGATCACCTGAGCTCTTAACATTAGAAGAAAGGAAAACATGAAGAAATTAAAAGATGAAGATGAACAGATTCAACAGGTAACCAGGACTCAAAACATGTTCTGGTTTTGAAAATAGAATAAGAGGCTATCAACTGACAGCCAGCAAGGAAATGGGGATGCCAGTCATACCGCCACAATCAACTGAATTATTTAAATAAAACATGAAAGATCAATAAAACATATGTCCAGAAATAAATATAGTCCAACCGACATGTTGATTTTAGCCAGGTGAGACCCATGTTAGAATTATGGCTCATAAAACAGTAAAATAGCAAATTCGGGTTGTCTTAGGCCATTAAATTTGTGGTGATATTTTTATAGCACCATTAGAAATTAATACAACTCATTCAACCAATATTTATAAACTTTGCATTGCAAAACTGAAAATAACAATATGTAATTTTGTAAAAATACAAAATGTTTTTTTTTCATACAAATGAGGAAATCAAATTTATAGAACCACTCTGAACCTCATTTTCCATGTCTCCTGCTGTGAATATGAAAATGCTATATCTAATGCACTCAATTGAGCACAGAATCCATAGTAGACTTTCAAAAAAGTTACTGATTGTTAATATTAAATGCTTACTAATAGTTTTCCAAAAGCCTCATTTTATACTAGACACTGTCAATATACATTACATGACTTTTATCCTTAAGAAGGCAGTCATCAAATTTATTTTTAGTGAAGTGTAAAACTGAATTTTCAAACTAATAAATATGTATTAAAATGTGATTCATATTTGGTATTCACAGATCCCAATCCAACACTATCCCTTCTTTGTCTCCAATGAAACCAGATACTAAAATCTTAAAGTGTTTCAACAGTATTGGAGTTTTATAAACTGGTCAGGTAGCTGAGAGGATATGTGATGTATATCAGTATTTGACTCATGCTAAACTAGTAATTGTGTTTGTAATTTTGTAGTTACGTTTATAATTATAGTCAATCTGTAGAGTTCACTATTGTTTATTCCTTCTTAAACTTGCAATATTTCAGGACATAATCAGTACTTAAGTTGGTAAATGCATAAAAAGGATCAGGGATATAAGTTTATGGATCAAAGGGCATATGATATAGTGTTATGACTATATAGAATTTTTATTAGAAGATTATACATACAAATTATGAACAGAAAAAGCTAAATAGCAAGATATGGAGATATTGGGTATGTTTGATGGTATTGATTTCTTAAATTTGCTGTTTTACACAAAACCTGCATGTGAATATTATAACAGTTTTAATTATAATAATTAAAAATCAGAAACAACAAAGAAGTTTAATAGCCAAATGCATAAACAAATTGTGATACATCCAGTCATGGAATGTTATTCAATGATAGGAAGAAATGAACTATCCTATGTAATAAAACCCTAATATGCAAATCGACCAACAGTGCAACAACCGTTCACTATGACACGCACTGACTACCAGGGGGAAGACACTCAGTGATAAGCCAGGCTCACAGCTGGTGAGTGCACTGGCGGAGGCAGGAGCCTCTTCCACCTCCACTGCAGGTGGACAGTAAGGAGCAAGGGGTTCTGGACTGTGAGAGCCCCAGACTGCAAGAGGAATGTCTGACTGCTGGCTTAGGCTGAATTTCCAGGGGGATCAGAATTAAGCCAGCAGTCAGGTATTCCCTGAAGTGTCCTGGGGTATAAGAGGGCACAGGCCAAGCTGAGGAACCCCACCCCAGTGCACCATTTTCATGCACCGGGCCTCTAGTCTATATATAAAAAGACATGAAGGAAACTCCAGTGTATTTTGCTAAATGAAAGAAGCCACACTGAAAAGGCTGTATATTACATTATTTCAACTATATACATTACAGAAAAGATCAATAGTTTTTAGGGAGAGAGGGGTGATGAATAAATAAAGTACAGGAAACATTTTGGGAAGTAAAAATATTCTGTATGATACTCTAATGGTAGATACTTGACATTATTCATTTTTCAAAATCCACCATATGTACAACACAAAGAGTGAACCTTAATGTGTTAACAAAAATGTACCAACATTGCTTTATTAATTATAATGAACACATCACATTCATGCAAGATTTTAATAATGGGAAAAAAATTTGTTTGGGCTGGGGTAAAGGGTATATATGAGAACTCTTTAGTATCTACTGAGTTTTCTGTAAATCTGGAACTGTTTGAAATATAAAGTTTATTAATTAAAAATGAATAAAACCAATTAAAAAAGTTGTCTATACTCAACATGAATGGCCATATATGCCAAATAATAAGTCTGAGAAAAACTAGTAAAATCTTTTTAAGGCTTCTGCAGCATTTAAGAAAAAGGCATATGTTGTTGTGTGCCCTTCCTATTTTCTCACAAATTCAACTCTAAAGTTTCAGTAATCACACACATACCCATTCCCCATATTTGAAACCTGTAAAATATTTATATCCCCCCACCCCTTTCTACATTAGTATCTAAGCTTATTACATAAATGGAAATGAGTTTCTTTATGACAATTCATCAATATCTAATGGTCATATACCTTACTTTTATATCAATTTTCCTCCATGCCCAACCATCTTCATAAAAAAAATGAGGATATTTTACCCAAAGGATGAACGATTTTGCTGCTTACAAATAGAGGCTATTTATGGCTCCTATGTGCTCAATTATAGGTGGTGGAAGACATAACCATTATGACAGGTAGTGAAGCCAAATAGTTGGAAGACACATATAAAATACCTTCGGCTGGGTTTTCTAATCCCTGTGGTGATAAGTAATGAGGGAACACATCATGTTGCCACCAACCTCGTTCACTTACACATACCTCTGAGGCTGGCTCTAAGACAGATCCTTTCTCCCCATGCTAGAGAAACAAAACAAAACAAAAAACTCAGCCTGCTTTCTATCAAATTTATTTTTCTGGTAGAGAAAAAAAAAATAAAGGTAGGAAAAAAAGAGTTGCATGTAGGAATAAAGCATATTTATTCCTCTATTCCAATCTCAGCACAGTCTACTCTCAACACCAGTGTGACGAATGATTAAATATAATATGCTCCCTTATTAGCAGAGTTTTGGAGTGAAAGAAGTCACTGTGAATAAGACCAGGCCAATTTAGCCCTAATATTCTGATCCTTGTGAGTTAGAATGAGTCCCTAGACAAACACTCCAAACCCAGGCCCTCTCCAAATAGTTTACCTTAGATCCTCTAGGCTCAGTCTCATTATGTCCTTCAACCTTGTTTATAGTAACCACCAAAAAACTCCAGAATAAGTCATTCCTCATATTCCAAAAATCCAGTCTCTATAAGCTCTGTAATACCTTTTTTCCCCCTTCCATTTATCCTAATACATGAATTCTTGACACCCTCATTATGTGCCTGTGGAATTATTTTACATTATAAGATAAACTATTTCTCTAACCATGTCCTTCAAATTATTTTTATTTTTAAACTATCTGTGTTGATGTTAGGGAGGAAGGGAGAAGGAGAGACAGAGACATCAATGATGATAGAGAATCATTGATTGGCTGCCTCATGCACGCCCTCCATTGGGGATTGAGTCCACAACCTAGGTCTGTGCCCTGACCTAGAATGGAACCATGACTTCCTGGTTCCTAGGTCCACACTCAACCACTGAGCCTTGCAGGCAAGACCAAATTTTTTTTTTTCTAATGGAAATATGGATCTCCACTGAAGATACAGATTCTACTGCTGGCCTCTTCAGTGAAAGTGATAGCTGTGCTCCAGCAGCCCTCATAGGAGTGAGCCTGGATATTTCCCTTAGATTTTATTTATGTTTTGAGGATGTACTTCCTCTCCCTAAAGATTTTTGGCTTTGATTCTCATACCTATTAGATTTTATTTTTTTTACCTACTAGCCTCTATTGTTGCTGACATTACAAGGGTTCATTCCCTTTATTACTGTTAATAGTGCAATGCTTTTAGCATTGTTTCCTGTACAACTCCTACCTTAGTTGTGATTCCAATAAACACATAGATAGTTCTTTAAATACCTGGCACTTCAATTTCTTAAATAGCATCTTCATAAAATTCTTGTCATCATCTCAGCTATAACCATTTTATGGGATATTTAATAGTCTAGATCTTATGGTTGCGAATAAATGAAATACCTCCATGATCTCAGTTTTTTGGACCCTATATTTTGAACACCACCTCTTTTCTCAAGTTTGCTCTATTACCTTGATCCAAACAAAATTTCAAATCCATTAACATCTCTTTTCAGTTTATCTTACCAACTTTTCATTGTCCCTAATTTACCTGAAGGCTTATATTCATTATTTCCCAGCTGTAATTCCATGGCAATTATTAACTCAAAAGATATACAATAAGTAACTACTATTGCTGTCTTCAGTACATTGAATACATTAGTAAACCAAGATGAAAAGACCTCTGCTTTCATAAATCTCAACTTATAATCATTCCCTTGCATGCATCATAATATATCAGTCACTTTGAGCTATTGATAAATTATTCTGTGAAAACAAATTACCCCAAATTAGTAATTTCCCAAAATGAGAATTTAAATTATCTATCTATCTATCTATCTATCTATCATCTCATCAATCCATCTATACATATACACACTATATATATGTATATATGTGTGTGTGCATATATATGTATGTATATATATATATATGTATATATATATATAGTTGACCAGTTGGCTTAGTTTTTCCTCCAGCAAGCCAGGACCAGACTATATCTTAAACTTGCTAACCATTACACAGAGAAAAAAACAACAATATAGTACTTTGATTTGATAGTCCTAAGACCCTGCTTCTAAGTTAAATATGTCACTTTCATGTTATGGAGCCAAATAAACAATGTCAGCAAAATTGAAAATATTAGATACCAAAATATGAAGACCAGAAAAAGTCTGGTAGACTTTTGTCCTTTCTTAATAATCAAACTTACTTGGCTAAACTGTAGCCTTAATTAATTCCAGTAGTCTCTGCTTATTCTCATCTACATCTATATATTAGCTCAGATACTGGTCAAACTTTAAATCTGTGAATCATATAAACCAAGTGGATAATTAACCATACTAAATAAAACATAATAAATAAAACCATAGGTCTCTGTTATAGGTTGACTTTGCCTCCAATAATTCATAATGCGAAAATGGTAATCTCTAGCACTTCATAATGTGACCTTATTTGGAGATAGGGTCTTCATTGGTCTTCATTTAGGTAGCTAATTATTTTGGGTTCTAATTCAATATGACTGGTGTTCTTATAAAGAGACACACATAGAGGAAAGATGCCATAAGACACAGAGGAAGAAAACAGCCATTAGCAAACCAGGTAGAGAGGCAGATGAGATATCTCTCACAGTCTCAGAAGAAATCTATCCTGGGACATTGATTTTAGATTTATAGCATCCAGAACTATAAGACAATTTATTTTCTTTTAATCATCTATATTGCCTTACTTTGTTTCAATGGCCCTAGCCAATTAATATAGTCTCTAAGAGATTCACTTGCTTATTATCTTACTGGAGACCAGGAGCATGAAATTTGTGCACTGGAAGGGTGTCCCTCAGCCCATCCTACACCCTCTACAACCTGGGACCCCTCCGGGGATGTCCGACTTTTGGTTTAGGCCCGATCTACCAACTTGCAGTTGGTAGAGCCTCCTTGTCATTGTGGATGTGACATAACCAGGGTTTTTATATATTAGGATTATCACAACACCCCTCTCTTCTGTTTTTTTTCAATATTATAGAAGATTTACTGTAGTTGTTAATTCTTACCCAAGGATATTTTTTCCATTTATTTTTAGAAAGAGTGGAATGGAAGGAAAGAGACACAGAAAGAGAAACATCGATGTGAGAAAGGCACATCAATTGGTTGCCTCCCGCACACATGTGACCAGGGCTCAGATCCAGCCTGCAACCCAGGTATGTGTCCTTGACCTGAATCAAACCCAAGACCTTTCAGTCTGCAGGATGACACTATCCACTGAGCAAGACTGGCTAAGGCCCTTTGCTTCTTAAACCACCAATATTCATGCCTCATATTCAGTTTGATGATTTCAGTGAACAGATGACTTCATGCCCTGTCCTTTGAGAATATTAGAGTCAACAGAAAATATCAGAAGGAGATTTCCTTGGCTGTATACAAAATACCCTCATCTCACCACATCTGTACTAACACACTCTGCATTATTGCAAAATGCCATTGTTGGAATATTGTTGCTTCATTTAAAATCAATTTCTTTACTACCATCTTCTCATCGCTTCAAGGTTGTCACTTCAGCAAGTTCTTTTCTCCCTTCTACATCATTAGATCTCCACTCTTATTAGCAATATTTTCAATATCACATAGTCTCTCATCAATACAAGCTAATAATACTTTTATTTCACTTACTTCATCAAATAAAACATTTTTCCTACATTTGCAGCAAAACCTGAAATTACTGACAATTACCATTGTTTCTATCTCCTCCCCATTTTTCTTTTAAATTTGGCAAGAGGAGGGGTCACTCAGAAGGCTTGACTAAAAGGGTAAAGAGAAGTTTCATGATATAGAAATTTTGGAAAACTAAAAAGAAAAGGCAAAAAGTCCAAGAGAGAAAGAGTACATAACTCTCATACATCAGTGAATTTCATTACATTTTAGCATTTTTCATTAAAAAAATTGCTTAGACAATTATGAAACATGCTTCCTAAAATCTAGGATAATAACAATAATAATAATAGTAGTAATTAGCTAGTGTTTTGCCATGAACACATTCAAATATTTTATAAGCATTTCATGTGATACTAAAGAATCTTTAATATATAGGTACTACTATTATTCTCAGCACATGAGGAAATCCAGACATCTTAAGAAAAGGTATCATATTATTACTGAGACATAAAGATTAAACATTCTAGCTGACTCCAAATTCATGTGTTATACATTAAAACTCATTAAAGGTATATATCTGATAATGATTTTTTTTTCTTTATGAGAGTGGTGCCTCCTATCAGGTAGAGCGTGATTCTTGTATTTTAATAAATTTATTGGGATGACATGGGTCAACAGGGTCATTAAGGTTTCAAGTGTACGTGTGTGTGTGTGTGTGTGTGTGTGTGTGTGTGTGTAAGAGAGGGAGAGAGAGAGAATGAAGAATGGAAGTACATATTATAGATTATATCAACATGGCTAGTAACATTAAGTCACATCAAAATAACAATGTACACCGCACTTTAAAACTTGGTTGGTTCTATAAATAAAGAAGGAGTTTCTCTGGATGGGACTGAGAGTCTTCAGAAGATAGTAGACATTATCCCCAACTAACTAAGAGCCATAACATATTTCATATTCATCCTCATTTAATAATACATTATTGAACTTTGTTTACACATTAAAACTTTGTTATAGAAAGTCACTACATATAAAATTTGGTATAATTGTTTTAAATAGTATTTTTTAGTAGATTCTATTGAGGCCTTATAAACTGTTTCCTGATTTTCATTCTTTTTATGACTGAACTAATCAAGCTCAAGAAATCATATATTACATGATTCATATGGGTTTGAGACCATCATCTTTGCCCCTTAAGAATGGTGTGGAAGAATGGGGTAGTGTGAATAACTCATTACATTTACAAATCTGGAACGATGGAATGAATTATAGACCAATGATCATATCTTCAAGCAGAACTTACTTTATTTAAATCTTTTATCAGTTTGTACTAGCTAATCATGTGTTAGGAGTTATATCATTTTATTTCAAATGCTTGTCAATGTGTGGGAAGACAGTACATAGGAAGAGAGCAATTCTTTACTTGCTTTCAATACTGAACGTTCTTTTGTGCATAACTGGGGACTGAAATAATTTGATCAACATTGCTTCTTCCTGAACAAGGTTAGACAAGAATATATATATATTAATACAAACATACAAACTCATCAGGGTTTTAGCATGATTCCCACGAATGTAGTAAGATTGATACACTAAAATAAAAGTATAGCTATAAATGAGTTGGTTTGAATAATATTCAGAGAACAGAATAAAATTTTTGTTTAGTTTATATAAATATAGTGACTCAAATGGGAAAGTTTGTCACATAAATAAGATCTAGTTAATTTATATAAAACTAAGATTATATACACACATACTGATAATCAATATATCCTAGTTCATGATAGGATATATTTTAACATTCTCCAACTATATTTCTTACTTATAAATTCTTATTAGAAAATAGTCTTTTAAAAATTGAACTACTAAAATCATTTCATTATTACAATTATTTTAAAATCAATCTAACCTATAAAAAGATGTAACAGCCAACTCAAGACTGACGTCAATTCCAATCTTAGCATTATGATTATCATTATTATTAGTCCTCTAGACATTATTACTAGGCCTCTAGACATTTTTGGTTCTTAATCTATTCCAGTTAGATATATCCTTAGATTAATAAGCGATCAATTTAATAGAAAGTAAATGGAAATGTTTATATACGACCTAACAGCACAAGTAATATAGATCTAAATCTCTTAATGCATATATTTTTAAGAGATTAAATCTCCAAAACTTGTTCATCACATATATCTTGTAATTTTTGTTTTGGTTGTAAGTAATTATTTACTTTTGTCTATGTTCTTTTTTGTGTTTTAATGATATGTTTTGTTTGCACATGTGCATGTACTTACAATTAGTAACTATTATAGGAAAGATTATACTTAGTAATAACTTTGGAATATAATTTTGAGGTTTGGTTGTTATAACCAACACACCAAATAGTTGAAATGTATTAATTTGTCCCCTGCGGTAATTGATGAATGTGAGTTATGCTTTTATTTTATGCCCATAAATTATATTTAGGTTAGAGCCATACAGATGTTTTGTTTGTTTCACTTGGGATGACTTTTGCAAGTAAACACAAACTTGACTCAAAGTGCATAATCAATGTGAACATTTATTGACGTTTTTAGTATTTTAGGGAGAAATTCAATCATTTTGAGGTGTCCTTTACATTAAATGCCTAGTATTTGTATTCCTTCTGCCTTATATTCAGCCCATGACTAGATCTTTGTGATTTCAAAATGAATGTATGGATATATATATTTGAATACATCATCCAAGTTTAAAAGAAAAAAAAATCTCCATCTGGAAGCTGAAGAAAGTACAGTTCATCACTTGCTTACTTGGCTCACCTACTCACCTTGGCATCTAGTCCTGTGCTGAAGCAGTGAGGATTATGCTAATGAGCTGTTGTGTGCAGGCTCTTCCCTAAAGGTCTGGATGTGTCCTCTCACAAGGCCATCAAAGGCAGGGAAGTCTTCCGATAGCACAAGGAAAAGATGGTAGCAGAAGATTTAGAGGCAACATACAAAGTCATTCTCAGAAAGTGAAATAATACATGTAAACATACTGAACACAGACTGGTACGGTAGTTCATGGTATATATATATATATATATATATATATATATATATATATATATATATATATATATAAAACTATTCATGGATTAGAAGTCAGAAAGTGTGGAATTATGGTGGCCGTATTAGAAAAACTGTGCTTCTGGAGAAGAATCAGAGACGAGATAGCATCCCTTGGAGTTGATACAGTGAAGGGGAATGAAGTATCACTCAGAAAAGACAACACTATTATTTCCCCTCTCTTTCTCAGAATCATGTAATAAAATACACAGAAGAGGGAAGAACTGACAGACCAAGACACTCACAAACTAGGAATCCTGTCCTCTAAATAATAGAAAAGGATAGAAAATATCAATTCAAAACTGCTGTGGACAAGTCAGATATTGCAACGTTCAGGTTTTCTACTTGGAGAAAGTCTCTACAATAAATGAATCATGAAGCTGAAGAAATCTCACACAACATTGCAAAATGAACTAAATATCCAAAACAAATATATTAGAAAAATAGAATATCAGGTTGAATAAAAAATAGAAAATGTAATAGGTATTTAAAAGTATTAAAAATTTAAAAAAAGTTGACTGAAATTCGGAAATGAATATATATAAAAGAGTGAGGAAATAAACTTTTTCACGATACTACTGAAATTTTAATAGTGGTTGTTGTAGCAGCACAACTTAACCTATTCTGCCTGATACAAAGTATTCATGTTAAAAAAATAAAAACAGGCTAGAATTTTTGTGAAATAAGATATGTAAATAATAAATTTAAAAATGAATACCAAACTCCAAATTGATGGACTCTGGCCTATTATATCAGAAGACTTTAGGGCCAAGACAAGAAATTATTATTTTTAAATGGTTCTCCAAGTTCACTGCTATGGCTGCAGACCTCCTTTGGTGAAATGAAGTCTGTACATAATTATGAAAATGATACAGTGAAAATCTGCTTCAAAACAAAATTGATCATTACAGAAATTGTTATTTTTCCTCTTCAGAAGATAATTTATTATTTCAATGTGATTCCATATCATCATGCATGATTTGCAGCTGTTGATATTTTTCAAAATTCTTCATTTTTAAGATGATTGCTTTGTGCAGTTTGCACTTCCTCTGTTCAAATTTGCCTCATCCTCTGAAAAACTACTTGTTTCAGAACTGGAGCTCTCATTAAGGTTCTTATGGCTGATTGCAGATGATGTGAACTGCATAATCACAAAGCTTAGTCTCATAGCTTGGAACAAGTATGGCATCTAGTCTTTCTTAGAAAGTCATTAGGTAAAATTTAACATCTTTAGAACTAAAATATCTTTTCTCCTTAAAAAAAAAAGTTATTTCCACCTGCCTTCAATTTCATTTTGATATTACACTTTAGCTGTTTTTATTCCCAAATTGATTTTTCTTTCTATGCTTTTCTATTTTTATTTATTTCAACTCAGCACTATCATTAACTTCTGAATTTTTGAATAAAACAAAACAAAACAAAAAAACCCACCTTATCATTTTTCCCTAGACCAATACCTTTAAAGACTTAGGATGTAACAATTGGTCCTTAATATTTTTCTTCATCTTTCACAAAAATTCTCATCACTCTTAATATTGTCATTTATATATAATCTTCATTTTGGTGATTCTGATTAACATTATTTTTCAGTCATTAGCCCAGCACACATAAAGATCTGGTTGCACCTTTAGGAAAGATTTTCCTTTGATTTATTTGTAAACATAAAACATAAGAGTCCTGCTAGGAGACTTATGTGCTGACAAGCAATCCAAAAATTTAGGTATGATGCTCTGTAAAGCGAGTAATGTATTCAGAAAAGGCTGTGTAGACAAGGAAAGATTGAGGATCTGGACACGCTGCGTTAAAGTGTGGTAAAGAAGACAGTATTCCAAGAGTAATTCATGTCCTATGCTATCCATCATATAATTTCACATCATTAATGATATTTCCTAAATGCATTGTCTTCTTAATACTATATTAAATATTAAATTCTGCATGTTGAATTGCTAATCTTCTGAAAATGTCTATGATATTTAAAAGCTATAACTTTTGCAAGGTTTTATGTTATGGTTTTAATTGTGTCTTACAGATGATATGACAAACACTTAACTCCCAATACCACACAATGTGATTTATATGGAAGTAAGTTCATTACAAATTTAATTAGTTATATTAAGAAGATGTCATTCTGACCTGCTGGTGCGGCTCAGTGGTTGAGCTTTGATCTATGAACCAGAAGGCCACAGTTCGATTCCCAATCAAGTACATGCTGAGTTGCAGGATCGAACCTGGTATAGGGTGTGCAGAAGGCAGTTGGTCAATGCTTTTCTCTCATTTTTTATGTTTCTATCTCCCTTTCTATTTCTCTTCCTTTATGAAATCAATAAGAAAATATATTTTAAAAGATTATATAATTCTGAATTAGGTTGTGTCCTTACTCAGATATTACTAGTACCCTTACAATTAGGGAAGAGACACACAGGGAACATGTCACATGGTGACAGAGGCTGGGATTGGAGTCATGCAGCTGTAAGCCAAGGAATGCCTCCTATTGCCCATGTCAGAAACCAAAAGCTGAACAGTACAATCAGTTCTTTTAGAATATTCATTTATTTCCATTACCTACATTACTTTCATCTGAGAAATTGGCTACCATTCATGTCATACTCAACACTCTAGCATCAATCTCATTTACCATGTGTGTATTAGTGGAATTGATTATTTCCCTTCTTGAGAAGGGCCTGAGCATTCCTGCCGCTAGGCTGGACTTGGATATTAAAAACCCACTTGCCCACACCATGGGTATGAGACCTCTCAAATAAGTCTTGTTGCAATGAGAGGGCAGCTACTGTCAGCCAAGTCACTGTCTGTTACCTGGCAATCAGATCTGAAATATCATGGCTGGCATGTATACATAAGGAACTATCTGGCATTGAAATTGGGACTCAAAAGAACTGTTGGCCCAGAAACTCACTACAGACTGATTCATTTGCCTCTCAGCATAACCATTATGGCTTGTTGCAGTTTAGGTTCTTACAAGGGTATTTCTTGGATCACATGATCTCATACATCTAGAGGAAATAATGAACAACATAAACAGACCCAGAGAAAGAGAACCAACGATCAGACTCTCAAACCTCAGAGGGAAAGTAAGGGAGGATGGGGGTAAGGGGAAGAGATCAACCAAAGGACTTGTGTGCATACATATGGGCCTAGCCAGTAGCCATGGACAATGGGATTTGGAGGGGGCATATCTAGGGAGCGGTTTGGGATGGGAATGGGGGAATAAGGACAATTATGTGAGACCATAATCAATAAAAAAAGAAATAAAAAAAGAAAAGAAACCAAAAGCTACTCATAGATTCTCCCACGCAAGCTTCAGAGTGAAGGTTCTTGCCAATAACTTGATTTTTGACTTCTACCCTCTAGAACTCTGAGATGATACATTCTTGTTGTTTTAAGCCACAAACAATTTATGGTTCCTTGTTAGAGTATACCTAGGAAGCTGATGGCACTAGTGAAAATAACACTCCTTCTAGTTTGAATCATATCTTCCTCAGAATTTATGGGCTACCTATCCCTCAATTATCAATGAATCCCTTTGTACAACACTTAATACTATGTTGCCTTCTTCTTTTTTTGTTAGTAATCTAATACATCTTATATAATAAAAGCATAATATGCAAATTGTCCCCCCGACAGGGAGGTAGTTCTGGAATTCAACCAAGGGGCGGGGCGGGGCTGGCAGGGGGGAGGGAGTGAAGATTCAGCTGGCAGCTGGCAGCTGCTAGGGACCTTCCCAGTATACAAATTTTATGCACTGGGCCTCCAGTATAATACAGAACTTTATATCCATGAGCATCAATGTTCAAAACTTAAATTAAAATTTAGAAAACTCAGCCAAGCATAGCAGACCAGACAAAGCGCACGTGTGTGTGTGTGTGTGTGTGTGTGAGTGTGTGTGTGTGTGTGTGTGTGTGTGTGTGTATTGCTTTCAGAGAGGAAGGGAGAGGGAGAGAGAGATAGGAGATAGAAACATCAATGATGAGAGGGAATCATGAACTGGCTGTTTTCTGCATGTTGGACTGAGCCCACAATACAGGCATGTACCCTTGACTGGAATCGAACCTGAGGCCCTTCGGTCTGCAGGCCCAACACTCTAGCCACTGAGCCAAACCAGCAAGGGCTGCACATTATATTTTGATGAACATCTATTCTAATTGGTCAATGCTCATTTTATACTTGTCCTTGAATATATTAACTAGCCCTCCTGGTATACATCATTAAGAGTGTCACCATGAATATATTAACTAGGCTTCCTGGTATACATCATTAAAAGTGTCACCTTTGAAAGTAAAAAAATAAAGCTTGATACTTAATTGACCATAAAACACTCAAGAAAAGATGAACTTTTCAAAAACAGAAATAAAATCCCAGAAATGATACCTTTAAAAAAAACAACAACAACATTCTGTGGAGATTGAAATAATAAACTAAACTGAAGCATAATATTAACTGCAAAATGCAATACATAATTTAAAAAAATATATATTTAAATATCTGTGAAATGTTATCAATGTGCATCAATAGAAAAATTCAAATCTTCTACAAAACAGTTTTTAACATCCATGATTATCAGCCATAGAAGGAAATATTTAAATCCATGCCTTGATTAGAGGTGCAAATGAACCACAAAAGAAGAATCAACTAGTTAAAATATTTCCTTAATCTGAGAGGAATAAAACTTTCCACACCGTCTGCTTTAGTTTACAGAAAGTCACACTTTAGGTCCTGTTAAATTTACCTAAAATTGCATGAGGTTACTATTGGTTTGGATTTCCTAGAAATGTTTGGAATTATGAGTTTACTCAGATCAACAAGGAGGAAGTTCGGATTCTTCATTTTAAATGCCTGGAAAATTCTGTTTTGACTTCTCACCCTGTTACATCCCTCCTGATGAAGGCAGTTAGCTGTGTGCTAGAGTGAAGATCCTGCTGTGGTGTTAATCAGATGAGAGAAGACCCTGCTGGGGATTGTGGTAAATACACCAGGAGAGTTCATCTCTTTCTGAACCCTCTCTAGGTCTTCATTCTTCCGCACAGCAACAGCGATGCTAATTAAAAATAGAGGCTAATTATAAAAGGTTATCCTTCCTTTACAAGTTAGTATAATCTTTTCCACCAATAAAATGGATGTGTTTATATTCTTGTGGCTCTTTTGTGTAGCTCTTTTAAATTAAAAAAAGGAGGTTTTAATATGGCTATTTCTGCAAATGATAAATGTTCTTCTATGGAGAGTCATGTTTTTCATCCTTATTTAGACATGATTTGGTCCCTAAACCCTCCTCATGTATTTATCAGTAATCCTTCTATTAAACTTTATGGCTTATAAAATTGGTGTCCTGCTTCAAAAAACAATCTTTATTTGCAGAAGGTTACTAAAAATCAACTAGCCAATTTTTCCCCCAAAAAATGAATTTGATGTCAATCTATGCATGTATCTTTCATGGTATTTCATCTAACCCTCTTTTCTCATTATATTTAATTCAAAAAGTAATAAGTATTGCAAATGAATAAAACTAATATTTACTAATAAAATTTTCTCAGAAAATAATAAAATCAACCTTAAGAATCACAAATGTATTAAAGACATATGCTGGTCATAGATAATGGAGAAAATTAAAATTGTGCTAAAAGGATATTATTGGGAATGTTATAAAAAAAAAATCTTGTGCATTTCCTGTGCTTGGTTTAAATGTTAAGTAATAATTTAAAAATTAGAACATTTGCTGCACTCTAATTATTTTTTTTATTTTGCATAAAAAGTATTCAACTGTCCAAAAAACATTCTCTAAGAAAGTAAACAGTTCTGACTCATAAACACCAGATAAAGTTCTAGCAATCATTCCATGAAATCTGGGACAAAGAAGCTAATTGAGTGTATTATTATAAAACTCTAGAGGGAGAAACAACAAGTTCAGCAGAACTGTCAAAGGGTTAGAATATCTCCACTGCTTATAGGATTAATCGCTCTGGAAACACAAGATCTGAAGCAAATCATGAAAGAAGAAGTCACATTTTAAGTGCTAATGTGACTAAAGTTCGGGTTTTCAATTTAACACTCCATCAAATTATTCTCAAACACTCTTGCTATTTTAAGTCAAATAGGTTAAGTATTAACTTAAAAATAAATCTCATTTTTACTTAAAAATAAATCTTATTTCACAAATTTTGCATACTAGATTTCTGTACATAGATGATGCTAGCACAGTGTAATTTCTTAGAAATTTTTGATATCCAAGTATATTAAACTCTATAATCATCTATGATCATATTTTGTTAATTATTGAATTTATTTAGTTTTAAAATTCAGAATATATTGTTGAAGTAAAGAATACATAATTCAGATTTTCCCCTGTAGACATTGTCCTAATAATGAACTATTTGTGAAAGCCTGACCTTCCAAAGCCTTGCTGGACTACCAGAAATGGCTTTGACAGCCGTGAACCCTATGTGCTACTATTTAATGAGTTCTAATTCAGTACTGTTTAGAAGGCCTCAATACATGGCCTTGTACTGGAGAGGTAAAATGACAAATAGAAAGGAGAAGAACAAAGTAAAAAGCTTGGTTTTCAATTATTTAATTATATAACTTTTAGAAAGTTAATTAATATATTAATCTATAATTTATAATTTTCTCATCTAAGTTATGAGAGTCCAATGATATAATTGAATTTAAGAATGTAAATGCATTTATGTAAACTATAATAACATTTACAAATATTATAGAGAGCTTCCATCATCCTGAGTTTACCAAATATTCCAATATTTGATAAACTTATGGGAAATGTGAATGTTCTTTGAGAAGGATAAATAAAAAATACAGAAAATATACTGAAGAAATTATTTGATAACTTGTGAACCAAATCCATATGAGCATTTTATAACTGAGCTTTTCTATAGCTCCTCTTGGCTAACAAAATGTTCAACTTCTATTACCTTATTAATTTACAAAATTTAGTAATAAAAATCACATCTCTTCATGCAAGTGAAAATATATTCATGGGTTGCACCATTACAGTGTCATGGGTAATAGACAATTACAAAACTGTTGGCTATAAATCTTCAAAGCAAAATAAATGAATACTCCTATTTCTGATGCAGCAGCACAATCTCTCATTCTGCTCAAATTAATATGAAACATTGCAGCATTCTCCTTGCAGGTACCATAATGCATAGAAACTTTTTGCTAGACAACGGTCCTTATTGAAAGTATATGCTAACCAATACGTGCTAGTTACAAGTTCTGGAACTTTTCTAGCAGTTTACAAGAGCTGATCCTCAAAATTCACAGAATTTGCTTACTAAAATTAATTTGGAACCCCAAAATCAATATTTGTAGTAATTTTATGACCATTTTAGACATGCCCAGACAGTGGAAAACCTGAGTCACCCAACATTCAACTTGAACTTGTTGAGCTTATTCCCTGCTCAGATTAAACAAGGTAATGCTCTTCCTTCTTGTTTTAGCTCTCACATTGTAAGCAAGTGTCCTTTCTGTTATCTATTTAATGACACATTTTTTAGGATTTTTGTGTGTGTGTGTTGTTTTTTTTTCAATTTCACTGGCTCCCAAGTATAGTGACTGCAATTCGCCTTATGGAGAATATAGGTGTGTCAGATAAGCTTAATTTAGGCATGAGCTATAGTGCTATTGAATGTGAATTAAATGTTAATGAATCAACAACGTGTGTTTATGTGTGTATATTTTTCTTATTTATATAAAGCGAGGAGTCTAAACATAGCAACACAACCCAACAATTTTTGTTGGGTTGACAAAAATATTGTGTTCAGAGGCCCTAACAATATATTTCCCCTAGAAGCAATGGTTCAGAATTTTCTAATTCTGTTTGCTGAGACTTTACAGAATATAACTGCTGTGAGTAATGAAGATAGACTGTATCTCCCTAGCTTGATCATTTTTTATTCATAAATATATACTAATTTATTACCAAGTATCAAGATGGATTGGTTGCATTAATCACACTCCTTGATATTTACTTAAATGAGTTGAAAATTTATGTTCAAACAAAAACCTGCACATGAATGTTTATAGCAGCTTGATATATAATTGCCAAAGCTTGGAAGCAACAAGGTGTCCCCAGTAGAAAATGGGTAACCAAACTGTGGTACAGCCAGAACATGTAATAATATTCAGTAATACAAAGAAATGAGTTACCAAACCACAAGTAAACATGGGGGGTCTTCATATTAAATGCAATAAGTCAATCTGAAAGGCTATATATTATAAGATTTCTATTTGATGACTGACATTCTTGGGAAGATAAAATTATAGAGACAGTAAAAAGATCAGTAGTTGGCAGGGGGTCAGGAGACAGGAGGGAGGAATGAATAGGGAGAGTAAGAAGGGTTTTTAGGGCAGTGAAACTATTTAGCATGACACTGTAATGTTAGATATACCGTATTTGATCATACTTTTGCCAAAACATACAGAATCTGATGCTACACCAAGAGTGAATCCTGATATAAATTGTAAACTATAGTTAATAATAATGAATCGATATTTGCTCCTCAATTGTAACTAATATGCCCCACTAATTTAATATGTTAATAACCACTGATTGGGTATGGGGATGATGGTGAAGAAGGGAACATAAATTTTTTTATGCAATTAAGCAGGAGCTCAATTTTTCTAAAAACCTGAAATTGCTATTAATTTAAAAAATAGATTAGGTAAGTTTCTCAAATAAATTAAGCAAGTTTAGCTAATTTAGCATAAATAAGATGAGGATTTTGGAGAAATAATACCTCAAAAGAAATAGGTTTTGGGACACCTAAAAGCAACAGTGGGAATTATAATACAGAATTATCACAGCATCCACAGGTGGAATACTCCACTCCCACCTGCTCTCTGGCCAATATCACTGCCATTGAACCCAAAATGCCATAATTTTACATCGACCCTAGTTCTATTCCTGAAAAACTTGAACTTGTTGTCACAGCGACTACCCAAAAATGCAGGTTTCTTCTATGACTTCCTCTTTGTATCACTAGCTCCTGACTGAAAGTTCATGGTTTGCTCGGGCAAAGAACTTAGCCTTGATCTAATGCCTGCACCCTGGTCAGTAAGAAGACTGCCTTCAACAAAGAGGTTTATTATGAGAATTCTCCATGCACAGAAAAGAGGTTTAGATTCTGAGCAGCCAAAAGAAATATTAACTGCCTCCTGCAATGAAATAATGTGTTAATAGAAAGGGCAATATAAAGGTACAATCAACACAGCACTTCTATCCATTATAAAAACTGAGTAGTCAATGATTTAGCAAGAAACAGTCATATTGTTGAAAACTCAGGCATCAAATTAGGATTTGATATATACTTACTTTTTTAGATGACAACTATAGCCTACTTAATGTTTATGAAGTTAACACTTTCATTCTTTTTTTTCCTAATAACAATCTGGACAACTTCCTGTTTTACTCCCATTTTTACAAGCAAGTTACTTCAAAGAACATTCTACGTATGCTAGACTCCATCCACTACATTCAGTTTTCTGTTCTGATAATTTCACTGTAATCACCATGTGTTTATAAGTTACTGATGCCCTATAAACCTTTACTATTTTAAATTTCATTCCAGCTTTTCACAAAGTTGCAACTACTTACCTTGTTGAGGAATCATGCCTTGAAATATTATACCTATAGATTGCATATATATATATATATATATATATATATATATATATATATATATATATTATTGATTTCAGAGAGGAAGAGAGAGGGTGAGAGAGAAACATCAATGATGAGGGAGAATCATTGACTGGCTGTTTCTTGCACTCCCCCTATTGGGGATCAAGTCTACAACAAGGGCATGTGCCCCAAACAGGAATCGAATGTGACCTCCTTGTTCATAGGTTGACGCTCACAACCACTGAGCAACACCAGCCAGACAAATTCTTTGCTTCTTGGAAATTATTTAAGAATCCTAAAAATCTAGATAGTCATAAAACATCTTTTCTCTATTTACTTTCTCCTGGGAGGACTCATTCAAGTCTGTTCCTTAACACCTCTGACATAACTCCTAATTCTTCCACCTAATATTTCCACTTTCCTTTGACACAGGCCCAAATTTCGCCCAGTGTGTCTAGAGCTGTCCTCTACTATCCAGGATCCCTTCTAAATTAAGAAACCTTTCAAAACTGAACCAAGTCACCCACCTAGTACTTTTCTAACTTAAAGACATTACTGCCACACAGACACGTTAAAACCTGAACATTATCCTAAAACTGTCACGCAGTGGGCTGTCATAGCCAATCTGTCTCACAATTTTATACACTCTGTCGCCTAAATAGCATAACCCTTTTCACTTTTCTTTCTATTCTCAATGCTTTAGTTAGACCCTTATTTTTTCCTCCCCAAAGCTATTACAAATTCATGTTTAACTTTTTCCTCTCCAATCACTTCCCTCGATAGTCTCTTTCCCACAACTTTTATAATGGGTTCTAGCATAGAAAAAAATGTCCTTCAAATTCTTGTGGCCTGACACACCTCTTAAAATAAAGTTCATGCCTTGCCCTGGCCAGGTGGCTCAATTGACTGGAGCATCATCCCATACACCAAAAGACTAAAGGTTCCATTCCCAGTCAGGGGACATACGGAGGTTGCAGATTCGAGGGACGTTTGGGAGACAAGTGATCAATGTTTCTCTCTACATCTCTCTCTCTCCCTTCCTCTCTCTCTAAAAATCAATAAAAACATATCTTTGGGTGAGGATTAAAAATAATGATACATACATACATACATACATACATACATACATACATACATACATAAATAAATAAAGCCCATGCCTTAAATCGGCAATCACAAGCTTTCACCATGTGGTGCATACTACCTGTTTATTTTAAGTCTGGGCTTTGTTTGTAAAGTGAACAGATTGTCACTGATTGGTTTGCATTTGTCTATATATGTCTTTTTCTTTTACAATTTGAGGGCAAATTGACAGGTAGGTGATGTGTGATAAAGATATAGGGCTAGTATTTAGATAAATCTGAGCATAAATCCTTGATTTTCAACTTACCTCTAAGTTAAACAATGTCCTTTCTTGGGGCTTCAGTTTCCTGACTTGTAAGGTGGAGATCCCTATATGTGTTGAGTTATAAACAATTTAGTAGAGCTTAAGAGTTTGGTACATAGTGTTCAATGAGCTCATTTTTATCCAAACTCTGAAAAAAAGTCTTGTAATCCACTCTTTTATTTATTCAATTATCAATTTTTAGTATCTACTACTTATTAGACAATGAGAGGTATGAATATTTCCATGATCAAAGCAACCATACTTCCTGTCATTGCTCTTGTCCATTTTTTCTTTTGCTTTTGATAATTCTGATCAAAAATGGTTTTCTCCTATTACCTGTCTGGGAAACCACATTTTCAGTTTCACGGAGACAAATTACACGTGCATTTTCTCCCTCCCAACGTTGTAAAATTTACTCAAAATTAGCCATAATACCAATTTGTACACATCCATTATAGTATTCATTAATTGATTTCAGTTTATCTATTTGTTTATACTTATTAAACAATAAATGTTTGGAGCACAAAATGCATATCTTACCACTTCAGTAGCCATCTATGAAAAGTAGCACATAGTAAATAAAAAAGAAAAATTATTCTAGCTGAAAACGGTTTGGCTCAGTGGATAGAGCTTCGGCCTGCTGACTAAAAGGTCCTAGGCTAGGTTTGATTCCAGTCAAGGGCATGTACATTGGTTGCGGGCACATCCCCAGTGGGAGGTGTGTAGCAGGCAGCTGATCAATGTTTCTCTCTCATCGATGTTTCTAACTCTCTATCCCCTCTCCCTTCCTCTCTGTAAAAAAAAATCAATAAAAATATATTTTAAAAAAATTATCCTATTCTCAGATTTCTTATATTTATATTTCTTCAAATACGTATATTTTAAAGCGATGTATGAAGCTTCATGCAAAAAAAAAAAAAAAAAAAAGAAAGAAAGAAAGCTTGCTTGGAGATTAGGAAATATAAAAATTACTGCTGAAAATCAAATTAAGTTGAAAAGACACTTCCATGAAAAAAAAAATTTAAAGGTTAAATTGAAATATAGTGCCTTTCATTTTTTTTGACTAATTAGTAGTTCAGGTAATAAATTCCATAGGCATTGAGGGCAGAGAAGCATCACTGTGGATTACTCTAGTTAAGTGAAATTTCCACAGAGAGTTCAACTTTAATGAGAGAAGAGAAAAGACAAGGACATTCCAGGTGGTAGGATGAGCTAAGCAATGGAGAAGAGCCAGGGATTTGTGGTTTATTTTATGGGGAAACTATTAGGTGAATTTCCTAATGTAAAGTATTCACTTAGGAAAGTAGTGAGTGATAAATTTGGAGACATACAGACTAGACTGGCTTAGGATAGATTTGAAAGCCAAGGCTTTAGTGGGGCTGTATGATTTAGGTAGAGCAGGGTTATGACAGTTGATTCAGGAGATGGAATTACAAAGCATTATGTCAGGACATTTGGTCAGGTTGTGGCATACTGGTCAGTTTGCCTTCAGAGTGTATCTAGGTCTGCAAGGTAGTTGAAAAGCAGTGAAAATAGCCTATGTGAATTAATGAGGATTTACACTAGGGTTTTGGTACATTCTTAGGTTTTCTAGTGAATCTAATTTAGTCTTTTGTTGTTTCCCCTAACTGCTTCTGCCTGATAGCCTGATTACCTCCTAACCTCTCCCCTGCCAGCCTGATTGATGTCTAACTGCTCTCCTGCCGGCCTGTTTGCCCCCAACTTCCCTCCTCAGCCAGCTTGGTCACCTCTAATTGCCCTCCCCTTCAGGCTTGATCACCCCCAACTGCCCTCCCTTGCAGGCCTGGTCCCTCCCAACTGCCTTCCCCTGCTGCTCATTTTATGGTGGCCATCTTGTGTCCACATGGGGACAGGGTCTTTTACCACATAGGGGCAGCCATCTGTGTGTTGGAATGACGGTCAATTTGCATATTACTCCTTTATTAGATAGGATATAGGCCTGGTGCATAGGTGGAGGCCAGTTGGTTTTCCCTGAAGGGTGACCCAGATCAGGATGGGGGTTCCTTTGGGGTGTAGGAAGGCCTGGGTGAGGGGACTGTAGTGGTTTGCAGGCGGGCCACACACCCTGTTGACCCAAATAGAAGACCTGGTATCTAAGATTTATTTATCTTCTACAATTGAAACTTTGAAACCTAGAGTAGAGCCAAGCCTCTTGCTCACTCCGTGGTGGTAGCCATTTTTGTTGGGATTTATTTATCTTCTATAATTGAAACTTTGTAGCTTTAAGCGGAGGCCTAGGCCAGCCAAGGTGTGTGAAAAGCTTGGCTTCCTCCATTGCCAGGGAAACCCAAACCTCCCTCCTGCTCTCTCTGTGGCTGCAGCCATCATGGTTGGGTTAATTTGCATATTCACTCTTGATTGGCTGGTGGGTGTGGCTGGTGGGTGTAGCCAAGGTACTGTCAATTTGGATATTGCTCTTTTATTAGATAGGGTTATCTATTATAAAGACAGTTGAATTTACCAATATGTTATCAAAATTAATGTGGTGGGTATTGTAAGGGTTTATAAAAATAAGCCAATGGGACCACAATTCTGGCAAGTGAATTTCCACAGAAATATTTGTGCAATTTTGATTAATGATGTAATTGACAGGTAGCTACTTTAAACTCCTCTCTAAATTCCCAAGCCTGCAAATAACTTATGGGTTTAACGTTTTTAAAGGAATACAGCAGAGATTAGAATCTTAAGAGCTGCTTAAATATTAAAACTACCAATATTCTCATCCTGAATAACTTATGTTTAAATTGTGTAAGTTTTAACTAATTTTCATGATCATAGGTCATTTTATTTGGTATTTTCTGTTTTGTGAACTAGAACTTTGTTTTACCTCAGAATTGATTTGAGGTAGAATGGTCAGTCATTGGGTTCTTTCAGGACACACATATGAGTTAACTGGGATTTAAAAAAAAAAAAAAAATATATATATATATATATATATATACACACTAAGGCAGATGACTTCATTATTACACTTATTCTATTTCATATGTCTCATTCTTCTTCTTTTTCCACCAGGAGGGTTTTTGTATTTAAAGAAAGCTTTTGTTATAGTAATTGTTGTTCCTCTTCCCGTTCTCCCATCTCCACACAATTTTCTTTAGGACAGAAAAATCATTGGAATTCCAGATTGTTTTATATCTTATAAGTCTTATTTACTGTCAAGAAAGAAATGAATTGGTCACTGCAGATGAATTGGTGATAAATAATGTCTTGGGAATCTTATTTCATATTCTGATACTGTGACAGGGAAAACTCTCATTCTTGGAGGAAAACAATGCAGGAGAGCAAGCCATCCACATCACTGGGGCAAGGTCTTAGTGGCTTGGGTAGGGGTAATTTCAAGAAAAATAAATATGTCAACTCTACTCACTGATGTAGCACAAATTCATGCACCAGTGGGGTCCCTCGGCCTGGCCTGCAGGACTTGGCCTAAACCAGCTCTCCAATATCCTCTGAGGGGTTATGAATGGCAAGAGTGCTCAGGCCAGGCTGAGGGACCCCACAGGTGTACTATCAGGGCTGGGGAGGGATGCAGGACATTGGCCAGATGGGGAGGGACTACAGGAGAGCTCCAGGGCATGTCCAGCCCATCTTGCTCAGTCCTGGCCAGACCTTAGCAGCAAGCTAACCAACCTGTTGGAGCATCTGCCCCCTGGTGGTCAGTGCACATCATATAATACATCATATTGAGCAGGTTGAGCAGCCTTAGCATATCATTAGAATATTACACTTTGTTTGGTTGAAAGGGGCGATTAGATGACCAGACACTTAGCATATTAGGCTTTTATTATATAAGATGTGTGTGTGTGTGTGTGTGTGTGTGTGTATGTGTGTAATATATATATATATATATATATATATATATATATATATATATATATTTCATATAATGGAGTATGTATAATATGCATCCTCCCTATAATGTAGTATAAGTTCCATGCCAAGCTTCCCATCTTAACAACTGAACCAAAATACCATCTGCACTCTCTTCCCTGAAATCATCCCCTCAGATATTGTTGCCTGACTAAAAAACTGTTGGTGAGATTATGTACTCAAAGAGATAAAGACAAAGACCATATATTATGTGAGTTATGCTCTTAAAACTGAATACACACACACACACACACACACACACACACACCATAGTCCTACCTGTATATTACCTATTTTTTCTTTTTAATAATAAAATAAAAAACTTATAAAAGTGAATTCTTTAACTATTGGTAGACAGATGGTAAAAAATAAAAAAAATATGAGAGAGATGAGAGTCCATCTTAATCAGTGGGGTCTCAAAATATTTTTTGTGTTTTTCTAATGTTGCCCTAACACAAAAAATAAAATTTATCTGAATATAATAATATCTAAAAATGTCTAATCTGCTTCTTATATCAGAAGGTGTATATGTTTGCTAGGGCTGTCATAACAACATACCACAGATTAAGTGGCATATGCAACAAAAATTCCTTTTCTCATCATCCTGGGAGCTGCAAGTTCCAGATCCAGGTGTCAGCAGATTGTGTTTCATACTGCAGCCTCTTTCCTTGACCTGAACAAAAAGACGGCTTCCTTTTCACTATGTCCCTCACATGGCCTTTACTCAATACTTTAGCATCGGGTGTCTTATATGTAACAAATTTATTCTGCATTAAGGACATCAGTCCGATTGGATTAGGATCCACCCCCGCAGCCCCATTCTACCTTAATTACTTCTTTAAAGGCCCTATCTCCAAATATAGTCACACTCTGAGGTACTGGGATTTAGGGCTTTAACATATGAATTCAGGGGACAGAATTCATTACACAATTCAGCCAATTCAGGAGGTAATTGTGGGACAAGTCAAAGAGCATTAAATTTGAAATGAGAAAACCTGGATTAAAACAATTTCATGACATTTAATAAGCAACTCAAAATCTCTGAATTCATTTGTCACCTGCATATAGTAATAATAATAATAATACCCATCTCAACGTAATTGTTATATGATATCATACAGAATAACTGCCATATTGCCTTATCCATATTAGTAATACATTTATTGAATGTGTATGTTGTATCCAAGTCACCATGCATTTTTGTACATCCTAAGATTAAGAAAATAGTGTGATAGAAAATACTAAAATTTAAATAAAGTCTCTTCACTTTGCATTTGTAAACAACATTTTTTGTGAAGAACATATTTGAGCATAATATATTGAATCTGTCCTAGAATTATGATAGCATTTAAAACAGCTTCAATCTAAATACTTTGGTTTTCCAAAAAGCTCCTTTTTATGCATCATTGATTTATAGACAGTTGTCACAAACAGGATAGGCCCATATGTTAAAAGCACTTGCCATTTTCTTTTGTAACTGCCCTCAATCAGATTCAACAGATTAATGGTTGTAATAATCACCCATCCTGATTTTCAACTTCAGCGTCTTAACTATCCTACTATTTCAGGTCTGTCCCTTAATCTACATCATTAATCTCTTTAGGATTTAGTATTGTCTCTTTTTAGGCATATCGGTCTGCATTTAATTTGTATGTGTTTTGTAATGCCCCTTTTCTAGCATGGATTTTCATAGCAAAGTATTCTTGTTGACTGATAAATTGGTGTGCTTTCCCATTGCTTCTCCCTCTTTACCTTTTATTACCCCACCAAATCTCCTTGAGTCCACTATTTTACATGCTTTAACCTTTCATACATCTTTGTAATATCCTTTCATGTAAGATCAGGTACAGTGGGCTGCCTGTATCTTCTAGTGCAAATTAAAAACCCATTTGTTCAGCTTGACTTATACTTAGTGACAGTGCTCTGTATTTTTCACTGTGCTGTGAATACATGAAGGACACAGCATTATACTCCGTCTGCATTGTGAAGTAAATGTGATTGGAGTAATTACTACTGTCTAAGTTTTTATTCCCTTTTTTCATTAAAGCTGTTATATGCCAGGAACAAAGATAAATAATACCCAATACCTGGTTTTTATTAGTTTCTGCCTTTGTTAAATGTGAATGGCATGAATGGCAATAAGTAAAGCTATAAAAATTCATAAATAAAACATTAGCACATTTTTAAATAGTACAGGTATAAATGTCACTAATGAAGTAAGAATAAATATGTTATGTTAATTATACTGGTTTGCTTAAGTGTACAATTTGAAAGGAAATGGAGTGCTTGACAAGAATAAAAACAGGAAAATTAAATATATTGTTTTCTTCTGGTAGGGAATACTAATTTTTTAATACCATACAAAAGTAGGTCATATTACAGGTTCAGATATGCGTTAGACCTGTTTCACAGAGTGATAGTCTAAGCATTATAGTCATGTATGGCTATTATGCATTTGCCAGCTGGTCCCCTAGCTGATCTGATATACATATATGTATATATATATATATATATATATATATATATACACACACACACACACACACACACACACACACACACACACACACTATATCATAGAGTATGTTTTTCTTTCTGTTTCTTTGGGGTCAAATAGCACACAGTATTTCCTTCATCAATGCTTTGCATCTTTTTCTTTTACAAATCCTTTTTTTCTATGTACCAAGTGTTTGTTTGTTTTTTAATATGCAAGGGACAGGAAAACCAAGTGTGGTAGAATTATATTTAACCAAGTGTAAGTAAACCAGGTAGTAACATTTAAAACATCAACTGATAAAGTTTATGAATTGCAAATGATGATTTTTAAAATGTATTTGCTTTGCTTTGTTTGCTTGACCTAGAAAGCAAACAGAAATAACTTTTAGATGTCTCATTGTTTCTTTTAGAATGGGTTGGGGATATGGACTATCACCTCACCCTTAGAGTAAACAGTATTCTAATAATGCCTTCAAAAGATTAACTAAAAGTCATTCACCTGTTCTCTACTCATTGAATGGCATTGTGTCCCAGAAAACACACACACACACACACACACACACACACACACTCACACTCACACACAAAATCATCATTCTGTTTGCTTCATAAAAAAGATGTTGTCTTATATACTACAATGGTAATAATTAAATACGTAAGTTTAGTTTATATATTATTGCAAGACAATATTTTACTGATGGATAATGTTTGGAACAGAGAGGATAATGACTTCCAATTTCACACAGCCAACAAGTCTCAAAATCCAAATCCAAATTGAAATTCAACACATTTTGCATCCAGGCTTCATTGCTCATTGATCCCAAAGATTATCTCTAGTTCAGACCTATGTCCTGAGGAGCGTGAACCACACAGTCACACACAGCCTCTCAACACGTCCGTCTGGTGGCTGCAAACACACTTATCCAAATTTAACCGAAAGCTAATCTTTTTCAATTTGTACTTATTTTGATGAATGTCACCACCACACAACCATTCCTTAAGCTGGAATCTATCTAGCCTTCACCTTTCACAACTCTCCCCTGCTCACTACATTCACACCATCACTTTGTCCTGTCACATGTGTTCATCACCATGTAGGACATCACTGATTACTGTAGAACCTTTTCCTCCTCTCTCTCACAGCTGTCCACATAGCACAGTGGCCTTCACAGACATCTCACCTCCCTTCAACTATCACTTCACATGACAGCCAAAAGATTTAAAGCCTGGAATACCACTTTACTTTCATCCTACAATGATTTTGCTTACTTCTTGTTCTTATTAATTTATTAATTTTTTAAAGCCTCAATGTATTAAAACTAAAAAAATAAAATAAAGAAGGCTATTACTCCCTATGTCCCATTAACCACTTGTGGAAACAACCAATCTGTTCTCTGTATCTATGAGCTTTTGTTTAATACATTTTTTAATTGATTATCTTAGTTTAGATTTCATATAAAAGAAAGATCATATGGCACTTGCCTTTTGCTCTCTGACTTGTTTCACTTTGCATACATAATACCCTTGAGGGCATACCACTTTTCTCCTTACTTTTTTTTGATGGTTCAGTCTCTTAGATTTGTTTTAGTTTCCAGATGAACCATGCTCGCACCTGCCACAGTGCCTGTGCATATGCTGTCCTTCGCCCTGGAAAACTACTCATCACCAGAAACTTACTTAGCTCTTTCTACATCTCATCATTCTTTTTTAATTCAAGTTCAAATGATATTTCCTTAAAATGGCATTAATAGAGCTCCAAGTTAATACAACCTTCATTTTCCCTTGTCTCAAAACATGAACTTTCCTTTTAATAGCATTTGCATGAACAATTGAATATTTACTTTGTTGTTATACATTTGTATTATTTTTATTTTTTTCTGATCCTCACCCGAGGATATTTTTTCATTGACTTTTAGAGAGGGCAGAAGAGAGAAGGAAAAACAAAGAGAAACATCTATGTGAGAGAAACACATTGATTGGTTTCCTCCTGCAGGACTCCTCACCAGGGCCCTGGGCAGGAAGGAGCCTGTAACCAAGGTACATGCCCTTGACTGGAATTGAACCCAGTATCCTTTGGTCCAGAGGCCAATGCTCTATCCACTGAGCCCAACTGGCTAGAGCTGTATTCTTTTTCTTAAAGAGGGTCATAAACTGTGTACCTTTCAGGTTCAACAAAAGGTACATAGTCATTGGACTTTAAAACTTGTAATTTGGGAAATTAAAGAAAAAATCTTCATTAATAAATAAAACAACACAAATTTTTAAAATAATAGAAGCCACAAATAAAAAGCAAAGAAGAGATATAGAGTATATATTCAAGATAATAAATATAAAAATGTGAAACTTTATGAAATGCCAGATAAAAAAAGAACAGAATTAAAAGAATGATCACATTCACAATATAAGAACGCTCCTTAACTTGTAGAAAAAAAATATATCCCCATAGACAGAAAGTAGATAATGAGTTCCAGCAATATTTATTTCATTAATTGAACAAAATCTCACTGAGAGGCTTTAATCCCTCAAGTGGAATTCTAAACACTGGGGATTCAGAAGTAGACAAGAGTTGCTGAGCTTCTTCTCTCAATGGGCTTACTGAACACAGGGATGCTAACCAATCCATGAAAAAAAACTCTCATTGTACAGGAGTATTTCAAGTCTATATATATCCAAAAATATGAGAAAGTGGGATAGAACAGTAACGAGTAGCTGAGTAGAACTAATTACAATGCTGAACTATGTGACCACTCAGTATAGAGACAATATCTCATCAATTTTTAGTAAAAAATATTTTTTCTAAGAATTTCAAGACAGCAATTGTGTAGCATTTTACACAGTGTCCTTCTCAGGCAGTCTTGGGCAGAGTCAGCCTCACTTTGGAACGGAAAGGAGGGGATGGAGGGAAGGCTGGTGAGTGAATCGTTCAGCACATAAGCAAATGGCCAGCAGAGCATATAACAAGTAAGCAGAACTTGTGACATTGGCATTGGTGAAAATAGAATTCAAATGAAAAACATTGAATAGGGAACCTAAAGGATGCTAAATTCACAAGTTTGCTGAAAATCTACTTTCAAAATAAACAGGAAGAATAGTTTTATCTACTAAGTCATACTTAGAGAAAAGCCTAATGATACATGATTCTTATTTCATTAAAGTAGTATATATTATTTTTTTATAAATTATATTTTAAGAAGTTAACTTATATTTATTAACAACATCCAATAAGCATAGCTTAGAATAAAAACATAATAAAATTGTATTTATAAGCTACTTAGTAACAGGTTGAGTTCTTTTTCATTTTCTGAGCTATTTATGCTCTTGAAACAGATCTAAACAGATGTTTTCAAACCATATTCCATTTATAATTATGTGTTTTTATGATGGCTTAATTTTTAATCACCCTAAATAGTTCAGAGTTCATTTTATTTATCATTTTATATTTTACATACAAAACCTCTTATTTATTTAAGAACATTCTAGAACAGCATCCCATATCATTTTAATCTACTCATAGTATTTAATTTTAGAAACGTTTTTTATGTGTATCTTCCATATTTAAAATGCAAAATTTTACAAATTTTGCCACAGTTGTATTGAGAACAAATACAGGCAATAAGTATATTAACTGCCTATTAAGTAATCATTCCCATTTATTTTATGCTAATATTTTTAAATCACACTACCTAGATATCTAATTAAATTAATTTATTAAAATATTAGGTAACAAACATTGTTAAAAAAAATTAGATACCATGAAAACCAAAGTGACTCACTTAAAAGCTATTAAAATTAGAAAATTAGATAAAGTTATAGAAAAAAGCAAGATTTAAAATTGCTATTTTACTGGCTACAATTAGCTAAAAAATTGTATAAATTTAAAAATTCTATTAACCATAGTAACAGAAATCTGTAAAAATACTTATTTATACCACTCACAAAAATGGATTAACTAAATATAAATAAAACTGCTAAAATACTATTAAAATACAATAAAAATCCATAATAGAGAGGAATAATTAATATTCCTAGAGGCTTTAATATTGAAAGGTAAGTCATTGCAAAGTGCAATTTATAAATATAATACATTAACAAAGACCAAAATATTGGAAAAGAAATAAAATTTTAATACAGTAGAATAAATTATGAGAACTGATTATAATTATTTTACTTTAAAATTTGTTCTTGAAAGTATTACATATGTCCAATATATTCTGTTCAAAATAATAATTAAACTTTAGAAAGATATTTTGAAATGTGTAGTAGATTGGAGGTTTATAGTCTGTAACCTAGCACTTCCAAGTCTAGTATATAGTGTAGAGAAAATTTTCATACAAGGGACTATGAAATGTGAAATAATGTTATATTTACATTTTTTTTTAAAATAGTAGTTTAATATTTTGGCAGGACCTGGCAAATCAGATATTTAGAGTGACACAATAGCATTCTTAATTATTCCTCCCCAGGGCTTGAAGCCCCACTTAGTAATGCACTCAATAAAACTGAGCCCTACACAGAAATATAAAAACAAACCAAAAATGTCATTAATAAAAAAGATGCCATTGAATTGCTATCTAGAAAAAGAAAATGTGGAATTGCAAAATGTGTATAACTGTTGAATGTTCATAAATCAGAGGATTATAAAAAATAAAGAATATATTATATATTATAGAGAATGTGTAGAGAGAATATATCTATTTAAAATATTTAAATTGCTAATTTTTGGCATGGGTATGGATCAAAGATATTTAGCAGGGAAAATAGTTAAGTGAATACATATGTATGTATTTAAGTATATAATTTAAAATAAACTGTGTGTATGTGTCTTTATGTATGTTTATGATCACAGAGAAGAGTGTAATGGGATCATTTAAATCTATGTTCTATAGAAACCTAAGGATTTGCTTAGAAGAATTAATATATCAGTGTTTCTATGTGTTATCATTCCCTTTGTTACATTAGCATTTATAATTTGTGTGAGGATATTTTAAAAGTCAATCAGCATACAAAATAAATAAAGAACCCTGATTGTGATATACTTGTAAAAGATCATAAGTCATGCACTTTAAAGCAAACTTATATCCTTTAGATATAAAGTAATTTTTCTCCTACCATATTAGTATGCATTTTATATTTCTGTAGAATATACATATATTTCTCTGCAGGACATACATATATTCCTTTTTCTCCCATCTCTTAATCTGATGCTATGTGATGGTGATGAACATCTGGGAGTGGAGATGACTGAATTGGCAACTGAAAAACCAAAAGAAGCTTCCATTCATGTGTCTAAATCAAGTCTTTTGATAATGATTGCAGACATGACGTAAAATGCTTATTGCTAGTGAGTCATAGTTGGCCTGATGAATATTTTGCTACAAAAAAGTTTCCTGATTCTGTAACTTTTAGTAAGAAATAGCTGTAAGAGGGCTCTAGCAAATCAGACATTTAGAACGACATAAAAGCATTCTTTTTTCATTCAAGTCTCACCTGAGGATATTTTCCCACTGATTTTTAGGGAAAGCAGAGGAGAGAGGGAACGACAGAAGGAAACATCAATGTAAGAGACGTGCATTGATTGTGTACCTCCTGTGTAAGTACCTCCTGCAGGAGCCCGAACAGGCCCAGGCTGGGGAGGAGCCTGCAACCAAGGTATGTGCCCTTGACTAGAATTGAACCCAGAACACTTTGGTTCATAGGCCTACCCTTTATTTTCTGAGCCAAATCCATTAGGGACATAACTCTTGATTATTGCTCCCCAAGGCTTCAAGCCCCTCTTAGTAATTTACTCAATAAAACTGAGCACAATGCAAACAGGATCAGTGCTCAAATAAATGAGAGCTTCTTCTGTTTGTAAGTGTTTTTGAAAAGATGTGGATTACGATATAAATGATACGAGGTCGGAGAAGTATCCAGCTTTACAAAGGAGTGGGTTTCTCCATTGAGAACTAAAGAGGCCCAAAGTAGAAAGGCTCTCACACAGTAGACACTTCCATCACCTCATCGCTTTTTCTTGCAAACACAGTAAAAGTGCATTTCCACTTACAATGTTAAGCCAAATCTTTGAAAGGTTATTTGAAAGTGTTGAGAAAGGGTCTATGGAGGGGGCAGAAGATTTGTTAAGAAAGCATTATTGGATAGAAAGACAAAGATTATATAATTATAATAACAAGGATGGTTTTAAACATCAGCATGTCTAGGAAAATAGAAACTGTGTACATCTACACAATGGAATACTACACTGCTGTAAAAAGGAAGGAACTTTTACCATATGCAGCAGCATGGATAGACCTTGACAGCATTATGCTAAGCTAAATAAGTCAGTTGGAGAAAGATAAATATCACATGATCTCACTCATTTGTGGAATATAATGAACAATGTAAACTGACGAACAAAAACAGATCCAGAGACAAAGAAGCATCAATCAGAGCATCAAACCTCAGAGGGAAGGCAGGGTAGGGTGGGGGGAAAGGAGAGAGATCAACCAGAGGACTTGTATGCATGCATATAACCATAACCAATGAACACAGACACTAGACGGGGGGAGGGCATGAGCAGGGGGTTGGGGGGCAATGGAGGGATATGGACACATATGTAAAACCTCAATCAATAAAGAAGAAGAAAAAAAAAAAAACTAACAGGGGCAGATTATACTCAAGCTCTAGGTATCACTGGTCCAGCAAATAGGGGCCAGCGAATGCAACTGAATGAAATATCTTTCGAGGCAGTAAAAAATGACAATATTATAGTGACAAGAAAATAGGGAATCGTTGTGTTTCAAGAAGGAAAATGTGGTCAGCTCTACTAAATGCCATAAACGGACCATATAAGATGAAAAAAGGTTTACGTCCCTCATATTTGTCACATTGCAAGTCACTGTAGACCTTACAAAGAGCAGTTTATAGTACAGGATGGAGGAACAGCATATGAGGTTGTGCATGATACCAGTACAAAATAGGAAAGAACTGACACAACTGAAGAAGTTTGAGAGGGATTATTAATAGGCTTCATCTGGCATGTACTAACTTTCATGAGGTGAGAAACCTCAATGACATTTTCAACTAGAAAAATCTTGCTGTATATAATTAACCTGAGAAATTCATCTAGGCAAAAAGGTTAATGCTGACAGAAGTGAAAGTTAAATCATAACTATTCAAGTGAAATAAATAGTCCTGCTTCAATGTATAAAATGATTACTTCAAAAAATGATGTATAAAGTGAGCCTGCTGCTTAGAGAGAACAGCACATGCTTAATTACACGATATGTGAAATCACCCAGTGCTTTAGAATAATAGGCAACATCCCTGCTTCGTGTCTGTTTTATTTTCAATCCGTTTAAAAATATATTGCTTTTCAATTTATTTTCCTTCCTGAAATATATCACTAGATGTTTAGACAGGCATTTCCAAGGCTTATGTCACTCTAGAAACAAAATAGACTATAGGATAATTATTCTTCATCAACTCCAAATATCCTTTAAATAACTTTATTTTTTATTTATTTATTTTTATTTTTCCTGCAGTAGAAATTCCACTAGACAGTTGTATAGTTGAGTGGCTAATTCTTTTTTCTGTTTTCAAACAGATCATTTTTTTAAACCTCCATAGCAATTTGTGTATACAAGTTACTTCTCTCAAATTCATGGAATGTAAAAGGTACCTTCAAAGAATAAGTAGGGCCTAGCTGGCATGGATCAGGGGTTGAGCATCAACATATGAACCAGGAAGTCACGGTTTGATTCCCAGTCAGAGTACATGTGTGGGTTGTGGGCTTGATCCCCAATAGAAGACATGCAGGAGGCAACTGATCAATAATTTTCTCTCATCATTGATGTTTCTCTCTCTCTCTCTCTCTCTCTCTCTCTCTCTCTCTCTCTCTCTCTCCCTCCCTCCTTCCCTCCCTCCCTCCCTCTTCCTTACTCTGATATCAATAAAAATATAAAAAAGAATAAGTAGGAGTTGGACTTCATTCTGCAATAAATACAGTGTTAACTAATTTGTTTAGAACATTGCTGGCTAGGGTAGGTAACATTGGATAACTACAAACAAAAAGTAAGTGGCTCTATTGTAATGATTCAAGCTTGCCTTAAAATGCAACTTCAACTGATTATAATTTTAATGAGTGATTTATATATTTGATGCATTAAGGCTTCCCCTGCCCCCTCCATGATAGGCAGTCTCTTTTTGCTTCTTGGAGAATAAGATATTGAAGGGTGCTCAATCAGAAATCAAATATATACAATGCAAGGAGCTCTAGCATTGCATAGTATGGTGGAAAAGATTCTTAGGGATATCAAACTAATTAATTTGAATTCCTGCTCTCTTTGTTCCTGTGGAGTTTGGGGGTTTGGGGGGAGAGAAGAATTTCAGTAGAATCCCCCCAAAATTGGATTAAGGAACCTCTGATTGATGCTCTTGCTTTGTTGTCTTTGAGAGGCATGTACTCATTTTTGTCTTTCATAGGAATTGTTTGAATTACTTCAAAAACAATTCAGGGAATTCTTCTACTGCAAAGAAAGGCATATTTCCTCACATGCATTTTTTTTTTCCTGGAAGGTACTCAAAGATCTTCAAATGGGTTTGTTATCTGTCACAAATGCATGAGTTAGGGCATTTGATTTTAGAAAGGAAACCTCTATCAAGTTAAAAGCAGAGCATTGAAATACCAGCCACCAAAAGGTGAAGTCCAACTGTTCATAATTGCTTGTGAACGCAGAAAGGAGGGAAAGAAGGGGAGGAAAAAATAAAACACCCTCTCCTATCTCTGATTCATTGTCAGGAGCCACTGGCCAGCTGCTGGGGGAGAATGGCTAATGAACCATGCGGCCTCCTGCTGCCGGGCCCCGCAGCGTGAACCGTGCTCCACGTTATGGTCACATTCTTCACCCGTCCCCGGCGCCAAAAAGGGTCCATGTGTTCTGAACACATTAAAATAAGCGATGGGCATGTGATTCGGCTTCCTTTGAAAGCCACTGACAGCTCCCACGCCGTTTGCGAGGGCGCCAGCGCTCGGCGGAGCATTGTCCTGTGAAATAGCGCGGGAGCGCATGGTGTGACGGGAGAATGGGAAGCCCAGAGTTTTCCAGAAGCTATTATCTAGGACGGCCTTTGTTACGGAGCTAACAGTGCCAGAGCTCCCTTGTAAGTTTTGTTTCTTCTTAAAAAAAAAAAAAAAGGGGGGGGGGGGGAGTGGGTTAGGGGTTTGCAAACAATCAGGTCGCAGTTGTTTCTTCTGTGTTTTTGATATCCCCGTCGCTTAGGTATGTGCTGCTTTTCCTCGCATGAGACAAGGTACATGGCCTTTTGACATTTCAGCTTGCAATTGAGTGTTGAAGGCATAACAATGAGGTTTTTCTTACTAAGCTATTCTTGCAGAATTAGACATAAAATGCGTAAGTGCACTTTGAGAGTTCTGGCATGTCCAAAGTAAACAGCACTGCCTCTGCTGAAGTCTCCTACTGGGGACAGAGATTGCTTTGAGGAGAGCAACTATGGATCTCATTATTTTATTTCTCAGTGTCTTGTCCTGGTCTTGAAATTGAGATTGATTTTCAAATGCCAACAATCTGTGGAACTCCATCTGTGAATAGCTAGCTGTGGTTAAAAGAGGAACACGTGTCCTATGGCTATCTACTGAAAACATGCCCTCGCTCTGAGTGTTTAACCCAAGTTAGAGGAGCTATTAAGTGTGATTTCTTATATTATTTAGGTCATTATATTATATTATGAGTTTGTTCTATGAATAATACATTATGCATATGAGGAAATTAGAGATGTTATAATAATACTGAAAGCCACATTACTGGTGTTAGTTAAAATTACAGCCAAAACACCATCCTGGATATTGTGGATAAAATAGAAAGTCACTGTAATTACCAATTATATAAAGTCTCATGGTAATTTTTTTTATATACGTACTTTATTGATTTCCTACAGAGAGGAAGGAAGAGGGATAGAGAGCCAGAAACATTGATGAGAGAGAAACATCAGCCAGCCGCCTCCTGCACCACCACTCCTTCCTCCCTCTCCCCATCTCCGTGGATGTGCCCACAACCAAGGTACATGCCCTTGACTGAAATAGGACCTGGGACCTTTCAGTCCGCAGACTGACATCTATCCACTGAGACAAACCCGTTTTGGCATCGTAGTAATTTTTAAAGCTTTCGATATATTGCACATATACTTTTCTCTCAGGATACCCCATCTTGGGTTCCCCAGAAAATAGTTCCTGAGTGACTGAAATCAATGGGAAGGCAACCTTTGGAGAAAGTCTCAGAAAGGCCGCCTATTGAGGGGAGGGAATTCTTGGATATTATGGCAAAATAGGACTCACTAGGGTCAAAGGTCAGTTTCAGAGCTAAGATGTGCCTTGAGGCCAGGAGGTAAGAACTTGAAACTGCTTATAGAACATCACTTCTCTTCTTTTAAGAGCAATTTTCAAGGAGGGTCTCAGCTTTCACTACCCTACCACGTCTATATCTACCAACAACACCATTTTACTTGAATTTAGGCATGTTGAAAACATTAGTCTATTATTTAAAGTTTAACATTGTTTTCATAATGAAAATGCATAATATTACCTTTAGTATTGAAAGGGATTATTTCATTCATTTTTAATAATGAAACTGCTATTTTTTTTTTTTAGTTTTCTATGCTATTGAGGATATCGATGACTTATAAATATATGTGTTGTTAAATTTGCCATTATTAATATTTATCAAAGTAACACTACAAAGTCAGTTTTTTGTTAGAAAGCCCCATACATTTTTTGTTGGAGTTTGAACACATGTTTAACCAATTGGTAAATACTAACATGGGAACAAAGATAAAATAACCTTACAGAAAATATGTCATTTGAAATGTCTGAATAGATTTTTATTTTGAAAAGAGTGCTATGTAAATCTAAAAAGAAAAAGAAAAAAACACTAGAATGTAAATCATCCAATAAGCTTTCATCAAAATGTGACATTGGTGCTTAGCAAGGTAATAATCTATAATAATAAAAGTGTAATATGCTAATTAGACTGGATGTCCCTCCAGATAAAACTATGGTTGTGAGGGAAGGCCGGGTCCTGGGTACCATGATGGCAGCCAGGAAAAGAAAGGCCTACCCCTGCATGAATTCCGTGCATCAGGATTCTAGTATAGATTCTAGTATAATAGAATTCAGTAAAACCATCCACCCTTCAAAATTCTTGAAAGGTATTCTTAAATACATCTTGTCAATTTTATAGGGTCAATGTAATTATCCACTTTTTACATGTAAAAATTAAGTAAATTGAGATTCACTGTGAATAAAGAAATTTGCCATTTACCTAAAAACATGAATGATGTGATCATGCTGCATATAATCTTAAGAAACTTCCATTTAAAATTAGTGAAACCCATTGTACTAACATGAATAAAAAATGGATAGAAAAATATAAATCACAAAAACAAGAAAAAAGAGGAAGGAGACTGACTTTGCACACTATAATAGTGTAAAGTGTATATGGTAATGAAAGAGAAACACATGAAGCTGCATAGACTTTATGAACCGCTATACCCATATTTTGCTTAGGTAAGTATTTCAATACAAATCAGAACCTTTTTATATACTAGGCACAGATATAAAAAGTATCTGGAAGTACCCTCATAGGAGCCAACTTTTGGAAATTAGGAAATCATCTCTTAACTTAGAGTCCCTTTATTTTTAACTTAAGTAATGCATTAATATAGGGTTAGAGTTGTTGTTTTTTGTTGTTTTGTTTTGTTTTTAAGGAAAGCTTGGTTTTGTTGTTTTATCTTAAAAACTCACAATATCCTATACAAATTATATATGCACTATAATTTTGGGGACATCATTCAATAAGCTGTAAAAAGCAGCTAAGAGTTTAAATTTAAAGAATATATTTGTGTTGGCTATATAGTGACATTTTGGCTGACTGGAGTAATTTTGTTTCTTGGAATCAGATAATAATTTGGAATCAGATATTACTCTCTGTGTGTTCCCAGAGGGATACTCTTGTTTATTTGATATGCACACTTAATTGTAGTGTAACTTTTTATGAGACTGTATCTGAGGCTCCCCTCTGATTTCTCCATGTTCTGAAATTTAGCAAAAAGAGTTACATGACATGTTAATGTGTAGATGCAAAGTTATGAGTAAAAAGTCATAAGGAAAGTAAACATGATTTCTAGAACTTAATAACTGTCAAAATAGTGGAATACAGATATAATTTAAAATATGTTTCAATATGTAATTTTTAGAGGCATAGGCTTAAGAGTTGTGAACAACAAAAAGCACCGAAGGAAGAAATGTGTAATTCCACTATATATTCCACTATATATTCCCAACATTTTATTTAAAATATTCAAACATTCTGCAAAGGCAAGAGACATTTATAGTAGCACCTATCATTTACCATCAATATTTTACTATAACATTTTAATATGTTTGATTTAGCATGCATCTACCTATCTATCCAGCCATTTTCAATCCATGCTTCTTTTTTATATATGTTAAAGTTAATCATGGTATGGTTTTTTTAATTATTAGAAAAGATTATCATGATAGTTTCTTGAAGATCTTTGGGAAAATATTTTCTCAATCAATCCAGCTTTGAACACTCTAATCGATTTAAAATTACAACTCTCTCAACACACTCATCCACAGGTACCCTCACATATGCAATATAAAAACGTCTGGTACACCATCTATATTTTTACATAATCCTTATAATTTCCCAGCCTTCTGTGAGCATGTAAACACTATAAAGGTGGTAATTTCTGTCTTTTTAAATATATATATATATATATATATATATATATATATATATATATAGAGAGAGAGAGAGAGAGAGAGAGAGAGAGATATCTATATATCTATAGATATATATATTATTGATTTTTTTTTAGAAAGAGGAAGGGAGCGGGATAGAGAGTTAGAAACATCAATGAGAGAGAAACATCAATCAGCTGCCTCTTTCACACCCCCTTCTGGGGATGTGCCCGCAACCAAGGTACATGCCCTTAACTGGAATCAAACCTGGGACCCTTCAGTCTGCAGGCTGACACTATCCACTGAACCAAACTGGTTAGGATGGAATTTCTGTCTTTTATTCTCTAATTTATTCCAAAAGCCTAGAATGCAGCTTGGTGCATAATACAAACTAAATATATAAGAGCGGGCCTATTTTTCATACAAACAACTATAAATCTGCTTTTGCCTCACTCTGTATAGTTTGCATTTATCATGTGTGTATGTGATGAAACAAGTCTCACCACAGTGTTCTTAAGTTTATAGGCTGCAACTGCTTTTCATATGCAATTGTATAACTTTCTGAAACCTATATAATGTTGAAAATTGATCCAAAAGCCCTTCCCCAATAATTTAAAAACATTTTTTCAGTTTCTTTGTAAAGATATTTGTGCTCCACAGATCTAACATCCAAGATAGAGTTTTAATTAAGCATACCTAAAAATAAACCAATTTCATTTTTACAATAGTTGGCATTTCCACCATTAATTTAATTTTCTGTCCGTTGTTTCTGCTATGATTTGTTGGCGAGTTTCTTTTTCTTGTCTCTACTACTTCTTCTAGCTGTTTGTATTACTTTTAATACTCACAAAGGTATAAAAGTTAATAAGATAATTGAAAGCCATGAACACATAAGCTACATTTTCCCTCTCTCTCTCTCTCTCTCTCTCTCTCTCTCTCTCTCTCTCTCTCTCTCTCTCTCTCTCTCCCCCTACTTATGGAAGACCAATGGACTTTTAAGATCAAAACAGTAATGTTAGAATGAGAAAGCACAATCTTGAGATTTTGACATCCCCACACTCTCTGCCATGCCCTCAAATTGACACAAATCTGCCTCCTGTGCTTCCTTTTCTAAGCTGTGCAGTGCTTTGCTGTTTGACAATCTGTTTATTATGATGAGGTCTCAGCTCTGACTTAATCTTGACATCAGTTGACTTTTAGCTGGAAATCTGCAATTGAGATGGTAAAACTGTCACTCTTGTTGACCTTTCAACAGCCTGGTGACAGAGACTCATCCCTTTTATGAGACTCTAGTTAACAGGAGATTCTGTGGGCCAGTTTAAATCAGAGATCTGGAAACACAAGCTAACAACCTGACAAATAGGATTAAATCATTCAATGTACAAAAACATGCTTGTTATTTCAGCAAATGGTAGAAGCCTTTTGAATTTGGCTTACCCAGCTGCTTTTTAAATTACATGAGCCAAATTTCAGCCAATATTTTTGTTTCTCTTTTTCACTTTGGTTGTGAAGATTCCTTCTAAAAGTAAAACTGTTCACTTGTAGGGCATAGAATATTTTAGACAAAAAACTTTTGAGTTAAAATGCAAGTGCAATGGATATCACAATTTAAAGGGATTTATGTAAGTAGAGTTTACTATGGCTTCTATATAAAATACTTTAAAAATATTGCAAAAATAAATATATTTAACTTGTTCAGCCTAGACAACCCACCATAGTCAATAATATTGTTTCCAAATTAGATAATATTATTGCTCATACAGGAAAATTCATTTTCTATAGTAGTTAGATAAGTGTAATATAGAGTAAAAAATGAAAAATATTGGTAATTATTCTTTAAATATAGGTATACATTTATAGAAAAGAGTTTATAATATGTTTTATTTTTGTAAAAAATGTTATGCTCTTACATTTTGTATAATTCCCATAAGACATTCTCAGGAAATGTGTATTCATGATCTATAATGGTTTATTATGTGTTTTTTTCTTTCATCACAATTTTCTTTGCAATTCTTCCCCACTACATGCCTGATTCATATTAATCCTTTAATAGTAATTCTACCTCATCATTATAATAAATCATTTTAATGAACATTTTTAAAAACACTTCTGACATTCTTATCAAGCATTTAATAGCACAAATTAAGTAAATGGCAAATCATTATTTCATTTGTATGCACTGTAATAGTGTTATTATAAGACATTATTTTGGCATTAATGTGACTGCAACTCTCTATTTCCATGGAAATTTATTTTTATTTTGTTCTTAATTGAGTCAGCTTGACTCATTGTTCTAGATGGATTAGTTAGCTTGCTGGCTCGAAGTACCTTAGAAATAATTCAGGTACAGATGGGGGGAAAGTAATTCCATAGTTTTAGCAATTGTTTTACTTGGTCTATTCAATGTTAGGAAATTTCTTAATTATTATCTGGGAGAATTTATATAGCAGTCAGAATTTCTGCCTTTTTCATAAAGATGATTTTGGGAATGTAAGAATTAACATTGCATTTGGTGTATGTTCTCTTATTTAAGAACATTCATTGGCAATCATACTGTGCTTGCTTTTTTTAAAAAAAAAATTATATATATTCTTATTGATTTCAGAGTGAAAGGGAGAGGGAGAGAAAGATAGAAGCATCAAGGATGAGAGAGAATCATTGACTGGTCTCCTCCTGCATGCCCCACACCTGGGAATGAGCCCACAACATGGGCATGTGCCTTGATTGGCATCAAACCATAACTCCTCATCCATAGGTTCATGCTCAACTACTGAGTCATGCTGGCCGGGCTGCTTCACTACTTTTAAATAACTCCTACCTCTTCCTGTTGCTTATGAAACAGGCCTTCTTAAAGAGTACTGGGGACTCCTCATCCCTCTGTCACCTGTTAAGATGGGTTCTAATCTCAGGTTAGGTACAGGACATTATGTAACCAACACTGCTATCAGCAGACAGGTAATCAGGTAGAGTATAATTTGTTAGAGTTTCCATAAACCAAGAAAGAAATATTTGTAACAGAATCAGCCACCTGCCTGGACTAAACTCCTCTTCATTACAGAGAGGATACTCTCCCACCGGATGGATGTTATGGGAAATAGATTGGCAACTCATGATTCTTTGTGTTTTTGACAACTGCTAGATTCTAGAAAAGAAAAAAAAAGTTTGAATTGGGGAAATGTTATGGAAGCAAATTGATTTTCCAGTCATTGCTGAAAGAAAACAATTTAAATATTCTAAGTGTCATAGTCCTTGATGTGACCATGCTTTGTTTTCCTTTGCTTTGTGCCCAACCTCCCCCTCCCCTGTCCCCTGCCTTGTACTTAAAGAAAGACCTTGAACTTTACTATTTAACTACCTTAAGGTTACTAAATCAGAATTGGGAGATAAATTTGTTTAGATCAACCAGATACTTTTGTATAAATTATATCAGCAAAATATAATTTAAAGTGATCACATTTTTCTAGGTAGCCATCGTTACTGAATGCAAGGTTTGTTGCTGTTGCTTCTAAAAATACTACTTGCAATAATTAAACCTCTTGGACACTTGATCTAATATAAGATCTTTAAAAAGCCTTTGTATATCAATCAACCCTACACTAACACCCTTTCAGTGAACATTTATATTAGTTCTTCTCTTTGCATTTTCTTCTCTTTGCATTTTCATCATGACTGAAGAGAAAGCAGTCATTTGCAAACATAGAAATTCTTGGTTTACCATTTTCAGTGATGCGTAGGAGATTGTCCAAGCTCTGCCCTTTATGTATGACCTTCAATAAAAATGACCTTTCTGGGCTTCTCTTTTTCATGTGTAGGTGTGGATACTACTACTTGGTTTGCCCACCCCAATGGTGTTTCCTTTTTGTTTATGAAAATATATTTGTAGTGATTTCAGAGAGGAAGACTGAGGGAAAGAGGGATAGAAACATCAATGATGATCTCGGCTGGTGTTTCTATCTCTCTTTCATTCTCCCTTCCACTCTGACATCAATAAAAAATATATTTTTAAATTAAAGAAAAAGAAAAAAAGAAAAGAAACATCAATTATGAGAATTGTTGATTGGCTTCCTCCTGCATGCCCCCTCCTGGGGATTGAGCCCACAACTCAGGCATGTGCCCTGACCAGGAATCGAACCAGGCTCTCCTGGCTCATAGGTCGAGGCTCAACCACTGAGCCACGTAGGCCAGGCCCAAGGGTGTTTTGAGCATCAGTGATCATTATGGATCTAAAGATTGTTTTGGACAATAAAGCACTGTTCTTATAATTAATGTTTTAGACTGAATCATTTTATTTCTGTATGCTCACATTTATATTAAATGTGTTAGATTTGAAATGGAAGAATGATGATATGAATAATAGAAAAAGGTGGGAGAGTAATGAGATTTTACCATCAGGAATAAAGAAAGGCAATCAGGTTGAATGAATTTTCTAAAATTGCAGTCTATTCAAATCAAAATACATTTTCTAATACACAAACTAATAATATTGAGTCATTGCCCAATGTCCTTTTCAATAAGATAAACTGAAGACCATTATGCACATCATGCAAGTTTCTCCATGCTCTGAGTTCTGCCTGCATTTCCAGTCCTTTACTAGTATGTCCCCATTGTTTCTTGTCTATTCCCTTAGCTTTATGTTACGTGAACTTATCTAAATGCCAATTTCCCAAATGCATGCTTTTGTTGTTTGTTTTCTGACTCATGTATCCTTTCTTTTTCAATTATGAGTTTTTATTATTGGAATTCCCTAGTACTTTTGTCAACAGGCTATATCTTTCTGACATTTTAAAAATCCAACCTGGTGATGTCTACATGGTGAATTATGCTTACCATTAGGAAGCAGAGTGATTATTTCTTTACTTTAGCTGTCATCACAAATTATTTTCAGTCTTTTCAGATTCAGGGGTGGGTGAGCTGAAATAGAATTAACTGCCAACAATAAGGCTGAAAGAAAATACAAGAGCCTATGTTATGGGCTTTATGGGAGGTGTCCGAACAGGTTTCATTGGGAACTGGATACATACTGTTTTTGTGTCTATCTGGAATTGGCACAAAAGATGGAGAGAAAGGGCTTTTGAACTACAGGTTTGGAACTGAGATTGATACAAGAGTCAGGGACATCAATTTGAAGGAACCATGTCAGAAAGGAAAAATCCAGACATGATTGTTACTAAATCAGAACAGAACAGTTTAAAGAGCAAAAAGGAGAACCTGGATTCTTTTTAAAATGTAATGTAGTGGGTAATAGTTGCAGAGATGGAACTTTTGTTACTTGTCTGTTTGTTTGTAGCAGGATATTTTCAGACTCATTCATAGAAAGGGAACAAGTTGTTGAGAAAACCAAGCCAGGTTAGAAAGAGAAAGAAAAAGTTTGGGATCAGGCCAGGATCTGAATGGTGAACTTTTGGGCTCATTGCTTAGAAGTACCTACTTTGGTTCTGTCACACAAACCTAATAACTCTTTAAATAAATTTCTGCTAAAAACAGATCATTGTCTCACTAATAGAAAGATGTAAAAAGCTGGTCAACCTTGAAGCTCTGAAAAGTTAGAGCTAACCACTCCCTATCTAATTAAGACAAAGATAACTGAGGCAACTTCCCCATCTTGTAATCATGTAAGTCCTTACCAATATGATAATCTGCTTATTACTTGCCTACAGGCTATGGGTGTATCCCACACCTGCTTAAGGGTATGGGTGTATCCCATAGTCTCAATTAAAAGGGATAGCAAGGCCAGAGCCTAGCTGCAGTACTCCCACTGGAGGTGGGCTCCCCGCGCCTGGCCCCCCATATCACCAAATTAAACTTCTTCTAGTCTCTCTTTAATTTGTGTGCAGCCCTTCTCCAGAACCCAAACCCTGAACTGGAACCCTGAACCAGGTGGGACATGAAAGGGGTTCCCATAAATTTTCCATGGATCTGATAAATGAAGCATATATGTACATAATGGTTCTTAAAGCCAAATGAACATTTTTTTTGAAATGACTGAATATGACAATAAAAATATTGTATAATAAGAATAAAAATAAATTATAATGATTAAATAGTCATTATGTTCAAGACATTGTTTTAAGCAGTTTATATGAACATAATCTCATCTAGCCTCTTAAAATTTTTTAATCACCATTTCATAAAAAAAGGTAATCACTTTTGACCAATCATAATTCTGACTTATTTTCATAAAGTATAATTTAATTAATTACTAAGATTTGTTATATACACATTTTTATTCTATGCAGTTTAAAAAAAATATGTAACTAATGTACCCATTGTATTGCTTTTGTTTATAAAGAAAGAGGCAAGTCCTGAGAACTTAAAAATTAAATGAAAATATCCAGAATAAGAGAATAATTACTTTTAAAAAATATGTATTGATTAAGAGAGAGAAAGAGAAACATCAATTTGTTGTGCTACCCAGTCATGCACTCAAAAGTTGATTCCTGCATGTGCCTTGACCAAATGGGGACCAAATCCGCGCCCTGGCACATTAGGATGATGCTCTTAACACTGAGCCGCCCAGCTAGGACTAGTTTATTTATTTGTTTGTTTGTTATTGTTGTTGTTTTTTTTTAATTCCAAAGATCTTAGAAATAAAGAGGAAAATCCCTTCACTTAAGAATAGTTGTGTATGTACTGGAGGGGGGGGGCATTGGTATTTGTACAAAAATAATAATTTAATAAAATATATATTATAAAAAAATAAAAAAAATAAAAAAAGAATAGTTGTAAAATCCCTGATGTTCAGTTTTTTCTTCATTTTTTTCTGCAGCAAAATAAGAGATATCCTTCTCAACAAAGGACAAAAATGATATTTGAATGTGTCTGTAGCCTTGAGTTGCTATTTTTTTTTTTTATTCAAGGCATGCTGTTGATTAGTTTGTAAATTTTGTCATGACTATGATTCTGTCTTTATAGATGGTGATTTTAAAATTATTATCGTGTCAGGATTTTCCAGGTTCCTACCTTGGTTGATAATTATAAAGCCTAATGTGTGATCCTCAGTTTATTGGAGATGACAGGTAATATTAGGATTGAAATAGTATAATCAGGACAGAGGTTCTGATGAATATAAAGTTAGAGAAGAATCTCACAAATCTAGGATCTATGAGGACTGAAGCAGCATCTTGTTCACTGCCATATCCTGGGTGCTAATTATAGTTTCTACAGCAGAGTGAGTGTTCCATAATGTTTAACAGATGACATAATAAATAAGTTTTTTTTTCTGCTGACTTCGAGTTGTGCATTTTAAGCTTTTGGTTCAGAAATAAATGACACACCTCTTTATATGTTATTGCTATATAAAGAGGCATAATTTTATAATGATGAATAAGGCTTATTATGAAGTTAGATTCCCTGGCTTCCAACCTCGGATCTGCCATTTGTAAATTGTATGACTTGGGGCAAGATGCCAACTTCTGTGAAATAATTTCTCAACTGGAAATGTAAGAGGTAATAATAGCTCATATCTAATGTGGCTGATGAGAAAATCCATGTGCTTACGAATATATCAGTGAGCATTAATAGGACACTGCTTAGCTTGTTTAATAAAATATGTGGCTAAATTGCCTGTCTGCTTATCTCAATGTTTATCATTACTTGTTTTTGAGTGACTCTAAAAATATAGAATGTAAAATTGTCAGTGTTTTATAAATTAAGCAGCAATTTATTTTTCTTAAAATGCATTAAAAATACGTGCATTAAAGTTTTTCATTTCTAAAACGTTTTGAAAATAGTCACGGAAGCTTTGTGCTCTTCTTGAGTAGAAGTAGTCTCCTGATAACTCCTTGTCAATCAAATGAAATCACTTGCTATAATAGTTTGCAATAATAATAGCAATAAATATATAGATACAGATAGATGAATAAAGTTTAATATCTCAGAAGCAAAACTATCAATTTTATATAAATTATAAAAAGTAATATGAATTATAAGTTTTGTCCCCAAAAGGGGCAGGGATATAGTTTTCACTGGTGCTATACAATGAAAATATTAAGAATATGAACAAGTTTCTTTCAATAAAGTAGAATATTTTTGAATTCCACATCTTAAAAGTTATGAACATAGATTCTATTTGGGCTTGTGTCCAAGTAATTTTCCAGGGTAGGCATCTTTCTTCCAGTCATGTTGAATGATTTTATTTTGCTTTACGTATTCAGTGAAAAATTATATTTTGGTTTTGGGATTGTTTCTGTTGAATGAACATAGTAAACCCAATCCTCAAGTTGCTACAGTAGAAAGGTAATTGCTGATGTCATCAGGAGTAGCTGAACTAAGTGATATATAAGTAGTGCTAGTAGTCATTTTCCATACAGAAATATTATTCAAGGGCCTCTAAAGAATTCCTTTAGAAAAATAATAAAATATCTTCTATTGTATAAATTGGCCGTCTCCTTAAAAAATACAGCTGGCCATTTTGGAAGCTGTTAAATTGAATGTATTTCACAGTTCAATGAGAAGTGTAACCAGTAGAATGTGGTGACAGTGACAATCTTCTGGAGGTTGCATTATTATCATTCTCATTCAGCTGCTCTTAGACAAAAGTTGATACAAAAATGTGGACATTTTACATGATACTTTAAAGGACTCTAAGAAAAGAAATGGTATATTTAAACTAAGAGGATTTTTTAAATGAACATATTTATATAAATATTTTTGTTGAATTGCTAGCCTTCCTCTTATCGCAAGATATAATAAAAATTCAAAAATGTAAGAAAATATTCAATTAAATTTAATATTCTATAATATTTCCACCACAGTTTATTATTGTACACATTTGAAAACAATCACTTGTTTTGATAACTCTAATGCATATTGTAATATGCAGTAAATGATCATATGAAGACAGGGTAAGAATTTTTATTTTTTGGAATTTTATTGTATTCATTTAATAAAATTAAGGAGAAATTAAAAAAAGCTATTCCAGGATTGAATAGTTGAAATAAATTTTAATCAATATAAAGGAGTATTAATAGCGTAGCTGAGAACATAGGTTCCTGAGCAACATAGACTTAGTGTATTTAGTTCTATTAACCATCAGCAAACAAGTTTTCTTAAGTAATTTAGCCCTCTATTCTTTTTTTCTTGATCACTAAAATTAGGAAAAATAATATCATAAAATTGTTATGAGGCTTATGTGGGACAATAATTTGGACTTAATGTGATATTATTGTCTATTCCAGAGAAATCACATTTTATTTCATAATCATGAAGATTATAGATGTATTTGCTTTTCACCTATTTATATTTATTTTTGAAATGAAAAATACATTTTTGTGACTGGCAAAATGTAGGCAATGTCAAATCAACATAGATACCAGGTATGAACAACAAGTAAACATAGACTAACAAATCAAGTAAATATCAGGAAAACAAAAGATACACATAGAAAAAGAATATACATCAAATATACAAAATTGGAATGAAAGTGTTAATATTTTCTATTTCAAATGTTCTTCTCCTTTAATATTGTGCTGGGAAAAGTTTTTGTTTTTCTTTTTTAATTTTAAAAAATTTGGACTGCCTGGTCAGTGTAACTCAATTGGTTTCAGCATGGTTCCTTGTACCAAGATGTCACCTGTTTGATTCCTGGTCTAAGCACATACCTACAAAGTGTGTTCGATCCCTAGTCAGGGCACATGCAGGAGAAGGGGCAGCTGATCCATGTTTCTCTCTCCCTCTCTTCCTCTCACTCTAAAATTAATGAAAAGGTATCCTTGGGTGAGGATTTTTAAAAATTAAAGAAAATATGGACTGATTATTCTGTAGAGTACTTTATATTCTAAAGCAAGGATTGGCAAACTTTGTTTCTGAAGAGTCAGATGGTATATATTATAGGCTTGCAAATCAAATGTACTAAGTATTCAGTTCTGCTGTTTTAAGTGAAACAACCTAAAATGTAAATAGATTGGCAAGGTCATCCTATCTAATAAAAGTAATATGCAAATTGACAATACCTTTGCTACACCCACTAGCCAGTTCCACAAGCCACACCCACCAGCCAATCAGGAGTGGTTTATGCGAATAAACCCAACCAAGATGGCTGCAGCCACAGAGAGCAGGAGGGAGGCTTGGGTTTCTCTGGAAATGGAGGAAGCAAAGCTTTCTGCACACCCTGGCCGGCCTAAGCCTCCACTCAATGCTACAAAGTTCCAATGATAGGAGATAAATAAATCCCAACAACAATGGTGGCAGCCAGGGACCTGAAGAGAGCAGGAGGCTACGGTTGCCCCAGGGGATGCAGGAAGCCAAGGTTCTGCAGCCCTGGCCAGCCTAGGCCTCCACACCAGGCTATAAAGTTTCAATTACAGAAGACAAATAAATCCCAACAGAAATGGCTTCTGTCCTGGAGTGAGCAGAAGGCTTGGCTCTGCTCCAGGCTACAAAGTTTCAATTGTAGAAGATAAATAAATCCCAGATATCAGGGCCTCCACTTGGGTTGTTGGGGGGTATGGCCAGCCTGCAAACCACCACAGTCCCCTCTCCTAGGCTGCCCCACACCCCAAGAGAACTACCACCATGATCTGGGACACCTTTCAGGACAAAGCAGCTGACCCCCACCCATGCACAAGGCCTCTGTTCTATCTAATAAAAGAGTAATATGCCAATTGACCATCATTCCATCACACAAGATGGCTGCCCCCTATGTAGACACAAGATGGGCAGCAGGGGTGGGCAGTTGGGAGACACCAGGTCTGCAAGGGATTGTGGGCAATCAGGCCAGCAGGGAAGGGCAGTTGAGAGGGACCAGGCTTGCAGGGGAGAGCAGTTAGGGGCAAACAGCTGATAGGGGAGCAGTTAGGCATCAATCAGGCTGGCAGGGGAGTGGTTAGAAGGTGATCAGGCTGTTAGGCAGAAGCAGTTAGGGGCAATCAGGAAGGCAGGCAAGTGAGAAGTTGGGAGCAGACAGTCCTGGATTATGAGAGGGATGTCTCAGATTGGAGAGGTGCAGGCTGGACTAAGGGACACAACCCCCATGTATGAATTTTGTACACTGGGTCTCTATTGTTACAAGAAAACATGATTTGCAAAAGCAAGTACTGAATTTTTATTTTAGACAATGATTTCCTCACCAATAGCAATACCTATTGGAAAGCAACCATATCTGTTTTTATTTACTACCCTATAGTAGTTACTAAACAATGTTAATGTCACATAGTATGTATTTAATAAGTATATAATAAAGAGATAAATAAAATATTTTCTTTGAAAACATCTATTAATATTTTAGTTTATGACTTGTATTTTACCTATAATTCAGTATTATATATCTTGTTTCAGCCAAGCTTAAACTTCATTAAAAGGATTTATAAGAAGCTAATAAAGAATGCATATCCTTTAATAAAAAGAGTATTATTGCATATTACTCTATGAATAATGTATATGATCATTCACATCTACTGGTCATAGTTTGTATAATCATATAAAATTCTGATTATGTAATCTTAATTTCTACATTTAATACTGATGACTTTATGCAAGCATTTGTAATGGAAAATACATTTAGCTAAAATATATATTATATGTATGTTTCTCATAGCTCTGATGTAGACCCTGATTTAAATACAAGGTAAAATACTGATATTTTTCAGTAAGTTTACTTCTCTCACTGAGAATCAATTTGTTTTATATTTTATGATGTCAAAATTTCTGCATAAATTATGAGCACATTTATTTCTGTAAACTGCAGCCTATTTTTGTAGTCAATTGTAGTATTAATATTCAGGTTTCATGATAGTCTGCTGATATTCCTCATTCTAATCAGAATTTGTTATTATTCATTGTTAATATCCCCTTAACAAATCACATGGGGGGAAAATGTTCTTTAGTACAATGAGAGTGCAATCTGATATAGAGATTTTGTTCTTGTGGTATCCAAGAGGCATACTGATTTAAATAATTAGAAATAGAACATTATGAAGAAGAGAGTTTTCTTTTTGCTTAGAAAACATTATATTTCTGGAATAAAATTTTATTTATTAACATGGACCTATATGAGAAATACAAGTCTATAAGTAATATATGTAGATTCTTTTCTTTAAAAAATAATCTCAATAAATTATTTCTTTTCTTAGTAAATTAACATGGACCTATATGAGAAATACAAGTCTATAAGTAATATATGTAGATTCTTTTCTTTAAAAAATAATCTCAATAAATTATTTCTTTTCTTAGTAATTGGAATTTTTTTAGCACATCAAGATTCAATTTATGGTTGAAATTTACACTATAAAATTATTAATACTTACACTTTTGTGTTATCATGGAAGTTCAAGGAGCCCCAAATAGTTATCTGGAAATTAATACAATATATATTCTGTGGATTATAAAATTATTGTATTTATTGGTAAATTTCGACCACAAAAAAACAGTACAAACAATTAATGATGAAAATTCTCAAACCAAATTCCCTGTAATAGTCTCTGAATATCCAAGCAAATATCTTAGTGATTTAATTAATGAAACAGGATTTTAAGTAAATTCCTCAACTAATTGGTCATGTCTAATATCAGCCATTATATGCTTTGAATTTGTTTCCATAGTAACATATTTAAATTCATGGTAAATAAAGACTATATTAATATTTATATTACTGATGAATAAGGGCCAGATATATTAAGATATTAAATAGTTCATGGATGAATATTTGATATGGTTTTCAAAACTAGTTTCTTATATGTATATTATGGAGAGAGAGAGATGTGTTGTTTTATTGAGCTATGAGCCCATTGACTGCTCCTTGCCTGGGCCCTCACTGAGGATCAGATCCACAACCTCGTCATATTGGGATGATGCTTCAACCAATTGAGGCACCCAATTAGGACCTAATTTTCTTACATTTTGATTTAATAACATATCTTCCTCGATGTACAACCACAAGTTATGGCTGCCACAATATTCACTACTGTAACACCCCAGTCCAACTCTCTGGCTCTGACCTTGCATATGAATTGTAGTTTCATAGCTCCCAAACGATTTTTATAGAATGTTTCTACTTGCCTGCATTGCCCTTTCCTGAAAATACATGGTTTAAAAGTTGACATCATATTTTCCCCCTCTCTCTCAGCATTCCTCTCTCCTAATAAATAAGGTTAGAAAGGTTAAGTTTTCCTTCAGGGCAAATCCAAGCAATTATAGATGCCTTAAAAGTGTAACCTTTCCTATGATCTGCATTGAAATATTTTGTGTGGGTCTAGACTAGTTCTTCATAAAAAATGTATCCAATGAAAAAGAATAATACTTTAATTCTCAAAGTTTCACAGAGTTTAATAATAACTACACTTTATTGATGTAAGAACTGAGGTTTAGAGAACTTTGCCAGATTGCTTCAGATTGCACTGCTGGTGGTACTGGAAGAGGTAATAAAGGGAAAAAAGAAACAGATTTTTATGGAGGAAAAGGAGCATCTGTGTGAAAGACAGTACACAGTTGAGGAGTAGAGGAAAAGACAGTGAAGTATTGCATAAAGCTATACTACAGTAATGCTATCATTTATTAATGTTATGAAATGTCAATGGTATTCAATACTGAAGAATATAGGGCATTTTTATTTAAAAAAGCTAAAGAAATGGCCAATTTGAATTCACTGTGATTTTCTTTGATTTAGTTAAAACAATTTTATTCATTATATAATTTTTAAATAAATTTTATGATTTTAGCATGTTCTTTAACATGTTCTTTCTACAACAACTCATAATTTTTTGTCATTTCTATACTTTTACATCATCACAGTCCAGGAGAACTTTCTGCTCTGTCGAATATGGTAACCAGTAGGCAATTGTGACTATTAAAATTTGACTATTGATACACAAGAATGATATTTTTTTAATTCTATCAGAGGATATTTTTCCATTGATTTTTAAAGACAGTGGAAGGGAGAGAGAAAGACAAAAAAACAAAACAAAAAAACACCAATGTGAGAGAGACACATCAATTGGTTACCTCCTCCATGCCCCAACCAAGGCCATGAGCCTGCAACCGAGGTACATGATCTTAACCAGAATCGAACCTGGAACCCTTCAGGCAGCAAAATCTCACATTATGAAGCAATATCTTCACCAATACAGCTCCTAGAGCAATGGAAAACTAAAGAGAAAATAAACAAATGGGACTACATCTAAATAAAAAGCATTGGTTTTCTTATGATCTTGTAAGTAGAATCTGCATCTCGCCACGTTGCTAGAATAGCCCTTTTGCTATGCAAATTCTGTTCTCCCTACATGTTTGGGGGGCAGCTCCTCCAAGATTCACATGGATCTCTCTTCACAGGGTCAAATCTAGGTAAGAAGGTTAATGGAAAGAACTACAGGCCTCATCCTGCAGTTTGTCTTTGTGGCCACACCTGGTACTCATCTTTCCACTCCTGGGCTATCTGTTTTAAATTCACAACACCCTCAGTTATGACAGTTCTTAGTGGCTTTTCTGGTGATGTGACCCAAACCCTCATGCCTAAGAAGTCTGAGCCTCTAGCAGTCATGATCTTTTCAGACTAGGCTTGCTGCACGTGACCATTCACAATCAAAATTTAATAAATGAGTAACAAGGAAGTCCTAGATGGTCTTCAGAGTTCTACACTTTTCCTTCCTTGTCCTTATTGTAAAACAGCAGCTCGAATTGTCCTGCTAATCAGAGTCAATTAACCCTGCCACAATAGTGACACCGTTTTACAGCTGCTGGTCCCTTGACACAGAAGTACGAAGTGTACAGTAGAGAGTATAGGAAACTCAAGGTACTTGACAGCTGGTCAATGAATTAAGCATGGCCACAGAGGCAATAACATACAACAAGCTTTACTGCACAGTGTTTAGACAGGGTTGCAGGAGACAAAAATGCTCTCATAGCATGAAAACAGCCAGAGAATGATGTCATGGGGGCCAACATCCAGGACAAGCAGAGGGCAAGGGGACTCCCAGAGTAGAAGAGAATCCGAGAAAGGGCTTCCATGTCTAGGTTATGTCACAGTAGCAAGGGTGGAGTCTGGGTCAGAGAGCTCCCAGGGGTAGTTTTGGCTTAGAGTCTTACAAACAAAAGGCCCTGTCACTCACCAGTAGATGCAGGGTGTAGTTTAGTGGGACAGGCAAAGCAGATGGGCTCACAGTGACTAAATACCTTCAGGCTTGGGCTTTTTTTTTTTTATTATTAAGTAAGTAAAAATATGAGTTTGGTGCTGGTGGTTTTTTGAGCTAAAGGTTCTCAATTAGCTGTGAAGAAATAAACAACCGAGGGGCCAATATACAGGTACTATCAATGGCTCATTTGCATAACAGATGGCTATAACTTATCCTATCTAATAAAAAGGGAATATGCTAATTGACCCTTACGCCATCTCAAAGATGGCAGTGCCAATAAGAAGGGAATATGCTAATTGAATGCCCCGCCCTCAAAGATAACAGCATCCACAGCCAATAAGGGAATATGCTAATTGACTGCCATGCCCTCAAAGATGGTGGTGCCGACAGCCACAAGATGGCGGTGCCCAGTCCCCTCAGCCCCCCACTCACCCAGGGCTGGCTCGAGGTACAGGCAAGCCTCAGATGGTGTCTGCCCAGCTGTCCAGAGCCTCCTGTGGCTCAGGTAACCAGGGCCAGCCGAGGCTTGCACTGTCAGCAATGGCAGCAGCAGAGGTGTGATGGGGCATTGCCATCCTCTGATCATCAGGTCGCCTCTTACCCCTGAGGGTTCCCAGAGTGTGAGAGGAGGCAGGCCAGACTGAGGAACGCTCCCCTGACCCTTCCCCCCACCCCCGACCAGCGCATGAATTTTCATGCACCGGGCATCAGATAGGACTCTTGTTGTGTCCCTTGGTGACAGTTCACCGTCTTTGTGATCCAGACCTTTAAGCCTACAGAACTTACAGTTGTGGCAGCAGATCTTTAAGAGTGATGATAAATGGGGCCTCTCTTGTATCAATCCCTTTATTCTCAGCCTCAGGTATTCTTTCAGTTGAAAGCACTGACTGGGTGAGTATACCACATCCTAGAGAAGGACATCCCATCCTCTCAGAGCACTGTCCCATGTAGGTGCCATGACAGGTCCTTTGATAAGACATCCTGGCACCCATGTCAGCCCACCTGCTTCTGGTCAGTGTGGCATCCGCATTGCTGTGAAATATGTCTGCTGGTTAAAAGCTGTATTGTGTGGAAACTCATGTCTATAAATCAGTCATTCTGCACACCTCTGGATGGTGGTGCTAGCTGAGGTTAAGCACACGGGAAAGACAGATTTACTCCTGGAATATAGTATGTCTATTCTTATCAGAATGAAACTCTGGTACATGTAGGATCGAAGGAAACCAATACAACTGTCTTGAAACCATGTGGCCAAATTGGTCTCCCTTAGGAATATTGGTAAACTGCCGCCTGGCATTAGTCTTTTGCTGGTAAATTTGTCATATAGCTGTATATATAAATCATCCACCATTAACTTTTAGAGAATATGTTGGCTAAATTATGTATACATCTTTATAAAGGTTTATGAGATCTTTGCTTACATATTTTATTGTTTAAATGTTTTTAGTGGTAACATATATTAGTCACTTGCTTACTACATTAAATTATATAAACATATTTTATATATGTGGTATCTACTTCTATGAAATCTTGACTATATTATTTATTTTGTCAGTGTGAATTTTTTTGCTTGAAGTTCAATTTTAAGAAATTAACAGTATATTCTTTCAAATATAAATATATTTGAAAGAATATACTGTTAATTTCTTAAAATTGAACTTCAAGCAAAAAAATATATATATGCATTATGTGTCTGTATATGTATAGTAGATATTATACTCAAATTAACTCACTTTGATTATTCTATCATCTGAATTATAACATAATTAAATTATGTTCTGTCATTTCTTACTATCTTAATATGTCATCTGCCTAATTTTAAATAACAAATTTTAAATAACAAGTTTTATTCAATTAGAGAATTACATAGTCAGTTTTGGTTCATAAAAATAAAATGGATTTTAGAATTTTGAAAAATAAATTCCCAGTACTACCTATAATGGTTTGCTTTTTCAAAAAAGTTTTATTGGAGGTGGTTAGAACATTTAGAGATGTTTTATCTAAGACACTAAATATATCATATCAATATTGCTTAATAAGCCTAATGCATTATTATACTTTTTTTGTTCACAAAGTCTTTTAGTTTTTACACGAGTATTTATCCCCCCCCCCATCACCATCATATATATATAACAGAGGGACATATAAAAATAGAAATAACAGCCAAAACCGGTTTGGCTCAGTGGATAGAACGTCGGCCTGCAGACTGAAAGGTCCCAGGTTCAATTCCGGTCAAGGGCATGTACATTGGTTGAGGGCACATCCCCGGTAGGGGGTGTGCAGGAGGAAGCTTGTTGATGTTTCTAGCTCTCTATCCCTCTTCCTTCCTCTCTGTGAAAAATCAATAAAATATGTGTGTGTGTTTTTTTTTGTTTTTTTTTTAAAGAATAGAAATAACAGAACAAAGATGTTATGCTGGAAAGCATATATTTTAGTGTAGTATGCAATGTGTTAAACATAAAAATTGTAATATGGAACTATATTCAATAATTTATTAGGACATAAAGTGGGAAACACTTCTCCTCGAACAGTAGGAGTTAAAGGGTTGACATCTGACCAATGTGCTGTGGGTTGAATGTGTTTTCTTCAAGGAGATTGAGTTTGAAAGTGGAATGGTCTGAAAGGGAGAGAGTAAAATGAAATGCCAGCAGCTCCACTTTGGGGTATTTGTCTAAATAAAATGGAATGTTATTAGGCCTTAAAATTAATGAAATCTTGGTATCTGTGACAAAATGGATGGACTTTGAATACATTTTGCCCAGGTCAGTAAGTCAAACAGAAAAGACAAATGCCTTAGGATCTTTTTTACATGTGAAAACTAAAAACAAACTTACAAACAAACAAAACTACCAAGCTCATAAATACAAAGAACAGATTGGTGATTGTCTGAGATGGGGGTGGATGGTGGGAGAAATGGATCACTTTTTTTAATTGTAAAAAAATAAAATTAAATAAAAGGAGAGGCAAAGAATCAAAAATGAAAAAATGAAGAAGCAATTTGTAGGCAAGAATGAAATGATAATAAGTTAATGAATTCAATTAAATAATATAAAATGAATGGAAAACTTTCTGGGCAGAGGGATCAACATATGGAGGTGGGAAATAAACTGAAATATTAAGCAACCTGAAAATAAGAACAAATGCTTAGATTCAGGCCTATGTGTAGGAGATGAGATGCTTGGCCATATGGAGTCACGTAAGCCATCTGTACAGAAAAGGGATAGAGTCACCCCTTCCCTACTTGAGGTTAATTTAATTGAGACACCGATTTTTCTCTTAGACAATAACCAATTCTGTGTTATGATCCTTCTGATAAGGAAAGCATAAAAAGTGAGCTCCATATTTATCTCAGCTTTTCCCCTGGTGTGTTTGCCAACGGTACATGGGAAAATGGAATACAAGCAGAGGTGGCTGTATTGTTGCATGGATACTAGTAAAAAAAGAGAAACTAAGTCAGAAAGGGCAACTTAATTTGGGAGACAGGTTATGAGAAATGTAGAAACTACGCACAAGGATACCTAAAAATGTCTATTAAAATAGTCCTGGTACCCTTGGCTCTGTTTATTCAAGGAAAAACTTTGAGCAACTTAGTAGAGAACAGAATATGAGAGACTGAGAGCCAAATAGGCATGCCAGAGGTTTTCAGAGTTGAAATCCATTGGTGTATAACCTAAGCCAGAATAGAAGTAACTTAATGAAGATTCTAGGTATTCAGGTGAGACCCTCTCACTTTGCAGATGCCCTTTGAGCCCCTGCATCCCAGGTGTGGACGGCCAGGGAGGGACCATGGGAAGTTAGCTCCTGGATGTGTCTGGCCCATCTCACCCAGTCCCGCCCCACCAGCCACCTTCTAATTAATTTTCTTTCAATGTGCACAAATCCGTGTCCTGGACCACTAATTAATTATATATAAATCCTGAAGTACCCAGATAGAATCATGCTCTATTATAGAGATGTGCACTATATAAAGCTCAAGCCTAACACTGATGACATGAATACCATGATTTTCATTACTGCACTTTTCTCCTCTGTAAGCAAACCTAACGGCTCTTTTGCTGCACATTGGAGAAGTTTGGGAAATACAATTTGTATTTTCTCCGTTGGCTTTCTCTATAACAATGTTGGCAGATTCTTTCCAAATCATCTTGCCCTTGTCACTTTGTGCATAATTAAGTTTCATTCCAAGAGCAGGCTCAGTAAATGTTAGCTCACAGTGATAGTCTGGAATCCCAAAGTGAAAAACCCAATCAGACATCTAAGACTTCAGCTGTGAGTAAACTGATGCAAAACCAAACGTTAGCCTTGGCCCAGGTGTCAAATTGGGAGAAAAATCAGCATCAGATAGGAAGGTAGAAGTAAGCCAGAAGAATTCTTAAAGTACAACTGGGTCTTGTGCCTGTAGGTGAACTTGTGTTTGTTTAAGAGCAAAAATTCCCAATTTGATGCTAGTTACTTAACACCTGGTTCTTTATAGCAATGCCATTGCCTCAGTTGATCATCACAAAGACCCTAGGATCATTTTCTCCTCTGTTGTGTGAAAATTGAGACTGTGAGTCATGGAACCTCTTGCTCAGTTGGCACAATTAGCACATGGGAAATTTGGGATTACTAAATTATCAACCCATTCTCTCAAAAAGCAGACTATAAGAAGAAAATCAGAGAAATATGCTCAGAACATATAATGTTTTCATGTATAGCACACTAAAAATAATGCAAGTGTCAGAGTAAAGCATAGCTGGGTTCACTCCTTTGCACTAGCTACTAGCTCTGTGATTTGGCTTTAGTGTTTGAGCATTTTGAGCCTACATTTCTTCATTTGTAGGGTGAGAAAATTCATGCATGTGCCTTTCTATATTATTGTGGAGATCCAATGAGGAGAATTTAGGAGGTAACTAGTGCAATAACTTACGGTTGTTTTTCAACTGTGGTAGCTTTTATTGTTAAAAATGACACCAATTAAACTTAACACCAGCAAAACACAACTATAGTCTAGTTCTTCTGTGCGCATTTTTCTTTTAAGAGCTGAAATTAATATGTGGGTATTAAGATATTAATCTTCATACACAAGAGCCAAAGCTGAGAAACCAAGTCTTGACTGATATTATATTTCTTTTTAAGGTGTGTTTGTAAAGTTGTTAACCTCGTTTTGCCTGTTAAATTATTTTGCTGTATAAATAAAGTTAGCCATATTTACATATAATAAGGAGATAGTTCTTTCTTTTGGTAAAAAACAAACAAAACAAAACAAAAAAAAGTAAACCATAAAATAAAAACCTTGAAATCATAAACATTAATCAGTTGGCTAATTAAAAAAAATTAGAGAACCTGCTTTATGAGCCCTATTATTGTCAGGCATATAATAATGTGTGTGCTGGTAATACCACCGTGTGCAGATAAGAAGAGAGTTCCGCCTCTGAGGAGCTCACACTCTGATGGAGGGAGAGAGACAGAATGCCAACAACAAACAAAAGAGACAGAGAGAGATGTGAACCCATGAGCGATACCTGAAGAGGAGTGGTTCGCCAGGGACACCCTCTCAAAGGAGGTGGCATTTGCACTGTGTAAAAGGATTTTAAAAATATATAGAGAGAACACAAAGACTTTTCTGGCAGAAAGAACAGTATAGGCAAAGTATGCAAACTAAACAGAAAGCAACACATTAAAGGAAATATAAAAACTTCTGCCGGCCAGTGTGTTTCAGTGATTGACCTTTCACCTATGAACCAAGAGGTCTCTGGTTCAATTCCTGGTCAGGGCATGTGCCCTGGTTTCTAGCTCAGTCCCCAATAGGGGGTATGCAAGAAGCAGCCAATGGCTGTTTCTCTCTCATCAATGTTTCTATCTCTCTGCCCTTCTTTCCTTTCTCTCTCTCTTAAAAAAAAAAATAAAATTATAAAAACATTAAACACACACACACACACACACACACACACACACACACAAACAAACAAAAAACAATAGTGCTCTATTGACCTTGAATACTACATAATGGGATTGGAAGACCTGGAAACTGAAGTCTCCAAGATCTCACATGTTAGATCCTCTTCTGAATGCAACCAGGGACTGAATATGTAGGCCTGTCATTCTTAGGTCAATTCTGTAGCCTGTGGTTGTGATGGGATTTTCTCCTCACTGCAGTCAAGAAGGCAGAAATGGAAACCGTTAGCATCTGGGATTTACCCTAGATCCACGGTCCGCAAACTGCGGCTCACAAGCCACATGCGGCTCTTTGGCCCCTTGAGTGTGGCTCTTCCACAAAATACCAGGGCCTTGGCAAGTCTATTTTGAAGAAGTGTCATTAGAAGAAGTTTAAATATTGGGTTTCTCAAAAGAAATTTTAATCATTGTACTGTTGATATTTGGTTCTGTTGATTAATGAGTTTGCCGACCTAGATCAACTGGGTCAGAATTTCAAGTTGAGCAGCTTATGTTCAGCTGATTGCCAAATGTGAATTCGGCCAAGAACCACTGAGCTAGTTTCACTCCAACCAGGGTTCGATGCTAACAAACAGTATACTGATATAAGAGTCAAAAATCTTTCCTTTTAGTGGGTTTAGAAAGAAAACTTCCCAAGGTCACCTTTCTGCAGGGTATAAATTATCCTTTCGGTGTCTTAAGAGAAGAAACTCAGACTTTCTACTCGTTTGAGTGCTTCTAGCAAATTCCGTGTGTGTCAAGGTATTCTTTCAAAGTGCTTTTATTTAGGGAGATTATGTCAAAGTCACCGTTTAACTCAGAGCGCTCAATCTTTTCTTGGCTGTGCACTTAATATACATATATATAAGATATGGATATACATATGTATAATATATATATATGTCTTTTTGTATCATATTAATTATAATTTTTGCATAAATAATGCAAATGGTAATTAATTTATTACAATTACAATATAATACAATGTGTTGATAAGTCTATTGTAAAATGCAAAATTGCAAAGCTTAAAGGAATATAAACCAAACAGTATTTTAAAATTTTTAAAATTATAAAAATAAAGGACCAATAAGTAAATTAGGTTGTAATCCTTAAAGGATATGGGAAAATATTAAAATAGACATCATTAGTTGAAAGCTATGTACGTCATTTATATTAAAGTCACTGATTGAAATTCCTTATGAATCACCTATAAGAAATTACTTTTAACTCAATCAAACTATGACACACACATAGACATAAATATCAACTTACTTTTTGGGAAACATTTTTCTTCTTTAAATTCGCTATAATTTCTGCTATTTTCATGAGCAGGCTCCTCTTTTGAAGCTTCGAAATACTGGTTATTACAAAGCTCTTTAATTTAAGGGTCAATGTTTTTAAATTTTAAATTGTTGATACCAGACTTTTAAATATAAATGTAAAAGTTCCCCCCTCTCTCTCTTTGTCTTAATATCTGTCTCCCTATCTCATAAATGCCATTTTTATTTAAGTATTCTATTAATTGATAGACTAAAACCAAACCTAGAACCCATATAACTGCAAACTAGATGCCAATATTTAATTTTATTCCTTTATGATAATTAAATAAAACACATTCAAAGGGAGAAGATAACAGGAAAGGATAAGACAGTAAGTAAATTTCAGGAGCTTGAGAGCAGGTAGGCAGTGTTTTACCAAGAAAAATAAATCCTAAATTACCAATTTGTAAGCTGATGAAACTTAAAAAACAACAACAACATACACAAAATGTCGATTAAATTAAATAAAAAAGGATGTTAACAGCCTTTAAATCAATATGTTTATCAATTAACTTGCAGAAATGTCAACAATATATTGTTAAGTATAAAAGCAAGATGCAGAGAAATTAATGTTATATGCTATTTATTTTTAATTAAAACACTAAGGGCATATATAAAAATAGGTAGGTATATTATAGATAAATAGATATATTTTAAAATATGGTTAATTAAGTTACAGAAAATTATAGAAGAGGCTATTAATGTCAGTACCTACATTACAAGAAGAGATAGCAAAATAGAAGGAGAATAGGGATGACGGAAAGTAAGTGGGAGGAGGAAAGCAGTGTTCAAACACAATTTTAAAATATCTGTGATAAAAATAATATATACAATATGATCTCATTTATTTAAAATTAATTCTGTGAGTGATTTCCCTTATATGCTAAATGAAAGCAATAGAAATTTTCTTTGTGTGTTATCAAGTGATCATCTTCTCTGTTTGACGTTTAGGGTAAACATACAATGTTTATGTAAAAGCTTATAGCAAAACCATTTTAATTTAAAAAGAAAATAAATGACTAAGTGTTTTCATTAAATATTCATTTTGTTTAAAACTTATATGCTAATTGCCCTAGTTGGTTTGGGTTAGTGCATAAAATATTATAATCTTTTTAAAATGTATTTTATTGATTTTTTACAGAGAGAAAGTGAGAGCCATAGAGTCAGAAACATCAATGAGAGAGAAACATCAATCAGTCGCCTCCTGAACACCCCACATCAGGGATGTGCCCGCAACCAAGGTACATGCCCTTGACCAGAATCGAACCCGGGACCCCTTAGTCTGCAGACTGATGCTCTATCCATTGAGCCAAACTGGTTTCATCAGTATATATATATAAAATCTTGATGTGATCTGAATGTTTGGCTCCTGAATGTGTTTTTCCTTAATTCAGATGTTGAAATCCCAAAGCCCAAGGTGATGAGATGATGCTATTAAGGTAGGGCCTTTGGGCCATGATTATGTCATGAAGGGGAAGCCTATTTAGTTTTATTGAGTCAGCTCATGGCTAATCCACCTTGAGGTAAAGAATGGAGAAGACCTATTAAGGTTGTCAAAAAAAAAAAAAAAAAAAAAAAAAAAAAAAAAATCATGTGCTATTGTTTTTTTCCTCCTTTGCTGATAGGGCATGACCATGAGCTTACAGTTGAAGTGGAGAGGAAGGAATGATCATTGGAAATTGAAATAGCAAGGGCAAGAAGGAATCAATGCATTGTGTGGATTGCCTCAGTGGTTGCTGAATTTACTAAGGTCTTTAAATGATTTAAACAAGGAGACGTAGGCATGATAAAATCTATGGCAAGCATGGATACAAGTGAGAGGAAAAATGGCCCAGCAAAGATCATTTATCCCAACTCCAGGTCCTGTAGTACATGGGCGATGTGACTAATATCTTCTCTCAGGTGAGAAATAGGAAATAGAAAATAATTTTTATATGACAGCCAGCTTTGAGTGTGATCAGGGAATTAAAGGGAATGTTCAAAGATAAGACCGAGGTCACAAAGCGTTTTCTGAAGGTAAGCAGATTCACCAGCAGGCCGAATTGGTCTGAGGGGATTCTGATGAGATTTGGGGATACCTCAAGCCTCAGTGATAAAAATCACGGTGATGACAGGTGATTGGAGAACCTTCAACTCCAGAGGGGGTTTGATGTGAGTAGGGATGTGAGCAAGGGTGGTTTGTTAGGGAAAAGGAAGATACAATGGCTAACTTCCTGCTCCATTCCTGAGGATAGCTTAACCTTGAGGTTGTAGGAGAAACCCATGGTGTTGAGTTCTGACAGAGTATATTCATAATAGTGCCACCTGAACGTTGTTGTGCAAAGCATTTCAGTGTTTTGTTTTGACTTGATTTTTAATCCTTGCCTGAGGGTTTGCCTTACAAAGTGTTGGCAGTGTCACCTTACAGTTGAGGATATGTAAAACTGTCTTTTCTACATATTTGTGTTCCTCTTTAAGAAACACATTTCCATGGCGTACCTGTCTTAGATATGTAGCTCTATGATGTACACTTCACAGCTAAGCTACGCCACTGGAGAGAGAGAAAACTTGTGGTGATTTTCTTTTTATTTCCTTTTTGTCAGTTTTCCTTTGAAGCATCAAACAGGATATTGATATTGTTTGGCATTTAAGCTATTTACCTCCTGTGGCTTACCAAGTTGTAAACAAAGCCAGCCATATTCCCACTGCACATGTCATATACAACTATTACTAGAACTTCTTTTCAGAAATATTTATCTGCTAATCAATACCCTTCCATCGTGCCATTTCCAGAAGTGCTGAAGGGACTTCTCTCCTGACACAGGGTTTGACTCGGTTATGGTTTACCCTTCCCAGTAGCTGTGCAATGCACAGCAGTGAATCTAACAGGTGGACCATCTTCCTCTTGTGATGTGGCTGTGGTCACCATTAGTGCTGGACATTTCCAGAGAAGGTGAAAAATCCCTTAACTACATTATCGAGTAAAAAGCACGATGCTGTAGACACTTGAAATTATGCTTGACATCATTCTTGTCACTGAAAAGAAGAACATGTTAAAGCACTGATACTAGACGCTTCTAAATGACCGTGCTGGAAATGTATGCGAGCTGATAAACTCAGAGAGACAGATAAAAAGTCATTAGCAATGACAAACATAATTTGGATTTTTTTTTTCTCCCCCTTTCCTTAAACTTGGAATTGTGGTATTGAGCTGAAAGAAGGGGTGGTGGATTCTGCAGGGAATACACACAAAAGCCCCCTTTGAGCCACACCGTTCTCTGCATGGGATGTATATTTTCTAAGGATGATTTACAGGTTAGCCACGCGGTGACCTTCCCCCCACCAACTGCAAACAGATTACAGAAGCTGATTAACCAAGACTTAAAACACAACGCGGGTGATGTTCTCCTATGGGGGATTTCTGACAAAGCCCTCCCCTAGGAGCCCTCCCGCTCCATTCGCTTGCAAATCGCGGTGCCTACAGAGGTCTTGGCTGCCCCAGTCCCAAACCTGGAGCCCTGCAGCGCCATCAGCGGCGGTATCTTCCCCTGCGAGGGACTGTCTGCTATTAATCAGAAACGCTGAATGGAAACCAATCAGATAGAGAGTTCCTTTGGCTTCAGCTTCCTGCCTGTCTGAGTTAGAAGTAATGCTCCAAGAGAGAGGCACACTGAGATGCATGAAGATTCAGCTGTGAAGATCCTATAAAAAGAGGAGGAATGAGACAGAAGCCACAACGCTGCCGGAGTCCTTAGTGCTGAGCAAGGCTGAACTCAGTTCCATTGCTTCCAACAGTAAGTGCTATTTACTTTGCTTGCGAATTATGAGCTATTCAATTTCCCCCCCCCTAATAATGAAGTAGTGCAAATATTGCTTTTCTCCTAGTAGATCTCTCTCTCTCTCTCTCTCTCTCTCTCTCTCTCTCTCTCTCTCTCTCTCTCTCTCTCTCTCCACTCATTTGGAAGCAGGTAAGAATACACAATTTTATAGTATTCGAATACAGTATTATTAAAATACTCAGTGAAAAAACTTGCAAACATTTGGTTCTTTACTTTTACAAAACTGATACTTAACCAAGCTCTTTCTGTAATGCTCAAATTTTGCATATGAAGTATTATAAAAATAAAGCCAAACTTTATATTATGCTGGCTGGTTTTAGTAGCTTTAGTACTCATACATTAGTATGTTTAAGTATATTACTATTCTTAAATTAATTTGAAATGGACCCGTGGTTTTCTTGTAACTGTTGCTTGCTTAGAGTCAGAACTATAAAAAATAAATGCATCTTTTTCATAATTTAAGAACACATGATTTCTTCATTTTCTAATATTAAAAAAGAAGTTATACATATGAAACATATACAGATGGAAATAGAATGTCAGGGTAAATGTGATCACTTTACCTGATAAAGGTTTCTTTAAATATCTGTGGTTCTCACTCTGGTCAGCCTTCTAAATGTGCATGCTGGTTGGCTATATAATTGCTCTCCATTAAGTAGGCAAATGTATCTTAACGTAATAAAGACTGGATGAAAACCACAGGAGGGAAAGAGTTTCAAAAGCAAAACTGGCATGTTTTATTTGAAGGGACTTGGAAAATGCATTGATTTGATGGAGCATTGGTGCGTGTTTTTTTTATAATCAATATAGCCATTCACATCTATTAAATTTTCAAGCACATTAATCTCAAATGGTATGACCAATTTTAATTGTAAGGTTATCAACATTTTATAATGTTTCCATTTAGATGTTGCTAATACCGTATGCTCTTAGAATCTACTTTAAATAACAGGGTGCATTAGACAAAAAGGGATCACCTGTAGTAGATAAGTTCACATCTATTTTTATGATCAATTTTTGATGGGAATATAATGAACTATAGATTTTAGGAGAATCTGGAGGTATTTTTGGATGTTTGTTATTTAATATTTTGTTATATATATATATATATATATATATATGATTACTAATAAAGATTTCTATAAGGGTTTTGAAATCTATGTACTGTGCAAAAAGGGAGTGATGCTGTGACCACAAAAAGTAGTAACTTTTGCATGAAAGTTACTTTTTACATTATAAATTAGAAGAGCTATCAATCTTCAACCATATTTGACTAAGAATTAAATTGATCATTCAATGTTCTTAACTTGGAAAAAAGAGTGATTGAAACACCTCCTACATTCAATAGAGATTTTAAGATTCTATTTTAAGATTCAGACACTGCTTCATTGCCTAGGCAATGCTATGTCAATTGCAGAATACATTTGTGTAACTACAAAACTGGCTAACTCAGGTTTGGATGGTAGATTTTTAAAAAAGACAAAGAAAATTAAAGAATATGCTTTCTGGCACATAGAAGCAAAGAACTTGGGCATAGCATGAACAGCTTGCACTTGTGATCTTGTCATAGAATACATTCTGGTTTTTAATTCAAATTTTCTCAAATTTGTAAAATACAATTGCATGCGTTTAGATGTATGCTGAGATGTTAAAAAATACTGTCATCTCTATGTTTGTTTTGAAAAATGAGAAAATGTAAGATAAAGTGCCTGCTGTGAGCAAATCTAATCCTGGGAATAATGAATAGAAAAATGCTGTAGAGGGAGCAGATAGGTAGCGTCAATGTAAAAGTAATTCACTAACTTTAAGTCAGATTTGGTAGGGCTAATAAAGCAACTCATATAATCCAATACTTTCTAGAATGGAAAAAGCATAAGTTTCCTTTTATTATGCTACTTGATATTTTAAGACAATTTTGGAAATGGTTGACATAATTATACCATGATCTTTGTATTCATTGCATAATTGAAATGAAAATGCCTTTTACCACTGCCTATGTAACAATATCACAATATCAAGATTGGCTTTGAAATTAGAGTTTTAAATGTTGTGTTGCTCAACTTGACAAACTGTGTGTTGGAGCAGAAGCGCTTCTGAGTGTCACCTTGCCTGGAGATTGTATCTGGTGTATTCCTGTGATCCCAGCAAATGCAAAGTTGAGCCAATGCACTTTCTCTTCTCTGGCACATTCGCCTAAAGGATTGGGAAAATTAATTGGAGAGTTTTTTTCTTCTGGCTCACCTCTCTTTAGACATCAGTAGTGATTTGAGGCAAATACACATTCCCTACAACATTTACACTGTGAGTCGGTGCAGTTAATCAGAGTGCTTTGAAAAAATTACATAACAAAATATGTGAGCATTATGGTAATATATCATACAGAAGAAAGCATAAATTAAGGTAAAAGTTAATTTAATGAAAAATATGTGTAATAAATAAACATTGGCTGTAAAGTGTTCTCTTTGAAAGGAAACAGCCTAGATGGATTATTATTTAGCATTAATATAGATGCTTCCGTGAAATGGGTGAATTGCTATACATTAGACTAATGTTGTTCCATCAAATGAAAATTTAAAAATACAAAGTAAATCTTACATTGGAAAAAAAACAGCGTGATACTTTAAAAAATGTCCAATGTGATATGTTATTTATACTTCTGAATACTTTATTGGATAATTTTACTTCTTAAAGTATCTACTCAAATAATATTAAGTTTTCTTAAGGAAGAAGAAAGTATGTTAAGACCAAAAGGACATGAGTTTTAATTAGCTTTGTTTCTTTGTACCTGTCACTCATTTATAGACATGGTGTGTGTAGAACAGAAGGCATGTTTCCTGAGATAGAACATATTTTCTTTGTATTTTGCATAATTGTTTCTTTAACAAAGTGTGTGTCTTAAAATATATACCCTCCTAAATAATCATGACATTATGCTATTTAGATTTTTACATCAAATTCTAGAACTTTTAAAAAAGGGATTTTAACCTCCAACTATGATATGACCCAAGAAAACTAAGGATTAAAAAAAATCAAGTAACATATCTAAAGTTGTCAAATTGTATATGAAAAATTAAACACACACACACACACAAACACACACACACACACACACACAGTAATTAGCTAAAAGCAATGCTTCCTGGATTGCTTTAAACATCTTGAAAAAGTTTTTTGTGGTTTTTTTTTGTTGTTGTTGTTCGTTTGTTTTGTTTTTTAAATTCCTCTGCCTGGAATAGCCATCATCCTCATCATTGAAATACAGTAAGGGATGCCCAGTGAGGAGAGCGTCTTTATAGCACTTTTATACATTTCCATAGCAGTCCTAATACGTTAATGCACTTGTGCCTAAATTTAGCACTGGTAAGAAGTCTTATAGCCACATTAAGAATGCAAAGAGCCTGAATAAAAGCATGATCTCTGGAACCTAAGCAAGGCATTTTACATTAGCACCAGCAAGAGACACCTCCCAAACGCAAAAAGTCATTATAATGGATCTGCCAATGAAGAGAAAATGGAAACCTCCTGAGGTATTATCGTTGTGGAGGTGGTGCAGTGTGTATGAGTGCATACGTGCGCTCACATGTGTGTGTGTGTGTGTGTGTGTGTGTGTGTGTGTGCACGTGTGGGATATTTATTTACTTTTATGAGAGAGGTAGGAAAAAAGACCTGAAGATTTTCTTGAGGTAGTCTTCAATATTTTTCTTTCTCATTTTTCTATTCAATTACATTGCCAAATTATAAATCAATTGCAGGAAGAATGAGTGCTTTTATGTTCTGTATTTCTCCTCATGAGCAAGATAATTCTTGGACTTCCTAATTAATCAATGAAACACCACAGCATATGATTGTTTTATAAGTATGAATTAAAAAGCCTGCGGTTCATATTACTTTTTCAAATTGGCTCTACAGTTGTGACGAGCATGGATGACTTCATTATAATTTTTCAAACCAAATTTATTCAACTTGCTAGGGAGAAACCACTGGCTAGTAATTATTTGGTTTTTATTTTAAAGACGAATATGTTTCTAAATGTAAGAAATAGATACACCTCACAAAATTTATATTGGAATATACTAAACTCAGTATACTTAATTTAACATTAATCAAGTACGCAATGCATAATGGATTTTTTTTATCATAGTTACTAAAGAAGGATCTTAGGAAAGTCAATAAAAATAAGAAATACTATTTACAGGAAGTCAGTATAACAGGGAAGACAACAACACATATAACAATGTGTAGTGTAAGCATATAAATGTCAATAATTCACCTACAGGAACATCTATAAACACAGCTTAGTCTTGGGTGCAATGAAGAAGGATCTCCATGTAAAATATGCTCTACTTCTATAAAATATTCTCATTCATATAAAATATGCTCTATAAAACTGAGACATCAATTCTAAAAGTTTCAAAGGGTGTTTTCCCTCAGACAATCAAGTAACTACTTTCATCCATTTTTTTCCTACAAAGCAGGTTACTATAATTTACTGCAATAGACTGAAATATTATTTTCCAACATTCACATATACATGCTATAAATAATTCACAATGCAAAAACTATATTCGAAATTTAAGAAATTAAAATATATTTTATATTGTAATGGTAATAAAGTTTAAACATCCAAGAAAACTTGCAGGTCAAATTGCAAATTCTCATTTACCTATCTATAATTTAATATATTTTTTACATTTTTATTTATTGGTTTTAGAAAGTGAGAGAGGAAGGGGGAGAGAGAGGAAGAAACATTGATTTTTGTTGTTTCACTTATTTCATTCATTAGTTGATTCTTATATGTGTCCTGACCAGGGATCGAACCTGAACCTTGGTGTATCAGGGCAATGCTCTTACCAACTGAGCTACTCGGCAGGGCTTATAAGTAGTTTAATATCTTTACCTATATATCTGCAACCATAGCTGTGTTTTCATTTAAATTTCTGTGTATCTATGTCAGTAAGTGACTATGTACATGTCTTCACCCTAAATAGATATGGAAAAGGAAAAGGGATAATACAATAAATTATTTTGATGGTTAAATTAATTATAGACTTTAAATTGTTATAATGGTGAAACATTAGATACTACCAGGCTCTTTTGTCGAGCATTCATAGATGTGTTATCATGAACAAATAATAAAATAACAATTGTAACTTATTTTAATTTAGTAAATTTAAACTCAGTTACAGCTCATGTGTTATGGCTGCTTTGGATACTTTTTTGATTAGGGAGAATTAGACTTCCATATTTTAAAACTGTAACTGGAAGTAATTGTTCTTCATCCAATGTTCACAACTCTTGAAGACCTAATAAAAATATAATCTCTTTACCCACTCATAGAGTGAATGAAAAAGTGCTATTTTAAGTAGAAATAACAATGCCATCTCAAACAATATTAGGTAGAAATTAGATCATTAATATAAGAACATAAAATCATTATTTTTCCTTGTTATGTATAATGCAAAGGAAGAACATTATGTGGTAAAATTTAAATTATTTATTTGGCCATTTTCCCTCACTGAGGGTCAGGTCAATAGACATTTTATATTTGTTGTATTACTGGGTAAGTTAACTATTTGCTAAGTTGGAAATTTGCTTTAAAATAAAAAAACATGATATTAAAATTAAATAGTATTGCCTTATACCTAATAACGTATGCACAATAATTAATAAAACTGTCAAGGATAATATATTTGTAATACTGTCCCCTCTTCCACATTAATTTTATAACTTATTAGGACATTATAAATCAACTATGCATGTACTGATTGGAGTAAATTTAACTATTAGAAGAGAGATAATAATTTTCCTTCTTTCCCAAATATTGCCTGTTTATCTATATGATGTGACATTGTATGTATACTTTCAATTAAGTTATGTTTTTAATACACAAATGTTAAATAATACTCAGATTTTTATTTTTGACAATACTTAATTCTTCAAGGACTAAATAATTGATGCACTATTATCGTAACACATGATTATGCACGAAAATCATATCTGTCTGCTTTTTATGTTTAACTTGAAATTGAGACCCCTGATACAATCATTAACAATGAAGAATGTTATTATTATACCTGCAATAAATATATTTTTACTTATAATTAATTTTGCTAAGTTAAAAATATGGAGTACTATTAAAATATAAGTAGTGAATGTCAATAATAAACTTATATTTTAAATATTGTAGGGTTATTTTTAGTACATTGAAATTAGCATTTTTATCAGTGCTATCTTTATATAGTTGCCTCCTTATATATAAACCAATAGATATTTAAATATGTATGATGGATATCAAGCCACTACTTTGGGCTTGACACCTTGTGTTAAATTTTGTTTTCCGTAGCTAAAGAGGGGTGATTACTTTATTTATATAAGAAAATAGTTCCAACTTTGGACTTTTTTATTTTAGAACAGTATTAGGATAATTGTTCTGATAGAAATTTTATATATATATCAGGAGAGTACTTGGATTTGTAATTACGTATACCCAGTGATGAATACTGAAACTGATGGAGACAAAATGATAGAATGGAGACAAGAAGGTGGTGGGATTCTATCACAGACTCAGTAGCAGTTATTATTAAACTGCTCATTATTAAAAAAAAAAAACAATTTGAGTTTAATAATGATGTCATCAAGGATATCTGATGTCCGACCTCTCCAGACCTAAGCTGCTTGTGGCTTGCTGCTCGTCAAATGAAGCACTGCCTTTGGGATCACACACACCTTATTTCACATGGGCACAGAGAGCCTTCTTCATTACACCCGAGGCTACCCTGTGTTTATAGACGTCTGACACTGAAACTGAACTTTAAACATATTCAGGGAGAAACAAAATGTTATTCTGGAATAGAAATGTCACATGTATATGTCTTGCACTATATTTCAATGACCATATTTATAAATTGTACTCTTCTAAAATTGTAAGAAAATGTAAATGAACAACCTATATGAAAAGAGTGAATAAATTCAGTGCCAGAATGAAAATTTTATCCAGATTATAGTTTTGGATAAAAATATCCCTAACTATTCATAAATCATATCATACTCTATAATACCTGGATGTGAAAGCAGAGTTTAGAAAATAATTATTTGATCATTATAAAATTCTATACATATTCATTCAATATATATAGTAGCTTAAAAAAAACAAAAAACAAAAAACAAACAAACAAAAAAAAAACTTCACCCAAGGATATTTTTCCATTGATTTTTAGAGAGAGTGAAAGAGAGGCAAAGACAGAGAGAAATATCAATGTAAGAGAAACACATCATTTGGTTGCTCCTGCACACACCCTGACCAGGGCCTGGGCTGGGGAGGAGCCTGCAACTGAGGTACGTGTCCTTGACCAGAATCAAACCCAGGACCCTTCAGTTTGCAGACCGATGCTCTATCCACTGAGCCAACCAGCTAGGGCTATAGTGGCTTTCTATAAATGAGAGATGTTTTATAAACTATCCATGATATATATAGTCATTATTAAAGTTAACACTTTAGATAATTTTTCTAAATCTAATTATTTGATTGTATTCTTTTTATTTCCAGTATTTTAACTTGTGTCAAGGATTGTGATGATTTACTTACCTTGCTACTTTTCACTTCCTATGCCTCCCTACTTTCATTGCAGCTTGAGTCTTGCTTCTACATCTGTTTCCATATTGCTTGACTTCTATCCCCTTATCATCTTCCCCTACCGCCTCCACTTCAAAGACAGAATAAATTTAACTCTGAGTATTCTTAACTGGGCTTGTATTTTGTGGACATGACTCAGTGAACTGTAACGGAAAAGTAGCCTTCCCAACATGAGAAACTCCTTAGAAATGGAGCTAATAAAAATTGGTTGCTATAGGCATAGATGATTTTAGAGACTCTGACACACACACCCCCCTACTTTTACTGTCTAATTGACTGGAAATGAGCCTTCTAGGGTGTTGAGTATGACCAAGGTCACAATTCATTAAGGAGAGATAGGTCGAACAAGGAGACATCCTGCTATTCACTAGTTATGAGAAGCATTGTTTCTATTTAACACCTGCACACTGTTCTTTGGACTGTCATTTCCACTCCCTGGAAATGGAACACAGAATCAGCTTCTTCACGTGAACAGTTTGTACATGACCATCTGGGGACTCCTGAGGTCGAACAGTCAATAGCGATACCCTTTGCCAATTTGTCTCTTCCCGCACACACCTAATGGATATTAATTAGATAAGGACAGCTTTAGGTATTCAAGCCCCCCCCCCTTTTTTTTAAATGATTCTCTGATATTCTCGTGCAGCTGTGAATACGCAGCACTGCATTCCTGAACTTAGAGTCAGACTTCGGTGAGTAGCAGGATGTCTCCTTGTTAGACCAATCTCTCCGCAATGAATGGTGACCTTGATAATACTCAACACCCTAGAAGACTCATTTCCAGTCAATCAGACAGTAAAAGTAGAGAGGAGGGGGTCCTGAATGTGTGCAGCTGGGTGAGAGGATGGTCACAAACCTATATGCACCCTTCAGTCCATTGTTATTTTTTAAATTCACAATCAGGAAAGAAAAAAAAGATCTTCAGATTATTGGTAATAATGAATTAATGGATTCACTGGCTAATTACTTTTTTTTTTACCTTTGAATTTACTCATTATTAAACACTTGCTATGTCTTAAGTGAGCTGGGAGATATTCACATGGAAACCATAACTTCCAAACAACTTCAATGTTTAGAGACTCCCTTCTTGTTGTAAGTGCCAAAATGTACCTGCTTGTGACCTCTTTTTATTTAGTCTTAGTTTTCCCCATGCATCTTGCAACTAATCTGTATTCTACCCTACCAAAGAGCATTAAACTCATGCAAAAAAAATTGTCTGGTCTATACTTACTCTTCAGTAGATATATTCCTCGTTACTTCATCTTAAAAATAAGTAACATTTTACAGATGACTCTGGTTACCCTGTGTAAAATTAACTCTTCAGTAATATCCCTAAAAACGAAAGTGATCATCACAATTCAAGGGAGCACAGATAGATAGGACTATAACTCCCTTTTAAAATCTACTTTTCAAATAAATTCAAGACCATTTTCCCCCCAGTTATCCTCACTACTTCCAAAGACATGCAAAAATTGTCTTTTGGGCTCATAATTATCTATATTTTTTTCTTTTTTGCTCAATACTTCCACCCATCCAACACCACTGCCCCACCAAAGTTCTCTGCTTTCTATCTATGAGTCTGTCTTCATTTTCTTGTTAGTTCATTATGTTCATTAAATTCCACATATGAGTGAAATCATTTGGTACTTCTTTCTTTGACTGGCTTATTTCACTTAGAATCAATATAAGATAAACTGTCACCAAATTCTGAGAACTATAACCCTTGTCACATCTTACATTAATCTTTGCTCTAGCCCTTTGGGCACTTTTCTTCTAAGAACCTCAATACGGTATCTCTTTGCTGTACTAATATAATAAAATATATAATAAATGAAATGGTACTTGCTCTCCTTAAACCAACAATTTAAGCATTGATGCACTTCACAAATGTAATTTTATAAATTAAAAATATGTTTGGGCCCAGCCAGCATGGTTCAGTATTTGAGCATCAACTTCTGAACCAGGAGGTCACAGTTTCATTCAGATTAGGGCATATGCCTGGGTTGCATGCTCGATCCCCAGTGAGTTCCTCCCTTCATTGATGTTTCTGTCTCTCCCTCTTCCTTCTTCTCTGAAATCAATAAAAATATAAAATGTTTTTAAAAATATTCAAATAACCACCTTTTCTCTGACCCTCAACCCACACCCTATCAAATCCAGAAGTAAGTCAGTACTCTCCAGCTTTGAATCAGAGACTTCAGCAACTGGTTTTATCATTTTTTTTCTACTGAAATCTGAGTGTTAAAAATATGGCTACAGCCTTAATGAGCCTAAAGGATAGGTTTTTAAAGAGTCAAAAACAACTCTGAAATCTTACAAAAATATTGTGCATTTTATTTAATGTGTGTATGAAAATGAGAAAGTATTTTAAAGCCCTAGAGGGCCTGTAGTTTCCTATGTAAAATTAAGATATTAACAGTATTGACATCAGAATGTATTAGGAGGAGACATAACAGATTGTGCTTATGACCACTGTTGTTGTTATTAAGAATGTTGTTGCTCAGGCTTAGCATATCTAGGTAAAGAATGTGGGGAATCTCAATATAGAAAAGCATGAGAGAGACCTAGCTTGAATTAATGACCAATTTCATTGTTCTTTTATTTAGATAAGGTAAATCTGGGTCAGTTACAACATTTTGAATATAAACATTAATATACATGATATAATTTTTAAGATTGACATAGCATACAATGGAAATATATTTTGAACAATTTTGTTATAAATTTATACCATATTGAATATAGAATATTTACTATCGCAGATACAATGCTATAAAGTTTATTGCTTTAAGCAAAAATGAGTACATTACACATGGATCTTAGAGATATGAATGAGTTATGAAAGTCTTTTAAATCAACGTTAATAAAATTTCATATCATCACATAATTCAATGCCATGTATTTAACTTTCCTTTTCTATCATTTTTATGGTTGCACCCTTTTATGCTTTGAATTATATTAATGATTATAAAGTAAATGACCTTCTTTACCTTAAAATGAATACAGCTTATAAAGGTGGTTTATTTGTATGAGAATGTTACTATGGTTTCAGAAGTATAGTTCAAACCAAAATGGTAACAATGATTGCAAGCTTATGAGTAACATCCACTATAATTAACCTGGAAGTTATATTTGTGGTGAATATTAATGATTTGATAGCTTATCCCTAATCTTTATAAAGTAGAATTGTATCATTCACAAAATATATAAACTATTATATTATTTAGTAAATTTGTTATTCTGAACTCATACATTAGTGCCAATTTTTTCTTCACCTTTTACAACGCACTCATCATTTCTCTGGTGTTGAGGTAATAGCAGCAAACATGAGGCAAAGAGTTTCTAATCTCAGGAAGGACCTCTCTAGAGTAGTGACACAAACAATAAATAAGAACTTAGGTATTGATGAATGCTGAGAAAGTAGGCAGTGTGATGGACAGTTACTTAAAGGGATAGGTGAAACTTTATCAAGGTGGTAAAAGGTTTTGTTGAGAAGGTGATATTTGTATTGATTCTGAATGGAGATAAGACATGGTGGTGTGAGCCAAAGCAAAGAGGGCAGTTGGGAGTGAGATCAGGCTAGCAGGGGAGGGCAGTCAAGGGCAATCAGGTAGGGAGGCAGATGCAGTTACGGATGATATGCAGGCAGGCAGGTGAGAGGTTAGGAGCACACCTGGTGTCTGTGTTCATTGGTTAGGTTTATATGCATGCACACAAGTCCTTCAGTGGAGGTTCTCTCCTTGAAGGCACTAGAATAGGATCTGCTCTAGAATTATCTCAACTTTTTCCAAATATTAGTTCCCTTCTATTTGTGTGATTTTATGTTGAACATGATTTTCCTACTTCTACTATAGTTTCCAAAAGAAGGAATCTAATTCTTTCTGTGACTGCAGATCTCTACTTCTGAGGGTCTGCTCTCATCACTTTGTGTAGTATGACGTGCCTACCTTTATCTTTTGGCACTTTTATAGTTCTCTTTCATTTTTTGCTGATTTCCTTTTTTGAGTGAATCTCTGATTAAATTTTCAGAAATAATTGTTAAGTCCAAATCTCCTTTCTTTGTACCAGGACCCTATATATTGTTTTAGTGGTTATTCAATATTTTCCTAATCATATCTGAATTAGCTCTCTCTAGTTATGTTTTCTTGGGTCCAAATTTTACAAGGTGGAATTACAATCTAGTAATAATAAAGAGAACAATGGTTGGGAGTAAAAGGACCAGAGATAAGGGGTTTGTTTTTCTTCACCGCTCGGGATTTAATCTGTTTGTTCACTTTAATAATGGTGGAGAGAGACTAGAGAAGTCTAAGGGCTCTTTCACTTCCAAAGTCAATTGAATGTTTACTGTAAGTTAGTTATATACATATATTTAACATTCAATTGTTTCTCTAACAAGCTTCCATCTTGCAAAGAAAAAATAAAACAACAGAAATTATTTGCTTGAAAATATCCGAAAGAACCTGGATATCATGCTGTCATATCTGGTCCTCTCAAAGGATTTATCTGCATTGGAGTCCACTCACGTACCAGATCTATCACATGTATTCAAACGGCCTTGTCCATATTGCCTAAATTCCCCACACTGAGTTCAGAATCCCCATGTGTAAAAATAATGAGTTGGAGTTCCATTATTGTCACACATATTCAGAAATGTATTTATTTCAGTGTGTGTACAGAACTTCTCTGTTTCAAACTTTCTATCAGCATATTCACAAGTAATATTACAAATTCAGATATCAACCACCTAAAAGGCAAAATTCAGTCATTTATTTTAATACATTTTTGTGTTGTAACTAATTAAAATAGTATAATCTATTCATTTATTTAAAAGTATACATATTTCTTAAGGTATAAAATTCTACTATTTTATACTATTTATATACATAAATTATTTCTGTATTATAGACAACATTGCATGATATGGAGCAATTTCTTAACAAAATTGTCCAATCTTTGAAAAAAAAGAAAATATCACAGTTTGACAATTTTAAAATAAAGACTGAATTCATTTGAAGAATTAATAATTATGTGAAATGAATTTCTAAAATATTAAATTTGTAAAATACCAGATTAATATAAGGCCAATAATTTCTTTGAGGTTATACATGGTCATCATTTCATGCTCTATCCTTGGATATTATTTCTTATTTTAACAAATAATTTGTCTTAGGGACTTCAGTACTAGATCCCATTTAAACACAAAATAAATTACTATCATAATGATTTCTTCTCGATAGTGTTATGAGATTAATAAGAAAAGCATGACCATGTAAGATAAGTTCTAACAATTCACAACAGAACAACACCCTGTTTGAATGTAATCTCATGAGAAAACATAATATGAGTATCTGTTAGTCAATTAAATATTTTGCTTTCACAATCTACTTACAAGAAAATTAATTATTTATAGATAAATCATCTCCTTCTTGCAATTTCCTACTGGAGTAACAGATTTCTTTCTGATGTTCTGAAGAAAGAAATTAACCTATTCACTAATTAAATTAATCCCATTTTGTAATAAGGAACTGCAGATTCTATTTTTCTTTGCCAATGAACCCTTATTAATAATGGTATCTTACCCTGGTCTGTGGGGAATGAGTAGCAGCTGTGTTGGATAAACCACACACATAATCATCATACAGAATCCCTTTGCCAGTGATATTGCTGAAGTAATGTAAAATATTATATGTTCCTTGGTGTGTTTTATAGATGAATCATATTTTATGTTACTTTTAAAAGTGTTCTTGAAAGACATTGATTTAATACAAGTTCAGTATGTATTGTCAATATTGATTCTTTATTTGCTTACACTGAACCACAGATAGAAATTTAAGTCAAATAGATAAAGAAGCCTATTTTTAATCCTCTTATGAAATTCTACATGATTAATCCAGAAATCTTAGCTTAGAATTAACTTATTTTGTGCATCTTTTATTGTTGATTTTCTAAGTAATTACATTTACTATTGGACAAAGGATATAAAGCAAACTATAACTAAAATAGCTATAACTGACTAGATGAAATGAGTAATGTGGCTAGATTTATCTATGGATACATAGCTTTCCCTATTAATATTATGTTAAAATCTGTTTTCTATCTATTGATAACATTATTGAGCAATTGATCATATTACTTTATTTATTCATTTATTTTTAAGTTTTTAAAAATATTGACTGTTTGAAATATGGTCAGTTTTCTTGGTTGCTTCTCAGAGGCATGTTTTTTTAATATATTTTAGCTTCAAGTAACTTTATTATAAAATGTCACTCAGCCCCCAACCATGTGGCTCAGTGACTGAGTACTACCTATGAACCAGGAGGTCACAGTTTGATTCCTGGTCAGGGCACATGCCTGGATTGTGGGCTCGATCCCCAGAGTGGGGTGTGCAGAAGGCAGCTGATCAACAATTCTCTCTTGTCACTGATGTTTCTATCTTTATCCCTCTCCCTTCCTCTCTGAAATAAATAAAAATATATTTTAAAAATAAATTCATTGCCCTGACTGGTTTGTCTCAGTGGACAGAGCATCAGCCTGGGGATTGAAGGGTCCCAGGTTTGATTCCCATCAAGGGCATGTACCTTGGTTGTGGGCACATCCCCAGTAGGAGGTGTGCAAGAGGCAGCTGATCGATGTTTCTCTCTCATCATTGTTTCTAGCTCTCTATTCCTCTCTCTTCTTCTCTGTAAAAAATCAATAAAATATTCTAAAATAATAATAATAAATTAATTTAAAATGTTGCCCAGCTTCCCTGTTCTAGGAAATTCTTATCCCTTCATCAGTTCCTCCTGAACGACTGAGTTATGGAACAGTTATCTAGCACTAAGAATTCTAGGAAGATGCACTCAATAAACCCCCCCCCAAATTTTTAGAGGTGTTGATGTACATGGAAACAACCTCAATATTATTATATTTGTTTCCCTTATCTGCAGGTGATACATTCCAAGACCCTCAGTAGATGCCTGCAAACATTGATATCACCAAACTCTATACGTTTACACGATATATTTTTTTCTGTACATACATGTTTCTCTTAAAGGAAGCACTTTAAGTCTCTTTGGCATATCTGAATTACCATCATCGCTACTCTTCTGGGTGAGGGTCATTATTAAGTAAAATAATTGTTATTTGAAAACAAGCACCGAGATACTGCAATAGCTGATCTGATATTTCAGAGGGCAGCTACGGGACATGGAACTAACAGGTGGGGAGCCCAAACATTGCTGTTGCCAGCATATCCTTTCATATCCAGAAAGGGATATTCATGGCCAGAAAGCAGAGAAGGACAACATGAACTTTTTCTTCTTTTTATGCTACTCAGAAAGGGACACAACTTAAAACCTGTGAATTGTTTATTTCTGGAATTTCCCATGACTATTTTTGGACTACGATAGAGTGTAACAGAAACCATGGAAACTGCAGATAAGGCAGGACTACTATAAATCCATTTCTATAAGTGAGGAGAAAAATCATGTGATTCAGGTTACGTGAGACTTATGTGATTCCACCCCTTCCTTTATAACGCTCAGTACTAAGAAATGTTGCTTAATATTCCTTTCATCTTTTGTAATTAATGTTTGTAATTTTATTTTTGATTCATCTTTATTGTTAAAAGTATCACAGATGTCCCCTTTCCGTTTTCCTGAAGAACCCTCCATTCCATCCTCCTCCCCCAAGGCCTTCACCACAGTATTGCTTGTGACTATGGGTTATGCATGTATGCCTATAAGTTCTTTGGTTAATTTCTCTCCACTCACCCACTCACTCCCACATTCCCTCTGAGATTCATTGGTCTATTCCATGCTTCTTTGTCTCTAGATCTATTTTGTTCATTAGATTCCACCTACACATGAGATCATGTTATACTGGTAATTTTCTTTAAATGGCTTATTTTGCTTAGTATAATATTCTCCAGGTTTTTCCATGCTATCTCAAAGGATAAATAGCACTGCTATGAACATAGGGATGCACATATTCTCTCTGACTGGTGTTTCAGCTTTCTTAGGATATATTCCTAGAAATGGCAGTTCCATATTTCATTTCTTGAGGAAACTCCATACTGTTTTCCATATGGCTGCACCAGTCTGCATCCCACCAGCAGTGCACTAGGGCTCCCTTTTCTCTACATCCTTGCTAGCACTTTCATTTCTTGATTTGTTGATGGTAGCCATTCTGACAGGTGTGAGATGACACTTCACTGTCATTTTAATTTGCATCTCTCAAATGATTAGCCACTTTGAGTATTTTTTCATATGTCTTTTTTCTGTATGTCCACCTTGGAGAGGTGTCTAATTAGGTACTTTGCCCATTTTTTTTCAATTGGATCTTTCTTTTGTTAAGTTGTATGAGTTCCTTTTATATTTTGGAAATTAACCCCTTATCAGATGTATCATTGGCAAGTATGTTCTTCTGTATAGTGGGCTCTTTCTTCAATTTGTTGATGGTTTCTTTTGCTGTGCAGAAGCTTTTTATTTGATGTAGTCTCATTCGTTACTTTCTCTTTAGTCTCCCTTGCACTAGGACAGTGGTCAGCAAACTGCAGCTCCCAAGTCACATGCTGCTCTTTGGCTCCTTGAGTGTGGCTCTTCCACGGCCTGGGAGAGTCTATTTTGAAGAAGTGGCATTAGAAGAAGTTTAAGTTTAAAACAATTTGGCTCTCAAAAGAAATTTCTATGGTTGTACTGTTGCTATTTGGCTCTGTTGATAAATGAGTTTGCCAACCACTGCCCTAGGAGATGTATTAGCAAATATATTGCTACGAGAGATGTCTGAGATCTTGCTGCAAATTTTTATAATTTTATGATGGCTAAAAAATAATTTTATTCTGGGAGTATATACAACATTATGACCAAAAATTAAGTACTGCTCATTAATATGTTTATAAATCAAAATGAGACCAAACTAAATTTTACATCTAAAAATTTGTCTGAGAAACTGATCCAAATCCTCAAATTGATAAAACTAAGTTACTTAGCACAATACTTTAGCTCCCTCTTTTGGATGGCCCTGATTATATGAAAATATGAGAAAATGCCCGAATTTCCCTTTATTTCTACTGTCATTGTATAATATTTGAGACAACGTTTATTTGGTTGTTAAACTCTGTAAAATTAATAGTTTTAATCCATCTTCAAACTAAAATAAATTAAAGCTACATCTAGTGATATTTTACTACTTGAATGCTTATTGAACACTTTGCTTTAAAATTAACAATGCATTTTAGCAAAGTGTTATAATATATACTATTTAAAATGAATTAATATTCACCTCATTTTGTGAGGATTTTAAATCAAGTCTTCAAATAAAATATTTGAGGTCAGTTATTTTATAAACTATGCAATAATCATTTTTTAAAATTAGTAATAAATACTTTAGAAAGTACTGAATACCAGACATTGTACATTGATGAATTGCTACTTTAGAGGTTTATAACTATGTTCCTTAATTATTTCAGTAATGACTTAGAAGATAATACATAAAGAAGTATAAACTAAGGGGCGGGCGGATTAAAAAAAAAAAAGAAGTATAAACTAATATTTGCGTCATCTCCTGGATATATATGTGTGTGTGTTGGGTACTATATATACATGTGTGTATATTTATGTACACACGTATGCTCTTATACTTATTAAACTTGAAGCTTGTCATATTGCAGAAGAATAAACAAAGTCAGAAAAAAAATGAAGGAACCTGATGACACTCTGGCACCTGCAACTCTAATTGGTCTAAGTGGAACCTTTTGAGAACTATCAGGTTTAAGCAAATTAGCAAATGCCTTCTTCTTGGTGGATTAAAAACAACAACAATGTGTTCTCTGAAACTTTTTATCTGCATCCCCATCTTTCTCTCAATCTCACCAACATTTTTTTAAATATGTAAAATGTATCACATCTTAAGTTTCTGACTTTTAAAACAATATTTAAGAGTTGGTTGAAAACAAAAATGTCATTTCATGGATATTTTCCACATTAGATTTAAGTTATGCTGGATTTTAAACGACTATTTAGGAGAAAATTATGTGACCAATCATGCAAAATTTTCTCTACATAGAACCAGTTTCAAATTTTTAATGCAATCATTGAAAAACTCCAAGTTCATAATCATTTGAAATTAAATAAGCATTCTTAAAAGATGAATAGCACATACGTTACTAAGTATATTGGCCAAATGGGATTATTTTCTTAATTGATGGCAGACATAGTTGCTAGCATAAAACAGTGATTAAGCTTTTTGTAAATAAGTCATATAAAAATTTCTGTTCACATTGTGGCATTTTGTAATGAGTAACGTTTTGTTTTGTTTTTTAGTCAAACAAAAACCTCACCTTCATCCCTCTCCTCAACTTCATAGAGCCTACTGATTCTAACACTGTGTCATAGAAAGCACTTATGCATGCATGGCCAAAACCCATACTTGATAATTTGTCTATGTTCTAGAAAATTAAATATAAAGTTCATTAATAGTAGATACTTACATACCAATACTGTGTGTTAGAGATTATTGAAGTACTACAATATCTATTTCTGAGGATGGTTACAATTCGGGAAAAATACATTGCTCAAAACCAGTAAAAATATATAAATGTTAAAGGATAGGTTATCGGAGTAATAAAGTCACAAAAAGCACCAGTGCATGTTGTATCTGTCTTTATCCATACAGTCCCTTTGTCTATTTACCTACATTAGTTCGGATGACAATGATGTCTCATTAGAGTAGGATGACAAAATTCTGAACTAAAAATGATTTTTCACTAAGTGATTCTCAGGAGCTAATGACATACTGAAAGTTCTGGGTCTCACTGTTGACACAGGCGACCCTCATATGCTTAATAAGCAGAATCCTATTAGAAAAGACAGCTGTGGCAAGAGTTTGGCAGATACAGAGTTACAACGTTATGCAATAGAACGTAAATTAAAGAATTCTGGGAATTACTATTAATGTACCAGAAACCAGAGCATATATTTTAGGATTTACATTTAGTAACAGGCACATTCCTAAGAGGCATAAATTAGAAGATTTTATTTTGCTTTGATGAATATATATTTAATTTGGTATATCATATATCTGGTGTTTAATGATGCCATCTAAGCAGCAAACATATGTTCTGTTGGCAAATATAGAGAAAAAATAAAATGGTCTTACCATGTGGTAAAATTATACGAGTTTCATAAAGAGAAGGATTCTTAGTAAGAAGTGTAAGGATCTTCAATAGGCCTGATTTTAGGAATTGACTCAGATACATTTTTACTCTTGAGACTTCATCTTCCAGCAAAGAAAATGTGTCCTGTAAGATCAACTGTGAGAGCATGATTATTTAGAGTGCAAAATAATATTCTCCCTTTAAATTCAGTGGGTTAATAGAGATATTGAGTTGTGTGGTAATTTTCATCATATTTCAGGGTGTGGTTGTGAAGTATTTCTACCTAAATTGTAAACATATTTAACTTTGCAGTGCTTTTTTAAAAAAGATGCAATTATGGGCATCATGTGTAAGATGAAAAATAACATGTTCAAATTATTGAAATAGTCTGCTATCGTCAGGTGTTTTGTTGCAACTATAAGTCACGGAGTGCACTGGATCACTTGAACTCTTGGTCTGTTATTTTTCCTCCAAGGCAAGCCATAATTCCCCACTAACCTCTGTATACATCATAAGGATAATTAATTTTTACTGTAAAACACTTCTGATTCACAAGTTTTTATTGAAAAATCTTTAGAAAATCACGGAAGCTGAGAATGCCTGATAGAGATAAAAATAAATCATTAAAACAAAGTGAAGGCTCTTGTATGAAGTAATAATTATGGTCCATAAGCAGAGGGTGTGATTAATTCAATAGTATGCACATGATGTTGGACCAGTGGGGTGGAAACTCAATCTGTTCCTTAATAATTTCTCCTTATGAATCCAGCCTATCTAATAAAGAGGGAATATGCTAATTGACTGGCATGCCCTCATAAAGATGGTAGCACCCAAAGCCAATAAGGAGGGACTATGCTAATTGACTGCCTTGCTGTCAAAGATAGCAGCACCCATAGACACAAGATGGCAGTGCCCAGTCCCCTCAGCCCTGCCTCCAGAGTCCCCCTGTCTCCTCTTCCCCCCAGCCACCCAGGGCTGGCCCCAGGCATAAGCAATCCTCAGATGGTGGCTTCACAGCTTCCCCGGACTGCCCAAGGCTCAGGTAACCAGGGCTGGCCAAGGCTTGCACTGCTGGCAGTGGCAGTAGCAGAGGTGTGATGGGGTGTCACCTTCCCCTGATTGTCAAGTCACCGTCCACCCCTGAGGGCTCCGGACTATGAGAGGGGCAGGCCGGGCTGAGGGACACCCATCCACTGCATGAATTTTCATACACCAGGCCTCTAGTATTATATAAACACTAGTAAGTTACATTTGTGCCAATTTTACTACTTTTCTTTGATATGTTGTTTTAAAAAGACCCCTTGATTTAGGAAAATGATCTCTCATAGAATTATTTTAAAAAAGGAAATCACTGCCCTAACTGGTTTGGCTCAGTGGATAGAGCATCAGCCTGTGGACTCAAGGGTTTCAGGTTCGATTCCTTGGTTGTGGGCACATACCCAGTAGGGAGTGTGCAGGAGGCAGCTGGTTGATGTTTCTAATTCTCTATCCCCATCCCTTCCTCTCTGTTAAAAAAAAAATCAATAAAATATATATTTTTTAAAAAAGAAAATAACCTATGTTAATTACCTTTTTAATTCTCAAAGTAAATACTGCTTTATTAGGATTACAGCACAGTGGTTATTTCATGTGTACCTGAGTCAGACTCCCTCAGTGTAAATTTCAGCTGCCACTGGAGAAGCCCTTTGCCCAAAAGATCTCCAGAAACACTGCTGTAGCCAAGCAATTTCCTATAACAAGGCATACTGCACATTATGGGAAATTTTCAGGTATTTTGGTCGGAAGGCGTTAGGGTAGGCTTATGGAGTTTGGAAATATAGCAGAGGGAATTTTGTAAGTGCTTATAAAGTAGGATGACACTTGATTGGGGACTATCAGGAAATTGGGGCAATTTTGTAGCTGTGCATTAGCTTCTGCCAAGAAAGCTAGAAAAAGAGTTTGAAGTTGACTTTGACAAGGAAGTAGAAACCAGGAGAGGAAGATATCTGGTCATTGGGGGGGAAGGGGGGGGTACCTAGCACTCCTGCTTTTTGTAATTCACTCACAGCTATTGAATGAGCTTATCGGATGCTGATATTCTGTTAAATTATTTTGGATTAGCAGGGGAAACTATCATAGCTCTTAATTTCCATGCAGGTACTAGTATCAGAGCTCATTTTTGTTTCTCATCACCTAACAGGAATTATCTTGGGCAATATATTTAAACACTTGGCACTTTCATATTTTATGTGTATTAAATATAAATAATAGCACCTTCATCAAGTTGGTTTGGAGACTGATAATGTGATTTAAGATACATGTATCAGTCAAAAGGACTAGGGTGTGCAGTGAAGTTTTTTCAAAAAGTTTTTTTTTCTCTCCCATTGTATATTTATCACAGGTTGGCTGGTAGGGGTGTGGGGTAGCCCCTCTCATCATTTTGGTTTATAGGCTAACAAGTTTTGCTCTTTGGCATTGGCAAAGGAAACACGACAGTGACAGGTTCACGGAACAGTTCATAAAACCCCTTTCCAGAAAGAACCTACATTGCATCCACTCAAACGTTCCTAGTTAAATAGCTTCACAGAACTTCAGGATGGCATAGAAGCACAACCCCAATGGGCTGGGATGATGGAGGCATGGGTTGTATGGGAACAGAATAAATGGCCACACACACTGTGAGACACTTAGAAAGGTGACTGGTCCCTCAAATGTGCTTAATGAATGCCAGCTATCACAATAATAAAGGACTATTATGTTACTATGATCTTAATTTTCCTTCTTTCCACGGGTTTAATTATTACATTCACATGTGATTTTATTTTCATATGGACTTTTCAAATGAAATAAACAGGATTATTATTATCAATGTCTGAAAATGAGACACTTTTGTATTGTGCTCAAATAGGTGACTTGCAAAGGTAAACATGCTATTGTATATTTATACTAAAATATCTTAAAATTTTAGTTAGGGGGTATTTGAAATATGAAACCTTCAGCTAGATCATGGTGATTGCTTATTTCAAACTGCGGCTCATGAGCCATAGGCGGCTCTTTGGCCCCTTGAGTGTAGCTCTTCCATAAAATTCCACAGCCTGGGCGAGTCTATTTTGAAGAAGTGGCATTAGAAGAAGAGTAAGTTTAAAAAATTTGGCTCTCAAAAGAAATTTCAATTGTTGTACTGTTGATATTTGACTCTGTTGACTAATGAGTTTGCCGACCACTGGCTTATTTTATTTTTTTGATTGGCTAGATTACACTTGATAAAGTTAAATAATATGGAGGCCCATTAAAATGTTGCCAAATGGTACTCTAGGCTCACGTAATGCTGTGACTGTGTAGTGCTAATTGAAAACATTACCATGGTGATTGCAATAATGACATTTAAATTGGCATCAGTGCCAAGAAATGTTTGCAAGAAGCTCTCATAGTATTACACAGTACATTTCAAGAATATAAGTGTAATTTTTCTGGTGTCTACATTCATATTGGCTGAGGAAAACAAATATATATGCATATGTTTAATATATATTTGAGAATAATAATTAAATGGAAATATTCATGTTTTATATATGATTTAATATTTTAATATTATATCTTTCTATATTACATTTCCTCTTTGAATTCTCAAAATGTTTTAAGACATATGATATTTAACTCAACACACTGAACATTAAGGATTTTAAATATTGATATATTATGTAGTCTTCTAACACATATTTTGAATCTTCTGTGCTGTGCAAGACTGTTTTGGGTTATAGTCTGAAAAGAGAGAGTAATTTAAAGGTAGCTAATTTTAAAAGAATATTTAAAAGTCTTTCAAGAGAATTAGTAGCAGCTCTATGAGTATTATTAGCATTATTAGAGGCCCGGTGCATGAGTTTGTGCACCAGTGGGGTCCCTTGGCCTGGCCTGCGGGATTGGGCTGAAACTGGCTCTCAGACATCCTCTGAGAGGTACCAGATTGCGAGAGGACACAGGCCAGGCTGAGGGATCCACCAGTGCACAACTGGAGCCGGGGAGGGACACAGGAGGTTGGCCAGCCAGGGAGGGGCCATAGGAGGGCTCCAGGGCATGTCCAGCCGATCTCATTCAGTCCTGATGGGCAGGATCCCAGCAGCAAGCTAACCTACTAGTTGGAACATCTGCCTCCTGGTGGTCAGTGCATGCTATAGAGACTGGTCAACCAGTAGACTAACTGTCCCCTGGTGGTCAGTGCACATTATCACAAGCAGTTGAATGGCCTTAGCATAGTACACTTTGATTGATTGAATGAATGACCAGACAACTGGACACTTAGCAAATTAGGCTTTTATTATATAGGAATGGTGCATGTTCGGGGGGGCGGGGGTGGGGGGGAAGCATCCCTCAGCCCAGTTTGCACCCTCTCACAAACCAAGAGCCCTTGGGGGATGTCTGCCAGGGGGGATCTGGACTAAGCCAATAGTCAGACACCTTAGTGCTGCTGAGGAGGCAGGAGAGACTCCTGCCACCATCAATGTGCTCACAGCCCTCAGTCTGGCTTGTGACTGAGCTGAGCTTCCTTTGTGGGAGTGCACTGACCACCAGGAGGCAGCTCCTGCATTGAGCATCTGCCCCCTGATGGTTGTTCCCGGTAGTTCCTGCTGTGAGGGTCAATTTGCATATTACCCTTTTATTATATATCATTATTATGACTCTCTTTCACAAATTAAGAAACTGAGACATAGAAGAGTTTCTTAAAAAGTTACATAGCTAGTAGGTAGTACAGTCTTTTGAAATGATTCTCAGTTTGTGGTCTTAAAAAAGTCTTCATGTTACCTCTCTGTCAATATTATGGTCTCAATGACATGGAAGCACAGAGGAAAAAATAATATTTTACTTTTACCTGAAAAAGTTAAGGGAATATTACAAATGGTTAATAAATAGTAATATTTAAGCAGCATTATATTGGATTCCTAGAGCTACTGTAACAAAGTACAATGAGTAAGAGAATATGGTAGGGGAGAATGAAATAGGACAGGGGGTGGGGGGAAACATGACACCAATATTGCCTCAAATTGAGTCTAGCATCGGCCTGATCACAGAGAGGGGCTCTGAGAACAAAGACTCTTGAGCAAAGGGTCTAGATATTCGTACTTCAGCGTCGGTGGTGGTGAGTGAAATAACATCCCTACTTTGGTGATTCTCATCAGTTTAGGAAAATTCCTGGAAGAAGAGATAGATCTAAGCAGTTGGAAGCCAAACCTAAAGGTAGTTGGCTTTGTTAATGGTATGTGCATGGATGACCAATATCTACTACAGGCTTCACATTAACATTTGCAATAAACTTTGAATGTGCTTATACCTTTAAAACAGTAAATGTAATACCTGACAATGACCTTCTCAAATCTAATTTATAGTTTCCTAGGCAGATGTATATTCCTTTATTGAACTTTAATAGAACATCCTATCTAATAAAAGAGTAATATGCAATTTAACGATCACTCTACTAGACCCACCAGCCACGCCCACCAGCCATGCCCATCAGCCAATCAGAGTGAGTATGCAAATTAATCCCAACCAAGATGGTTGCAGCCACAGAGAGTAGGAGGGAGGCTTGGGTTTCCCTGGCAATGGAGGAAGCCAAGCTTTCCACATACCCTGGCAGGCTCAGGCCTCCACTCAAGGCTACAAAGTTTCAATTATAGAAGATAAATAAATCCCAACAGAAATGGTGGCAGCCACTGAGCTGGAAGACTAGGAGGCTAGGGTTGCCTCGGGCAATGGAGGAAGCCAAGCTTTCCACATACCCTGGCAGGCTCAGGCCTCCACTCAAGGCTACAAAGTTTCAATTAGAGAAGGTAAATAAACCCCAGATACTGGGGCCTCTGCTTTGGTCGCTGGGAGATGTGCAAACCACCACAGGCCCCTCGCCGAGGCTGCCCCACACCCCAAGGAAACCCCCACCCTGATCCAGGACACCCTTCAGGGAAAACCAGCTGGCCCCCACCCATGCACCAGGCCTCTTATCCTTTCTAATAAAAGAGTAATATGCAGATTGACCATCACTACCCCCATGTGACACAAGATGGCCACCACAAGATGGCCAGCAGGGAGGGCAGTTGGGAAGGACAAGGCCTGCAAGGGAGGGAAGTTGGGGGCAATCAAGCCTGTAGGGGAGGGCAGTTAGGGGTGACCAGGCTGGCAGAGGAGGGAAGTTGTGGGCAACCAGGCCTGCAGGGAATTGCAGTTGTGGGGGACCCAGGCCTGCAGTTTTGGGGGGAGGGGGGACTAGGCATGCAGGGGAGGGCAGTTAGGGCAAATAGGCCTTCAAGAGAGCAGTTAGACATCAATCAGGCTGGCATGGGAGTGGTTAGGGGGTGATCAGGCTGTCAGGCAGAAGCAGTTTGGGGCAATCAGGAAGGCAGGCATGTGAGCAGTTGGTAGCCAGCAGTCCTGAATTGTGAGAGGAATGTTCGATTGCCCTGGAGGGGTCCCAGATTGGAGAGGGAGCAGGCTGGGCTTAGGGACACACACACCTTACATAAGAACTAGAAGCCCGGTGAATTTCTTGCACCGGGCTACTAGTTCTTATATACTCATCGATTTGTAAACATTATATATGTTTCAATCTGTTTAATAATTGTCCGTTTTTATTCTCATATTATCCCTTCATTGGTTAGTTGGGAGCCCTTCAAATGAACTCTTGAGTCCTTTTGACAAGATCCCAATTGTCTTTGCTCACTTCTTTGCATTTGGATACAAGATGTTTCAAAGTCATCTTGCACAAATTGTCCCTAAGACCTTGTATTAACTATTTATCTCAGGAAAATTGCTTCCTTTAGGAGACACGATATTTAGAGTCCACAATCTCAGATGAAGGTGTTATTAAGTGTCTTTATGTTGATAGGATGGTGTGCATTTTCCTTGGCTTTATTATAGCCCAATGGATGCTGCATATTAAGTATTCATGCCTCCTCAGTTTGAAAATCATTTTGCCCAGTTTTCAGTATTTAGTAACACAGTGACTAAATATGTCACCATTTATTTGTGATAATATTAAATGTTTATTTTACCCCACACCAGTAATATTGTTAGTTAACATTCTTAAAAAGTTAAGAGTAGATACCTCTCTTCTTTTTAAGTCTCTGACAGGCTAAAATTATTTACCCATATGGCATACCTCCAAATTAAATTATTTCCAAAATAATACCACCTAAATTGTCTTATTTTTTCCTTGTCCTATTATATTTTAGGGAATGTATTAATTGAGTAATTAATTATAATATCTTGGGCAACCTCAAAAGGGATATTATTATAATAGAAGGTCATACATCAATGTTGATACTCTTGGTTCTCACTCAGGAGACCCACACTGGGGGTGAAAATGCTTGCTTGCTTATCTGCTTTTAATTGAAAGTCCATGCATTTTCCATATAACAAAAAGTTATTGATCGATCATACTTTTCTCAAATACTGGAAATAGTTTGTTTACATGTCTTTTTACTCTATAATAATATACATTTTATGTGTTTTTTTCATTTCATTATATGTGATGTTATTATTGTTTGATAGAACATTGGCAAAATCTGATTCAAGAGTCTCTCATTTGATAACAGGTAAATACTGCCAATTTTCTAGGCAAGAACTAATGCTAAATTTCAAAGCTGAGTGTTTAATAGTGTTAACTATTAAGTTCTGCTTATATAAAGCTGGCAGCTCATATTTGTTCCATCAATTTCTGTGTTGTTGTTTTTTAATTATTTTATAACATTATTTAGAGAAGGGTAGACCTTAAAATACAATGTGACAATATTTGGGCATGGATTCTTGAAAAAAAATCAATAAATTATTTTAGAGGATATATATGTGTGTATATATACATACACATATATACATATACATACATACACATATATGAAATAAATAAGCATACATATATATATATGAAATAAATATAATAAGTAATGATCTATTACATGTATATTCATATATATATATCTACCTATTGTTGTATAATAAATATAAGGATTATCAATTAGTATGAAAAATTTATATATTAAGTCATTATCCCTAAATAGTTCCTTGATTATATAATACTCTTAATTTTGGTGCTTAGTCATAGGATTTGATCCATATATGTGTCACTTACATAACTGAGCTGTCAGACTTGTGTTTCCAACTGATATAAAAACATACTAATGTGTTGGAAAAATAACTGGCTGGCTGGCCTAGGAATCAGACATATGTGGGAATTAGCCAAACCCACAAAACAAATGGATAATCAGAAATGGTTTTCTTCATTTCTCCAAACTTGATATATCTCATCTGGGAAGGATTTAAATTCATGACCATATCTCACAGTTGTTGCTTTTTAAATATACATAGGTTTATTTGTGTAGAAGTAGTTTGTTGATGACAAATTGTATAATAAGGTACTAAAATAAATCCCATCCACCTGTCTTATACCTTTATTTCATCTAAAAAACTTTGCTTGAAAAACAAGATTGAAATTATTAAAATATTTTATCTGTGTTTAAACTATGTGGATAATAAAAGCATAATTTAATTTTGGATGTAGATTTTGTAAGTTAAACATTTACTTAATTATAGCAAGGCACATTTTTTCTTGATTCACAAATAGCCAAAAGCTATTTTTCTCAAATGCAATTGAAATATACTTAAGGGAACAGGGAATAATAATAAAACTATTTTCAGTTTTTAAAGTTTAAAAGATCCAAGTGAATTCTCTGGTTACAAAATCAAAGTTAACCCAAATTTAAAATACTATTACTTATAATCTATCAGATGGTATTTATTTGTTAATAAAAAGGTGATTAAGATGTAGAGCATTTAAGGCTTATAGAGATAATTAAACAGAAAAAATTCAACTTGTTGCTGTTGAATGAATAAAGGATATAGATAGTTTTAAATAAAGTCTATGAGAATAGGTTTTATATCTTAAATGTAAAGAATTATGCCAAGAATTATAAGGAAAAAAATGTAGGTATTTCATGAAAGGGCTTCAGAGTTCAAATAAACATTCTATCATTTATAGCAATTTGATGTTAAATTTATACTAATTTCACATTATACATTTTTAAAATTAATATTACTCTTCACTGCTAAATATATTCCACTTGTTAGGAAAAATAAGAATTATTTTATTTTTTTAATTTTTTTTATTAAATTTGTTAGGGTGACATTTGTTAATAGGATCATTATTTGAAAAGGCACATTTCCTCCCAGTTCAACTCTTTTCATATCTCTATCAACTTGTTTATGGAATAGAATATTAAAAAAATATATGTAATACTAGGCTCAAGTTGTGGATTATCCATTTTTGCATGGGGATCACTAATCAATTAATTTTTCAAATACATATTAAGTAGCTATTGCATGTCAATAACTGTTTTTTACAGGACATGATGATTTACAAAATATCTCAGCACCATAGAAGCTACATTATAATAAGGGAAATGAGTCAATAAATTTATAATCTACTAAATGAAAGAGAGAATTAAAATCATGGTAAATGACATAAAGAAAATAAATGTGTGGTATGAAAGAAATCAATAGAGACTGACATGGGGTAAGCTATTTTTGAAGAAGTTGTTTAGAAGACTTCTCCAAAAGGCAGAACGTTGTATAGAGGCTGAATATAATGAGAAAGATGGCTATGGATGACCCAGAGAGATAGTTGCAGGTGAGACTGTGCGTCAAGACAAAGACCGTGAACTGGGCAAGCATTTGAAGCCCAGTAAAGAGGCCTCCAGGCGGGTGCCAATGGAGCAGTGTTACTTAGCAGCAGTATAATGACTATAAGCACTGTCATCAGTAATACAGAATTCAAATCCTCAGTTCCTCCTTCTTTCCACAGGTGCCTACCACCCTGTGATATTAGTATGTTACTCAACAAGAAAAGCCTCAATTTAATCCTGTAAGACAGCCATTCCCTCTTCGTAATATTACAGAGATGAAAGTTAAATAAAAATGTTTGAGAAAATTGCCTAGATTACAGAAGGCAAGTTAAAATAAACGTTGGTTGCCAGCATCCAGCATCAGGGTAAGCCCAAGTGCAATGGCATACCAAGATTTAATTCTCAATTCTTCTCTATGGGCAATCATTGAACCTCTTTGTACCTCAGTTTCCTCATACGAATATGAGGAAGAGTTGCCCTAGCTGGTTTGGTTCAGTGGATAGAGTGTCAGCATGCAGACTGAAGGGTCCAGGTTAGATTCTGGCCAAGGGCACATGCCAGGGTTATGGACCTGATTCCCAGTAGGGGGTGTGCAGGAGGCAGCCAATCAATGATTATCTCTCATCATTGATGTTTCTCTCTTTCCCGTTTCTCTTCCTCTCTGAAATAAATAAAAATAGATTTTAAAAAGAATATGAGGAAATATATAAGACTCCACTTTAAAAGGCTATCATCTTATATAATAAAAGGTTAATATGCAAGTAGATAAAACGGGGGGAATGACCAGTTGCTATGATGCACACTAACCACCAAGGACAGACACTCTACCCAGGAGCTGTGCCCGGTGTTCAGTGCACTTCCACAGGGGTAGCGCCACTCAGCCAGAAGCCCTGAGCCAGGCTCATGGCTGGTGGGCCTACGCCATCAGTTGGACATCTCCCAAGGGCTCCCAGACTACAAGAGGGCACAGGCTGAGCTGAGGGGACCACCACCCCCATGAGTGCATAAATTTCATGCACCAAGCCTCTAGTAAATACATAAATTAAATTATATAAATTAAATGAGGTAAAATCAGTAGAATAGTGAATTCTTTCCTTCCTACTATTAATTATGCCAGAATGTTGTTAGCAAGAGCAGTATAAAAATTATTTATTTTGAATAAAAATAACAAAACCTTAATTCTTTATTTTTCTAACAGAACTGCTTTTCCACTCAATGAATGGCTCAATCATCCACCCAGTTCACAAATTAAAAATCTAAAAATTATATTTCTTATTTTTCCACCCTTTATAATTACCAATACATGAGAAGGTAGTTTTCAATCTTGTGAATATATGGGTTTTGTCTATATCATAGGTAAAATAGGTCTTATTCTCCAGGAACAGATACAGAGGTGAGGATTTGTGTGCAAGTGATTAGCTGATACATGGTTCCCAGACCAGGAAGCTAGGGAAAGAGTGGGGGGAAAACAAGACAGGATATAATCAAAAGAAGGTCTAATGTTAGTCAAAGTCCCAGCCCCAGCATGATCCTGCGGGGGAGCTCTGTGCTATATAGCACATGTAGGTTTTCATGTCTCCACACCTGTTATACAATGGCTCAGGGATTCGGTGGGAGATAATTGTCAGGTTGTAGGCACTTTAAGCTCCCTCTGCATGTGGGCAAAGTGGCTCCAGTAGACAAAGGAAGTTCTCCAAAGAGAACTGCAGGTGCAAGCCATAAGAAGAAGCAAACCATACAAAAACTGTAGTGTATGGTGTAGGGTGTGTGTGTGTGTGTACATATTTCTTTGTGTGGGCATATTAAATGTAGCTAAGGAAATCTGAACAGAGATTCACTCTCTATTTCAAGTCATTTCTCTATATGCCATTGTCATCTTCTACCGGACTCGAGTGATAGATTCTAACTGATCCCCCTTTAACCAAACCCTTTCCTACCCTCTAACTTATTTCAACTTTGTAGCCACATTTAACCTTTTATAAGCATGCCATGTTAAAATATCCAAAATGCTTTTTAAGGCACTTAAAATGAATGCAATATTGTATTGTAGCTTTAGGATCCTAAACCCTGCCAAAGTCACTGGCTCCATCTACAATTGGAATTTTTTGCGTAAAGGCTTACATTCCATCCATAGTGGGCATCTTAGTTAGAACAGACCTCAGAAATGAAGAATGCTCTCCAATTTCTCTGGCAAGGGTTATCAGACAATGGCCTAAGGAATCTCTCAGTGAGAAGAAATCAGGGTAATCAGTATGGTCAACTAAGGAATTGGTTAAATTTTATGAGCGTGAGATATCAGCTGATGATATTGACAATGACAACTGACATTCCCTGATGCTTATTTTCCACTGCACCATCACTAAGAAACAATATGATTGTCATATTCTGAGCTAGTGACCACTAGACTTTCCATTACACTTTTTCTAAGCACTCTTTGACGTTGTAGTTTTCTGATATTAATTGAAGAATTTTATATTGCTTGGATCTCAAACTAATTCTGACACTTATTTATCAAATTACTTATATTCTTAATGTGTCAGTATTTTCATAGGTATATGCTGTTGAAAAATAAATCCTTGAACCACTAATGACTATTAAAAGTTCAACAAAATATTTGTGATAACCTGGGAATCAGGTACTAATTATATTCCTTTGATAGACAGAGTAGTTAAGACCTAGTAATGTGGGTAAATATTCCAAACTTTCACAGATAATTAGAGATAAAACCAAGCTAGAAGTTTATATTTGGTCTTTATGCCTTGATAAATGCAACTTAATTATAGGTGTAGTAGAGGCCCGGTGCACAAAATGTGTGCACTCAGGGGGGGGGGGGGTCCCTCAGCCCATGACCCCAGCTTCTGGCTAAGTGGCACTACCCTATGGGAGCACACTGACTACCAGGGGGAAACTCCTGCGTTGAGCATCTGCCCCCTGGTGGTCAGTGCGTGTCATAGCGACTAGTCCTTCTGCTGTTCAGTCAATTTGCAATTGACTTTTTACTGAATAGGATGCTCTGGCATTGAGCATTTGGGTTATGCTAAGGTAAATCTGAATCCATTACCAGAACATTTCAAACACAAGTTAGAAATAACTATTGGTTGCTTTCTGGATCGGAATATATTAAATCTGAACTCTAAAATTCCAATATTTCATCAGATTGATAAAGCTTAGTTCAAAGTGAGAAAGAAAAGAGAGACAGAATCAGAGACAGAATAATACTCAAGTACTCAACATCCCAATTCTAGTTTTCATAGGCAGGAAATGCCCAGTAGCCTCTTTGCCCCTTTCATTCTTTCCTTTCCACACTTAATTTGATTTTATAATTCAATTAATTCTTCTTTTGCCTACACTAGTTTGAAATGGGTTTCTATTGCTTACCAAGTCATTACCATCATCATAAGCAGCAGTATTACCGTCTCACATCTACCAAATTAAATGCTGCATAAATTTGCTGAAACCAGTTTGGCTCAGTGGATAGAGCGTCAGCCTGAGGACTGAAAGGTCCCAGGTTCGATTCCAGTCAAGGGCATGTACCTTGGTTGCAGGCACATCCCCAGTAGGGGGTGTGCAAGAGGCAGCTGATTGGCCTGAGGACTGAAAGGTCCCAGGTTCGATTCCGGTCAAGGGCATGTACCTTGGTTGCAGGCACATCCCCAGTAGGGGGTGTGTAAGAGGCAGCTGATTGATGATTCTCTCTCATGGATGTTTCTAACTCTATCCCTCTCCCTTCCTCTCTGTAAAGAATCAATAAAATATATTTTAAAAATGCTGCGTAAGTTTAAACTGATGTGTTAATAAATAAAATGAATTGAGATGCCAAATGAGTTATGGTATCTCATTCAATAAGATTCCACTTGCTATTGCAATAGAGAGACATTCTTAGTTTCAAAAACTGGATCAAAGTATCTCACACCTAGTTTCACAATACTGGTTTGTGTGCTCTTCTTTCTTGTTAGGAAATAAACGTGTTGTTGTTTTTAAATTATCAGGTAAAATGTTTCCATGCAGAACATGTTCAACTTAGTCTCAAATAAATTTGAGTGACTCACTGAACTGATTGTTGGGGGAAATAATAGCTGTCAATTGTAAAGATCAGCATCGTATGGCGCCATGTATTGCAAGACACAATCCATAGTATATTTGGTATCACTGAATTTTCCTTGAGACACCGTCTCAACTTATCACAGAAGAACAAGAGGAGGTGGAAGAAAAACAAGAGGAGAAAACAGCTAGTAAAATGTAGTAGATTGTGGGCAAAAAACAGTTTTCTGTAAAGTTCATAGGTTCATATATATGCATATGCTAATAAATAATCCACTTATGGCCTCTATGATCTTTGATGTATTGTACAGATTATTTTTTTCAAAATATCAAATATTTTAGGTTACACATATATTCACATTTATATGCTGCAATATAATTATATTAAAGTCAGTCATTAATTTCTTGTATAGTTTAATTATGATATATATATGTCTTCCTACTTATCTATATAAGTTTTTAAGGATAGTTCACTGATATAACATGGAAAATTATATATATATATATATATATATATATATATATATATATTTACACACACATATATATTTATATATATAAATTTAAATAACATTTAGAAAGTTTTACAGTTTACAAGTCATTTGAAAGTGAGTCACAATCTAACAAACCATTTTCTCCCCCTACTCCTCAGGGGAAATAGACGGTACATTGAATTTGATATCCTGCTGAAGCCGCAAATAATGAGGACTTACCATTGCCTACCACTATTCATCTGGACCTATATGTTTTATGCAGTTGATGCTATCCCCTTACAAGACAAAGCTAACAGTGGTTTGCCAAGCAAAAGGATGATGAGTTTGACAAAAGATGATGGTAAAACGCTGCATCGCACCAAGCGTGGCTGGATGTGGAATCAGTTCTTTTTGTTGGAAGAGTACACAGGTACAGATACACAATATGTGGGCAAGGTAAGAATTTTTATATAATAATATGGAGGCTGAAAGTGGGTTATATTTTACAGTGACTTTTTGACATCACTAATGATTATTCAAATGATATTTGACTAATTGTGGTGTGCAAAAGGTGTGATATATTTCAGTAGAGAACAGTAAGAAATGTAATTTGTTGAGGTAGCTCAATGCAGGTCAGTATTCATAGTATATCTCAAAATAAAATCAGTTACATATAGATTTGATTCATTATTAATCAGCCATGTATGATTTTAATTGTATGTGTATGCATATAAAATATTAAAGGTTTCTTGGAAATTTACTCTAAGGTCATGGGTAAATAATAACTAGTGTGCTATAGCAGGCAATACAAAGTACAATTATAATATGCCAAAAATTACTAAATTATATTGGTCTGTACTAATGAATTTTTTTAAATAATTAAGAGTAGTATGATATGTATAATAAATACTTCTAGATGCTTCTATTTCTTTTTTAAAATATATTTTTATTTATTTCAGAGAGGAATGGAGAGGCAGAGAGAGATAGAAACATCAATGATGAGAGATAATTATTAAGTGGCTGCCTCCTGCATGCCTCATGCTGGGGATCGAACCGTAACCCGGCATGTGTCCTCACCAGGACTTGAACCATCACCTCCTGGTTCATAGGTGGACACTCAACCACTGAGCCAAGCCGACTGGGTGCTTCTATTTCTTAATCTCAGGAAAACTGAACAGCTTCCCACCTACAATTCAGACCCACGGGTTTGAAGAGGAAGGGAAAAAGAAGGAAAAAAAAAAGTAGAAGAAAGAAACTACCTTTAGAAAGCTTTGATAGCATTCTAGTAGCAGGATGATGTTGTTCATTCATCTGAAGTACATTGTTGATGCTGCTTATTAGCAGCCAGGAGCAAATGGCAATGGAAAATACTTAACCCTCCTTGCATTCAATTTTCAGCAAATATTCATTCAACCTCTCTCCTTTCCTCTGTGTCACAGATTATGTGACATGATCTTCCTGATGTCCAAAGTTTTCTATTTATCTATCTTCCCCTTACCAATCTCATTTATACTGTTTTATATACCAATCAATTTATGTGTTATTTGTGCTTTACCCCCTATTTATGCCCACTCATTTCAAATCATGAGAATAAAAAATAAACAATTATGAATACCACCATCGCCCATAGATCCTTATATATTTTTCTTGGTTCTTGGCATATGATACTAGAGGGGATTGTAATGAAATGAGCATTGCTTAGTTCACTGCAACATCAGTCAAGTAAGAACAGGCCAAAAATATAAACAAAGAAGTACCCAATAGCACAAAAGTTATGCCTGTTGCTTTGAAATCACAAATACTTTTATCTGTGAAATTTCCAAAATCTTGACCAGATTCTTCTTTTGTGTGTGTGACATTATGTTTTCCCACACGCAGCCTATTTTATCAAAAGTCTATTACTTTCACTTCCTGTGAAATATCTGTCCTCTGGTTCCATAGGTCATAGTCATTTAGTCCCATACGGTTCACCTGATGACTCTTTTTTTCTCTCTTATTTCTCCTCAGGTTAGTCATATGGCATCCTCCAGCATCCCTCACTTAACATCACTTTTCCCTCCATAGATAATAACTAACATAGTGATATTTCAAGTTCAACTGACAAATGTTTGTACCTAAGAACTTGAAATTGCTTTATGATTCTTTTTCTCAAGCTGTGTACAAAGGGCACATTCAGTTCATGGGGCCTTATATAAAGGGTTTCATCCTGGGAGATTCACAGATACAGAAGAATAACCACAGATAAAAAGAGATACTTGTAATCTTAAGACAACCAAAGCTCCACTACAAGCATTTATTTTTGGCTGTAAACAAAAATTCTTTCTTAAAAAAGTTGAGTATGTACTGTTAATTGACCACTATTACTGAACATACATTTTATTATTTTTTATTTTTTTTATTAAAATTATTGAGGCTACATTTATGAGAAGGACCATATAGGTTTCAAACATACATTTCTATACTACATGGTCTGTATAGTCTATTCTTTGTCCACCATAGATTCTTACTGAGCCATAAGAAAAGATGAAATGCTGATATTTACAACAACATGGATTGATAGACCTGGACAATATTTTTCTGAAATTTTAAAACATACAAATGCTTTAAATATTTCTGTACCATTTTGAATTAGTTCTGCAATCTGTCAATGAGAGCTTCTAACAGTATGTGTAGTTTTAACTACTTTTCATAAATTATTATCAGTTCTCTTGAGAAAAATATTTTTTAGGTATGGACAAGGTAAGGTGTTCCATTTTTTGTGCCTATTTATTTTTGACATGTGTCAAAATGGCAAAACCCGAATTGATGAGAGAATCATTGATTGGTTGCCTCCTGCACACCCCCTACTGAGAATGCAGCCCACAATTTGGGCACATGCCCTGACCAGGAATAGAACTGTGACCTCCTGGTTCATAGTTTAACACTCAACCACTGAGCAACACTGGCTAGGCAGTACTATCCAGATTTAATAAAACCTCCATGTGCACAGACATAAACATGCAACTTACAAGGTTCAGTCCTGATTGCACCAGTTAATAATTATGCAGAACTTAGAATTCAATTAAACTTCACACACCTTAGATTCTTGTAAGGTTAAATGAAATTATCATTAAGATTTCTTTAACTGCAAAGTTCTGATATTTTCAAGATTGTGGAGAAACCTGTGTCTGTGGGCAGGAGGATATAGTAAAAACATAATAAAAATTTGCATGTGGATAACCCAAACAGGTGGAATTGCATATGGCATGATAAAAGACATACACACACACACACACACACACACACAGACTCATCCAATAGGATAAAGATAAGACCATTGATGGAAAGGTCCAGAATTCCGTGCTGAGTTGTTTTTACATACAGAATGGTATGTGAGTTCCTGCTGAGAGCTCTTGTAGGAATTCACAGAGCACTGTCTGAGTGACAAATTTGCTTTCATTGATGGATTGGAGGAACAAGAAAATGAACCACAATGGTATTTCCATAAGGAAATACTATAGAGCGTTTCCTTATGTCATTTTAAATGTAAGACAGGGAAGAAAATTTAGGATTGTTGAAATTAAGAGCAATATTTGTTTTTTCACCATAATGCCATCTGAAATTTGGTTACTCACTCTTGACTAAAACTATCAGGTATTTACCAATTCTGTTTTCTAAACCAAGAGAAAACTTTGGTCTCACAAAGAGGATTATAAAGTCATAACAACTACTATGTAGTTTCCCTATAATTTGAATAGACACATGTGATGAATTACTTAGGACTGTGGTCGGCAAACCTCGGCTCCCAAGCCACATGCGGCTCTTTGGCCCCTTGAGTGTGGCTCTTCCACAAAATACCAGGTACCCCAAAAGTTAATAAAAATGTACCTACCGATATAGTTTAAATTTAAAAATTTGGCTCTGAAAAGAAATTTCAGTCGTTGTGCTGTTGATATTTGGCTCTGTTGACTAATAAGTTTGCCAACCACTGACTTAGGAAAACTAGAAGTACTGCTTGAGAAGAATTAAAATACATTTGTTTCCTTTTTATTGAATTTTGGATAATGCTGGTTAACAAAATTATACAGGTTTCAGGTGCACAATTCCACAACACCAGAAACGTAGCAAAGGCTTCTATTCTACTAGAGAATCTTCATACGCATTTTATTTTTTAATATTATATCTAGATCTTGTGGAATCCCTAATGGTCATAGATTAATAATTAATCACTCATATGCCTATTATCATTGAGAATTATGCAGAATTTAAATACCTTATTTCACTTTCTGGTTATTAAAACACCTTTATTGTATGAAGAGTTTCCAAACTTACAGGAGTAGTGTGTATGTCTTTTTTTTTTTTTTTTTTTTTTTTTTTTTTTTTTTTTTTTTTTTATTTTTTTAATTTATTTATTTTTTACATATTTTCTTGATTTTTTTTTATTGCCCCCCTCCCTCCCTCCCTCCCACACATCCCCTCCCTCCCCATAGTTTTATGTCCATTTGTTGTACTTATATGCATTTATACAAGTCCTTCGGTTGATCTATTATCTCCCCCTGATATCCCTACCCTCCCCACTGTAATTTGACAGTCTGCCTGTTGCTTTACTTTCTCTATATCTGTCTCTTGGTTCATCAGTTTATAAAGATCTTTATCATCCACCGATGTGTGAGGTCATGTGGTGTTTCTCTTTTGTTGATTGGCTTATTTCACTCAGCATGATGTTCTCCAATTCCATCCAGGTTGCTGCAAATGATGAGAATTCCTTCTTCTTTATGGCAGCATAGTATTCCATTGTGTAGATGTACCATAGTTTTTGGATCCAATCATCTGCTGACGGGCACCTAGGCTGTTTCCAAATTCTGGCTATTGTAGATTGTGCTGCTATGAACATAGGGGTGCATATATCCTTTCTGATTGGTGTTTCTAGTTTCTTGGGATATATTCCTAGAAGTGGGATTACTGGGTCAAATGGGAGTTCCATTTTCAGTTTTTTGAGGAAACTCCACACTGTTCTCCACAGTGGTTGCACCAGTCTGCATTCCCACCAGCAGTGCACGAGGGTTCCTTTTTCTCCGCAACCTCGCCAACACTTGTCGTTTGTTGATTTGCTGATGTTGGCCATTCTGACAGGTGTGAGATGGTACCGCATTGTTGTTTTGATTTGCACCTCTCGGATAATTAGTGACTTTGAGCATGTTTTCATGTGCCTTTTGGCCTTCCTTCTGTCTTCTTTTGAAAATATTCTGTTTAGGTCCATTGCCCATTTTTTAATTGGATCATTCATCTTCCTTTTATTTAGTTGTATAAGCTGTCTGTAAATGTTGGAGATTAAACCTTTATCAGTGGTAATATTTGCAAATATGATCTCCCACACCGTGGGCTTTCTTGTTGTTTTATTGATGGTTTCTTTTGCTGTAAAAAAGCTTTTTATTTTGAAGTAGTCCCATTTGTTTATTTTCTCTTTAGCTTCCATTGCCCTAGGGGCAGTATCAGTGAAGAAGTTATTTTGGCATACGTCTGAGATTTTGCTACCTGTGGATGCTTCTAGTATTTTTATGGTTTCCCGTCTGATGTTTAAGTCCTGTATCCATTTTGAGTTTATCCTTGTGAATGGTGTAAGTTGGTGATCTAGTTTCATTCTTTTGCATGTGTCTGTCCAATTTTCCCAACACCATTTATTGAAGAGACTGTCTTGACTCCATTGTATATTCGTGCCTCCTTTGTCAAATATTAATTGAGCATAGTGATTTGGGTTGATATCTGGGTTCTCAATTCTATTCCATTGATCTATTTGTCTGTTCTTGTGCCAGTACCAGGCTGTTTTGAGAACAGTGGCTTTGTAGTATAGTTTGAAGTCTGGTATTGAGATCCCTCCTACTTTACTCTTCTTTCTCAGAATTGCTGTGGCTATTCGGGGTCTTTTATTGTTCCAAATGAACTTTTGGAGAGTTCTTTCTAGGTCAGTGAAATATGTCGTTGGTATTTTAATGGGGAGTGCATTGAACCTATAGATTGCTTTAGGAAGTATGGACATTTTGATGATGTTGATTCTACCAATCCATGAACATGGTATGTTCTTCCATCTCCTTACATCTTCCTCTATCTCTTTTTTCAGTGTCGTGTAGTTTTCCGCAAATAGGTCCTTTATTTCTTTAGTTAAATTTATTCCTAGGTATCTTAATTTTTTTGGTGCGATGGTGAATGGAATTGCTTTTTTAGCCTCTGTTTCTGTAGTTTCACTGTTGGTGTATAGAAATGCCATGGATTTCTTGGCATTAATTTTATATCCTGCTACGTTGCCAAATTCATTTATTAAGTCAATTAGTTTTTTAATGGAGTCTTTTGGGTTTTTTATGTACAATATCATGTCATCTGCAAATAAGGATAACTTTACTTCTTCTTTTCCAATTTGGATGCCTTTTATTTCCTCCTCTTGTCTAATTGCAATGGCTAGTACTTCCAGAACTATGTCAAACAGGAGTGGCGAGAGTGGGCATCCCTGTCTTGTTCCTGTTCTTAGAGGGAATGGTTTTAGTTTTTGCCCATTGAGTATAATGTTGGCTGTGGGTTTATCATATATAGCTTTTATTATGTTGAGGTATGATCCTTGTACTCCCACCTTTTTAAGAGTTTTTAACAGGAAAGGGTGTTGGATTTTGTCAAATGCTTTTTCTGCGTCAATTGATATGACTATATGATTTTTATCTTTCAATTTGTTTATGTGATGTATCACGTTTATTGATTTGCGGATATTGTACCATCCTTGCATTCCTGGAATAAATCCTACTTGGTCATGGTGTATGATCTTTGTGATGTTCTTCTGGAGTCGATTTGCTAGAATTTTGTTGAGGATTTTGGCATCTATGTTCATGAGGGATATTGGCCTGTAATTCTCTTTCATTGAGTTGTCTTTATCTGGTTTTGGTATTAGGGTGATGTTGGCTTCATAGAAGGAGTTCGGAAGTGTTCCTTCCTCTTGGATTTTTTGGAATAGTCTGAGGAGGATAGGTTTTAGTTCTTCCTTGAATGTTTGGTAAAACTCTCCTGTGAAGCCATCTGGCCCTGGGCTTTTGTTTGCTGGAAGCTTTTTGATGACGGTTTCAATTTCTTCCCACGTCACTGGTCTATTGAGATTTTTAGATTCTTCCTGATTGAGTTTTGGCAGTTTGTATTTTTCTAGGAATATGTCCATTTCCTCCAGGTTGTTTAGTTTGTTGGAATAGAGTTGTTCGTAGTATTTTGTAACAATCTGTTGTATTTCGGTGGGGTCTGTTGTTATTTCACCTCTTTCATTTCTGATTTTGTTTATTTGGGTCCTCTCTCTTTGTTTCTTGGTTAGCCTGGCTAGAGGTCCATCAATCTTGTTTATCCTTTCGAAGAACCAGCTCTTGGTTTTGTTGATCTTATGTATTGTTTCTTTGGTCTCTATGTCATTTATCTGTGCTCTGATTTTTGTTATTTCCTTCCTTCTGCTTACACTGGGCTTTTCTTGTTGCTCTTTTTCTAACTCTTTGAGTTGTAGAGTTAGTTCATCTGTTACCATTTTTTCTAGTTTTTTGCAATAGGCTTGTAAGGATATGAACTTCCCTCTCAAAACTGCTTTTGCTGTGTCCCATAGATTTTGGATTGTTGTGTTTTCATTGTCATTTGTTGCCAGGATGTTTTTAATTTCTTCCTTGATTTCTCTGGTAACCCAGTCCTTGTTTAATAGCATGTTGTTTAGTCTCCATGTATTTGATTTCTTTGGATTATTTTTATTGTAATTAATTTCCAGTTTTATGCCACTATGGTCTGAGAAGATGCTTGATATGATTTCTATCTTCTTGAATTTGAAGAGACTTTGCCTATGTCCCAAAATGTGGTCTATCTTTGAGAATGTCCCATGTGCACTTGAGAAGAATGTATATTCTGTGGCTTTGGGGTGGAATGTTCTAAAGATGTCAATTAATTCCATCTGGTCTAGTGAGTCGTTTAGGATTGATATTTCTTTGCTGATTTTTTGTTTAGATGATTTGTCGAAGGGTGACAGTGGGGTATTAAAATCTCCTACTATGATTGTATTGCTATTAATCTCTCCCTTAATGTCCTCCAGCAGTTTTTTTATGTATTTGGGTGCTCCTGTATTGGGTGCATAAATATTTACCAGGGTTATTTCTTCTTGTTGGATTGTACCCTTTAGTATTATGAAGTGGCCTTCATTATCTCTTGTTATGTCCTTCACTCTGAGATCTAATTTGTCAGATATAAGTATTGCTACCCCAGCTTTTCTTTCCTTTCCATTTGCCTGGAAAACTTTTTTCCATCCCTTCACCCTCAGTCTGTGTGCATCTTTTTTTCTGAGGTGGGTTTCTTGTAGGCAACAGATGTAAGGGTCTTGTTTTCTTATCCAATCTGACACCCTATGTCTTTTGATTGGAGCATTTAATCCATTTACATTTAAGGTTATTATTGATAGGTACTCATTTGATGGCATTTTTATTCTATACCCATGTTCCTTCTTCAATTCCTATTTCTTTATTTTTACAGTAGACCCTTTAGCATTTCTTGCATGGCTGGTTTGGTGGAGATAAATTCCTTCAGTCTTTTTTTGTCTGTGAAGCTCCTGATTTCCCCTTCAATTTTGATTGATAGTCTTGCTGGGTACAGTATTCTTGGATTCAAACCCTTCCTTTGCATGACTTTGTATATTTCATCCCATTCCCTTCTGGCCTGATATGTTTCTGTTGAGAAATCAGTTGCTAGTCTGATGGGGGTTCCTTTGTAAGTAACTTTCTGTCTCTCTCTGGCTGCTTTTAAGATTCTTACTTTGTCGTTGTTGTTTGCCACTTTAATTATAATGTGCCTTGGCGTCTGTCTTCTGGGATTCATTTTGCTTGGGACTCTGCGAGCATCTTGGATTTGTGTGGGTTTTTTCTTCTCTATCTCAGGAAAGTTTTCTGTCATTATTTCTTGAAATACTTTTTCCACGTCTACCTCAGTTTCCTTTCCTTCTGGAACCCCTATTATTCGAATATTATTTTGTTTTGTAATGTCCCAAAGCTCCCGTAGGCTCTCCTCCTGCTTTTTAATCTTTTTTTCTAGAAGCTGCTCTAATTGGGTATTTTTTTCCATCTTGTCTTCTAGCTCACTGATGCGGTCTTCCGCTTCATCTAGTCTACTCTTGATGCTTTCTATTGAGTTCTTCATGGTAGCGATGTCATTTTTCATTTCTTCTTGGTTCTTCCTCAATTCCTGATGGTTCTTCCTCATTTCTTCTTGGTTATTGTCAAATTTCTCTTCCATTCTTTTTAGCCAACCAATAATCATTATTCTGAACTCTTGCTCTGGTAGGCTGCTTGCCTCTGGCTCGTTTACTTCCTTTTCTGGTGATGCCTGCTTTTCTTTCATTTGTGGGGTGTTTCTTTGTCTTCCCATGGTATCTCTTTTCAGGATGTCTGGTTATGTGGTGTTCTTTCTCTTGCGTTAATTTATAGGTGCAAAATACAACACTGCCAGGTACAACACGAGAGGCACTTAACAGGAATGTATTTACAATATTAATAACCTCTAATAAAGGTAACCCCTAGCGATAGGCAAATTAGGGTATAGGAGAGAAGGAAGGAAGGAAGGTAAAAATAAAATAAAGAAAAATTAAAAAAAAAAAAAAGTCAAAGAAGAAATAAAGTAATGACAAAATGAAGTTAGAAAACAGGGAGAAAAAGAAGAGAGAGTAAGAGAGAGAGAGAGAAGGAGAGAGAGAGAGAGAGAGAGAGAGAGAGAGAGAGAGAAGAAGCAAACTAAAAAAATGGGAAACAAACTATATATATGTGGAGAAAATTGCCATAGATCAACCACTGAGCCCAGCCAATGCCGGTAACAATACTTGGAGATTAATACAAACTACAATACAATATCCACTATTATTAAGTAAGGTTATGATATACAGAAGTCAAAGAAACAAACAAAAACAGAGGATTTAAAAAAAAATACAAAGCAACAATAACAACACTGGAATAAGCATAACAATTTCACTGAAAAGCACAAATATTCACAATAATCAACCTTCACTCAAACAATGAGAAAAGGATAGAAAGTAGAACCGTTTTTTTTGTGTTTTTTTTTTTTTTTTTTAACTAGTTAATATAGTGCAGAGAGTGATATTTATACACTTGTATCAGGGGTTGGAACTTAGGTCTATGAGTATAGTGAGAGCTTTAGCAGGGGGTATACAGAAAGAATAGAGGAAAAACTAAAGCCGGAAAGGGATAGGATAAACTGGAGACTAAAAGGTTAAAGTTTAGTAAGAGAGTGATGGGGTAAAGGTCGAATTGAGATAGGGTTGAATGATGCTATAGTAGAGATTAAAATAGAATGAAGTTTACTCCCAATGTAAAATAAAGACGAAGTAAAATGGTACTGGGGAGGAAAAGAAAAAGAAAAAAAAAATTGCAAAATAGCAGTAGTAATAGTGAAGATAGAGATTGAAAAATGTAATAATTGAAAAGGTAAAATCAAGTAAGGAAAAAAGAAAAAAAAATCGTTTCTGAAGTAAAAGATGTAAAAAATGAAAATTAAATAAAAAATGTAAAAAATGAAAATAAAATAAAGAATAGTATAATTAGCATAAAATTGTCCAGTAGAGTTCAATCACTTCCTCTGTTATTGTATTTGGTATGCCTGGTTCTTGGATCAGAGAGTCTTGCAGTTCCCAGCTTTCCACTGCACCTGTTTTGTAAGGTAGTCCTTAATTTTAGGTAGGCTATATCTTAGTTACTTGTGTCCATTTATTTTTGATTAATTAAAAGAAAAAGAAAAAGAAAAAGAAAAAAGAAAAAAAAAAAAGGCAGTTTGTAGTTCAGCCCTTAGGTGTCAGTGTTACTGGTTTGACCTCCCAGACTTTGGTTGCTCTGGCCTTCTTTCTCTCTGGGGGCGGGCCCTCGCAGCTCTCCTGGGCTACAATATAGGCGGGGCCGCGGCCGCACTGGGGGCGGGGCCTCGCGGCGCTCCGGGGCGCAGCGCTCAGGGCCGCACTGGGGGCAGGGCCTCGCGGCGCTTTGGTGCTACAATATATCAATAGGTGGGGCCGTGGAGCTCAGGGCCGCACTGGGGGCGGGGCCTCGCGGCGCTCTGGGGCCGTGGAGCTCAGGGCCGCTCTGGGGGCGGGGCCTCGCGGCGCTCCGGGCCACGGCGCTCAGGGCCGCTCTGGGGACGGGGCCTCGTGGGAGCAATGGGGCTATCGCAGCCTGAACTCTCAGCCTAGCCACGCAAACTCTGACCTTTCTGTGGGTGGTTGAAGAGCTTCCTTGAATCCACGCGCTTGCTCCGATCGGGGCGCCACAGGTGCTCGATGGACTCCTCGGCTGTGGGTTTTCCAGGCCTCAGAGAAGCTGCTCCCTTCCTGGTAGGGTGGCGCCGCCTTTGCGCCGAGCCCGGAGCTCCGGGAGAAGTCGGGAGTGCTGGCCGCTTGGTCAGGAAAAATTGTCCAGCAGACACTTCCTTACCTTCCTAGAGTGATCTGCTAATCAACATTCCCTGAGCGACTCAGATGTTGCTTCTATCTGTTTTGGGACCGGGGTCAGAACAAGTCCATCTGTTCGGTCGCCATCTTCAAGCTCCGCCTCTTTTTTTTTTTTTTTTAAGGACAGAATTAGTCATAAAATAATTTTGAAATTTCAACTTAATTGACCATTATATTTTAATTCTAAGATATGCATTTAGCACTCACTTTGCTTAGGGCAATCGACAGAGTGTCCTAGAACTGCCTATAAGTAGTCACTATCTAAATATAAGATATCATTTTGCAGACTTAGCTATAAATTTTTAATATTTTTAATAAAAATATTTCATAGCTTAAGTTATCATGAATGTAACCATAGAACCCTAGAATGGGAAGGGATTTTAAGAATTATTGGGCTGTTGGTTATAATTAGATATAATTAGTTTAGATGTTAACTAAAACAATGAAAATACAGACACCAACACAAAAACAGGTAGGAGTCTGGTTTATATTATACTGAGAAATCAATCTGTTGAATAATCAAGATTTTGCACTTAGGTATGTTGACTTATGCCCTAAACTTTGATATTTCCCCAAAACTTACATACAATAATGTATTTGAGTAGGCAGTTTTCTCATAGGCTTTAGGATGTGGCAATTTGAAGTATATATACACAGAAATAGAGTCTCACATTTCCTGAGGATGTTTGATAAATTTTTATAGTATTACAGTGTTTTTCAGAAGCAAAATAAATTACATTTATAAAGGTTTTATAATGCCATTACTTATGGTGCAGTACATGTAGCAGCTGCTTCTGATTTAAAAGCACATTGTATCCCAAAATTCTCTTTATAGGTTGTTTTTATAAAAACTAGAAACACATGAGAAAAATATTAAGCATTAGCCTAAGTCCTCAGGACAATGCACACATACTTCACACCAAGTTATTTAAAAGTTAGCTTTTATATTAGACAGCTATTGTTTTATTCTTAGTGCCAGTTCTGTGTTACCACATCACTGCATGCTACACTAGTCTTTTTACGTGACTTTAATTCACAAAGCATATTACACACTGTTTCTTAAATGATACCAATATCTTGACCAAAATGGCTATAGAAAAGAAAACAACTCTCAAATTTACTTAAACAGAATTCCCAATATTGCATTCATTGCCATTTTACATTCCAGCCTGTGTCCCCATTACTATGGAGCCTTAGCTCTAGGCACAATGAAACTTTCCTCTTGCATATACTTAATCTCTGCTTTCCTTCTGTTCACAGGCCATTTTTTATAGGAAATATCTAAGCCCCCTTTCCATAATGTCATCTCTTCTCCTTGTTATGTCACTTATCAAAATTTTACTTGTGTCCAATTTTAATTATTCTGCTCTACTATCTAGAATCTGTGACCTTTGAATCTGTGTTGGGTTTTGGTTCTCCAAAATGTGTGACATCATATATTTACTCAAAATTATCATTCAGCTGCTCTCTTAAGAGACCTTTATTGAGCATTGATAACCTGAGTCCTGAGAAACTGATATTGTGAAACACAGAAAGAGCAGATAAACTTTAAAATAAGTATATTTTAAAGTTCCCTTCTCCTCAGGAGAAGGGAATGTTACACCGAATTCAGAGTTTTTCTGTATTTCCATTATACTCACTGACCTGATTGCAACATGCTGCTCCCATTTTGCTCTATGCCCCCAACAGCACAAATTTTAGTTTCATTTTCACTCCAAAATAATTTCTATGGCCTTGATACAGATAATTTAAAAGAGGTCTCCATGATTAAAAGACAGGATTAAACAAAGTCTGACTGCATATGGAATTGGAACTACTCCCAGAAACATTCACATAAAATTTTAGAGAGCTTGCCCCTCCCCTCTGGAATATCAATAGCTTAAACCATTCGAAAATGCAAGAGTGTGGTAGAAAATGCTCATTAGTATGCTTACCAAATTATGTCTGATTTTTCCTGATGGCCTATTTCAGTGCTTTTGTACTATTTCAAATACTCTAACATTTTCTTTCTCTATTTCCAAACTTATCGAATGTCAACGTAATGACCTGTACGTACTCATCCTTACTTTTAAAAAAGCATTTAGGTATCTAATTCCAGGGGCCTTTTTAAAAATGCATGTGTCTGTTTATGTAGTTATTGAATTTCTAGTCATTATATTGACATTTTTGTTTGTCTATGTGATAATATGAAGCTGCCTTAATTATTGAAGCAATATTTAATTTTTTAAGTTCCCCAACTGTGTTCATCTTCAAGATCACTGTGGCATTGAGGTCTTTTGCATTTTTATAAACTTTTAAAATTAGCTTTTCAATTTTCACTAATCTCAGAAACTATTTCATATTGAAGAGCTTAAAGTGTTGTCTCTGTAAGAGAAGGTGCGATCCTGGATTAAATTCTGAGTTTAAGTGGGAAGTTGCCATAAATACATTATTTGAAATGGACTGTTTATTTTAATGTTATCTATAATTGTATATAATTACATTGTTATTTTTTTAAAATTTTGTGATTTTACTATAATTATATTAGACAATTTTCTAAATCTTAGGTTATAGGTGCTGAAATAGTCATGTAGAGGTATAAATGAATATGATGTCTACAAATGGGAGAAGGTAATTTTAGTACATATAATACATGTAATAATATATAGGAAAAACATTCACAAGCCTACAGAAGTCTATAACACAATAAGAAAAATATGGACAGGTAAATAGAAAATTGGCAATAAGATTAGCTAAGTATTTCACAAAAGATGACATCCAAATCTCCTGCTGGAAGATATACGGTATACATAAAGTGCTCATCTCATTAGGAAATGTAGGTTTAAACCACTCAAACCCAGAATTACTATGAATGAAAGTCCCCAAATCCCAGGGAACACTCAGAGATCTATGTTAAACTACAAAAACTAGAGACATTAAAGGAGACTTAAATAGAGAAATACAGTGTGCTTGGAGATTAGAAGACTAAAAAAACCTAGATTAAATGCCCCCAATCAATATCCCTGTAGTTTTTCTTTGAAGTTTATTTTGGGGGAAAAAAATTTAAAACTTTGGAGGATCACTCAAATTGTGCACAGAAGTTCTGCACCTCACTCGGCAATATTGCCAATGATCACCATTTCATGAATTTGTTTAGTCACTTTAGGTTTGTAAAGATTTTATATTCTGGCAGAACTACTTCCATTTTGTCACTGCTTCCAGGACTTGTCCCTTCTTGGGAACGATAGATTTGGAGTACTTACATACCCACACTAGCTTGGCAAGGATTCAAGTCTCATTTCTGTTCCCTGCTGATGAAATCTCTGTTTAGTTTCTTGCTGACGTTATCTGTCTTGCTTGGAGCAGTATTTAGTGCTCATCAACGAAACATTTGGGGATGTTAAAAGACTTTTGGGGATCAAATCTCTGTGATTCCCACCTCCCTAAAATTGTGTTCTCCGGTTTTTAGTCACTCAGGCAGACTCAGATGCTAACCACTATCTGTTTATCCCAATAAGACTGCTTCTCTCTGTTTGATCTCTGATTACATAATTTCCCCATTCCCACAACCAGAAAGTAGCCTCTGTAGGGAGAATAGGCACTGTTTATTGATACAGAATTTCAGTTTGGGAAGATGAAAAAGTCCTATAGATGGATGGTAATGATGGTTGCACAACTAAGTGAATATACTTAATGACACTCGGTTTTACACATAGAATTGTAAAAATCATAAAATGAGCATTATGTATGTTTCATCACAATTTTAAAAAGTGTGTTCACCAGTAGATTGTCAAACACTTCAGGAATTTATTATTATACTAGTGGCCCAGTGTGTGGAATTTGTGCACTCGGGGGAAGGGGATCCCCCAGCCTGGCCTGGGCCCTGTCACAGTGCAGGAGCCTCACAATCCATCACCCAAAGAGGTAGGCCTGGGGTCCCACAGCTCTGCACGGTGCTCCTCAATGGATTGTCCCAAAGAGATAGGCCGGAGCTGGGGGTCTCTCCGCACTGTGCAGAGCCGTGGGACCCCAGGCCTTGGTGTGCGGAGCTGAGGGGACCCCAGGCCTTACCGCATGGAGGCCTCCACCAGGCCCTGTCCCTGGGCCCGGGGCTCCACCAGGCCCCAGGCTTCCTGTTGATGGATTGTGACAGCATGACCCAAGTCCCCAAAACTGCAAGTCCTCGTCCACCTGTGCCTGCTGAGCAAGCAGCTGGCTGATGGGTAGTTATGCATGAGGGCACCCTGACTATTTGCATATTACCCTTTTATTAGTATAGACTAGTGTCCTGGGGCTAGAAATCTGTGCACGGGGGTGGGGGTGAGGGGGGTGGGGAGGAGTCTTTCAGCCCAACCTGCACCCTCTACAATCTTGGACTCTTTGGGGGATGTTCAACTGTTAGGCCTGCGGGATCAGGCTTTAAACAGGCAGTTGGACATCCCTCTCAAAATCTGGGACCACTGGCTCCTAACCATTCACCTACCTGCCAGCCTGATCATCCCCAACTGCCCTCCCCTGCTGGCCTGATCACTCCCAAGGCTTTTATTAGTATAGTTATGACCCTTCACAGAAAATTTCACTAACCGTGCTTTACAATAAGAACTTGACAATTTAATCATTAGGGCCAGACACCAAGATTTCCTTTCTTTGAATAGTGGAGGGAATAATTATCTAGTCTTTAAGTTTCCCTGAACATCAAATGAGATAATGACTTTAAAAAGTATAAAAGCACCATTTAAAGACAACTGTCTTTTTCATGTACTGAAAAGACAATAAAGTGGTAAAATGAAAAACACTATTTTTATTCTCCCCCTTCCTTCCTTTACAACCTTTATTCAACTTTGAAATTTATAAAAACTTTGCTCCTATTTTTATTTCATTACATTCAATATTATTTTGGATTAGTTTTAGGTTTTATATTAGTTACAAAATAATGGCTGTTTAGACAATCATATACTTTACAAAGTGTCCCCCCATATTTACAGTATCCGCCTGGCATCATACCATCATTACAACACATTGACTATATTCCCTGTTTAAGTGACAATAGCTTTTAAGGTTCCTTCCAGTCTTCCTTTTGTGTGGCTCGTCCCTCCTTTTCTTTCTTACCTCTTCACTCATTTTCTTTATATAGTATTTCGAAGCTCAGTGAAGGCACTGGGACATGCTTAATCCAATTTGCAGACCAGAAAAATAAGGCCAGTTCCTATTGGCTGCGGAACTGGACTGAGCTGTGCAGGCAGCCCTCACAACTGCGCTCTCTGCCTTTCTTAAGGGACAGCTGCAGGGCAAACAGAACAAACTTCTCTGTAAGTCTCCCAGCCTCATTCTCAAGCACCTCTTCATCGTGGATGCTTCACATTTCTCCCCCACCCACCGCCCCATTCCCCATTCTCCCCCCCCCCCCCCCCCCCCCCCCCCCCCCCGGTAACCAGGTGGTAGGCTTCACACTCACCATGCAGGCTTGCACCACAGTAGGGCAGAGCAGGCACGGGCTTGCTTTTGGGCCAAAGAGAGAACAGGAGTCGCAGCCTCTCAAGTTCACAGGCCATGGCAAGGCTGAGGCCCAGTTAGTGCTGGGAGCATCACCAAACAATTGCAATTGGGTACCCGGCAGTGCGATACCCCTCCACTGAGATGGTGCTGCCCCTGAACCCCCACCTCAGGGCTGTGGGTCCATATCCTTCCACACCAGCAGTCAGTGCCTCTTGTTTTCTGCATCTTGGGGCCACGTCAGAGCCTTGCTCTCCTCTGGTGAGGCAGATCCCCACCTGCCAGCTCCCTGCCCTGGCCCGAGCCCCCTCAGGTGCATCCCGCCTTGGCGCCACTCTGCGCCCCTTGGGCCACCCGCCTCCTGTGCTTTGCAGATACTTCCTTTTTGTCCTTTAGGCACTCTCCTTAGACCCCTGGAGCTTGGCTTCGGTTGTTCCGCCCCTTCATGGCTCCATGAAGCCCTCACTGCACTTGGCTCTCCCAGGTCACCTCCAGCCAGGGCAAAATGGGCCCTGCTGTGAGCTGACTGTGAGGGGGCCCCCTTGGCTACTCCCAGACTGCTGATGGTCTCAGTCCCATGGGGGTGGGGCCTGGTGCTGCCTAGCCCAGGGCTGGGTCTGGCACCTGTTTGGGACCCAGGCTGCTTGGTGCTATCCTGCCCCACTGCTTGGCGCCTGTGTATGCAAATTAACCCACCATCTTGGTTGGGTTAATTTGTATACTCACTCCTGATTGGCTGGTGGGTGTTACACGGATACCATCAATTTGCATATTTCCCTTTTATTAGTGTAGATGTTTTAACTTTTAATAATGCCTTGTATACAACAAAGTTCAACAAAATTTTGTTTGAATGAAGAACTCAACTTTCATAGGAATAAATCAAGTACTTATTTTTAAAAATTCCATCAATGCAAGGATAAGATAAAGAATGACTAAAGCTTAACTTAGGATCACAGCCTTTTCCTCTCCTCCTCTATTGGTTGGTATTTAGTGTTATCAATCTATCACCAACCTGTCCAGTGTCATGTTTTTTGTTCTCTATGTGTGTTTGTTTCGGTCATATGTTTGTAATTATTCTCTGTAAGTATATTTTTAATGTAACTACTTCATAAGGATAGACATCCCAGTACCAATATTTATTTCAAAAAACATAGCAAAATGTGACTATGCAGGTTGCATACACCACTAAGTACTGTAATATTGTAAGATTTAAAAAGTTTTCTGAAGTGCTAAGTCACAATAAGCTCTCCCCCACCCAAAGCTACATTTACAATTTTTGTTTCATGTTTTATTATATTAAGTAAAACTTGCAAATGCTTTATGTCATAGGGGGCAACGTAAATCAGTCACTTTTAAGGATAGAATTGTTGGCATTTGGATGTCCTCTAGCATGTCAAAAAATCTGAAGGCAGGCTGTTTCCTTCCTGGCAAAGAACTCAAATTCTCAAGTGGAAATCTGCAGGAGCCATTTGTAAACATGTTCTATTCACTTCTTGTCTGGACTGACACATCTCTACAGTCACACTTCTGCCCTGCCAGTCACAACTCCGCAGGCAGCCATCAGATCGATAATCACTCTCTTCTTTCCAGTGCAATTTTGAACACCTCACATTATTCCACCAGTGCATCAGTGAGAACAAAAGGGCAGAGGGCAGGCCCACCAGTTGTCCTTTGACTTTACAAACTTTTATTACTCTCTATATATAACAGTATGCAAAAATAAATAACATGTCACTATTTTGCTTTTACAGAATTTTATAAAAAATATGTCTGTCATATCTATTCAAACTGATTATTCTTTAAAATATATATTTCTTTCCCCCTCTCCATCTGCTCATATGAGAACTCAATTCAGTGTTAAATTTAGACAAGATTTTTGAGCAGAGGACTCTGTGATGCTAGCGTCATTATTATAATTACTGCAAGAGAGAGAGATAAAAAGGAACAGGCAGGTATCTTCCAAACCCATTGAACTGCTTTTGCAAAGTTTTACAAAGGGGAAACAAATCAAATGTTAGTCTATTTGCTTATTTATCTTTATAAGTACAAAAACATCAATCATTTTGCTCACTTCAGGTGGCCTTTCCTTAACCTGAAAACATGATCTTAAAAATGTCACAGAAAGGAAAAATAAAAATAACTTTAAAATACGTTAGATGGTCTGCTTAGATAAAATTAAGCTGTATGAAATAATATAAACATTATATGTTATTTTGTTGATTTTTCAATGTATTTTAAATTGAAATCATAAACACTGTTCTGAACCTAAAATTTATTCCTATTAAAATAGATAATATCATAAAACAAAATGAAAGAAAAACCATTAAATAAAATATTTATTAAAACATGTTCCCTATGGTATATTAGGACAGAGACATACTCAAATCAGTGTAATTGATTAGAATCACTTGAAAAGCTATGGTTCTATAATAGAAGGCTTTGAAATTGATGGATAATGTACACTAATGAAAGAGAAACATGCAAATTGACCATACCTCTGCTACACTCACCAGCCATGGCCACCAGCCAATCGGATGCAAGTATGCAAATTAGCCCAACAAAGATGGCAGTGGCCATGGAGCTGGAGCAAGCAGGCTTGGGTTGCCCTGGTGGTGGAGGAAGCCAAGCTTCCCAACCGCCCTAGCAGCCCTGCCTCCGCTCAAGACTATAAAGTTTCAATTCTAGAAGATAAATAAAACTCAGATACCTGCTTTGAGCTGGCCCTGGCTTCTGCTCAAGGAGGCACTGGAACAAAAAGAAAAAAAAGAAGGGGCTGGCAGCCTGAATTACTAAGGCCAGCCTGAAAACAGCCCTTAGCTCCTCACCCAGGCTGGCCACACTCCCATGAGGTGAAGGTCCTGCTGGGGGCTTGGCCAGCCTGAAAACAGCAATTAGCCCCTATCCCAGGATGGCCAGGCACCCCAGTGGGACCCCCACCCTGATCTGGAACACTCTTCAGGGCAAACCAGCTGGCCCCCACCTGTGTACCAAGCCTCTATCTATACTAATAAAAGGGTAATATGCTAATTACCCTGGGAGACCTTCCAGGAGACCTTCTGGACTTTCTTCTGGACAAAGTCATGGTGGCGGGGCCAAGGGAGAGGCAGTTAGAGGCCAAGAGACGAGGCCAGTTGTGGGTGATCAGGCCAGGATGGGATGGCAGTTGTGAGTGATTAGGCTGGTGGGGGGTGGGGCCATTGAGGGTAAGCAGACCATCAGGGGGTCCAGTTGGGAGTGAGCAGGATGTCAGTGGGGGTCAGTTGGAGGTGGTCAGGATAGCGGGGGTGGGGGGGGCGGTTTGGAGTGAGCAGGCCAGCAAGGGGCAGTTGGGGGTGAGCAGGGCAGTGGGGAGGTAAGAAGGGTGAACAGACCAGCAGGGAGGTCAGTTGGGTTGAGCAGGCCGGCATGGGGGGAGGGGGAAAGTTGGGGCAATCACACTGGCAATGTGGGAACTTGGGGATGGTCAGGCTAGTGGCAAGCGGCAATTGGGAGCAAGCAGTTCAGCAGGCAGTGTAGTCAGGGGCAATCAAGCAGACAGGCAAGTGAGCAATTAGGAGCCAGCAGTCCTGGATTGCGAGAGGGATGTCCGACTGCAAGTTTAGACCCAATCCACCTGTAAACTGGCAGTAGGACATCCTTCAAGGGGTCCCAGATTAGAAGGGGTGCAGGCCGGGCTGAGGGAACCCCCCGCCCTGAATTTTGTGCACCAGGCCACTACTATTCTATTGTAATTAAATGTGACAAATATAAATTTAGTTTCAACTGTGAATCAATAGTGAATATGGTTCACACTGCCAATTGTCAGGTAACTTCTTTATTAAAAGGATACAAAATATAATTGATGCCACACAGGTGATTGAAAACTAATGTATAAAAGCAAATAATGCACTATTTAGGCAATGAGATAGCCAGCAGAATTGTCCACAGATGTTTTAGATCTTGGTAGCTTAAATTTTTCAATTTATTATGCTATTAATGTAAAACGTAGTATAGAGCTAATATAGACAGCACACTCAATAATTGTATTTGAAGCCACATCTCATGAAGAGTTATTACTTCAAAGTTGGATTAAGAGATAAGCTTACTACTACCTTCCTGTAGTAAACAATCTGAAGAGGAGTGAAGGCAAATGTACACAAAAACACACCTACACACACACACACACACACACACACACACACACACGCATGCATGCACGCATGCACACATTTTATAGCAATGAGAATAGCGTTTTTAAAAGATTAAGCATCGCAAGCAAATATTACAAGGACAACTCTGTTGTCAAAGTTATTTCAGCCATGTGGTTGATTTTAGAAACATACTCATATGTTGCATAATAATGATTCATTCTAAATTCCCTTCTTATTGGCATGCAGGTTTTATATTTAATGAATTTTTTGCACAGAAAACACAATGAAAAACCCTATTTAAAGTAATTCCTACTGAGGAGGTATTTCCCAAAAGTTGGGATGAAATTGCTGCCGATAGTACTCCCTAGAATATAAAAACTGCCTCTTGAAAATGATGTATTCAAGGCGATATCTTAGTTTGTGTTCTATGAGGTATACTATGACCGAGGAGTGAACCCTCATTTTCTCCCATGTCATCCGCTGCTGGTGTAACATGTGCTTCATCTTGACTATTTTCATGGTGAACAGGGCTGGCATAAGGCAGTGCACTTCTCTTTCCTGACTTTCTGGTCATGGCTAGAAACAGAGGCTCCCATATTAGCTTTGCGTAAAGCTAAAAGGAAGCAGAGTTTACATTTATGTCAAAAGGAACTGCATAGAATAAAAGGAAACAAAAGTAACAGAAGTGTAAGTTGTGAATGGCCTCTTTCGTTTGTAGAATCTCTGAGCTTTTTACTGCTAACACTATACATCGGAAAACTTAGAGAAAATGAAAGTTTATGTTGGTATTTAATTTGAATTATATGTGAAGATCCAGGACCATTCATCCCTGCTGTATTTACAGTTGGCACTTTAGTCACTGTAGGACTTGCAACATTTATAAGAACAATTTTATTTTTACTGTGTACACAGTATACAGGACAAGGTCAAATTTGCAAAATGAGTTTTCTTGGAATCTGAATAAGGTCTAGTCTATGCAAACGTATGGAAAGAGAATTCAGTGAAGGGGGAAAAATGGAAGGTTCTGATTACTAATGCAAAAACTTCAGGGTGTACTCAATTATCCTATCATCCTTCTTTGCAGTTGTTGCAACGGTTTAGTTGTTTTCTATGTTTATTTTAGGCTAACAAGCCTGATAAGTATGATATAACTTAATGAAGCTTGATTATGACTGTCCAAGAAACACAATATTGGGAAAACCACTTATAGGACATACGGAACCACATATATCGTGTGTGTGTGTGTGTGTGTGTGTGTGTGTGTGTGTGTGTATAGTTGCAGTGAGGTTGTTTTTCCTCACACATTTCTAAGGTTAAGTAAACTGTTAGAAAAACTATGAATAAATTTATAGGGAGTATTTCTTATTGCTAAATAATGTGCCTCATTGTATTTCTTCACTAAGCTTTTTACAAAACTTTAATTGGTTATAAAGAACTGTAATTAAGATTGGTAACTATAAGTTGACGTATATGTATAAACAAAAAGACAATGACTATTTAGATTTGTAACATTTCAATAAAAACAAAAGCCTAATACATCTTTAAATTATTAAAATTCAAGTTTTACTACTACCTTTTTAGCTTTATTTTATCTTTATTTTCTAAAAAAGTATATTTTTATTAATTTTAGAGGGGAAGGAAGAGGGGAAAGAGAGAGAGAAGCATCAATGATGAGAAAAATCATTGACCAGCTGCTTCCTGCACACCCCCTTCTGGGAATCAAGCTCACAACCTGGGAATGTGCCCTTGGACAGAATCGAACCCGGGACCCTTCAGTCCATAGGTTCACACTCTATCCATTGAGCCAAACCGGTTAGGGCTTTAGTTTTATTTTCATTTTAAAGTGTCATTTGAAATTTTCAAGAATTTAAAATTGGTTTTGGTATTAAGAAATTGAGACTCATATGACTTACCTGGAAAAGGTATACATGGATAACATATATAACACACATAATATATCCACATATAAAATATATAAATTTTCTTTTTCAACACACAAGTAAAATCAGCAGAAGACAAAAAAAAATCTAGGATTCTAATGTTAGAAATAAAACAAGAAAAATGAATGAAAAGAAATAATGAGTTTAGGTATCAGGCAAAGGACATTTTGTGTTTTATTTCTTTTATTTTAAAATTTTATTTATTATTATTATTATTTATTTATTTATTTATTTAATCCTCACCTGAGGATATTTTTCCATTGATTTTTAGGGAGAGTTGAAGACAGAGGGAAACACAGAGAGAAACATTGATGTGAGAGAAACACATCAATTGGTTGCCTCCTGAACTCACCCCAACCATGGCCCAGGCCAGGAAGGAGCCTACAAGCACAGTAGGTGCCCTTGCCCGGAATCAAACCTGGAAACCTCTCTTCACTAAGCCAAACCAGCTAGGGCCATTTTGGGTTTTAAAAATATCAATTCAGACCAATTAAACTCTATAACTCTATATTGATATCTGTTGTTCCAGTTACTATGCTGGGATATCTCAGGTTTACAATGAATGATTCTTTACAAGAATCACAATGAGCAGGAACATACATACAAAGGTAAAAGCTAACTTTTCAGAACCCGCTTAAATAGAATTCCTGTTCTTGCCTTATTTTCATGCACTAATTTATCATATTGATATTTCAAAAATTTTACATGATCACCATTCCTAAAATCTTTTTCTGACTGCTAACATAAGAACAGATTCACTATTTCACTCAAAACAACAAAAAATATATTAAAGCAATTTGTTCTTTTTCATTAAAACTTGTATAAAGGAAAAAGTTTGACACTTTGTCAAGGGATTTTGAAGTGCATTTTAGTGATAAGTAATCAAAATAACAAAAAATAAATAAAATAATAGTTGATGTAGAAATTCACTCACTAGCAATTTACCCAGTAGATGTACTCTTAGAAATATATGAAGATGTATGTACAACAGTATTCATTATAACACTTAATATAACAACCAATGACAATAACAAAGGAACCAACCTAAATATTTATGCAAGATTACTTGAATACTAATCAATAATTCTTTCACCATGATCTGATCTGCTTATATCTCCTCACAAGAAGCAATGAGAGTGATTTTTCTTTATGTAGCAAAATTTCATGATAACAGAAGAGAAACAAAATCAGATGAAAGAGATCCAAATTTCTATGTCTCATTGCTTTATCTTTTTCCTTTTATTTTTTGAAATATATGATTCAATGGAATTTGGTATATTGTTAATGTGCCACCATTATTTCTATTTCCAAAATGTCTTCATCAAGTCGAAAAGAAATCTTATACCTTCTAAACAGTCACTTCCTAGTCACCTAGCCCCCATATTCTTATTATATAGATAATTTTGGGGGTTTCCAATTATCCTTCTTTTATAATGAAACTGTTGGCCCGGTGCATGAGTTCCCTCAGCCCAGCCTGCAACCTTTCCAATCAGGGACACTTCAGGTGATGTCCCACTGCCTGTTTTGACCTGATCCCTGCAGCAGTAGGACATCCCTCTCACAATCTGGGACTGCTTGCTCCTAACCACTTGCCTGCCTGACTGATCAACCCCTAACCACTCCCCTGCCTGCATGATTGACACCTAACTGCTTCCCTGACAGCCAGATCACCCCCAACTGCCTTACCCAGCCAGCCATCATGTGATAATGTGGGAGCGGCCATCTTATGATGACGTGGGGGTAGCCATCTTGTGGCAGTCTTCTTGTGGTCATGTAGGTGGTGGCCATTTTGTGGTGGCTATCTTGTGATGACGTGGGGGCAGCCATCTTGTCATGATGTAGGGGCAGACATCTTGTGGTGGCCATCTTGTGATGACATGGGGCAGCCATCTTGTGACAACGTGGGACAGCCCTCTTGTAATGCGAAGGTGTGAGGATCAATTTGCATATTACCTCTTTATTATATAGGCTAAGCATACAACTTAGAATTTATTTTAAATAATTTTGTCTTCATTATACTAATGTATTATCTTCTGAGTTCAGTTTTGTAATCTTAACTTAGTTACTTTCTGGTAACCAATTTTTTAAAAACATATGAGTATATTTTGTTTGTTCAGATCTATGAATGCTATTGCCTTCACTAACCCCTAATTTAGAGGTAAACTTCAGCTTTGTGCTTAGGAAAAATCTCTACAGAATGAGAGATATCTCCACTGACATGTTTGGAATCAGACAGACAAATAAGGAGGGCATCCTTTTTGATAAATAAGCAGGAAAAACTAAGAGGGACTTCTAATTTCTTAGAAAAACATATATCTTATTTCAATGTGGACATATACTATCTCTTTCCTCCATGTTGGTTAGAGAAGAAGGGTAACAAAAACCAGGCAACCAATGATAACATTTTAAAAAGTATATATATATTTTATTGATTTTTTACAGAGATGAAGGGAGAGGGACAGAGAGCTAGAAACATTGATGAGAGAGAAACATCGACCTGCTGCCTCCTGCACACCCCCCACTGGAGATGTGCCCGCAACCAAGGTACATGCCCTTGACCGGAATCGAACCTGGGACCCTTCAGTCCGCAGACCGATGCTCTATCCACTGAGCCAAACTAGTTTCAGTGAATGATGACATTTTATAAACCATTCTTATCTCCCTCAATGTCCATTCTTCTTATTTTAACTTTTCATTTCTGTTAACTTTGGGGGTTCATATGTACTAAAACACAAACAAACAAACTCAAAACCAGACTCCTCTGTTTTTCACTAGAGTTTTATTTATTGTTCACTGAGATTTATATCTCATTTTTCATAATAAGGTGTTAGTATATCCTACCCATGTATTCATCTCCAGGAATTTGCTAAAATTAACAAGTGTATCAGTCCTGTTCTCTACATTATTGTAAATTTATTCATTTTAATAGTTTTTCATCAAATTTTAGTTTGTTTGTGAGAGAAAATGGGAAGTTAAATTTGTTAGCTTAATCTGTTATATTAAATCAGAAGTCTCACAAGGACTTTCAGGTAATCTTTAAATAGAATCTTATGTAAAATAATGGTGATTTATTTAAAATATAGGCAGTTCCAGAACATATTAATTAATCTAATGCAAAAGAAAACACTGTTGTATATCATGGAATCTGCATAATGGCTATAGTTGTGCATAAAATTTGTAATTTAAGTAAGCAATTCTGAATATTCATGGAAATAGCAATTTGGCAACAAAATAATCTTTTATAACAAGATTTTATTATTCCTAACTTACGCTTTTAGGTTAATTTCTCATTGACATTATACATACATGTACCTTATTATTATCATACTAGAGGCCTACCACACAAAATTCATGCACTGGAGGGGGAGAGTCCCTCAGCCTGGCCTATACCCTCTCACAGTCTGGGGCCCCTCTGGGGATGTCCATCCGTTGGCTTAGGCTTGATTCCCCCCAGGAATCAGGCCTAAGCTGGCAATCAGACCTCCTTCTTTCAGGTTGGGGATTTTACAGTCCAGGACCTCTTGATCTTTTCCACCTGCCTTCAGCGGGGGTGGGATAGGCCACTCAGAGGGAGCAACGCTCAGCCAGAAGCAGGGCTCACTGTTCCCTAGTGCTGCTGCAGAGGCGGGAGAGGCTCCTGCTATCGCCACTGCACTCGCCAGTTGTGAGTCCAGCTTCTGGCTGAATGGTGCTCTCCTAAGGGAGCGTACTGACCACTGGTGGACAGTTCCTGGTTGAGTGTCTGCCCCCTTATTTCAGTATGTGTCATAGCAATCGGTTGTTCCAGTGTTTGGTCGATTTGCATATTAGGGTTTTATTATATAGGATAAGATGTATTCAATACCACTCTATAGCAAATGTGTTTCACAAATTTCAAAAATAACTTCATTTCTCAGCCAGCATGGCTCAGTGGATTGGCATTGACCTATGAACCAGGAGGTCATGGTAATTTCCCAGTCAGGACACATCCCTGGGATGTGGGCTCAAGCCCCGTGTGTGGGGCATGCAGAAGGCAGCCAATCAATGATTTTTCTCTCATCATTGATGTTTCTAGTTTTCTCTCCCTCTCAATTCTTTTCTAAAAACAATAACAATATATTTTTAAATAAATTTACTTAGTTTAGTATTTTAGATGGAAATTAAAAATGTGATATTAAAATTCAACTAAATGAATATTTTTGAAGAAAGTAAATGAAATTTATAAAAATTGGATATACAGAAGTTACCAAATTAAGGCAATGTTAAAAGCTATGTGCTAAATATAACAAAAATTAGATGTGCTCATAGCTAAATTAAAAAAGCAGAAGAAGGCCAATTTTTTGAATTTGCTAATGATTATGTATAATCTTTATTGAGCACTTGCCATAGCCAAGATGTTTTTTAAAGTTTCACATATTTTTAAAAGCTTAACCCTTGATTCTAAGGGTGATCACTATTATTATGATGATTTTATGGTGATGCAGAAAGGCTAAATCATTTGCTTCAGTCATATGGTATCAATTGCAGACTTAGGGTTTAATATTTTTTTATTTTTTTGAATATATATTTTTATTGATTTTCCACAGAGAAGAAGGGAGAGGGACAAAGAGCTAGAAACATAGATGAGAGAGAAACTTTAACCAGCTCCCTTCTGCACACCCCCTACTGGGGATGTGCCTGCAACCAATGTACATGCCCTTGACTGGAATCGAACCTGGGAACCTTCAGTCCGCAAACCTGCACTCTATCCACTGAGCCAAACTGGTTTCAGCCAGACTTAGGGTTTTAAACTTGTCTGTCTTTAAGAATGCATCTTTTTAACCATGATACTACTAGAGGCCGGTGCATGAATTCGTGCATCACTGGGGTCCCTCAGCCTGGCCTGCAGGATCAGGCTGAAACTGACTCTCCAAAATCCCCAAGAGGTCCCAGATTGCAAGAGGAGCAGGCCAGGCCAAGGGATCCCACCTGTGTATGATCAGAACCAGGAAGGAATGCAGGAGTTGGCTAGTCGGGGATGGACCATGGGAGGGCTCCAGGGCATGTCCAGCCCCCTCACTCAGTCCCAATTGGCCAGAACCCAGCAGCAAGCTAACCTACCAGTCAGACCATCTGCCCCCTGGTGGTTACTGCATGTCACAGCAATTGGTCGACTGGTCAACTATCTGCCCCTTGGTGGTCAGTGCATGTCATAACAAGCGGGTGAGCAGCCTTAGCATATTATTAGCATGTTATACTTTGGTTGAATGGCAGACAAAACACTTAGCATAATAGACTTTTATTACATAAGATACTGATGGTTAGTGTTGCTTAGTCTATATCAATCACTTATCTGCTAACTCTAGAAAGATTGATTAGTGTAAGAAAATCTACCTGAATATATGTGATAGGAAGAATTATATGCTTATGTCCTAATGCCTAGAATCTATGACTTTGGTACATTGTATGGCAAGAGAACTGAGGTTGTTATTCATCTGTTAAAATACAGAGATAGAGATGATAGAGAGATAGATATAAATAGATAGATGATAGATAGATAGATAGATAGATAGATAGATAGATATAAAGATGATAGAGATAGGGATAGACATAGAGATAGAGATAGAAATAGAGACAGGGATAGAGATAGAGGAGATAGAGATAAATTGGTAAAGAAATGCAACCAAAAAATAATTTTCAGAGAGATACCATGTGAAAGTCATTTGACCTGCTATTGCAGGGTTTACAGATGGAGGAAGGAACTTAAGAGCCAAGGAATCAGACCTTAGCTGGTTTGGCTCAGTGCATAGAGCATTGGCCTGTGGACCTAAGGGTCCTGGGTTTGATTCTGGTCATGGGCACCCTACTTAGGTTACAGGCTCCTCCCTGTCCCAGGCTCCAGGCTCTGGTCCAGGCCCATGCAGGAGGCAATCAATGTGTGTGTGTTCCCTTCACATTGATATCTGTCTCTCTCTCCTCTACTCTCTCTAAAAATCATCCTCAAGTGAAAATTAAAAAAAAAAGGAAAAAAAAAAAAAAAAAAAGAGCCAAGGAATCAATTAGGTAGGTCCTAGAAACTTAAAAAGGCAAGAAAATGGATTTTCCCATAGATCTTCTAGAAGAAATACAGCCCTGCTGATATCTTGACTTTAGCCTACTTAGACATGTTGGACATCTGACCTAGAGCACTGCACTTAATAAATTTGTATTATTTTAGGCCCGTGGTCGGCAAACTGCGGCTTGGGAGCCACATGTGGCTCTTTGGCCCCTTGAGTGTGGCTCTTCCACAAAATACCACAGCCTGGGTGAGTCTATTTTGAAGAAGTGTCATTAGAAGAAGTTTAAGTTAAAAAAATTTGGCTCTCAAAAGAAATTTCAATCTTTGTACTGTTGATATTTGGCTCTGTTGACTAATGAGTTTGCCGACCACTGCTTTAGGCCTTAGGATTGTGGTAAATTGTTACAGGAGAATAGGAAACTAACACAGGATATAAGAAAGGGGTTCTACATATTGTAACATTGAAGAACAATCAGGAATACTTCAAAGAAGTAGAGAGAAGACTTTCTAGATAGTGGAAGTTAATGTTTGAAAAGAAAGAAAGCAAACAGCTAAAAAATAAATAGTTGAGCAATCATAGACTAGTGATTTTTGATTTAGTTGAAATTAAGTATTAATAGCATATAAAAATATTCAGTCCACTGTAAATTACCATTTAAATTAAATTTTATAATGACACATAACACAGAATTTGATTTTTTTAATGTTTTGTGAGAATGATTATAACACTAGAGGCCCAGTGCATGAAATTCATGCAAAGGTAGTCCCTCACAGCTCCAATTGCCTCAGGCCTCACAGCCCCAGCTGCCTCATGGCCCCTTGGCCCTGCTCTGAGTTCACTGGTCATTCCGGAAATTTATTTCACTGCCTGGTCTAATTAGCACATTAGCTCTTTATTATCCTATATAATAAAAGAGTAATATGCAAATTGACCATCCTTCTGCTACAACCACAAGCCATGCTCACCAGCCAATCAGGTGTGAATATGTAAATTAACCCAACCAAGATAGCTGCAGCCACAGAGCAAGCAGGAGGCTTCAGTTTCCCCAGTAATGGAGGAAACCCAGCTTTCCCCATACAATGGCAGCCCATGCCTCCACTCAAGGCTACAAAGTTTCAATTATAGAAGATAAATAAATCCCATATACCAGGGCTTCTGCTTGGGTCACCAGGCAACATGGCCAGCCTGAAAACCACCACAGGCCCCATTACCCAGGACGCCCCATGCCCCAATGGAACCCCACCCTGATCTGACACCTTTCAGAGAAAACCAGCTGGCCTCCACCCATAAACCAGGACTCTATTCTATCTAATAAAAGAGTTATATGCAGATTGATCATCACTCCAATACCCAAGATTGCTGCCCCCATGTGGTCAAAGATGACTGCCCCCATGTGGACACAAGATGGCCACCACAAGATGGCTAGCAGGGGACAGCAGTTGGAGGGACCAGGCCTGCAATGGAGGGCAGTTGGGGGTGATTAAGCCTGCAGGGGAGGGGAGTTAGGAGTGACCAAGCCAGCAGAGGAAGGAAGTTGGGGGTGAGTGGGCCTACAGCATAGTTTGATTGGGGGGCACCCAGGCCTGCAGGAGAGAGCAGTTGGGGGGGCCAGGCCTGTAAGGGAGAGCAGTTAGGGGTGACCAGGCCAGCGAGAGAGGGCAGTTAGGGGCAAACAGGCTGGCAGGGGAACAGTTAAGCATCAATCAGGCTGGCAGGGGAGTGGTTAGGGGGTGATCAGGCTGGCAGGCAGAAGCAAGCAGTTGTGAGCCAGCAGTCCTGGATTGTGAGAGGGATATCTGATTGCCTTGGGCCAGATCTCGATCCTACCGGGATCAGACCTAAACGGGCAATCGAACATCCCTTGTGTGGTCCCAGATTGGAGGGGGTGCTGGCTGGGCTGAGGGACACACACCCCTGTGCATGAATTTTGTGCACTGGGCCTCTAGTTTAGAAGAAAAATTATAATTTATTTTTATAATTTTTATCAGAACATCACATGTTTGTTTTAGATGTAACAGTAATGTTAAAATCAACAAGTTTAATTATTAACTGCACCAAGTAAACTAGCCATTTAAGTATTTTAAAAGTTATTTCCTCCAAAAAACTGAGGGAGCTTTTCTTTTCTACTCTGCAGACTGATTTTCCAATCATTCTGTTTTTTGAAGGACTTTCAATTGATGAGTAAACTGCTTTTGGGATATTTCAGAACTTCTTTCCCAAAATAAAAACTAATCTGGACAAACTGTAGATTCCATAGATTTCTTTGCAGATGCTTTTCTTTAGACACCAAATTCAATTGCCATCCAGTATAATTTTTACCTATTTACCCCACTGTAAAAATTAACTTTTCTGAAAAATATGGTGGATATATCCTGTGATTGACCAGCTTATACAATTGTTTTAACTCAATGATAATTTTTAGCTGATTTTAAAATAGCCAACTCAATAATGGACATTATTTCAATCTTTACTGACTCATAAGTATATGAACTAATGCCCAGCTTCTACCTTGTCTAAAGCCTCTTCCTCCATAAGAGGATGGGAATAATGTTTTATCTTCAAAAAGGAGTGATTTTTTTTTTTTTTTTTCCAGAATGGGAGGAACTGGGCAGTTACCAAAAAGAAAAAAAGCTCCTAATTTTCCATAACTGTAGTTAGAGAGATAATTAATACTCAAAATTGATAATTAACCAGTAATGAAGGAAACTGTGGAAAGTGTTATTGCTAATTGGGATTTATGTGTTATAGAAAGAAATGAAAAAGAATAATGAGGAGTCAGGAAACTTTGTTTTAAATGCCTTTCTGCAATAAAATTCTAACATGACCTTGAGCAAGGTAATTAATCTGTCACTCTAAATTAAAGAGTTTGTGCTAAGCTATATTGAGATCTATAGTGAAGAAAGAAAGTCAATAAAGATATAGTTTAGTGCATGAGGAGGGAAGCAATCCTATATAATAAAAGACTATTATGCAAATTGATTGAACAGTAGAATGTCCAGTCGCTATGATGGACACTGAACACCAGGGGGCAGACTTCGCAGTGCAGGAGCTGCCTTCTGGTCCTTAAGTGAGCTCCCACAGAGGGAGCACCACTCAGCCAAAAACTAGGCTCCTGGCTGGTGAGCACAGCAGGAGCCTCTTCCACCTCTGTGATAGCACTAAGGATGTTGGACTGATGGCCATCAGTCAGACATCCCTCCAAGGGCCCCGGACTGAAAGAGGGCACTAGCTGGGCTGAGGGATTCCCCAGTGCATAAATTTCGTGTACTGGGCCTCTAGTGAATAGTTAATTTTAAGAGAGACAAAGGGAAGGTCACGTAGGTTATTGGAAGCCATAATAATCTTTTGGTTTTATTTGATTTTTGTTTGTGTATGTGCTTAAGAGAGAGAAGAAAGCAGGGGGGGGGGGGGAGGTTTACTGGAATGAAAAGAAAAAAAAAGAAAACCATGGATCTGACTAGCTACTTAAGTAATTCAAGTGGTCAACACTGGTGGTTTGAATTAATATGTTAACAGAAAAGATAGAGATTATAGAATCTACAGATCGCTTGGATGAAGGGGGTGAGAATGAAATAGAGGAAATAATTTTTATGCAATCAAGCATATGAAAGGTAACTCAACTGACTACTGTGGAGTATGCTGGAAAAGCAAGGTGAGAGGATGGATAAATAGTGTATGGCTCAGAGAGAAATAGAGGATTTTATTTGGACCATAAAACATTTTAAATGGCTTCTTTGGAACAATGATAGTTAGGAAAGGCAAGCATTGGAATATTAGATTTGAAAAGGCAGTGAAAAATTAGGGATGGAAATGTCATCATTGTGAGAGTGTTTACCTATAATTTGCCTATAAACCCATTTGACTAGGAAACTACTTAGAAAGTACAGACAGAAGAAAGAAATAAGGACTCATTATTGTAGAATGGTAAATTCATTAAGGCAGTATCCATGGCAATGTCTAGGAAAATATGCTTTGTGAGTTCACCTGTAGTGTAGCGGTGAATAAGTTTATTTTAAAAATAATTTGAAGTATAATAGAGAAATATAATAGAGTGATAGTTATAGTTTCAAATTCACACTGTATAATTAAAGCAAAATGATATAATGGCTATAGATTTCTAATTACTGCCCTATTAGGTTTTCTTAAGGAAATGTCTGATGTATTACTAAGTATAAACTGTAATGTTTTGCAGTAAAAAGGAGGAAATAGCTGCAGAAATATAAACATTTCTATAAACACCAAGGTTACACTGAAGTTAATGTGAAGAACCACTGCTGTCAGTGTATTTTATGCTAATACCATAGATTATTAATTATAGAACATTTCTAATTATTTTAGTTTTAGTTTTCTTACTGTTTTTAAACAGCCTCCCTATTCAAATTTGACTTTTCTCCTCTTGAATTGTGTTCTTTAAGGAACGGAGACATTTGTGGTTAATGCAATGAAAATTGGTCTTAAAACAGCATAAATTTAAATTAATTCCTTGGGGGAATTGCTTTTTTTTTTTTTTTTTTTTTTTTTTCCTTTTTTTCTTCTTTTTTTATTTTAAGACCTGTGTGTTGAGGATGATAGTTTGTGGGCAATACTGAACCAAGATATCTGTGAGACCAGCCTTGGGTTGTCACTATTAAGGAATGATAAATGATTGTCCTTTCCTTGTCAGTGAAGACAAATGATAGGGAATTGTCATATCAGATCTGCATAGGTCAGAGATATTGTCCAATATCAAGCTTTACTGATAATTTCAAGGACACAATAATCTATGAAAAAATATAAAGGAGAAAGAGGTTCAGGGTATTCAGTACAGCTTCCCAGTTCCCCACAGGATGCATCTCTAGCCCATGCCCAAAGAATATATCCCAAGTAAGACGGACAGTCACCTGTTTACAAAATGTTTTTTTTAGGGTATGAAGCATCCCATTATGCACTCACATAGCTTAAGGAACATTTTCCTGACAGCATGCCTCATTAATCATAGGTTCTAGATTTAATAACCAAAAGCAACCCTAAACCATTGATAGTTTACTAAAGAATGTCAAAGGTAAGTACTGTCCTTCAATCAAATAACATTAGTTTATCATAGGATTTTTTTTGTGTGTGTGTTTTTCCCCATCATGCTTACAACAATATAGGTCACGTTCATATCCCTAATTTTAACCCCTCTCCAGTAATGTGAAGGAAATGTATTATAAGTGAACTATTGAACTTCCTAGTCAATCATCTGTCCTCAGTCAGTATTTCCATACTAGATATGTCTAAGATGTATTTCCAATTTTTGTCTTAAAGTTTGTATTATATTTTTTACAAAGATTAATTTTAGTAACACCCTGACAATAAATTGGATTTGACTCCTACCATTTTAATAGGATTTTTCTTTGCAATGCTTTTTAACATGATGATATGCCTACAGAGTTATTTTAATATTATTCTGTCAGTGCAATTATTATTCTTCCTCCAGTGGCTTCAGTCAGTTGAACATTTTCATATATATTGATATATAAGCATTTATTAAATGTGTAATTTTTATAAGGCCAAATTTGCTTCCTTTTCTGGACAGTTTTCTGAAGTCTTTTATTAAGTGGTGACTTCAATTCAGATCATAAAATATTTCCTCACTCTGGAGAGTTATTTACAATAGTCTGGCTTCACTTTAATTCTATAAATTAATTTGCAAACCATTTGTTCATCCTATAGCTTTGTCAGAGAGATTGATGTAGTAATCTCCTATTGTGCCATAGATCCTGACTGGACTGAGATGGTGACCAAACAACATTATTCGGTGAATTTTGGATTATATTTGGTTTGTAGATATAATCATATCCCAGTCAATATAGGGAAAGTAAGGGCACCGACTCCCAGGTGCAATGACAAAGTTTTGCCTCTCTTTCTAATCAAACCCAACATTTAAACCAAAGTGAAGACTTTTAAAAATGTTTTGTAATATTCTGGACTTTAAAAACAATGATAGAAGTCACAATTTTTGTAATGTACTACTATTACTGAAGTTTAATAGAATATTCATGCAATTGAATTGCCTTTGTTTGGCTACCTAAGCCACACAATTACTGACAGGCCTTTGAAGCCACCAGAAAATATGACATCTGATAGTCTTTCCTTATACTGAATAAGCTCCCTTCTACCACCGTTGACAGCTCTGTTAAAGTTTTTACTGAATTAATTGATTTAAGTAGGGCTTTGCTTTCTCTCTAAATAAATGTCGAGTCATTGGAGAAGAGCTTTTTCTCATGTCCCTGTATATGTTAAGACTTTTTCATCATGCCAACAACATTCTAGGAATGTTATTTTACTCCTATTCAGAATCCACCGAGCTCTTAACATACCCACAATATATTTGAAACAGGGGCCAGTGTTCATCAAGTCAGCACATTCATTGTTGCAATGGCAAAATGAGCAGAAGTTCAGTGCTTCTTCTGTAGGGGTAGCAAGTCCTGAGCTTCTCCCTCTGCTTGCCATTCCTCATCATTAGATCTCAGCAGGATAACTAAGAGTATTGGTCTGTTGCTGAGACACTCACTTGGAAATTTCAGTTACATCCCTCCCTGGTATACTAACCTTTTCCTTTTGTTATATCTCTCATTTCTATTTATTACTTTTTTTTCCCACCCAAGGTTGACTATTAGCTTAGGAGGCATGTTATCTACCTACAGAGATGGTAATCAAAGAAGCCTTACTCAGACTTCTCAGCCATTCTCCACCCCATCTCTGGGCAGAGTAGAGATTTGACAGGTAAAGGATCTAGGACAAGCCTGTTGCTTGGTAATGGAACTGCATTTATAGGTAGCTGTCATAGGCCATGAGGTTGATGTTAGGACTCAACTCAAAATACCTTTAGAAATAATGTGCTGCTAAATTTAATTACATCAAAATTAGGCCTTAAGCATTCACTAAATGGGTCTGGCATTACCGGATAAGGAATAATGGGGGAAATGTTTCATACATAGAAAAATGACGTGTTTCATAATTGCATCCCTCCACTCCTCCATACCTAGCTCTATATTCTAAAAACAATTCAGTGATGTCTCACTTTTCCTCCTCTGAATTTCAAACTTAGAACACGTTCATTTAAATGATTAAGCCAACTCATAGAGCTTTTGAGTCATCCATTTTTAGTACCAAGTGCTTCCATTGCCTACTGAATAGAGTACTTCTCTATGTGCAAGTTCTGTGATACACTCATCAAAGATGTTTCCTTGGTTCATTCTGTATAATAGTAACAGTGAAAAAATATATAACTTACTCAAAAAGAAAAAGTCTTCCTTTAAGACTGGCACCCCACATGCTATTCTTAAAAATATATTGGTATATTTGAACATTATTAAAACATCAAAAATAAGTGTTACAGTAAATATTAATAGTTATTTTAGCAACTATCAGCAATAGATCTTATGTACTTTTTCATCAAATATTGAATAAGATGTTAAAATATTTCAAATACTAAAGGCCTGGTGCACGAATTTGTGCACTCGTGGGGTCCCTCACCTTGGCCAGTGATTGGGGCTTATCAGGGCCATCTCACTCATTCCCAATCAGGCTGATCCGACCAGCCAGCCAGGGGAAGGGACTATGGGAGATTGGCCAGCTACAGGAGATTGGCTATGGGAGTGCATTGACCACCTGGCTGGCTAGGAGGAGGAACTGCAGGAGGTTGACTGTGGGAGCACACGGACCATCAGGGATAGCTCTGGCATTAAGTGTCTGCACCCTGGGGGTGAGTGCATGTCATAGCTACCTGTTGGTCATATGGTCCTCTGGTCATAACAGTTGCTTAGGCTTTTATATATATAAATATTTGTAAAGATATATGAGTATTGCTGGTAGTAACAGTTGGACATTATGGGATACTTTTGCAATTAAAAGCCCTTGAAATAAAATTTAAAACAAGCAAATAATTTAAAAAATAAACAAAACCCCATCTAGCTTTTAAAGAAAAATTTATTAAGAATGAATTTGCTTTGATTTTATAAATTTTACCTTCAAATGTTGTATTAGTCTGGGTTCTCCTAAGAATCATAGAATCAGCTATATATTTCTTGTAATTGGTTTATGTGATTATGGAATACAGAAAGTGCCAAGATCTGCAGTTGGTGGACTGGAGACATAGAAGAGCCAAAATATAGTTTCATGCTGAGTCTGAAAGCTTGAGAAGAAGGAGAGCTGAAGGTTCAAGTTCCAATCAGAGGTTGAGTCTAAGGACAGGAGAAGATGGATGTCCCAGAACAAGCACACCCACACAGAGTGAATGTCCCTCTTAACGCAGCCTTTGATTTTATTCAGGCCTTCAATGGATCGAACGATTCATGCCCACACTGGGGAGAACAATCTGCTTTACGTGGTTCACCAATGCAAATATTAATCTCATCCTCACAGACCCATCCAGAATAATGTTTAACTGAGTTTATGAGGATCACATGATGCAAATTGACACAAAGTTAACCATCACAAGTCTACTGCTTATCAATTTCATGCCCATTCACGCTTCCCTAAACCATAATCTCTAAATAAAGACAATAAACAAGGTGTGTAATTTCACATAACATGATACAACTATCCTGCATACTAAAGTCACATCGATCCCTGCCCCAAAAGAGGTAAAGTCAAGTCATGTGAACTCTTCCCTTTGATATCCTATAACTTCAATGCAATTATCTAATATGAACAATTCTTAAATACTATAATATAAAGTCAATTCATCTTTATAGGAGAGAAAAAAATAATTGCTTCACTTATGCAGACATACAAATATATTCCTAACAAAGAAAGAGGACATATTTATGACAATTTACAGTCCTCATTTCCTGTAACTAGTCATGAGATCATAGCTGGAATTTATAACTACTTTCTTCCACTACCAAATCTTTGCCTTTACCAAGCACCTCATCAGGTTCAAAGATAATATATAGCAGACATCGGCTAGTTAAGACACAAGTTTCAGAATAGTGTGAGGTTTGCAAACACGTTAAGATTATTTTCCAATGCAAACATGTTTTATCTGTTTCAAACACCCAATGAACAGCCTTATACACTAATAAGTTTATTTCTATGATGGGTATGGGTCAGAAGAAGGAAGATGATTTATGAAAAAAAAACTTCATATTTTCATTAAATTATTAATGGCCAGTGGAAAGTTATGCATGTTTTATTTCACTTGATATTTCATATGTACATAAAATATCGATTTAAAAAAGTAAATGAGAATACTGTGTTTCAGAGAGTACCCTTCTTAAGTCCCATAGAGAATAATATATGAGATTAAAATTCTCTCTCTGATTGGTCTGATGACAGAACCTGTGAATCTACAATGTTATACTGAATGGAGGTAAAGTAACTTAAAATCCAATATTTTTTTCCTAACTCATCTCCATAATAAGTTGAGAAATTCCTTATATCCCTTCCCAGTTTAGTAATTTTAAATGTAATCAAGATTATATTAATATTTTACACTCAAAATCTAAGTTAATATCCTTATTTTTGTTCATGTACTAGAGCACATGTGTCAAACACAAGGCCTGCGGGCCAAATCCAGCCCGCCAGGCCTTGCAATGTGGCCCGCACCGCGCTGTCATCACTGCACTCCGCTGTCAGTTTATGACATTGTCAGTTTATGACTGTTCAGTAAACCATTCGGCCCGCGATTTAGGCTGGATTTTAGATTTTGGCCCCTTCTCTGATTGAGTTCGACACCCCTATACTAGAGGCTTAAATAGGTAGCAGTCTATTAAAATATTTTAGAAACACTATTTTGAAAAGGATATATTCATTTTTGTTATATTTTAAAGTTGGTCCATCATGGTGTGGAAATACAACTGTTTAAATTTTTTGAGAATGATAAAAATAATATACATGGTTTTCCCACCGTGAAAATTAAGATAACCATTGCAATCATTGTTCCAGTGCTGTCATGTGGAGATAAATTGATTTGCACCAACATTATTTTTTTCTGTAATAACAATGCATATATTTATATTTATAGAACTCTTTTTTTTTTTTTTTTACTTCTCTGAAGCTTCACACTGACCAGGATAAAGGAGATGGAAATTTAAAATACATATTAACAGGAGATGGGGCTGGCAGTGTATTCATTATAGATGAAAATACAGGAGACATCCATGCTGCAAAGAAATTAGACAGAGAAGAAAAATCCCTGTACATTCTTCGTGCCAAGGCTATAGACAGAAAGACTGGACGGCAGGTGGAACCTGAATCTGAATTCATCATTAAAATCCATGATATCAATGACAATGAACCAAAATTCACAAAAGACTTATACACCGCCAGTGTTCCTGAAATGTCTGGAGTAGGTAGGTATATGCTAATCCACGTAAACTAACTTGCTTGTTTGTTAGCTGAGATAATTATTATGTACCTTCAGTCATGGTATGTGACCTCTTTCAAGATAAGAACTATAGCCCAAGCTGGTTTGGCTCAGTGGATAGAGCATTGGCCTGTGGACTTAAGGGTCCTGTGTTCTCGAGGGTTCAATTCTAGACAAGGACACATGACCCAACTTTGGGCTTGATCCCCAGTAGGAAGTGTACAGAAAGCAACCGATCAATGATTCACTCTCACCATTGATATTTCTAACTCTCTCTCCCTCACCCTTCCTCTGAAATCAATACAAATACATTTTTAGAAAAAGATACAGATAAGAACTATAACTGAAAATTACTATTTAATGCTAGCTATCTCACTTCTAAATATTTTCAACAGTTTATATCTTAATGTTTCCTGCTATGTTGTAACTGATATCTAAAATGATCGCTATTGAGAATAATTATTTTATTGCATTTGAACTAATATTTTCACTTCTACTTAACTGCCATTCAAATGGCAGTCAAGTTGAGTATTTTTGTCTGAAATGAAAGGAATACAAATAGTATTAGCAGTTTGGGCAGTTTTGTTCAAATTATTTTGCATAACAACTAATGCTCTTGCATTTGACAAATTTCTTTTGATCATCTCATTTGATCTCTGAAACAACTTAATGCTGTAGGCATGGGAAATAGAACTTCAAATCCCCTTTCTGTTAATTAGGAACCCAGGATTCAGAAAGATTAAGCAACTGAATTAAGATCGAATAACCTGGTAGCATAACAACAACATTTCAGGTCTTCTTGTGTTATTTAGTTACTATTGTGCAAACTGGAAATATCTGCTTCATTTTTAAGGCTACCCATAGTTTTAAATACCATCAATTATGCAATAATTTTTATGTGTATATCTGACTACATTTAGCTATATTTATGTGAAAGGTTTAGATTTGTTAATGAGACAAGAGCTGGCTCTTAAGTCATATATTTAAAAAAAAACAAATAGAAAATAAACAAACAAACAAACAAACAAAAAAGCACAAAATTCAGTAAAGTAAGCTTCCATAATATCCAAACTATGCAACTGATTTTCACAAGTTGATGCTATTTAGTTGAATACTATTTTAAAATCATCTTTAAGTCTATAGGTTTGACATTATTATAATTTATACATGTTTCAGTCTGAAATAAATTCTTTATAAGGAAAAATAAATGTACATTCACCTTTACTGAGTGATTGACGTTAAATGTTTAGTGCCATGTAGTCAGAAGAACTAAGAGTTTGTATAAAAGTTATAATTTCCTCTAACATCAAAGGAAATCTCATATGTGTGACAAAGCAGCAGTTCTACTGCCTTTTCAGGCATTCATTTCAGTAAAATGAAAGAGACTTCTTAAATTAGATAGGACTCTTATGCAATCATAAATCCTAGGATGAAATGTAAGCAGTTGCGTTCTCTGTAATACCTTTCCCTATCTGTTATCCTGGCACAGTTCCAGGAAAAGTACTGGACTGGGCCATAGGGGCCAACCAGTGGGCCAGTGTAAACCTACATCACGATCTCTTTGTGGGCTTACATTTGAGACGAAGATATATCTAAACACAGTATGCATACAAATTCTTTGTTTGATCTTCTCATCACCCCCCCTACCCCCTCACTCCCAATAGGGCAATGAAGGCCTGAGTGGAGGGGTGGAGCCAGATTAGAAGAGGTCAATGGGGAAAAAAAAAAAAAGGGGGGGGACATGTAACAATAAAGATTTTTTTAAAATAGAAAAAAAAATGATACATCTAAAATTTAGACTCTCCATCTCAACTTCCTATTCACGAGCATTTTAAAGCAGTTTGATTTTCCACCCTTTAATTATATATATATATATATATATATATATATATATATATATATATATATATATATATATTGATTCTGAGAGGGAGTGGGAGGGAGGAAGAAATAGAAGAAACATCAATGACGAGAGAGAATCATTGATTGGCTGATTCCTGCAGACCCTACAGGGGATCGAGCCTGCAACCCAGGCATTTGACCAGACTAACCTGATTCATAGGTGACCTCCTGGTTCATAGGTCAATGCTCAACCGCTGTGCCATGCTGGTCACACAACACCTTTTTTTAATTAAAAAATAATAATAATAATTGTTTTTCTTGTATATATGTTATTTTCCAGCTATTTTGACACTTAATAGAACACAAACTTCCATGTTCCTTCTCCAAAAACATTATATACCCTTAGAAGTAAAAGTACAATTGAGATGACAGAAATATTTGAATATGATACCTTTTGATAATAATATATTTAAATTTGTACACTTAAGATTTTCAAAACATTATTTCATTTTTAAAAATACAATATTTATTAGAGACTATATTTTAAATTGTTGACACTATAATAACTTCCCCTAAACATCATCTCCTATCCCCTGGCCTTCACCACACTGTTGTCTGAGTTCTACGGGCAAGATATATATATATATATATCCTTTGGCTAATCTGATATTTGCACTGAATATCATTTGCTTTTTCTTATATTTTGCTTATTCAATGGAAGATTATCATCTGTACATGAGTAGTCAAAAGTAGGTTTCTAGTTATAATATAAATAAATAATATCTAGGTTAAAATATAAGAATATATTCTGTTTCAAGTACTCACAACTGTAAACCAACTTTTGCCAACCCCTGCAAACCTATTTCAAATATTTTCTTTCTTATATTAAGTACAACACAGTATAAATCCTATTAGAATTTATCACAGGACCGGAGTAAGCATGTCTATGCATGTTTTCTTCTTTTTTAAACGCCCTTCTCTTGTTCAATAGCCATAATAAAATATAGAATATATAACTTTATGAATGAAAGAAGGCTTACAGCTTATCTTGTCTAAAAATCCCTTCTTATAAGGTAATCTATATTTAATTTACATAAGACAAATCATAGGCAGTATAGTTTTTTATTATTGCAGATATTAAATATCAGAGAAAGGTGGGGAAAGTGGGAGGGTGGATGGGAAGAGATCAGTCAAAGAACTTATATGCATGCTAGAGGCCCAGAGCATGAAACTTGTGTATGGGGGTGTGTGTCCCTCAGCCCAGCCTGCACCTCTCCAATCTGGGACCCCTCGAGGGCTGTCCGGCTGCCCTCTCACAATCCAGGACTATTGACTCCCAACCACTCACTTGCCTGCCTACCTGATTGCCCCTAACTACTTCTGCCTGCCAGCCTGATCACCCTCTAACCACTTCCCTACCAGTCTGATTGATGCCTAATGCTCCCCTACTGGCCTGATTGCCCCTAACTGCCCTTCCCTACTGGCTGGTCACCCCTAACTCCCTCCCATGCAGGCTTGGTCACTCTCAACTACTGGCCTGGTCACCCAAAACTGCCCTCCCATGCTGGTCTTGTTCCTCCTAACTGCCCTCCTCTGTAGGCCTGATACCCCCCAACTGCCCTCCCCTGCTAGCCTGGCTGCCCCCAACTGCCCTCCCCTGTAGGCCTGGTCCTCCCCAACTGCCCTCTCCTGCAGGTTGGGTTTCCCCCAATTGACCTTCCCAAAAGGCCTGGTCACCTCCAACTGCCCTCACCTGCAGGCGTGGTCACCTCTATGTGCCCTCCTCTGTAGGCCCAGTCACCCCTAACTGCCCTCTCCTGCAGGCCTGATGGCCTTCAACTTCCCTTCCTTTCAGGCCTGTTCCCTCCCAACTGCCTTCCCTTACTGGCCTGATCACCCACAACTGCCCTCCCCTGCAGGCCATCTTGTGGTGGCCATCTTGTGCCTACATGGGGATGGCCATCTTTGACCACATGGGGCTGCCATTTTGTGTGTTGGAGTAATGGTCAATTTGCATATTATATCTTTATTATATAGGAGAATATGCATAACCCATGGACACAGACCAATAGCGTGGTGAGGGCCTAGGGCAGTGTTGGGGGGGGGGTGATGAGGTCAATTGGGAGGGAGGACATATAATATTTTCAACAATAAATATTTTTTTAAATATTAATTAAAAAAATCAGAATTTGGACCATTGCCAGTTGCATTTCCTCCACCTCTAAAATTACCAAAAAAACACACAACAAAAACAAAAACACTCACACACACACACAAAAAAAAACACAACCAAACAAAAAACACAGCCTGAAAAACATAGCAAGCAACAGTATGGCTCTTGTTGCAGCTTTTGGTATTAATAAATAAAGATAAGAACTATAGATAAATTTTGGTTCCATTTATAGAGGTAGTAATTATCCTTTATTGTTAATATTGACCTCACTGCATTAATTACTTCCTCCTTGGCTCACCCATAGACTTTGCATGTATATCTAACTTTAAATATATACAATATTTACATGTAGAAGATACAATACTTGGCATAATAAAATATTTTAATTCATAAGGATGAGCCCCAAAGAGTTAAACTGACTTGCTCCAAAACACACAGAGATGGTTTTTTACTGTACAGGTTTTTTTAAGGTTGATAAATACAGTAATAGCTGGAGAGAGAGAATGTTTTACTACTTTTCTCTGCTGTAAAAGAGTTATGCTTAGACAAAGCCAAGTTTGAAAAACTTCTAATTTTATGATATTCCTGATAACTCCTCAAAAGCATCACTTATCTTATTATTTAATTCAAATCTCCCCCCATTGATAAGTTTAGAAACAAATAAGAGTAATGGGAGGAGGAGACTGATTTTACAATAAAATCTTCTAGAATTTTTTGCTGATTAAAAAAAATATATATAAATTCATGATAATTTTGAAGATATGATTTTTCTCTGCTTTTTCCTGTACAAATAACCATTTACAGAGGGAAACTAAAGGGTAAAGTCTGTCAGACTATATGTAAATCATATACTGGCAGTTAAATCCCACGCATAGTCAAATAATAAAGATGCATCTATAATTGAAGTAGTACACAATGATTTAATTCTAATATTAATTTTATTATATTAGTAATTTTTATTTAAATTAAAGAGTTAAAAGACTACTATTATTAACTTTGGGGGTAAATAACATCTAATAAAAACTTTTTTTTTTTTTTTTAAGAATTTACCTTCTTTTCATTATTTTCCTCTGATAATCTATATACTGTTCTCTTGCTGTTTATTTTTGTCTTAATATACTTGTCTCTTCTTTTTTTCTCTCACCGACTCTTCTCCTTGCTTTTCCCCTCTGCCCACATTTCTCTCAAAATCATGTAACAGTTCATTTAAATTCTCAGAGACATGTGCATAGTCCCTTTTTAGTGAAAATCCAATATTTCCAATTAACTCTTGGAATCTGATACATATTAACATCTTCACCAATAAAGATATTTTTAAAGTTACAGAAATAAAAAGGAGTAAAACAGAAAAGTTTTTTTTTTTGGAGGTAATATCATTTGAGCAAATTTCTTTCAACTAAGCATGGTCTAACGCACCTCATTACCAGAGATCATTTTTCAGAAGGATAGCTTCTAATTGAGAAGAATTTAATTGTCTGTGCATGGGTGGGCATCTGTGTAGGTACGTCTGTAATACAAGTGACAGCAACTGATGCGGATGATGCCAACTATGGAAATAGTGCCAAAGTGGTCTACAGCATATTGCAAGGACAGCCGTATTTCTCAGTGGACCCAGAATCAGGTAACAACATTTAAACTTGGTCCCTTCCTCATTATGTAATGCATCTGGATGCACAGTTAATTTGTGTATATTTTTGGTATTTTAAAAGCGATCTATTCAGTATCCTATAATTTATTTATTTGTTTTAAAAATATATTTAATTGCTTTTTTAGAGAGAGGAAAGAAAAGGGAAAGAGAGTTAGAAATATCAATGAGAGATAAACATTAATTAGCTGCTCCTGCACACCCTCTACTGGAGATGTGCCTGCAACCAAGTTGCATGCCCTTGACCAGAATTGATCCCGGGACCCTTGAGTCCGCAGGCTGACGCTCTATCCACTGAGCCAAACCGGTTTGGACAGTATCCTATAATTTAAATAGATTATTTGCATCAACTCTTGACTATTTATTGAGTTTAAATTTATGACTCTAAATACAAAAATGTCAGCACTTTGTGTTCTGCTCAAACCTAAAGAATGTGACAACCATCAAAACTGAACTTATCCGTCTGATGATTTTGATTTCATATTATTTATCCCGTTGATTTCATATTATTCATCAAAAGGATAAATTGATTTAGAAAAAAAAAAACTCATTTCCTAAGCAATAGCCAATGAAAGAATTATTTTTCTTCTGTCCATAATGTTAAAGTGGTTATAGATTGAAATATGTATTTAGGTGCACTGACATTTTCTCTGTCTGTTCTGATTAACTTCTGTAAGATGGACCTTGAATAGCTCCATTTTTTTAAATCAGTGATAAAATGTTTATTTCCTTTTTCAAAAGGTATAATCAGAACAGCGTTACCGGACATGAGTAGAGAAAACAGAGAGAAGTACCAAGTGGTCATCCAAGCCAAAGACATGGGCGGCCAGATGGGCGGCCTTTCTGGGACCACCACGGTGCACATCACTCTGACGGACGTCAACAACAACCCGCCCCGCTTCCCCCAGAGTAAGGAAGGCCGCAGGGAGCTCCTGTCCGAAGGCTTCTCCAGCGCACCACGGAGAGAGGCCGATACTTGTAAACAGTGGTTTCGCAGCTAGTTCATACATAAAGGCATAACTCTCATCCCTGAAATATATCACATTTCCCAACAAATTAAGAGTCATTATATCATTTCCATCAGCGAGTAGGTAGTAGTAGTAAGAAACACACACACACACACACACACACACACACACACACACACACGCACACTCACGCGCACAAGCTTGTGCGCGTGGAAACGATGTCCTTTTGGCAACTTGAATGATCCTCTTCTACCTTTAGAAGAGCTGTAAAGTTTTTCAGACTATCAATTCTCAACCTTCACTAAGATCAGCTTGTTTTGTTTCTTATTTCTTTCCCGGTTAGGAGTGTGGACTCTCCAATCTGACTGCCTGGCTTCAAATCCCATGTCTATCATGTGTCTTTCCTCCGTTCTCTTGTTTGTATATAAGAATTATAATCCCTTATTTAATTGATTCTAAAACGTAGACTAGGTGCTTTAACAATCCTTGAAATCAAACACTATATTAAAATCACTATGTTGGCTCAATTAGAACATTTTTTCCTTTTTTTTTTTTTTTTTTTTAGTGGCCCTTACAGTTATAATATACCTTGGTTGTGATGGCATTGTGAGAATGTTAAAGTTTGCTGGAATATGCTACAACTGGTGAAGGTTAAATCAGTCAGTGCTCTTTCAGTAATCACCATCTTGTATGCCATGAGGTCCTGCAAAAGCAGATCCCCAGGCTTTCCTAAAAATGTTTTCATTGTGTAGGAAATAAACATATAAAGGCCCCTATCTTAAAATATTCAATTGAGGACCTCAAATTTAAATTTATGATACTGATTCCAATATAGTAAAGCATTTTTCCAGACTAAACAAACTTAAAGTATTTGATGATTCAGCTTTAGATGGTGGACGTAAACATAAAATGAATGTTTTTTAAAAAAATGAAGTTTGCTGAAAAACATAATTAATATGCTGAATTAACATAAATCTAAACTTTGAATTTCCTTCAATATAAATCAAGAGTATGGTTTAATGAATTTTCAAATGGCTTGCCATTCCATAATTCTATAATCTATAAACTTAGCAAAAGTTTTAGAACTACAATAGTAGTAGTTAAAATGTTCAAGAACAGCTCCTGAGCTAAGCATATTAATGACATGATTTCATGTATCCTCATAACAAACCTATGAGTCTACTATTATCATTATCATTTTATAAATATTGAAATCAAGGGTTAGAGAATTTATCTAACTCAGCCAATGATGGCAATTTAAGTCCAGGCAGTTATACAGTTATATTTAGAAGTTCCTCTTCTTAACAACAACAAAAAAAAAACAACAAAAAATTATATATATATATATATATATATATATATATATATATATATGTAATATGCAAATTGACCATCATTCCAACACACAAGATGGCCACCACATGTGGTCAAAGATGGCCAACCCCATGTGGTCACAAGATGATGGGCAGGGGAAGCAGTTTAGGCGATAAGGCCAGCAGGGGAGAGCAGTTAGGGGTGACCAGGCCTGCAAGGGAGGGTAGTTGGGGGGCAACTATGCCTGAAGGGGAAGACAGTTAATGGTGACCAAGCTGGCAGAGGAGGGCCGTTAGGGGCAATCGGGCTGGCAGGGAGCAGTTAGGTGTTGATCAGGCTGGCAGGGAGTGGTTAGGGGGCCATCAGGCATGCAGGCAGGCGAGTGGTTGATAGCCAGCAATCCTGGACTGTGATCAGGCCTAAATACGCAGTCGGACATTTCTCAAGGTGTCCCCTGATTAGAGAGGGTGCAGGGTGGGCTAAGGGATACCGCCCTCTGTGCATGAATTTTATGCATCAGGCCTCTAGTATATATATTTATATTCATTTCAGATAGGAAGAGAGAGAGGGAGAGAGAGATAGAAACATAGTTAAAGTAAAAACATTTCTAACTTTCATTGACAAATTTTTGTAATTTTTTTTCCTATTTGTATTTTGAATAATAGTCAGAAACTAAAATGCTTTCAGAGGTAGCACATAAAATATAATGGTTGGCTAGAACTGCACGCACAAAAAAATATTCAGATCCCACTTGAAGGCATCAACATGTTAAAATGTACAAGTTAATTTTTCTATCCCTGATTTAGAATATAAAAATAAATGCTTAGGAGGGCAAGAAATCAAATATGCACTGCTTATCTAGAGCTTTCAGCATCTTCATCACACATTTTTATGTTTATTAAATTATTGAAGAGGTTTATTTGGTTCTCGCCCTAAGTCAGAGTTCTGGAGTCTGATATTAGGCCTACCGTCAATTATCTAAATGACCTTGGGACATTCACTTAATCTTTCTGGAACTTTGATTTCTCAATTACAAAATGAGAGTGTTCTGCCTTTATGAATTATGTTTCCAACTTAATAAATCTAAAATTTTTGACAGCTTACAACTCAATATGATGAAAAACCCTCCCAATTTAAAATTAATTTATTTAAGTGTAAAAGGCAAAGGAAATAAAGGATTTTCGTTATCGAGAGATGAGATGTCAAGAGCTCTGATTTAATTTTCAGGTACATATCAATTTAATTCTCCCGAGTCTGTCCCTCTTGGAACACACCTTGGAAGGATAAAAGCCAATGACCCCGACGTGGGGGAAAATGCTGAGATGGAATACAGCATTGCTGAAGGAGACGGAGCTGACATGTTCGATGTCATCACTGACAAGAATACACAGGAAGGGATTATAACTGTCAAACAGGTTTCTTCTCCCTGTCTTCATTTTATCATTGAGCACTGTATGGTTGATTTTTGCTTTTCAGTTAAGGGAAGAAAAAAGCCTAGGATTTACTTTTTCATCCTTCACACGCTGTCTATCCTTCATGTAAGCGGGGATGCTTGTGATTACACTTCAAGTAAGTTAAGCGCCTTCATCATTGACACTTAAAAAGTGATATAAAAACTTGGCTGCTTGTGCTTATAAAGGCAACCATCAAAGCAGGGTCAGCTAACTTCTGAAGCACAATTTCATGTCTATTCAAGGTGATGAGGCCTGGAGATGCTATGTGTTTTTGTTGGGTTTCTTGATTTTTATTGCACTGTGGGAGAACATCATGAAGCTTACATGGAATAATCCAGCTAAATATTGATTATTTTTTATAGCCCTGATCACTTGCTTTTATTCACCTCTTCCTTTCCACAGTGTTCAAATGAATGATTTTTTTTTTCTTTTCATAATACCAGCTTTAGAAATATAGGGTCTAAGGAATCGACTTGACTTATATGAATAGTTTGAAAAATCTCTATTTCCCCTTTAGCTTTAACTTTGCATAAATTTAGTAATAATAATAATAGCAATAAAAATAATAAATAACCTATATACCCATGAGGGAACAAACCTGTGACCACCAAAATGTGAAATGTATTACTAAGAGGAAATCAGTACTAATGTGTATAGCATAATATTACATGCTGTAAATATGTGTAAATATGTGTAAATATGTTACATGCTGTAAATATGTGTAAAGTATAACAATATTTACTGACTTATTTGATATACCTGTGAAGCCATAATTGGGGAAGTTACTTAATCAGAATGTCTGGTTCCATTAAGAGAGCTAGTTATTAAATATTGAATTTTTCTTCCATTGTTATGCCCGCTGTGCTGTACTAATTGTTCTTATTTTATTTAACTTCAGAATTTAGATTTTGAAAGCAAAATGCTATACACTTTAAGGGTGGATGCCAGTAACACACACCCGGATCCACGATTCCGACACCTGGGACCTTTCAAAGACACAGCTGTGGTCAAAATCTCTGTGGAAGATGTAGACGAGCCTCCAGTGTTCAGTAAAGTCTCTTACCTGATAGAGGTCGATGAAGATGTAAAGGAAGGCAGCATCATCGGACAAGTCACAGCATACGACCCAGATGCCACAAACAATTTCATACAGTAAGTATTTCGCCAAGAGGTAACGTTTTCAGAAAAATAATCTTACCATTTACAAGCCTTGTGAAAAAAATTTACATTGTAAAATGCATGACCAAGTACAAACACTGTCATAGCACAGATTCTTAACCCTGGCTGTCTTTCTAAGTGTTCTGCAAATATCATTTAGTTTGACTCATCACTTTATAGGGTAGGTCCTATTATTACACTGTTCTGGAGATGGTAAGATAAAGGCACTGAACATTTAAATGATTTGCCAAATTAGTCAGTGGCCTAGCTGGGTTTGAAAACCAGGCTATCAGTCTTCAGAGTCTGTGATTTTTAATCCCTTGACTGTTGTGACTATATCTCACTGTCTCTCTTTGGTAAGTGATAGTTCAAATAATAAGTGATCTAAACAAATACTAAATTAGAAAAAATATTCTAGAAATGTTCTTAAAGGATCCATTGAAAATGTTGAAAAAAATTCTTTTGAAAAAACTCAACCAGTGCACTGACCACTCCTACAGGAATGCCCACGGAATCTCTTTGCTCCTCTGCACCAAGAGCAGTGCCCCCACACCCTGATCCCCCCCCAACCCCCCCCCCACCTTAGTCACCTGACTAAGCCCCACTGTGAGCTTCAAGCTAAAGGGCTGCATCCATGGCTTAGCTCAGCTTTTCTCCCTTCTCACCGCCCCAGTTTGCTTCCTTTTGCTCACTTGTAGATATCTCAACTCACAGATTTCTCAGATATGTTTGGGCATTTCTCAGGAAACCATGTGTTGAGCCATAGCAGTTCAGATTGTTGAGACTTCAAGGGCAGAGATGGCAGGGATCTCTCAGGCCACCTTTCCTCTGATGTCCCACCCACTACTTTCAAAACATGGCGTTTACCCCACAGAATTTGGTCTCATTTCTTTTTGCTTTTTCAATTGCCACAATATGGAATTACATAAGCTCACACTATAAAGATGTTTGCTTAGAAAATGGTAGCTATTTCTATTCTTCTCTTTGAACGTAAGTATTGATATAGTATTGACCAAAAAAAGAGAACAATTATAAATTATATGATTCAGTAAACTCTGAAATTTTAATATACCCATTAATGCATCACCCAAATCAGTATAATGAACAAATATCTTATCCTTTCCTCATGTTCCTTTGCAATATCTTCCTCTCAAACTTCTTGGAACCTAACCGCACTTCCAGCCAAACACCAATCTGCTTTCTGTCAATACTGATCTGATTAAATTAGATTTTCTTGAATTTATACAAATGAAATCATGCAGTGCTTATTCTCTGTTGTCTAACTTCTTTCACTTAGCATAACTGACATACTGTCATGTAGGTGACACATCATTAATAAAAATCCAGCTTGTTTGGAGACTTACACACACACACACACACACACACACACACACACACACACTCATACATATTCTGCCATATATCTGACACCGTGAGGACACATTTTTTTAGGAGGAAATTTTCTGGGTCAAAAAAATGACAGTGAAATTTGCAACTTTGCTTCACAGCATATAAGTGACTGATAAATTTTAAGTTCATCCTATCCCAGAAACATTTGCTTTTTATGTGATATCCATCTTGGGGCGGAGGGGAGAAGAATAGCAATTTTACCTGTAAAATCTGAAGAATAATGACAGAAGAAAAATATTGAGAAAAAATTAATCTGAAATTATATTCCTAAAATTATGCTGCTACATCTGCCAATGTATAAAGGCATCCTAGAAATATAGCATATAGGTTTCTTTCCGTTAGCAATGAAATAAATGCCGTCGATACCCAAACATAGTGTGAACAGGCAGCAATAAAAGGAGGCAACATTGTCATCCCAAGCTTTTAGAAGGATGACTGATCCCCACAGCAGAAATAGGCTATGATAAGCATCATGGAGAAACATTTCCCAGGGTGAGCTTGGGAACTAATTCTCACCCACCAGTAAATCTGCTCATCAAACATATTTTCTGAAATGCATCTGCCACTTGCAACATGTGATTATGGGTACAATTAACAGCTGTTGTTAGCTCTGCTTCACCTCATTAGTAATCATGGATTCCCAAGTTATAGGGTTGATTATAGCTTTACAGGTTCTGAAAAAGCACGTCTCATTTCACACCTATTTAATGCTAAACATATTTAAAGTTCAATGAATTTTTGAAGAACTTTTTGTTTTTACTCAAGTCAAATTGAGAGTAAGTCCAACGCAAACTTGTAATGATTAATTAGTTATGCCTCAAAAAAATAAAAAAAATAAAAATACATGACTCCACCATAAGCTAGAATAATTGAAGAAGTGCACTCATATATACACTGAATGGCCAGATTATTATGATCTCTGAATGCATAATAATCTGGCCACTCGGTATATATTCTATATAATAAAAGGCTAGTATAAAAATTATCCCCTCAACCAGGAGTTCAACCAGGGGCAGGCCATCCAATCGCCCATGTCCCCTCCCCCTGGCCAGGCTGGCCAGACCCCACCCATCCCACCCATGCACAAATTCATGCACCGACCTCTATTATATAAATATACTGAGTGGCCAGATTATTATGCGTTCAGAGGTCATAATAACCTGGCCACTCAGTGTATGTGTCTCCCTAGTACTTGCTGATTTTTTATGCAGATTAAACTAATAATAATTAGAATATGTCACTAATATCTGCAAAAAAGATTTAAACTATTTGTTCAAACACATAAAACATTTGTTCAAAGATTTAAATTATTTGTGCTAGTTCATAAGCAGAAAACACATTTCTGAAAAGCAGTAGCTGGAAGGAAAGAGCATAGCCACAGCCTAATTGTATGGACAGCTGGTCATCAATGTGCCTGGAATCTATACTAATAAAAGGGTAATATGCTAATTAGACCAGATAGACCAGGCGTCTTTTGGCTGTCCTTCTGGACATCTTCTGCACAAAGCCACGGCGGCTGCAAGGGCCAAGAACAGGCAGCCACAGAGGCTGGCAGAGGCGGCAGCAGCGGCGTGAAGGGGGAGGTGCCTGCCCTTTATCAACCCAGTCACCTTTTGCAGAGGAAGGCCAGAAGCAGCAGCAGAGGTGGGGTAATGGGGCTGCACTTTCCTCTGATTGGCCCAGTCGCCTCCCACAGAGGGAGGCCAGATTGCAGCTTAGGCAGGGCCTAAGCTGTCAGTAGGACATCCCCTGAGGGCTCCCAGACTGTGAGAGGGGACAGGCCAGGCTGAGGGACTCCCCAGTGCATGGATTTTCATGCACAAGGCCTCTAGTTCAGTAAATTTAAAAAAAAAATGCTATCTTTGACATATTTCTTCATATTACCAATTTGTTCCAGTGTAATTTAATTCACTTTTTTTTTTTAATATTAGATGCAAATATAGGAATCTGAAGTGTGCTTGTCAATGGTAGAACATCCAAAACAAACATAAGGTGATACAGCAAAACAAAGAGCAACCAACTAAACCAGATTTCAGCTTCTGCATACTCAGTTCTCCTGCAATATTTTTACTTGCTATTATCAGACTATATAATTGGATCCTGTCTCTGCAGAAGATACTCCTTAAAAAATTATGCCAGTGATATTTTTAAAAATTATTGTTCAAATTCAATGTAAAGAGATCAATAAAATGTTTTAATAGGCAAGCTGCTGGAACATAGAGATTGCTTTGTTCCTAAGTAAAGGGTGTTTATTGTTCTTTTATGGTCATTTGTTGTAATCTGGTGCACTTATTATTAATAGGTACACCAGTATGGCCTATTCAATGTTGAAAATAGAATTTTGGCTGCTAAATAAAAGAAAATGTATCCCTAGGCTTTGAAAAACTGCAGAACATTCTTTGCACTGAGGCAAATTTCTGAATATAGACCTGAAAGTTTGTAGCGTTAATGTTAAACTGAGCTATTTCTAAATCCTTCATGAATTAACTTGAAAACAGTGCCTTTCAAGTTTGAACCTAAAAGTAGATCAGCCAAAATTCCAACCTATTTTTATTGCACATAGGCTCCAAGTGTGTCAAAGCTGGATTTGTATGTTAGAACTATTAGCAATTCCTCAATCATAGGACTGTCATAGTAATCTCTAGGACAAGTAGCACAAAAGGATTTTTATTTTTCTCTTTGATATTCAATTTAAATAGTAGGAGGAAATCTAAGATCGATTCAGCAGTGATTAACTGTTGACCCTTCCAATAATGGAGAGAAATATATGTAGGTGAATATTATGCATTGAGGTCCATTCAATGCATATATGTGACTGGCTGTTTTACTTTGCTGACTTTGTTTTAATTTCAGATTGTTTTATTCATAAGCAGAATTAAGGAAAATAAGCCATTTTTTAATGTTTCATTGACTTTCTCAGCCCACATTAGGAACTAAATAGTAGATGGATTGACAACTAGAAATAAATACTATATTTGATTTCCTTTTAGCACTATTAAGCTACAGATTAAAAATTAAATGACTGTCATCCTCAATTTTAGTACATTACTAGAGATCATAAAAATAAGACCTGTCTCAGATTCCTATCTGACAAAGAGTTCTTGGTTAAATGCAATAGAGCTTTTCCTTTTAGGAATTACATATATATACATATATATCATTATGCATTTTATATATTCACTAGAGGCCCAGTGCACAAATTTGTGCATGGGTGGGGTCCCCTGGGTGGCCTGTGGGGATCAGGCTGAAACCCACACTCCAAAGCTACCTGCAGCTCCTACCTGCTGCTCCCACTTATCCCGGCCACACTGCGCCTGCTGTGGGCTCGCACTCAATCGGTCCCAATAGGGAGAGCACGGCAACACTGATCCCCAGCCAGGAGCCCTGCTGCTAGAACCCTCCTAAGGAGAGTGGCCTGCAGGATTGGGCTTAGAAACCAACTCTTCAACATCTTCCGAGGGGTCCCAGATCACGAGAGGGCATAGGCCAGGCCAAGGGACCCCTCTCATAAATGATCTGGCTGGGGAAAGACTGCAAGAGGGCTCCAAGGCATGTCTGGCCCCATCTTGCCCAGTCCCAATAGGGACCAGTTGGCCAGAGAGGAAAGTGGGAGGTTGGCTGGCTGGAGAGGGACCATGGGAGGGCTTTAGGGAGTGTCCGGCCTATATCACTCAGTCCTGATTTTCTGGACCTAACCTACTGGTCAGAGTGTCTGATCCCTGGTGGTCAGTGCACATCATAGCAACTGGTCAATCAGTCAACCATCTGTCCCCTGGCGGTCAGCATGTCATAGTGAGCAGTTGAGTGGCCTTAGAATATCATTAGCATATTCCACTTTGATTGGTTAAACAGTCACCAGAGGACTAGATACTTAGCATATTAGGCTTTAATTATATAGGATTATTATTGGGTCGGCAACTAAGTAATTGCGGATTTTTTAAAGAAAATCAAAGACAATTTTTTCATGGAACTAAATAACTTTATTCTGTAATGTATTGCCCATTTTGATCAATGACCTTTTGCCATCTTTCAGGCAGCATCATAATCCCACGTTCAAAAAACTTCTGGTTTTTATTAGCAAAAAACTGAATCAGGTACGATTTGACATCATCATCATTATTGAAATTTTTACCATTCAAGGAGTTTTGTAAAGATCGAAACAAAAAGTAATCAGATGGTGCAATGTCAGGACTATATGGTGGATGTGGCAAAACATCCCAACCAAGCTCCATTAATTTTTGCCGAGTGACCAAAGATGTGTGTGGCCTTGCATTGTCATGATGGAATACAACACCTTTTTGATTTGTCAATTCGGGCCGCTTTTCTTCAACTGCATTGTTTAATTTCGTTAGTTGTTCAATGTAGACATCAGAATTGATCGTTCGGTTGGGTGGTAAGAGTTCAAAGTAGACAATTCCTTTGTAATCCCACCAAACTGATAACAAAACCTTCTTTTGATGAATATCAGCTTTTGATGTTGTTTGAGTTGGTTCACCTGGCCTGCTCCACGATCTTTTGCGCTTGATATTGTTGTAAACAACCCATTTTTCATCGCCAGTTATCAGTCGTTTTAAAAATGGATCATTTTCATTACGTTTCTTTAGCAAATCGCAGCTGCTAATGCGTTGCGTTAACTGTGATTCTTTCAGTTCGTGAGGAACCCATGTATCGAGTTTTTGAACATAGCCAAGTTGTTTTAAGTGATTTTCAATGCATGTATGTGATACATGAAGCTTCTCTGCAATCTCACGTGTTGTACTGTGACAGTCCGAATTGATTATTGCTTTGATTAGGGCGTCATCAACTTCAACTGGACGACCAGAGCGTTTTTCATTTTTGAGTGAAAAATCACCAGAACGAAATTTGGCAAACCAATTTTGACACTGCCGTTCTTTTAAGGCTTCGTCACCATAAACAGCACATAACTTTTTATGAGCTTGCGATGTGTTTTTCCCTTTGCGGAAATAAAAAAGCAAAATATGACGAAAATGTTCCTTTTGATTTTCCATTTTTCAATGAACGCCAAACGAAAACTACAAAACAGATCAAAAAACTTTTTTTACTGATTAACAGCTGAATAGCCAACTATCAAATAACAAAATGTGTTTTACATTTGTACTACGTCTGCAAACCTAAAAATTCAACTGAAGCCATATATGTGTGAAACCCGCAATTACTTACTTGCCGACCCAATATATCTAAATTTCTAATTATCCTCTGCCGAGGATTTTCCACCCCAGAATTATAGCCATTCTTCTGCCATTACCATATGTTATATGAGTTTTTCAAACATCCCCAAATATTTTTATAAAAATTAAGTAGAAAATTACAATCTTGATTGTTGAAAATTTGTGGGAATACTATCATTTTCATGCTGTTGTATCATTCTAAGGATGACAAGAAAGTGATTGACCTGGTTACACATTTTTGGACTGAGGTACAGAAAAAACTCACTTTGAAGCAATACTTGGGAGTCTGAACCAATTATTTACAAGTTTAATGGAAAATAGAAGGCAAGCACCAATATGTACTATGTTCAATTGCTTAAATCATTTTTGAAATCTGAGTTTAGTAACAAATACTTTAAATTCAGCATAATTCATCTACTAATACACTAAGTCACACGTTCTTTATTAGTGCAACCCAAACTAAAAAAAAAACATATCACTATTTTCACCCAATGTTTAAAAATTGGCAATGTTATGCTCTGGTTTCTCTTCAGATCGCATAAATCTTTCGCCTTTTAAAAATTGGCAATGTTTAGAAACCTAAATATATATTACTTATATTTGCTAAAGTCAATACTTTATAATGAATAGATTTATAATGGGAACTATAATTCCATAATTCACCAGATTAAAAAGGAGTTTATGTGTTAAGTGCTTTTAATAGATACCAAGAAAAGTGAAGAGAACACATGATGCTGATTAATCTATTAGTTGTCTGTAAGTGTTCACTCTTTATTCTATCCAGTTTATACCATGGTATGTCACCTTGCTATACAAACCTTGTCCATGGATTTGCCACATGAGATTTATCTACATTAGTTAGAAATGCAGAAACCAGCTCCCACACTTCACCTGCTGAATCGGAATTTATTTTTGGCAAGATGCCCATGTGATTTATATATATTGGGTCGGCAACTAAGTAATTGCGGATTTTTTAAAGAAAATCAAAGACAATTTTTTCATGGAACTAAATAACTTTATTCTGTAATGTATTGCCCATTTTGATCAATGACCTTTTGCCATCTTTCAGGCAGCATCATAATCCCACGTTCAAAAAACTTCTGGTTTTTATTAGCAAAAAACTGAATCAGGTACGATTTGACATCATCATCATTATTGAAATTTTTACCATTCAAGGAGTTTTGTAAAGATCGAAACAAAAAGTAATCAGATGGTGCAAGGTCAGGACTATATGGTGGATGTGGCAAAACATCCCAACCAAGCTCCATTAATTTTTGCCGAGTGACCAAAGATGTGTGTGGCCTTGCATTGTCATGATGGAATACAACACCTTTTCGATTTGTCAATTCGGGCCGCTTTTCTTCAACTGCATTGTTTAATTTCATTAGTTGTTCAATGTAGACATCAGAATTGATCGTTCGGTTGGGTGGTAATAGTTCAAAGTAGACAATTCCTTTGTAATCCCACCAAACTGATAACAAAACCTTCTTTTGATGAATATCAGCTTTTGATGTTGTTTGAGTTGGTTCACCTGCCCTGCTCCACGATCTTTTCCGCTTGACATTGTTGTAAACAACCCATTTTTCATCGCCAGTTATCAGTCATTTTAAAAATGGATCATTTTCATTACGTTTCTTTAGCAAATCGCAGCTGCTAATGCGTTGCGTTAACTGTGATTCTTTCAGTTCGTGAGGAACCCATGTATCGAGTTTTTGAACATAGCCAAGTTGTTTTAAGTGATTTTCAATGCATGTATGTGATACATGAAGCTTCTCTGCAATCTCACGTGTTGTACTGTGACAGTCCGAATTGATTATTGCTTTGATTAGGGCATCATCAACTTCAACTGGACTACCAGAGCGTTTTTCATCTTTGAGTGAAAAATCACCAGAACGAAATTTGGCAAACCAATTTTGACACTGCCATTCTTTTAAGGCTTCGTCACCATAAACAGCACATAACTTTTTATGAGCTTGCGATGCGTTTTTCCCTTTGAGGAAATAAAAAAGCAAAATATGACGAAAATGTTCCTTTTGATTTTCCATTTTTCAACGAACGCCAAACGAAAACTACAAAACAGATCAAAAAACTTTTTTTTACTGATTAACAGCTGAATAGCCAACTATCAAATAACAAAATGTGTTTTACATTTGTACTACGTCTGCAAACCTAAAAATTCAACTGAAGCCATATATGTGTGAAACCCGCAATTACTTAGCTGCCGACCCAATATATATATTAGTTAACATTTTACTTTTCTGCTTTCTTTTTTATTTTTAAGGGTTAATATGATTAGTTTAGGTCCATCTAGATAATCAAGATCAATATACATCTCATTTTAAAAATATATATATTATTTTTATTGATTTCAAAGAGGAAAGGAGAGGGAGAGAAATATAGAAACATCAATAATGAGAGAGAATCATTGATCGGCTGCCTCCTTCCTGCACAACCCCTACTGGGGATCAAGCTCACAACCCAGGCATGTGCCTTTGACCAGAATCGAACCTAGGACCCTTCAGTCCACAGGCTAATCCTCTATCCACTGAGCCAAACCAGCTAAGGCAATTTTTTAAACCTAATCACATCTGCAAAGTAAATTTTACCATGTAAAGTAAGATAATTACAGGTTCCAATGATAAGGAGATGGACATCCTTTAGGGAATGACATTATTTTCCAACCACAGAATGATATAAATTTCATAGTGACATCTTTCATATCTAGACTAATGAGAAATATTCATGGAACTCTGTGATAATGTCATTTCCTTTTTATTTGGAATAGATTGGAGGAAGATATTCAATCAGCTCTGTTCTTTGAATAGTCATTCAAAAGTAATGTTTTTACAACAGCCTCTCCACATTCATTGATGTTCATGAGGACTCCGTGGACACAAGTTCTTATGTGTTCTCTTAAACATAATTCCTATTTATCCAATGTAATCAACTCTCCAGTATAATATACCTGCTTAATATTTCTCAAGTATTGCATGGGTCTATAAAATAACAAGTATATCAAGTACAATTAAAAACTTATAAAAGCTGCCACAAGGGCTCCTGAGTATAAATAATGAGCAAAGTACACATAATCATAGAATTGTAATAATGGCAACAGCCAAATATATCATACCAGTGACTCAGTGCACGATTCATGCACATTGAAAGGAAATTAATTATAAGGTGGTCAGCGTGATGGGACTGGGCGAGAAGGCTGGACACACCTTGGAGCCAACCTTCCATGGTCCCTCCCCAGCATCTACGGAAGGATCAGGGATCCCTAAGGCAGATGGGTTCCTTCTGCTTGGCCTGCGGGGATCAGGTTGAAACCGGCTCTCCAACATCGCCAGAGGGGTTTTGGAGTGGGAGAGGGCACTCTGCAAAGTTGCTGTCATATAGGGAGTGGAATGCAAATGCAAGTGTCCAGTAAAACAGATTCGGGGCAACAACAACATAACCCACGGTCAAAGGTGGATTTGCACGGCGCCACAAGGAATCGGGCTCCCTCCCCTCTACAGAACAGTAGTTCCTGCATTGAGTTTCTGTCCCCTGGTGGGCAGTGTGCATCATAGCAACTGGTCAGACAGTGGGAGGGGCACTTAACATATTAACCTTTTATATATAGAGATTGTCTAAATGAAAGTTACTTTTTAAAATAAAAATTCAAAAGAACTCTCAGCATTCTACTGGCCATGTCTTGATCAGAACATTTTGTTAATCGCCTATAATTAAAAGGCCAGAGAGAGACCATGAGAAGTTGGCTCCAGGGTGTGTCCGGCCCTTCCTCCCCACTGGCCACTATATTAAATGAACTATTATAATAATCTTTTATAATGCTTGGATTCATGAGTCTCTTTTCTTCTAGATACTCTGTTGATCGGCACACTGACATGGACCGGATTTTCAGTATCCACCCAGAAAATGGCTCTATTTTCACTTTAAAACCCCTTGACCGGGAATCATCTTCATGGCACAACATCACCATTATAGCCACAGAAATAAGTGAGTTGAGCATACATCCAATTAAACACATTATTTTCACCAAACAATGGCATTAAATAAACTTTTTCTTGAGCAGAATGATTTAGTCATTAGAAATCTCTTAGAGAAATAATTTAGAATGCCTGGATTTTATAATTATTTTAACGATTATCAAATATTCATCTACTAGAGGCCTGGTGTATGAATTCGTGCACAGGTGGGTCCCTCAGCCTGATGAGAGATCAGGGCCCATGAGGGCTGCCTGGTTGGGGGAAATGGCTGCAGGAGGGGGCCAGCCATCTGGGGGAGAGGGGCTGTGGGCAGTTAGCTGTGGGAGCACACTGACCACCAGGGGGAAGTTCCTGCATTTGAGTGTCTGTCCCTGGTGGTCAGTGCCCTTCATAGTGACTGGTCGCCCAGTCGTTCCAGTCATTCCAGTCATTTGGTCTTACCAGTTGCTTGGGCTTTTATATATAGATCTTAAACTTGATTTTCTGCATATCTTACTATAAAATAGAAATATAATATAACCTTATAAACTAAACAGTCTAAGAAAATGATCTCTTACAAATAATGGCTTATTATCAATCATCTTCTCCTATTTTTATCCTATTTTCCATCTGGACCATGTAAGAAAGCTGAGATATCCATCAGCAGTCCAATCAAGTAGTGATCACCACAGAAAAGATCTGTTGCTAAGTTACAAACAGCGAGAGTGGTATCACTGCTTCTCTGTGAATGAGATTGAAACCTTATATATGTTCTTGTTGCAGATAACTCAAAACAAAGTAGCCACATTCCTGTCTTCATCAGAATTCTAGATATAAATGACCATGCTCCGGAATTTGCCATGTACTATGAAACATTTGTTTGTGAAAATGCAAAACCTGGGCAGGTAAACAAAATTATTATAAACTTTAAAAATAATGTTTCCTCTTCACAAAAGCAGATGACTTTGCATTACTTTACTTGCACAATTTTTTTTATGCAACCTATTGTCAGACTTTCTTGTCACATTTTTGTCTCCTCTTACCAAAAATGTCACAGTGATCTGAAAAAGATGAGTATTAATATTGTTTTTATTATAGAACCCATGCTAAGATTAAAAAAAAAAAGCAATATACTTTAAGCTACTGAGATGTATTCTCTCTTAAAATATGCTTAAAGAATGGCCCATCTAATTTCAAAATCTCAGAGTCGAATAATCAAAGGACCGTTGTTGTTTATGATTAAAAACAATACTAAATTTTAGATATTTTTTCTGTTGTTCTGCACCAGATATTGAGCGAGAATATTAAAAATTATATACTTTTTTTTTTCTGTGTAATGCTCTAGTCTACTAAAGAGAAACATGGGGTTCCGTTTGTATTAGTAACCATGCACTCTCAGAACCGTTACATAAAAACACATAAGGCTGCATGTCACTCTGTCAAAAAGAAAAAATGTATATATACACAATTTAACATAAAAGTATAGAGAAAAATTATTGGACTAGTGAGTATACTAGCAGATTAGGATGTTTCACGGCGCAACTGTTTGCTTTTGTAGAGGAGACGTTTGAAAGTAAGAACAATTAAACGGCCGTGATTTCAGATCAGTCTCACAATGCACAGATGGCATGCCCAGGACTAGAAAAGCAGGCACCCCGGTGTGTGGCTTAGAGACTGTTACACCGTGAAGTGCTCTGTGGGACTTCTGCGCCCAATCTGTCCTCGGCTGCTCCAATCCCGCTCTCCAGCACAGCTCTGACTTCAGGGAGCATGGCTAGGAAGTTCTGTGTGTCTCCACTTGGACACTGATCTTACATAGCTTTGGAATCATGTATTTGCATATCTTTTTAAACGTGGCACATACCATTTAAAGAAAGGCACATCGTTTGAATAAGATAGGCAATAGGATTGCAGTGATGGTGCCCCATAGCTTTCACGTTTTGACTGCTGACATTACATGACCTACTGTTCAGTTTCCAAAACGATATTAATAGCGTTTTTAGTCTATAGAAGGTGGTGATGCTGAGCACTGATGCGTTTTGTTTTGTTTTGTTTTTAATGCACCTGTTCTCTGTCTTTGAAACCACCATTAGGTAGTGTAGACAACAGATTGGTAACCGATTAGTAACAAAGAAGGCTGGTGCTTTCTAAAAATGTTCAAAGTAGATTGCTGTTGGACTGATCATATTTTTCTTTAAGGTCGGGCACTGCCCTGGCCAGGAATCAGACAACAATGCGTAGAGACACCCTGTTAATGAATACTTGATGGAGACATTTTATTCTTAATTGGATCAGCTGTATGAGCTAGAACCATAGAAAAACCCCGGCATGATTTTCTGAAGATTGTATATGTTTTTTGGTTTCTTTCATTTCAGTGACATATTTACTAAAAATGCCTGGTAATAACAAGAGCTGTTTTCTTGTTGGGCTTTACTAATGCATTCTGTTGCAGTTGATCCAGACAGTCAGTGTCATGGACAAAGACGATCCTCCCCGAGGCCACAAATTCTTCTTTGAGCCGGTGCCAGAGTTTCCCCTCAACCCCAACTTCACCATCGTGGATAACAAAGGTACAGAGCACTTCTGTGAACAGAACGTTGGGAGATGCAACATCCAAAACGGATCTGACTTATTTTTCCTCTCCACCTTCTTCTCCCCCAACCGCAGACAACACAGCGGGCATCATGACTCGAAAAGATGGGTACAGCCGCCACAAGATGAGCACCTACCTACTCCCCATTTTGATCTTCGACAACGATTATCCCATTCAGAGCAGCACCGGCACGCTCACCATCCGCGTGTGCGCCTGCGACCAGCACGGGAACATGCAGTCGTGCAGCGCGCAGGCCCTGGTGCTCTCCGCGGGCCTGAGCACCGGGGCGCTGGTGGCCATCCTGCTCTGTGTCCTCATCCTGCTGGGTGAGGCACTGCCCCCAGGCCTCTCCCTCCCGCCCAGGGAGCCTGCCCTGGGAGCACTCTTCTCTATAGCTAAAGATGGAATAGTTTAACTTCTTTCTTTCAAATATATTTTTATTGATTTTTTACAAAGAGGAAGAGAGAGGGATAGAGAGTTAGAAACATCAATGAGAGGGAATCATCGATCAGCTGCCTCCTGCACACCCCCTTCTGGGGATGTGTCCCCAACTAAGGAACATGCCCTTGACCAGAATCAAACCCGGGACCTTCCAGTCCGCAGGCAGATGCTCTATCCACTGAGCCAAACCTGTTAAAGCTTAACTTCTTTTTTAAATTGTCCTTTCAAGTGGAAAAAAAAGGAGTATCTGTAGGGCTATGTCTAGCTTTCTAGAGTTCACAAACAACACTACAATAGCTAATGATATTTTATATTTATGGATTCTTGTATCTCATATGTCTACTGCTTAGTGCAAAACAGAGTTAGTGTCCCAATGAGTTTTAATTTAAGAGTTGATTTAATCGTTACATCAACTCTGTAAGGTAAATACTTGTATTCTCCGACAGAAAGGTTCAATCACATACACAAGGTCACTCACTGAGAAAGTGTTTTACCCGCCATGAAAAAGCCAGATTATTTGAATTTAGAATTATCCTTTCTAAATTCAAATGGTTACAACCAAATGGTTAGAACCAAAGAGTGACTTTACGGATAACATTACTAACAAATACTAACTTATGCATATCAGACAGCAAAGGTATTTAAGTTGTCACAATAAGATAATGTTTTTTCCCCCATCAATTGTGTTACATGGTGGTGAAATACACCAATTAAAAGCTTAAGTTCAGCCAAAACTGGTTTGGCTCAATGGATAGAGCTTTGTCTTGGGTACTGAAGGGTCCCGGGTTCGATTCCGGTCAAGGGCATGTACCTTGGTTGCGGGCACATCCCCAGTAGGGGGTGTGCAAGAGGCAGCTGATCGATGACTCTCTCTCATCGATGTTTCTAACTATCTCTCTCCCTTCCTCTCTGTAAAAAATCAATAAAATATATTTTTAAAATAATAATAAATAAAAGGGACAAAATATGAGTTAAAAGCTTAAGTTAATTTTTAAAAATATCTAGATCTACAAAGTTTTCTGAATAAAGTTATACTTCCAATATCAAATGTTTTATTTGAGCATGCCCTAACAGGACGACGATTTAATTCAATTAAACAGTTGTTCCACTGTAAAACATTACCCCAGAACTGTTTCCAACAAATAGTCATCCAAAATGCTTGTGCTTAGGGCAAGATAGCTAGCCAAATTTATGTTCCAGTGCCCATATGTGCTGGCTCCATTTCATTGCAAATCCTTTCAAACTATCTGGATGAAATCCCTTTGGCCAGATATCTTGCAGGACTTCAGTGGGGGATTGATGAAAGTGAAGAGAAACCATTATTTTTCAGTTAAAATGATCCAACTATTTAGAAAAAAATTTTCTCAGAGTATTAGAAGATACACATGACTTCCCTCACCATCAGCCCTTCATTTCCACCTGCTGCTAGGTAGTGTAGCTCTCCTGGAAAATATTTTTGTATCCCCATGGAGATGAAATGTTGGCTTACCCTTTGAGCAAAGTGCTACTTTTATGCTTTTCATTTTGTTTTATTTGTTCAGATAGTTCTACTTCCCTAGCTAAGAACATAGAACCATGTATATTTCAATCTGATTTTTTTATTCTTATCTAATAAGGAGGGAATATGCAAATTGACCATCACACTATTACAAATATGGCAGCACCCATAGCCACAAGATGCAACGCCTAGTCCCCCTCAGCCATGCTGGAGTACCTCAATCCTTTCAGCACCACTGGGGAAGGGGGGGTGGCCGGCGTGTGGTGTGGCCGGACCCACCCTCAGCCCCCCAGCTGCCCAGAGCCAGCCCGAGGTGCAGGAAAGCCTTGGGTGGTAGCTGCTCAGGCAACGCCTGAGGCACAAGCAAGCCTCAGATATCAGCTGCCCAACCACCCAGGGCCGCCTGACGCTCAGGTAACCAGGGCCAGCTGAGGCTTGCGTTGCCGACAGGGGCAACAACAGAGGTATGATGGGGACATTGCCTTTCCCCAGTTGCCGGTTGCCTCCTGCCCCTGAGGGCTCCATGACTGTGAGAGGGGACAGTCCGGGCTGAGGGGACCCCGCCCCCCCTCCAGTGCATGAATTTCATGCACCGGGCCTCTAGTGTCAATATGATAGACAGACATACATAAAGACATGCATGCATACATGGGGGAATAAAAGCACCCCCAAGTAAGTTTAGACATTACAGCATTATCAAACTAAACTGCATCATAGTTTCCTCTGCAGAAATTTCTGATGCTTCTTTCATTCTGAAAAGCCAACCACCTTTCTTTCCTGAGCAATATAGAGGGCACACTCTTATGTTTGCCTTCCCAATGTATTACCTACATGTAGAGTGATTTTTTTTATTATTTTAGTAGAAAATGGTTAGAACCAGATACTAAAACCTCTGAAGGTTTCATTATCCAAGTTCCCGTGCAGTGTTGCTGCTGTTTTGAGGCTGAATACAGACAGGGGGACAGAGCTACTACACTATAGAGTCTGCTCTTTGCAACAGTGATATAGCATGGGCAAGGATATTTTAGACATGCCCAGTTACAGTTGGAAGAAAGGCATTTCTTAGTTTATAATCATGTTGCAAGCCTAGAGCAGAATTTTTTAAAAAAATACTTTTGGTTCCAAGAACACCTTTGGCAGTCAGATAAAGCTGACTAGTATCCTATCTAATAAAAGAGTAATATGCAAATTGACCATCACTCCAGGACACAAGATCACCACCCCCATGGCCGCCACAAGATGTCCTACAGGGAAGGACAGTTGTGGGCAGTTAAGGGTGACAAGGCCAGCAGAGTAGGGCAGTGGGGGGGGGACCAGGTATGCAAGGGAGGGCAGTTGAGAGGGACCAGCCCAGCAGGGGAGGGCAGTTAGGGGCAAACTGGCCAGCTGGGGAATAGTTAGGCATCAATCAGGCTGGCAGGTGAGTAGTTGGGGGTGATCAGGCTGGCAGGCAATTAGGGGTAATCAGACAGGCATGCAGGTGAGTGATGAGCAGTTGGGAGCCAGCAGTCTTGGAATGTGAGAGGGTGCATGCTGGGCTGAGGGACACCCCTCCCCCTTACATGAATTTCATACGCCAGGCCTCCAGCTAGCTATTAAACCTTTAAAATAATTTGACTATATCATTTTCTTTTACTTATAGAAAGTAAAAATTACAAATTAATGCATTGAACATTAAGTTTAAAAATAATCTTTTTTTTTCTTTTTTTTTTTTTTTTTTTTTTTTTTTCCTATTGGGCAGTTCACGAGAGTACAGTTATGTTTCATTTTTGCTGAACAGTCTCCAAGATGATTCTGGATGTAGCTGAGCAGCTAAAGCCCATTCTGTGGAGGTTAACTAAAGATGCTTCTAATAATTTTTAAAATATTCTTTCTACCAATTAGTAGGAGCTGCAAAACATGTGTTGGCTAATCTGATGATAGCATTGCTCAGGTTTTTAAGGAGTTATAAAGGCCTCAAGGGCCAACATGAAGAATGATCTCAATGTAAATGAGTGCACCTTGTACAATCTTGAAAAAAAGATCGAGAAAAAATAATAGACTTTTTTGAGCCAAATTTTTTTTTTGTTTTTCAGTGACACATGAATAGTGTTGACAAAACATTTAGCTGCCCTAAAGTAAATGACCCATTTATTATTTTTTCAGGCAATTTGTAAATGTGCTTTTGGGAAATTTTCATTATAATTTTTCATATGTATAAAATCAGCAATGTGGTCTATTTCGATAGAAAGTTTATATTTCCAAACAACATGTTTTTTTTTCTTATTTTTAAATGTATTTTAATTACATAATGTATTTAATTTGCATATGTTCATTATCAAATACATGGATATATTAAATCAAGTAACATAATAAAAATAATAAAGTATACCATATGTGGGGACATTTACAGTTAACTTGATACTATATGTATATATAAGTAATAATATAGGTAATAAACAAAAACAATGCAGAAATTACATGTAGTACAATTAACATTTTCACCAAAAAGTTTGAATGCAACTGGGAAAGTCAAGAAAGTCCTAAGAAACACAATATTATCTGAGACTCTTGTAAGATGAGTATAAGCTTAAAATGTGTTTGAATTTGTATTTTATATTGTAATATAAAACAAAATAATGTGTTATAGTTCCTATCTTAAGCAGGCTTTCAAAGCCAGATCAATAAAGGAGTTTAAAAAAAAAACATATATGAACTATGGGAAGGAATGAGATCAGTAGCATATCCATATTTATGTATATACTAGAGGCCCAGTGCACAAATTCGTGCATGGGTGGGTTCTGGCCAGCCTGGTCACACCCAACTGCCCTCCCCTGCAGGCCTGTTTGCCCCTGACTGCCCTCCCCTGCTGACCATCTTGTGGCAGCTATCTTGTGATGACATGAGGGCATCATGCGAGGTGTGAGGACCACCTAGGCTTTTATTAGTATAGATATGTTGTATATCTGTTATATGTTGTATATGTTTATGCATACATATACCCATGTATTATATAGACATATAACAGATGTAAAGAATGCAATATATACATGCATGAACATATAGGAATAATATTTTACATATATTCCCTTGAGTTATTAAGAAAATATTAAATTGATGTTCAGTTTCTCTTGGCTAATTACTGTAGCTTTAAATTTTTAGTATATTTAAACACTATCATTTTGGAGAAATAAATATTAAATATTTACAGTTGACTAAATATATTAGCTGTAATTGAATAATGCTTTTTCAATGTCAGAGCTCCATAGAAGAGTGGATATTGAATGCAGAATAATGAAACAATAATATTTACTTCTTTATCATTTCAGAGTATCTAGTCATTGGCCCAAAGCACCCTATATTTACATATGATAGTTACTTTAGGGTTGTTTTTTTTTTTAATCCAATCTTAGCACTTCTCACACCACACAAACTTCATTCACAGAAGTGTGCTATATTTAATTTAAACCTGCATTATGGATCTCACTATGTTTATTTCTCTCTCTCTCTCTCTCTCTCTCTCTCTCTCTCTCTCTCTCTCTCTCTTCTCTCTTCTCCCTCTCTCCCTCCCTCCCTCTCTGTCTCTCTCTCTCAAAAGTTTTAGTTGTGCTGTTTGCTGCATTGAAGAGGCAAAGAAAAAAGGAACCTCTGATCATTTCAAAAGACGATGTCCGGGACAACATCGTGACCTACAATGACGAGGGGGGCG